>NC_066638.1:17739585-18405712 GCF_025201925.1 Gopherus flavomarginatus
CGCGCTCGCTGTCTCCCAGAAGCAAAGTTCTGCGTCTCCCAGAAGCAGCAGCTGTTGCTGCTAGGCAATGAGAGACGCTGGCCGGCAGAGGGCTGAGGCTGAGGCAGACGGGGCTGTTGCAGGTCAGGAGGGGGAAGGGGAGAGGGAGAAGGCACACGTGTTTTGCCGCCTTCCTTCACCTCCCCTCCCTGCAGCACTCACCTGGAGAAGATGCCGAGGGAGCTTCTGGTCCAGTGGGAGACAGGAATCTCTGCAGTGGACCTCACCTACCTGAGCAGCTGCTGGGGCTCCCAACGGTGAGTGTTTGACCCTGTGATTCCCTGTAGGTTTGTAATATTGGGTTGGTTTTGTGGTTTTCGGGGTGTTGCTGTTTGAGGGTGAGTTTTTGCCTGCCTGTGTCTGTTTCAGAACTAAAGTCGGGATCATGTAATGTAACCCAGGAAAAAAGCCCGGAGCTGGTACTTAGTGCTGTGAACTCCAGGTGAGAGAGAGAGGGAGGTTTGGAGGAGGAAATCAAATATAGCAAGAAAGGAGAATGCGAAAGGTCTGCAATATGGCACGGCAGACTGAGACTTTTATCTCCGCCCCCCCCACCACAGAAGGGGAAACTGAGGCACAGTGTGATCTGATTCCCTCTCCAAACTATTTTGCAAAGGAAGGGGACTAGGGCTCCTATCCAAACCAGTTCCCTTCCCATCAACTCTGCTTTCCCTGCTGAAGACCGCTGTAGGGGCTGAATATTTCCATTAAACTATGGCTCCTTCATTTGCCCTGCAACAATAAAATAGACCAGCTTTTGGGGGGGGGGGTGAATAGCCCCATCCAAAGCTGTGTAGATATTAAGGTTTTTTTGAGGAGGGGCATGATAATATTCTAGATCAATCAAATGCGCAGCTCAGCTTTCTAGCCATCCAGCAACTCTAGGGCAGGGAAGGAAGGTGGTCTTGGTGCAGAGTGGTCGCAAAAGAGGGGTCAATGTAGCCGGAGGTTGTGGGGGTCCACTTGAAATCCCACCTGATGCAGCCACACAGAATCACTGGCAGCACTGGGAGAGGCCAGGAGTGGAAGCAGGTGGCCTGGGGGTGAGGGGACATTGCCCTCAGTCCTAGGCTCTGGGATGGACTAGACTGGGTGGTGGGTTCAGTCTTGTCTTCCAGCCTGTTGCTCTCACTGGAGTTTGTGGTTTTCATCTGGCTCCACCGAAAAGATCAAACAAGCCCAGTAGAAAAGGGGAGTGAGAGAGGCGGGAAGGAGTTTGTAAGGGGTTTAAGTGACCCATCAGCGAAAGAGTAAAACCAGAGTTTGACTGGGTTTCCCCCCAGCCACCACTCCTGCAAACACTGAGGAAGGGGCAGCTCCATCCCCCACTGAGGCTATGGTGAGGGGCGTCAGGGGAGGAAGGAAGCCACATGGCAGTCCCTTCCCCCCAGCACCCCCCGCCAGCCCCCACCTCTGTCCCAAAGCCTGCACCCACCCCTCCACACTCCCTCCCAGAGCCTGTACCCCTCCACCCTTCCTGCACCCCACCCCATGCCCCAGCCCGGAGCCTGCACCCAGCATCCAAATTCCATCCCACTCAGCCCTGGGCAAAGCTCCTTGGTCTGGCTCCCAGCCCCTCTCCAAGGGTTGCAGCTGTCTGGAGGTGCCTGCCTGCCACACCTTCCTCAGTCACACCTCATTCATTCAATAGGGCAATTGATTACAAAGTGGAGGAAAGATCTCATTCTACTTCTAGCAAAAAGACATTTTTCTTTTACCTTATATACTACCTTAGGGGCCCGCTATAACATATTACCAAGGTTCAATACAAAGTCATGTAAAAGTTATACAAAAATGCATAATGCAGAGATTTATCTACTACTGCATTGACTGCTGTGTGCAGTAACATAGTGACCCCTGGGTCTCTGAATGAGGCTATATACTCGGGGAAGGGGGGGGCGGGGTGCAGCGGCGAGTCGGGGGTGAGCGGGTGGGCAAGCGGCAGGTGGGCAAAGAGGCAAGCAGTGAGCCAGCAGGGGTTCTAGGGGCAGGCATGGGGGTTTCTGGCAGGGGAGGGAGAAAGTGAAAGGAGGCGAGTGGTGGGTGGGGAACTGATTAGGAGGAATGCAGCAAGTCAGTGGGGGACTAGGGGGTGAAGAGGGTTGTGATGGTGGGGCCGAGCAGGGAGGGGGCGGGTCCTATTTTACTGCTGTGATCTGGTCACCCTGTGTGTGCCAGGTTTCAGAGTAGCAGCCGTGTTAGTCTGTATCTGCAAAAAGAACAGGAGTAATTGTGGCACCTTAGAGACTAACAAATTTTTTTCAACATAAGCTTTTATGGGCTACAGCCCACTTCTTCGGATGAATAGAATGGAATACTTCTTTTTGTCTATGTGTGCCGTTTCTCTTCCCCACCCCCCACCTTCCTCTTTGGCCCACAGCTGTTTCGACAGGGTGGCGCTGAGGAAGGAGGGTTTGTTTCTGCGAGGCGGACGGTGCTGGGGGGAAGGAGGGGGCATAAAATAAACATTATTGAAGAAAATCAGTTGTACAACTATCGAAACAAATTATTTTCCTAATATGAAAGTGAAAATCTATAATTAATATTCTTTTAGAATGCGGTGACTTCTATCAATATGGGCAAGAGATCAAGAGATATTGGTAGAAAGTACCCAAGTGGGAGTAAGAAAAGAGCCATATACAACATGATGTAATGTATGTAATATTTAATTTTGTTATTATGTATACAGTCATAGAAAGTAAATAATACATGGAAGAAATGAAAGGTGTTTAGTTTTTTTTTTTTAGTCATCCCTGCCGGGGCCCCGTCGAAACTGTTCGAATTGGGCCCTGCACTTGCTAAAGCCGCCCCTGCTTCTGGGGCTCATATTTGGTGTTATCTCCATCTCCCTCTTCCTATAGGACTAGCTGCTCTTCTCTTTTTCCTTGTTGTCTCACCTTAGCGACCACCTGTTGTGCCCCTTCTTCATTTTCCAACTCCGCAAACCTGTTCCTGAGCTCTATTTCTCCTTCACTGGCCCGTCTTTTCCTCTGCCTGGTTCTCTTAGTCACATGCTTCCACCATCCACTTTCCTCACCCAGCAGTCTCCCCTCAGAATTCTTTGGTCCTGCTTCCATCTGCACATCTGAGCTTATCCCTTCAGCCTCCTCATGTCTTTGCTCCATCATCAGCTCGGACCCCCTTCTAAACTCGACCAGAGTTTCCACCTGCATCTCCAGCCCTCGGATCTTTTCTTCCATCAGCTCTATCAGGCAGCACTTCATGCAGACAAAACTCTTTTCAGGTACCCCCTCCAGGATCATGTACATGCCACAGCTTCCACATCCAGTCACCTTCATTGTGTCTTCTACTTCTTGGGTCACTACAACTGCTGCCTCTGTTTCTGTCATAGGCTTCCCACCTAAATCCTGTAAATCCGGGAAAAACAAACCAACCCAAAACACCACCTCCCACAGCAAAACAAACCCCGAACAAGCACCAAACACGCTAGAACACCACACACTCCCTTCAGTAGCCTGTGTGTTCCTCTGCCTGCCTCTCTTCTTCTTCCCCAAACTTCCCCTGTAAACTCCCACTCAATCTCCCCTGTTTACAGCTCTGTTTGCTGGCTCCTGTGCCACTGCTGCTGTCTGTGCCGCTGAATGACTAGCTGGCTACCACAGGAGTCTGTAAATCACTTGTATTACTGGAAGCCAGTTGCACATTTAATTATGGAGCAGCTAATTATGTTCCATGATACTTTAAAACATGCCAGTACATTAGCACATTTGAGCAGAGCACTTTTGGTGCATTACATTGGCTTTGCAGGCCACAAACTCCATGGGCCTTTTCTTTGACAGGTTTCGGCAGCACTTCATAAGTAGGCTACAGGTTCATCTTGTGTCAGAGCACATGTGCTCACATCTATGTATATGTGTGTGTGTGTCTGTCGGGGTGCTTTCATGCTCTATGGCAATGGTCCTCAACCTATTTATCATTGTGGGCAGCATACCTGTATGGCCCCGAGAATGTCACATGGGCTGCAACTGTGTGCTGATTGGGCCACAAACGCAGGCTGAGAACCACTGCTCTGTAGGATATTCTGCAATCTCTGTTTATTTGTCCAGTAGTAAAGAGAACTGGAGTCCCAGCAGTTTCATGGCTTCAGAGTTAAGCTAGTGACCCTCTATTCTCAGGACACTCAGTCACTTCACAGTTTTATGGTTGAGAGGCTCATCTTTGACCAGCCGTGTGCTTTTGCTACATTTCTTCTCAAACAGAACTATCTCCCACCTCTCAGGAGAGAGCACTACACAGCAAGTTTGGCACATCAATGATGGTGCCAGTTCAGTGCTTTCCACTCAACAGATCTGCTATTTGTACACACATGAAATCTGCTGACTTTCATGACAACATGAATTTATACCGCCATTAGCCCTGCAGAGCCACCTCAGGTAATAAGAAAGGATTTGGGTTCTATTGCTTCTTGTGCATCATCAATACAGTTGATTCCTAAATTCTAGTCACACACTGGGGTTACACAGGTGTCACTGAGGGCATAATCTAAACACTGGGGTTGCACAGATGTCACTAAGAGCCTGATTTGACCAGCTGAACTCTTATTCTTGGCTATGATGCATGGAGAGAAAGGGACCAAACTCGACTCTCAGATCTGAAGGGCAGTTGGCAGGCAAGGCAGATAGAGAAAATGAGTGATATCCTCACCCCATTTCCAGCCCTTTTACACCACGTAATAGGCCAGAGATGCATAATGGATCCTTAAAAGACCTGTTTCCAGTTGCAGGAGGATTCTCTTTCTACAGGAACTGCAGAGATAGACAGAGGTGGCCCCCCACTGCAAGTCCTAGTCTAGGGGTTGTGTCAGGGACAGTTGATATGGGGCTGCAGCATGTAGCAGTGCTGAGATTTGGGATAGTGCTGGAACTGGACAATCTAGGTGGGCTACCATAACTTAGGGTGCAGAAGTGATTTAAAGTCTCCCTTGCCATGGGCCATAGTGTGGCCTACACACTGAATCTCATCCAGCATCATTTTAGCTTTGAACTCAGCACAGATGATCTGAAGTAATTGCCAAACGATAGTCATGGGACTCCACAATGCCATGTTTGCAGATCCACCTTTAAACAACTATCAGTTATGTACTTTGGCTTTTTAGTGTTGCCTCTAATTTTGCTAGCAGGATACTCCCTTGGAGCCTTCTCCACCACTGCTTTAAACTAGAGCCAGTTTTTATCTATGGGCCAAATACAGGCCTGGAGTAAGCTGGTGCAACTCTGTTGATGTCAGTGGCTTTGTACATTCTTACACCATTCTGAGTCTGGTCGTGTGTTTGCTTTAACATGCTATCTACACATATCTGTTTTCCACCAGTGGGACAGAGGTTTGGCAAGTCTCTGGGGAAGGGCGTAGGCAAGCTTTGAAGCTGCAATAGAACTCAAGAGCAATTTGATGCTGTCAACCCAATGTCAGATTATCCAGTTCAGTAATAACTCTTGTCCTAATCAAGCGATACGTGACTAAGGCAAAAATCCTGTGTCTCTTTTACCAGAACTGTCCACTAGATGGTAGCGTTGATCAGTAAAAGAGCAATGGGGAGTGGAAAAAGCTAAAGCAACAAACAGGTCACCATGTGATAGTGCCATCTAGACAGATCTTTCTGATCAGTTTTCAGCAAGGAGAAGTGCCGTGACACCCTACAAATGTTAGATGGGATCTGCAGATAGTGCCCTTCTAAATGTGGATCTGACATTGCACAGTAGAGACGATCAGAGGTTTCCCTCTGTATTGTAGAGGTTGTGAAGCTGTGACCCTTGCTTGCAGGTCCTGTTCCTTTCAGTGTGGTCTCTTCATCTGCAAGGCTCCTTCTACCTATTTTTTTTCTTTCTCCATGGAGAGAAAGAATCTGCTCTCTCCCGTTGCTGGTGCAGTCAAGAAGGAGGCAGGGAATGAGGCTGCCAGAGAGTGCCAGAGAGACCAAAAATGGTAGCAGATAGGAGGTAGGAGAACATCTATAACCTGACGGGAGGGTAAGATGAGGGGGCTGGGAATAGAGCGGAGTAGTACAATACAAAAGGAGGGATAGGAGGAAAAATTGCTGTTATAGTTCTGAAGGCAGCATGGGCCCATGACTAGTCCTCAGGAGGGCTGGGTTCTAGACCTAGACAAATTAGAGGATTGGGCCAAAAGAAATCTGATGAGCTTCAACAAGGACAAGTGCCGAGTCCTGCACTTAGGACTGAAGACTCCCATGCACTGCTACAGGCTAGGGACCCACTGGCTAAGCAGCAGTTCTGCGGAAAAGGACCTGGGGATTACAGTGAACGAGAAGCTGGATATGAGTCAGCAGTGTCCCCTTGTTGCCAAGAAGGCTAATGGCATATTGGGCTGTATTAGTAGGAGCATTGCCAGCAGATCAAGGGACGTGATGCAAAGGAAAGATAGGAACAATAGTAAAGGCCAATATGGCTCCATCAAGAGCTCTTTAATGATCTGCAAATAAAAAAATGGAATCCTACAAAAAGTGGAGAAAAAGGACAGATTGTTAAGGATGAATAGCACAAGCATGCAGGGACAAAATCAGAAAGGCTGAGGGATAAAATGAGTTACACCTAGCAAGGGATAAAAAAGGCAATATGAAGAGGCTTTCTAAATGCATAAGGAGCAAGAGAAAGATAAAGGAAAGTGTAGGTCCACTGCTAGTGGTCAAGGAGAGCTAATAATGGACCACATCTAGAAGGCTGAGGTGTTTAATGTCTATTTTGTGTATATCTTCACTAAAATGGTAAATTGTGAGCAGACACCTAACACAATTAATTTTAATAAAAAGGGTGGGTAGGAGCACCAGCCAAAATAGGGAAAGGGTAGGTTAAAGAATATTTAGATAAATTAGAGAGATGAGGTGGGGGAAGGAATATCTTTTATTGGACCAACTTCTGCTGGTGAGAGGGGCAAGCTTTCGGCCACACACATCTCTTCATCAGGTCTGGGAAAGGAACTCCCAGCTTCGGAGCAAAATGCAATGTGGGACAGATTGTTTAGCAATCTCTCACCAACAGAAGTTGGTCCAATAAAAGATATTACCTCGCCCACTTTGTCTCTCTAATATCCTAGGACCAACACGGCTACAACTGCACTGCATGGATAACTTGGACATATTCAAGTCAATAAGGCTAGGGTATTTAAGGAACTAGCTGAAGCAATCTCAGACCCATTAGTGATTTCATGGAGGACGGTGAGGTCCCAAAGAACTAGAGAAGGGCAAACATAGTACCAATCATTAAAAGGGGGAACAAAGAGGACCCAGGAACTATATAGACCAGTTAGGCTAACTTTGCTATCTGGAAAGATACTGGAACAAGTTATTAATCAATTTGTAAGCACCTAGAGGATAACAGGCTTATTAGGAATAGCTGACATGGATTTTTCAAGAACAAATCATGCCAAATCATCCTAATTTCCTTTTTTGACAGTGTTACTGGCCTACTGGATAGGAGGGAATCAATAGATGTGATAGATGTTGATTTTAGTAAGGCTTTTGACACAGTCCTACATGACATTCTTATGAGCAAACTGGGGAAATGTGATCTAAATGAAATTACAATAAAGTGGGTACAAAATTGGTTGAAAGACCGTACTGACAGAACAGTTATCAGTGGTTCACCGTCAGACTGGGAGGGCACATCTAGTGGTTTCCCACAAGCATCTGGCCTGGGTCTAGTATCATTCAATATTTTCATTAATGACTTGGATAATGGAGTGCTTATAAAAGCACATCAGTCTTCTTGATGTCGTCCATTATTAGCTTTCTTTCCCCACATATGCTTATGAAATGTGTTGAAGACTCCAAGATAGGAGGGGTTGCAGGCACTTTGCAGGCCAAGATTAAAACTGAAAATGCTCTTCACAAATCGGAGAAATGGTCTGAACTCAACAAGATGAAATTCAATAAAGACAAGTGCAAAGTACAACACTTATGAAGGCAAAATCAAATGCACAGTTACAAAATGGGAAATAACTGGCTACGTGTTAGTAGTGCTGAAAAGGATCCGGGGGTTACAGTGGATCACAAATATGAGTCCAAAAAGTGAGGAGTTACAAAAAAGGCTGATATCATTCAGGGGTGTGTTAACAGGAGTGCCCTATGAAAGACACCGGAGGCAATTGTCCCACTCTACTTGACAATGCCAAGGCCTCATTTGTAGTATTATGTCCAGTTCTGGGTGACAGACTCTAAGGAAGATGCGAACAAATTGGAAAAAAAAAGTCCACAGATAATCTACAAAAATTAGAAAGGGTTTAGAAAAGCTGACTTCTGAGGAAAGTTTTAAAAAACTGGGCAGGTTTAGTCTTGAGAAAAGTTGCCTGGGATGGACACATCAGATGTCTCCAGATATGTTAAGGGCTGTCATAAAGAGAATGGTGATCAATTGTTCTCCATTTCCACTAAAGGGAGCACAAGAAGTAATGGGCTTAATCTGAAGCAAGGGATATTTAGGTTAGATATTAGAAAAGACTTTCTGATGTAATGGTAGTCAAAATCTGGAACAGGCTTCCAAGGGGGGTTGTGGAATCCCCATCTGTAGTAGAGCGCAGCCGGGACTCGACCCTCCTTGAGGGGGGAGGGGAGCCACACCAGCTCGCCTCACTCCTTCTGCCTCGGGCCTGTCCCTTGCTGCGGGGTTGAGCACGAGAGACCAGTATATAAGTATGCTCCGGCCCTTGGGCGGGGCGGGCAACACACACAGTCTATGCTCAGGCGGTTGAGCAGGGGCTGAGCAACAAGAGAGCTGAGACGGCCTCCTCAGGTCAGGGGAGGGGGAGTTTGCCACCCAAGGAGTGGGTGGCAGGGGGAACACAGGCCCTCCCACTCCACTGTGTTCCAGCCCGGGGCCCTAGCAGCTGTTAACGCTGCTGACGGTCAGTGGGGGATCCTGACCGTAACACACTGCCATTGGCTCAGGCGAGCCTGCAGCCTGACTGGGGTCGGCTGCCCCCGGGCCACTTCCAACCTCCCCCTCGCTGGGTACCTGCCCTCTGCCAGCATCGTCCGGGGAGTCCCAGATCATGGGTTCCTCAGGGTGTCCAGCATCGGGAGGTCCAGTCCACTCCTTGGGGTACTGGGGTTCGGGAGGTCCAACCCACTCCTCGGGGTACCGGGCATTGGGAGGTCCGATCCACTCCTCGGGGTACCAGGCGTCGGGAGGTCCAGTCCACTCCTTGGGGTACTGGGGTTCGGGAGGTCCGATCCACTCCTCGGGGTACCGAGCGTCGGGATGTCCAGTCCATTCCTCAGGGTACCGGGCGTCGGGAGGTCCGATCCACTCCTCGGGGTACCGGGCGTTGGGAGGTCCGATCCACTCCTCGGGGTACCGAGCGTCGGGATGTCCAGTCCACTCCTCGGGGTACCGGGCGTCGGGAGGTCCGATCCACTCCTCGGGGTACCGGGCGTCGGGAGGTCCGATCCACTCCTCGGGGTACCGGGCGTCGGGAGGTCCAGTCCATTCCTCGGGGTACCGGGCGTCGGAAGGTCCAGTCCACTCCTCGGGGTACCGGGCGTCGGGAGGTCCGATCCACTCCTCGGGGTACCGGGCGTCGGGAGGTCCAGGCAGCTCCTCGGGGTACCGGGCGTCGGGAGGTCCAGGCAGCTCCTCGGGGTACCAGGTGTCGGGAGGTCCGATCCACTCCTCGGGGTACTGGGCGTCGGGATGTCCAGACAGCTCCTCCACAGCCCGAGCGTCGGACCGCTCAGTCGGCTCCTCTGAGTGCTGGCCCCAGGGGAGGTCAGGCCAGTACCCCTCCGGATACCGGGCACGGGGTAGGCCGGGCCCAGCGGGAGCTCGGGCCCTAGCGTCTGCTCTCTCTGGCCGCCTCCCTCTAACTGAGCCCTGGGGCCGGGCTTTTGTACTTCCTGTCCCGCCCCTTGACTTCCGGGGGGCGGGGACAGGCGGCGGGGGCTCCGCCCACGGCCGCGTCCTTTCTGGCCTGTTCTCCTCAGGAGCGTGGGGGAGTGGGGCCCCCTCGCTACACCATCCCTGGACATTTTTAAGAACAGGTTGGACAAACACCTGCCAGGGATGGTGTAGGTTTACTAGAGCCTGCCTCAGTGCAGGGGGTTGGACTAGGTGACCTCTCGAGGTCCCTTCCAGCCCCACATTTCTATGACGTACAGACAAAAAGTGTTATATAAGAGCTAGGTATTGTTGTTATGATTAGTGGCCCTGCCACCATCTTGTGTGCAACCTCCAGCAAGTAACCTCATCTCTTTGTGCTCTTGTTTCCTCAGCAGTACGAGGATAACACTATTTACCTTTCAGTGAACCGCTTCGAGATCTACAGCTAGAATGTTCTCTATAAGAGTCAGCCATTGCTATTGAGTGTGATTTCCTGACCACTGACTGTGTGCTGCATGGTGCAGGCCATTGAGGAGGACCTGGTCCTTTCCCCAAAGTGCTTACGGTCTGTGCAACACAGCTCAGGCACATCTAACAACCACAAGACGTGCCAAGGGCAGGCAACATGCTGGTCTTTTCCCTCTTTTAACAAAATATCATTTCCTTCATTGGCAGGTCACTGCTGAAGGGCTTTGCAAGGGACGTGTGATTTGAGACACTGGAAAGAAGGTTGGATGTTTTATGGGGGGCTACAGCCCACCCCTCCCTGTTCCCTTTCAGGCAATGTGTTTCTCATGGGAAGCAGGGAGTGAGCAGGCTCTACGCCCCCAAGGATGCTGTCGGGAGGCCTAGCACAGTTGTGCAAGGGGAGGAAGAAGGCTTTGTGTGCCCCTCCCTGTCTGGATGACTGTGTGAGATCCATCACAGTGTGACCCAGCCAGGGTAGCATGGCCCAATTAGTGTTTGTATGAGAACCATTAGGATTTCATTTCCTATGAACATAGTTCCAGAGTGGATAAGCCCAGGGTCCCTCTACCCCAGGAAGCTGACTCTGACAGACAATAGCCAGTACCATCTGCTCCATGAGAAGGTGCAAGAACGCTGTAGTGGGTAATTCTGAAACAACCAACCTGTGGGGTAAGCGCCTTCCTAAGCTTAGGTAATAAGTGGCTTGCTTTTGCCCTGAATTGTAAGTAGGGTGACCAGATGTCCGATTTTATAGGGACAGTCTCAATTTTTGGGTGTTTTTCTTATATAGACTCCTATTACCCCCCTCCCCTGTCCTGATTTTTCACACTTGCTGTCTCATCACGCTAATTGTAAGGTCCCTTATATTTTATCCTATCCTATTTAGGAATGCCATCATTTGGAGAATTTATATCCATCTCTTTAATGCTATTGATCATAGGCATTTCTCTGGTGCCTTGCAGTCAGGTGTCTAAACACCGTTAAAATAGCATACATTTTTGTGTTTTTATGTTTAACTTAAATTTTCCCTACTGCTGGGCAAAGACCATTAACAACTTCTCTTCTCATTGACCCATGAGAATAATTGCTCCCTGTCCTCTTTATTGTAATGAAATGCAATCATTGTAAAAATATCTCAGAGAACAGCTTAGCAGATACTATGGATGCCACTACTGATTTTTGAATGAGGCTTTTTTCACAGAGGACAAAGGGCAAGGTGAATAGCTGTGCAGGGTGCTCATTCAGGTGACATAGCATGAGAATTTCACCCTGGGCATATTAGCAGGTTCTGCCAGCAAACTCCAGCCATCTGTCATTATCTGTCTGTAATGTGTTGGTTGGTGTTACTGTGTATTTGTATTGCAGTAGCACCTGGAGACCCAATCCAGAGCAAGGCTCATTGAGCTAGTTGCCAGGTGTCTGGTTTTCGACCAGAAAATCCAGTTCAAAAGGGAATCTGGCAGTATCCGGTCAGATCTACTGACTGGACACTAAAAGTCTGGTTACTGTGGGCAGAGGGGGAAGTGGCGGCCTATTGCCCAGCCCTGATGCAGCGGCTCCCGCAGAAGCACGCATGCACCGCTGTGGGCCACCCCTTTGAGGAGCACGGTTTGCAAGGCTGCAGTGGAGGACAACGTGTGGAGGCCCATGGCGAGTGGGGTAAGGAGCTCCCGGCGGGCATGGGTTGTTCCCTGGGGAAGGAACGCAAGCTGCCCTGCCAGCCAGCGCTTCGCCCTGCTGCACTCTCAGGCAGTGCCAGTTCTGGGGCAGGGAGTGCTCAAGTGGACAGAGAAGGGGGCTGCCGGACAGACAGCTCAGAGGGAGATGGGAGGCTGCTGTGCAGGAGGGCTGCATCCTAGCTCACCAGCAGGGCTGCCTGGCTGCTCCCGTGCAGCCGCCGTGCTCTTCTGACCTGCATTGCCAGGCAGCCTGCTGGAGCTGGGGTTTGTAAGTCCCTTAGGGCTGCTCGGGCTGGAGTTGAGCGGGGAGAGCGGCGAACGACAGGGGGTGGAGGGGAGAGAAGTGAGTCAGGGGCAGGGCCTTGAGGGAAGAGGCAGGGCAGGAGGGGTCCATTTTACAGACATTAGAAAGTTTGCCACCTTTTGGCCACAGGAGTAAGGACAGTCCCTGCCCCAACCAGCTTATGTTCTAAATAGACAAGACAGACAAAGGCTGGGAGAAACAGAGACTTCTTACCCCATTTAACGGATGGGGACTGAGTCACAAAGATGCAAGTAATTTGCCAAAGGTTGTTGCACAAGAACTGTGGCAGAGGCAGAAAGTGAATTCAGATCTCCTGAGTCCTTGTGAGTGGCATAAACCACACACAAGAGCATCATTGATCTGCCAAGAACAGGTGCCTCCACGTATCAGGCTCCCCAGGGGCCTCTTTCCCCAAGTGTCTTCTGATTTTAAAAAAATGTAACATTCCTTTCTGCACTGCAGAAACAAAGCATGTGCCTCAGTCAGCCAGCAGCATGCACAGCAGTGGGAACCCTGGACAGCAGGTGCACTTGGCTAAGGGATGAAGGGCATAGCATGGCATTGGTAAGAGAAGCTTGGCACAGACATATACAGATCTCACTGACAGTGCAGAGTGGGTGAGTGTGATGGGTTGAATCACAGAAACCCCCTTGGGGCTGCCAACTGATATGCCAAGACTACTTCTGCCCCTGCTTTCTCTGCCAGCTTGCGACCCCAGCACCCTGTCTTGCTGAGCCAGACACTCCTGTCTGCTCCAACAAAGACTCAGGGTCTGAACCATGTGCCCCAAAGCTGCAGACTTAACTGAAAGCAGCTTAAGAAGTGTTCCTGTCTTTAACACTCAGATGCCCAACTCCCAATAGGGTCCAAACCCCAAATAAATCCATTTTACACTGTATAAAGCTTATATAGGGTAAACTCATAAATTGTTCACCCTCTATAACACTGATAGAGAGATATGCACAACTCTTTGCCTCCCCTCAGGTATTAATACATACTCTGCGTTAATTAATAAGTAAAAAGTGATCTTATTAAATACAGAAAGTAGGATTTAAGTGGTTCCAAGCAGTAACAGACAGAACCAAGCGAACTACCAAGCAAAATAAAATAAAACACGCAAGTCTAAGCCTAGTACAATAATAAAACTGAATACAGATAAAATCTCACCCTCAGAGATGTTTCAATAAGTTTCTTTCACAGCCTTCCTAGTCTGGGCACAATCCTCTCCCCTGGTACAGCCCTTGTTCCAGCTCAGGTGGTAGCTAGAGGATTTCTCATGACTGCAGCCCCCTTTGTTCTGTTCCACCCCCTTATATAGCTTTGGCACAAGGTGGGAATATTTTGTCTATCTGGGTCTCCTCCCCCTTTCTCAATGGAAAGACACCAGGTTAAAGATGGATTCCAGTTCAGGTGACATGATCACATGTCACTGCAGGACTTCATTGCCCACTTGCCAGCACACAGGTATACAGGAACACAATCAGTAGATTGTAAGTTTTGTAATGATCCCTTACAAGAGACCTTTTGCATGAAGCATATTCCAGTCATTAGCATATTTTCATAAAATCATATAGAGTGCAACGTCACAGTGACAAGCTGATAGAAGGGTGGTGTTAATGTGACCATCAGTTATTTGCACCATGGTGTCTAGGAAGTGGACCTCCCGTGTAGATTGGTCCAGGCTGAGGTTGATGGTAGGGTGGAAGCTGTTGAAATTGTGGTGGAATTTTTCCAGAGTCTCCTTCCCATCGGTCCATATGATGAAGATGTCATCAACGTAGCGTAGGTAGAGAAAGGGCGTGAGTGGACGAGAGCTGAGGAAGCATTGTTCTAGGTCAGCCATAAAAATATTGGCATATTGTGGGACCATGTGAGTGCCCATAGCGGTGCCACTGATCTGGAGATATATATTGTCATCAAATTTGAAATAGTTGTGTGTGAGGATAAAGGCACAGAGCTCAGCAGCCAGTTGTGCTGTGGTATCATCAGGGATACTGTTCATGACAGCTTGTATTCCATTTGTGTGTGGGATGTTTGTGTAGAGAGCCTCTATACCCATGGTGGCTAGGATGGTGTTTTCTGGAAGGTCACCAATGCATTGTAGTTTCCTCAGGAAATCAGTGGAGTCACGGAGATAGCTGGGAGTGCTGGTGGCTTAGGGTCTGAGTAGAGTCCACATATCCAGACAGTCCTTCAGTGAGAGTGTCAATGCCCGAGATGATGGGGCGTCCAGGATTTCCGGGTTTGTGGATCTTGGGTAGTAGATAGAATAACCCTGGTCGGGGCTGTAAGGGTGTGTTGATTTGTTCCGGTGTTAGTGTAGGGAGTGTCCTGAGTAGATAGTGCAGTTTCTTAGTGTATTCCTCAGTGGGATCTTAGGGAAGTGGCCTGTAGAATTTGGTATTGGAGAGTTGTCTGGCGGCCTCCTTTTGGAGCAAAAAAACTTCAAGACCAGACTTCAAAGAGAAACTGCTGAGCTTCAGTTCATCTGCAAATTTGACACCATCAGCTCAGGATTAAACAAAGACTGTGAATGGCTTGCTAACTACAAAACCAGTTTCTCCTCCCTTGGTTTTCACACCTCAACTGCTAGAACAGGGCCTCATCCTCCTTGACTGAACTAACCTCATTATCTCTAGCTTGCTTGCATATATATACCTGCCCCTGGAAATTTCCACTACATGCATCCGACAAAGTGGGTATTCACCCACGAAAGCTCATGCTCCAAAACGTCTGTTAGTCTATAAGGTGCCACAGGATTCTTTGCTGCTTTTACAGATTCAGACTAACACGGCTACCCCTCTGATACTTGAGGGAGAGAAAGTGAAAGTGCTCAGAGAAGAGCCATCTGGTCATGTGGGGTCAGATCTCACTGCCCATTGGTAATACCTGCCACATGCAGCATCCTGCCAGTCAGCCAGGCAGCATGCAGAGTGGCAAACAGCAGCCAAGAGCAGGCAGGGAAGAGAACTGAGGGGGTTTCTCTTTCCCTACCGTGGGTGTGTTGTATGCACATCATGAAGCTGCAGAGAGACTCAGCCCTGGCTGGGTGGGGCTCAGTTTTGGAGTAAATGAATGAGCAGCAATGCAATTAATGCTGAATACTCCAAAGAGAGAGAGTGTTTGTGAGAGGGACTCGCAGATGGACCTACTCAGAGACCAGCCTGTGACAAAGAGGAGACACCCCGTCCCCAGAACCCTCCCGTTTCAGCCCTGCTCACACCAGTCAGCATTAGGGGCTGTTTGGAGTCAGAGACACCATGTCCAAAGAAGCCTCCATAAAGGGAATGGGCCAGGCCTACCACAGCTGCCTCATCCCTGGCCCGCTGGTGGTAGGGGTTACAAGGAGGTCTGAAAAGAGCTCGCTTCCATATCAGACCCATCTCCAGCTGTTAGCAGCACTGCCACATCTGCCTCATCAACTAGGGCAGTGTGAGTGCACCAGACTGATGTTACCATCTCGCAGAATCCTGTCCCCCTCAGGAGCTGTCCAAATTAATGGCTACCAAGCAGGCCCTAGTACTGAACTGAAACAGTTCTCCAGGTACACAACCCCACGGGCAGTGTGTATTCGGAACTACCATTGCTGGCTGCAGGGAGGAATATGAGGAGGAACAGTGAAGAAGCACTAAACCACCACTTGTATGAGTGCTAGTTCCTCCTGAACGCAGCACAGGGACAATGAACCGTAACTGAGCAAAGTCACACATCCAGCTCACTTAGGGTAGCTGGCAAAGAATGATCCCTTCCTTCTTTCTTTGGGATGCAGAGTTCAGCTGCATAATGCAAACTTGTTTAAACCACACAAGAAGCTAAACAGTCTTCTTATATATTTATATCTGAATTGATTTTCAGTCAGTTTCCTGGTTAGGAGACTCGGTTATTAACTGGTTAGAGCAGATGGACTGGGACTTAGGACTCTGGGGTTCTATTGCTGACTCACTGGGTGACTGTAAGTGACTCCTGTCATTCCTCTCTGCCTCAGTTTCCCTATTTTGAAGATTCAGAAAATCAAGGGATTTCAGTGGCTTTCTGAATATATGGCAGCTAAATTTTTTCCAGTACCTGTTGGTAATTAAGAAGATCAGATAAATTGATATATTCACAAACATGGAATTCAAAGAACCAAATGCATATAAAAGTACATATCACATATAGCTCACAGTATCAGAGGGGTAGCCGTGTTAGTCTGGATCTGTAAAAGCAGCAAAGAATCCTGTGGCACCTTATAGACTAACAGACGTTTTGGAGCATGAGCTTTCGTGGGTGAATATCCACTTCATAGATTCATAGACTCTAGGACTGGAAGGGACCATCGAGTCCAGTCCCCTTCCCTCATGGTAGGACCAAATACTGTCTAGACCATTCCTGATAGACATTTATCTAACCTACTCTTAAATATCTCCAGAGATGGAGATTCCACAACCTCCCTAGGCAATTTATTCATGTTTAACTACCCTGACAGTTAGAAACTTTTTCCTAATGTCCAGCCTAAATCTCCCTTGCTGCAGTTTAAGCCCATTGCTTCTTCTTCTGTCATTAGAGGCTAAGGTGAACAAGTTTTCTCCCTCCTCCTGATGACACTCTTTTAGATACCTGAAAACTGCTATCCTGTCCTCTCTCAGTCTTCTCTTTTCCAAACTAAATAAACCCCATTCTTTCAGCCTTCCTTCATAGGTCATATTCTCAAGACCTTTAATCATTCTTGTTGCTCTTCTCTGGACCCTCTCCAATTTCTCCACATCTTTCTTGAAATGCGGTGCCCAGAACTGGACACAATACTCCAGTTGAGGCCTAACCAGCGCAGAGTAGAGAGGATATGAAAACATGGACAGTACCTGCATCCTATGTTACTGAGACTCCTTATTGATACTAGAAGAACTATCATGTCCCATACAAGCTGTGATGTACACCCTGAGTTCACAGGTATAGCTAGATCAGCTGCTTATTTCAGTCAAGGTGCTAGGAAGATACTTGAGCAGGATAGGTGGCATGTCTTGCATCAGCACACATGGGTTGTACTGCGCTCTAATGAGCTCCATTCATGTTGTGCTGGTACTTGTTTTAGCAAGAATAGGGTGCTGACTAGTTCTGCAAATCACAGGCACGCAGGTGTGGTGATCCATGTGTTTTCTGTAAATAAATTTCTGGCCCTGTTATCTCTGCAGTGAAGCAGTTTGAATTTTTGACTTGATCTCACTCTCTTGAACTCTCCAGCACAAGCCTAAGCATGGTTGTCAGAGAGCTACCACTGTAGCAGACCTTAAAGAGACTCTTTTCTCTCTGCCATCACCCCAGGGCTACGAACCTGACTGTGTTTACACATGAACAATTCAAATGGACCAAAGGAATTTTAATCCTGAATAATCTCCACATTCCTTCAAAAATAGCAAAGGATTCTGTTGTGGTGTCAGCTGCCCTTGTCCAGCTCATCGTATCCTACATCTGCTAAGGCAAGGCAGTCAAAATAATAGGCCAGAAGGACTTAATTGGGACACTCTGTTGGTTACCATAACATAATCAGAGAGACAAGGTGGGTGAAATAATATCTTTTATTGGACCAACTTCAGTTGGTGAGAGAGACAAGCTTTGGATCTTACTAAGAACTTTTCTTCAGGGCTGGGAACCACCTTTGTATTTAGATGTATAGACTCATAGACATTAAGGCTGGAAGGGACCATCATGATAATCTAGTCTGACCTCTTGCACATTGCAGGCCACAGAACCTTGCCCACACCCTCCTGTAATACACTCATATCCTCTGGCTGAGTTCAATTAATGCTTTAAATACTTCAAGTTACAGAGAATCCACCATTTACACTTGTTTAAACTTGCAAGTGACTTGTGCCCTATGCTGCAAAGGAAGGTGACTCCCACCCCCAGGGTCTCTGTCGCAACCTAAACTGGGAGGGAATTCCTTCCCAACCCCATATATGGCAATCAGTTGAACCCTGAGCATGTCAGCAAGACCCTCCAGCCAGAAACTTGAGAAAGAATTCTCTGTAGTAACTCAGAGCCCTCCCAATTTACTTCTCCGTCTCTAGCCATTGGGGATATCAGCTGTTAGTAGTCACAGATGGGCCATATGCCATTGTAGGCAGTCTCATCATATTATCGCCTCCATAAACCTATCAAGATCAGTCTTGAAACCAGTTAGGTTTTTTGCCTCCAATACTCCCCCTGGAAGGCTGTTTCAGCACTTCACTCCTCTGATGGTTAGAAACCTTCATCTAATATCAAGCCTAAACTTGTTGATGGACAATTTATGTCCATTTGTTCTTGTGTCAACATTGGCCCTTACGTTAAATAACTCCACTGCCTCCCTTGTTTTTATCTCTCTGATGTATTTACAGAGAGCAATCATATCTCCCCTCAGCCTTTTTTTGGTTAGGCTAAACAAGCCAAGCTTGTTGAGTCTCCTTTCATAAGACAGGTTTTCCATTCTTCTGATCATCCTGGTTGCCCTTCTCTGCACCTGTTCCAGCCTGAATTCATCTTTCTTAAATATGGGAGATGAGAATTGCACACAGTATTCCAGATGAGGTCACACCGGTGCCTGGTATAATGGCAAAAACATTTCCCTGTCTCTACTGGAAATACCTCACCTGATGCATCCTAGGACTGCATTAGCCTTTATCACGGCCATATAACATTGGCGGCTCAGAGTCATCTTGTGATCAATACACCCAGGTCTTTCTCCTCCTCTGTCACTACCAACTGATATGTCCCAGGGAATAGCAAAAATTCTTGTTGTTTGTTCCTAAGTGCATGACCTTGCACTTTGCACTGCTAAATTTCATCCTGTTTTTATTACTCCAGTTTTCAAGGTCATCTGGATTTTCACTAAAATATTCCAGTCCTCCTCCATATCAACAATAAATACCAATTTTGTGTCATCCACAAATTGTATTAGCACACTCCCACTTTTTGTGCCAAGGTCATTCATGAAAATGTTAAATAAGATTGATTCCAAGACTGAGCCCTGAGGAACTCCACTAGTAACCTCCCTCCAGCCTGATGCTTCACCTTTCAGTATGACCCATTGTAGTCTCCCCATTAACCAGTTCCTTGCCCACCTTTCAGTTCCCATATTAATCCCCATCTTTTCCAATTTAACCAGTGGTGAGCTGGAGCTGGTTCGCACCAGTTCATGTGAACCGGTTGTTAAATTTAGAAGCCGGTTTAGAACCGGTTGTTAAAGAGGTGAGCAAACTCTGGCCCACGGGGATGTCCTGTCCAGCTCGGCTGAGCTCCCAGCTGGGGAGGCTCCCCTGGCCCCTCCCTCGCCTTCCCACCCTCGCAGAGCCTCAACGTGTCATGCCACCAGCGCCAGCGCTCTGGATCGCTCTTGGGCAGCTCGGCAGCTCCTGCCACTTTGAGCGGCATGGTAAGGGAGTGGGGCTGGGAGCTCCAGTGGGCTGCGTGGCATCCATACGTGCTGCCCTGAGCAGCATGGTAAGGGGTCCAGGCCAGGCCTGGGAGGAGGGATTGGATAAGGGGCAGGGAGCGGTTGGAGGGGGCGGAGGTTCTGCGGGGGAGCGGTCAGAGGATGGGGAATGGAGGGGGTTGGGTAGGCTTGGGAGTTCCGGGGACCTGTCAGGGTGATGGTGAATGGGGGGTCGGGGCGGTCAGGGGACAGGGAGCAGGGTGAGTTGGGTAGGGGGTGGGGTTCTGGGGGGCCTTTGGGGGGGAGTCTCCGGAGGGAGTGGTCAGGAGACAAGGAGCAGGGGGGGTTGATGGGTTGTGGGTTCTGAGGGGGGCAGTTGGGGGCAGGACATGGGTGGGGGTCGGATGAGGGGGACAGGCTGTTTTGGGAGGCACAGCCTTCCCTACTCAGCCCCTGATACAATTTTGCAACCCTGATGTCTGGGGCACAGTCCCCTTGGAGGGAGGCTCCAGGATCTGGGCCCTGCCATGTGTGTTGGGTTCCTTGGGCACCCCACAAACCCACAGAGGCTGGGAGCCAGGTCCAGGAACTTCCCAAGGCAAGGAGCCACTGCTGAGAGCAGCCCCCTTCCATTAAACCAGGCCCCTGCCACCTCTGCCTCTGCTCTCCTCTGCAGGGCACGTAGGCCCCATCCTCCAAGGTATTTAGGCACCTAACTCCTATTGGTTTAACTGGGAGTTAGGCACTTAACTACCTCTGAGGCTCTGTCCAAAAGCCCTTTGCCTAGAACATAGAGTCCACCTCTGCCTAATCTGACTGCGACAGAGCCTATTACAGTCCCTGCAGGGATTGAGGCCCCCAGGTTCCCCACAATCAGGTCTGTGTCCAAAACAGGAGGCGAGTCCTCTCGCCCCCTGTGCATTGCTGGTCCAGCTTGGATCTCAGCCCCGCACCGCAATCCTGCTGCTCCCTGTGTCTGCGACTCTGGGAGTGGCGACTGTCAGCTCACAGGGGCTCAGCTTCCCAGCAAGGGCTGGGGCAAAGGAGCGCAAGGTAGCGCAAAGGAGCCTGCAGCTGCAGTGAACCAGGCTGCAGAGCGGAGAGGTCCCTGGGGCAGGTGTTGGGGGAGCAGAGAGCAGGCGTGCTCAGGGGCAGTTATCATTCTTCTCCACCCACCATGGGTGGGTGAGTGTAGATGTGTGAGTGTAGAAGAATAAACATCACACAAGAGGCTGGGCCACCCAGGGCCGCAGCGAGCCGGGGTGAAGGCAGACGTCTGCCTCCCTCGCAGAGCCCCACCGCTGCAGTTGCTTTCTATTATCCTGGCAATGAATTGCCCCTCTCAGTGTGCCCCCACCTCAGATTGAATATGGGGCTGCTGCTATCACATCTGTCTAGGGGGTAGGAGCTGGCACACTCATCTCCTGTTCCCTGCTCTGCCAGGGGAATTAAAGGCTCGATGCCTCAGTTTCCCCATTTGTAAGGTGGGGAAACTAATACTCTTTCCTTGAGCAATTTTATGGATGTTTGCTATATGCCAAGAGCTCCTTGTTGGGAGGGACTGTGTATTTGCAATTATTCTATAGCCTCTGGTCCTTTCCTCGATTCTGGGCTTTTAAAACTAGGGAAAGCTTTGCGTGCGGGGGAGGGGGGGGGAGGGACAGGAATGGGAGGAATTCACTGGCCGTGTCTAGGGTGGATCTGTCCTGGTTGATGGGAGCGGTACCTGAGCTGCAGACATCTGCCGCACCCCAGCTGGGTGTCAGAGGGAACCGCGAGCCCTGATGCGAGAGAGGAATGCTGGGAGAAGTTTAGCAGAAGCGATGGCCTCTGCTAGATGTGTCCAAATGCTGCATCTCTGCTGGGGGAGCAGACGGTGCCATAGGGAGGGAATTGGGGTGACAGGGGCACCCAGCTGCATGAGTTGCTGTGCTGTTCTCACTGCCCTTGCCCACTTGAGAACTGCCACAGGGCAAACGGGGGCTTCCACCTCAAGGATCCAGGTTCAAACCCTGTCCTAGTCCGTCACTGGCAGAGGTGGCGAGTCTCATGCCAGCCCCAAGCAGTCAGGTGCCCGCCTCCAAACTGTGAGTGCACAGTCAGCTCCCCACCATCCACAGGCTAGCAGTGGTTTCCTGCACTAGTGAATCATTCATGAGTGGATAGAGCCAGGCCTCCACTTGTGAATGATGGACACAAGTTGTTCCTACCACCCATCTCAAGCCTCCTTATTCTGTGCGTTGCAGGGTACAAGTAATCTCCGGGGGTAGGGGAGGAGACAGACCCCTGTGCTAACTTCACTCCGATGTGTTGGTCATTACGAGAGCACTGTGCTAGGTGCTGTACAGACCATGAGAGACAGTCCCTGCCCTCAAGAGCTTAAAGTCTGGCCGGCCAAGCCAGCCAAAGGCAGCTGTATTATTGTCATAGGGCGGCTGGTACACAGAGGGACTGCACAGGCGCTCCCCACCCCCGCACTAGCCCAGGCTCAACCCTAGGCTGCTCTCAGGGCAGGGTTTGTTTCTGGAGTTGCTCTGTGATCATTGGGGCGGGCAGGAGGGGAGAAGGCCATTTTCTAGAGCAAATGGATCCTTAGGAATGGTCATGCTGCGCCCCCCCTTTACACACTCCTGGATGGGAATTTAATCCTGGTGAAATCTAAGAGCGGGTTGCAGCACCGTGGAGTTTTATTAGCCTGGGAACGGGGACAAGCCCTTGAGGCTGAAGCCTTCATTTGCCAGGGTGCCCTGGCGAGCCAGCCACCACTGCAATAATTACCACTGTAAACCCACAGCAGCTCCCCAATAAACATGAACAATGCGCCTCTTCCTCGTGAAATCACACAGGTGCGGTGGGGGGGGGTGTGAAAGCTCTGACTGGGGGTGTGGGTTCTGGGGTGGGGCAGGGCTGGGGATGAGTTTGGGGTGCAGACAGGCTGCTCCAGGACAGGGGCCAGAGTGGAGGACTCCCCCCAGCCCTTTCCCTGCCGGCAGCAGCAAGCTCTGGGGGAGAAGCCCCCCTTTCCTGCCCCCCCCAGCAGCACACTCACTCCCACCAGTGTCACTGCATGTGCTCCTAGCGCCCCTCTCAGGTCCAGGAATCTCCCTCGCCTCCCCCTTGGTGGGTGCCAGGGGGTGCTGCATGCGCCGCCTTGCCTGCTCTTGCCCCTGACTGTAGCTTCACTGGGAGTGAGGGATGGGGCTGCCTCCTTGCCCAATGTGGGGGCAGGAGCGGTGACTGTGGGTGGGGGGGAGGGGGACGTAGTGCTGCTGGAGGGTCCCATTGGAAAATGAAAGGGTCTGAAGGGGAAGGGCAGGCTCAGAGTCAGTCTGTCCTGTCAGTCGGATACGGGGCACTAGGACCCTGCAGCAGCAGTTGCTGCAGGGGAAAGAGAGACTCTGCTCCGGGGAAGGGGGCTGGGGGGAGTAAGTCGGGGCCAGGAGACACTCAGACGAGGCATGGGGGGGTGGCAGGTGGGGCAGGGGGGAAGATCACCTGGGTTACAAACATCTCTGTGTCAGCAGCTTTTTTTTTCCCTTTTCCTCTCCACCGCTTTCTGCACCCCCTGGCTTTGTGTGCCCGAGGGAAGTGCCTCACTTGCCTTGCCCTTTTTACAGCACTGCTCGATCTGCTGGCAATGCCCCTACTTAGACAGCCCAAAATGCTGTTAGCCTTCCTGGCAGCAAGGGCACATTGCTGACTCAGATCCAGCTTCTCGTCCACTGTAACCCCTAGGTCCTTTTCTGCAGAACTTGCATGGTGTCAAGTGTGAGAGGCGTAGCTGTGTTAGTCTGGATCTGAAAATGCAGCAGAGTCCTGTGGCACCTTATACACTAACAGACCTATTGGAGCATGAGCTTTCATGGGTGAAAGCCCTTGGTTTTCACACCTCAACTGCTAGAAGAGGGCCTCATACTCTCTGATTGAATGAACCTCGTTATCTCTAGTCTGATTCTTGCTTGCATATATATATACCTGCCTCTGGAAATTTCCACTACATGCATCTGACAAAGTGGGTATTCACCCATGAAAGCTCATGCTCCAAAACGTCTGTTAGTCTATAAGGTGCCACTGGACTCTTTGCCACTTCTGTAGCCTAGCCATTCAGTCCCTAGTCTGTAATAGTGTATGGGATTCTTCCATCCTAAATGCAGGACTCTACACTTGTCCTTGTTGAACCTCATCAGGTTTCTTTTGGCTCAATCCTCTAATTTGTCTAGGTCCCTCTGTATCCTATCCAGCGTATCTACCACTCCTCCCAGTTTAGTGTCATCCGCAAACTTGCTGAGGGTGCAGTCCACGCCATCCTCCAGATCATTAATGAAGATATTGAACAAAACTGGCCCCAGGACTGACCCTTGGGGCACTCCGCTTGAAACTGGCTGCCAACTAGACATGGAGCCACTGATCACTATCCATTGAGCCTAATGACCTAGCCAGCTTTCTATTCACATTATAGTCCATTCATCCAGCCATGCCTCTTTAACTTGCTGGCAAGAATACTGTGAGATGCTTTCCCAGGCTTGAGATGAGGAAAGAGCCCTGTCCTGCAGCATTGCCAGGGACCTCCAACATGTGGGGAGAGGCAGTGTGAGCAGATGGGCAGAGGCGGCTTCCTGGAACTGCTGGGCCTGGCCACCACTAAAACCTCGGGTCGGTATAATAATGTTGCCTAGGGATAGGAGTTCTCATGACACTTTTATTCCAGCAAAAGCCTAGTGTAGACAGTTAACTGGCCAAAGTGCTCTCTTGCCACTACACGCTGCATCTCCACTAGGAGGCACCGCAGGCAGAGCTGTTGCCGTATAACCCTGTATCTGTCTAGCTGGGTAGACCTGGCCCGGCTTTGAAGGGGAGGGAAGGCTTAGCCCATGGGAAGTGGCGTGAAAGGAGGTGCAAAGCCCAGCGCAGAGATGCCGAGAGGTTTGAATGAGGGGGAATGAAATGTTGTTCTGTGGAAGGTGAACCTAATCCTCCACACTCTGGAGCAACCTGCTTCCCACCTCCAAGGTCTGGGTTCCCATTGTAGACCGCCCTGGTCCTAAGTGGGTTCCTACTTCTGTTTGGGTTCCCACATTGGCCCTCCTGGCTCCTATGTGGGTTCCCTCATTTCGGTGGGGCCTCTCTGCCCCAGCCCCTTTCTCTCTAAGGGCCTCGGTCTTCACCACCCCTTCCCTGGGTGGGGTCTCAGACAGAGCCCCTGTCTCAGAAACTCCCCCTTTCTGCCTCAGGGAGCTGTGCCTCTTTAAATGTCCCCCTTTGTGGCAGTGGAAGCACTTTCTGGGTCTTCCCCCCGCCACGTCCCTACTCCTGCTTGTTTGGGGCCTATCCCTTCCTTCTGGGCTGGCCCAGGTCTTGGGAGTCCTGTAGGGGCACTCTCTCTTCAGGTGCCCTGACTCCTCTCAGACCCAACAAGCAGGGGGTGCCTTTTCTGGGTGGGGTCTCTCTGCCCCCTCCCAGTAGGGACACTCCCTCCTGTAGTGTCCCCATCGCCTACAGGTGAAGCAGTTCAGAGTTCCCAGTCCTGGCCTCTCGCCCTTGGGGCCAGATCTCTTTGTTTGGTCTGGGTGCCGACCCCCGCAGCAGCCAGAACAACTCCCTCTGCTGCTCGGCAAGCCAAGCCACCCAGGCCTTCCAATAGAAGTCTCTTTTCTCCACCATTTTGTCTCAGTCTCTCAATGTGGCATAATCTGTCTAGTCCTCACTCTTGCCTAGTATCGGGGTGGACCGCCTGTGCCTGCATTCTCCACCATGTGTGATGGGGTTGGGACTCATCACCACTGTGCCTCCTGCTGGGCGCTCTGGTAATTAGCTCAGTCTATGGGAAGCGCGCTCTGCTGGCGGTGTCCTGTCCGTCTCTTGTCCTCCCTTGACATCTGGACCTGTGTTGCTCCCCGCTTGATGGTGTCCTTCTTCAGGCCACTGCTCTCTGGCAGTGCCCCCTAGTCCATCCTCACCCCCTTCCGTGGGGGAGGGAGGGAAAGCGGGATGAGCAACAGTCCTTGCACCTGCCTCAGTGGCCAACCACAGCCCCCAAAGTCTAGCCCCTTGTCTCAAGGGCCAGTTGCAAGTTGTCTCAGCCACCACATAGCCAGGTGCAGTACAAGAGGGAAGGGGGGGACTCACGCCCGCCCACTACTCTGGGTCCCAACCCAGGGGCCATCTAGTAGCAGACTCCTGCTCTCCCCTTGTCCAACTATCCCTTGGCCACTTCCCGTCTGGCCCCTCACACCCTCTAGGCCCTTTCTATCAGGGCCCACAGTCTGGCAAGTCTTGGGCCGGAGCCTTACTATGCTCCCCATGAGCCTGCCCAGCACTGCTCTGTCCGAGGTGCCAGTCTCCTGCTCTGGACACGGACCTTCCTCCATGAAAGTTTGGGACAGACTGCCTGCTGCGCTCCTGGGCAGCCTTTATATAGGGCCTAGCCTAGCCCTGATTGGCTGGCTTTGATTAGCTCTCAGCAGGCCCTTCCCTGATTGGCTGCTGGCCTGCGCAGCCACTCTGGCCTACTCAAGCCCCCTCTTGCATGGGTGTGGGGCAGTCACCCCACCACAGTCATCAGCTGTGGTTACCAGGCTGCGGCCTGGGCTGCAGGGCCGGCTCCAGGCACCAGCGGAGCCAGCACATGCCTGGGGCGGCATTTTGGCCATTCTTGGGGCAGCAGAGTCCGGGCAGCTTCAGCAGTTCAGGCGGCGGCGGCAGTCCGAGCTGCCTTTTTGTTTTTGTTTTTCCTTGTGGTGGTAAAAATGGTGGAGCCGGCCCTGCTGGGCTGGGGTCGCTCAAGTGGTCAGCTCCTCAGCACAGTCTACCAGAGTGGCTCCGGCCTGGGCAGGGCCCAAGCAGCCCACAAACAAGCAGTCTTCAAGGGCAGGCCCTGGCCTGGGTGGACCCCAGGCAGCCAGCGAGCAAACAGTCTTGACAGGGCTGACTCTAGCCTGGGCGGGGCCTCGGTGGCTAGCCAACAAACACCCTCCAGGGAGCTCCTGTCCTGGGCTAGAGCCTCCTTGCACCGTGTAGGGGGTCAGCCACCTGGGATGGGGTGGCAGGGGGAAGCAGGCCCACTCTACTCCACCGGGTCCCAGCCCAGGGCCCTGGCAGGGGCAGGATTGGCTGCCCCTGCGTCGGCAGGGATCCGGCCACAACACGCCAACTGAGCCGTGCCAGGCTCTGCAGCCGGCTGCTCCAGGGCTGCCCCTGGGCTACTTCCTGCCTCCCTGGGGTTTGGTACCTGCGGCCTCCAGGCCTTTTCCGGCTCCTTGGGGTAAACCGCAGCAGAAACTCTGGGCAAGTCCTCATCCACGCCTGGCGATCGGGAACAGCCAGGAGCGGGATCCTCTTGGGGCCTCTGGAGAACAGGCCGAGCGTCCTCCTCTCTTGCAGGCTCTCCCCCAACTGTGCTGCACGGCCGGCCTTTTATACTTCCTGCCACGCCCCAGTCCTTACAGCAAGGGGGGTGGGGCAATATAGGCCCCACCCTCCAAGGAGCGTGTAGGGGGTCTCTCGCTCTCCCACGCGGAGGGAGACCACTCAGTCTCACTACACTACCTGTTTACAGGGAGCGGGAGTAGCTGATGGCCTCGGAGGCAGAGCTCCTGCAGTGCCTCAGGCACTTGGCACAAGTTGTGGATGATGTGCAGTTGTTGTGTCACCTTATAGGTGACGTCCTCCTGCTGCAAAGGAAAGAGGACCCGTCAGAGACTCAGACACCACCGCGGAACTGGAGGATTAAGGGCACCTGGGACCAGCCGCATTTCCACCTAGCACCCGCCCACCTCTGAGGGATGGAGTCCCCCTCCTGACCCCCAGAATGGAGTCTTGTTGTCCTTTCTAGTGACCTCCTGTGCCAACTCCCCTGCTTGTAGGGTGAGCTCCTGCCACCTCCCCCCCAGTGCCCGACAGCTGTTGCACCTCCAATCCACAGCTCAAGTTCTCAGACCCCTCTCCCCTACTCCCACTCAGGTTGGGCAGGGAGGGGGCTCTAGCGGGGTGGGGGGCAGGAGGGATTCTGGCAGCAGTGAAGTGGGATGTGGGGAGGTTGAGACCTTTCCCCAAGTCATCCCAGTCACTAATGCTGAAGCCGCAGGATGGCAGCCCTGGTGGTGGCTCGGGTGACAGGAGAGGCTCACAGAGGGCACTTACAGGACTTTGCTGCCCCTCCCAAGAACATAAGTCCGTGATGAGGCAATGCTTGTCATTCATTAGCCTTGCTGGGCTTGCCCCAGGAGGGAGTAAGTGAGGAGCAGCCCAGCCTGGCTGACATGTAGCAGGGGGTCGTAGATGGCCAGCACTGCCGTCCACAGGAAGAAGCTTCTCTGCCCCTCCGAGAATAACTTTCCAAAGACCTGAAACCAAACGGACGTGAGGCTTTGGCAAATTGCCCAGAAGCAGGCTCCAAATCCTGGACTAGAACGGCAACTCGGTCTAGTGGCTCCAGGGGACAGCCACCTGCACTGCCAGAATTGTGCCATGCCCTGGCAGAGCAGCCTTACCTCCCCGACCCTGGCTTTGTTTTTATAGCCGAGGAGCCTGCTGTCCTGGTGCCAGTCCCAGAGCCACAGCTCTTCGGCCTCGTGGATGGTCAGGTCTGGGAAAGAGAGAGACACACACACATTTGTCATTCTGGTTGCAGGGCTTGTGTCCTTCCAATCCCATTGGTGGCTGCACAGTGGGCAGAGTCCTCGCTGTGTGCCTGGCCCAACAGAATTGCAGGGGCTGGTGTAGAACACAGAAAGAGAGAGAGAGAGAGAGACTCGTCCTCCAGCCGAGGTCACTCGGAGACAAATTGGCTGGGGTCCCAGTCTCACTCGTCTAGCAGGGGCCATTTCCCAGCTGGGTTCCTTACCCCTCTGGTGCAGCAACAGTTGGTAGAGCCGGAAAACTCTCTCCCTGGCCTGCCAGCTGATGTCCTTGTCTGGGTCACCGATGAACAGAGCCAGCTATGCCACATGGTGACCCATCTCAGGGAATTCGCCTGAGTTCTAATGGATAGCAGAGGGAGAGGGGACTCCATCAGCATTTTCCTGTCAGCTCCCAGTCCCCACCTGGGCCAGGACTCCCCTTCCCCTCAGCCCCTCAGCAGGAGATGCTAGAGGATAGGAGCTAGAGCTAGACTCTTAATTTTCTCTGCCCACAAGCAAACCTGGAGCACAGGGATGCGGGCAGAGCCCTCCATGAGGATTTGCTTCCCCAGCTGCTCCAGGATGACAGGAAGGCATGAACCTGGAGCATGCTCCCCTTAAAAGCGAGAGTCGCCACTTCACCATAGGGTGACCAGATGTCCAGATTTTATAGGGACAGTCCCAATTTTTGGGTCTTTTTCTTATATAGGCTCCTATTACCCCCCACCCCATCTCAATTTTTCACATTTGCTGTCTGGTCACCCTACTTCACCAGGACAAGAAGAATTTGACTCAAGCCAGGCTCATTCTCTGCTTTAACTCTGCCTCCCCAAGAGGGGCACTTCAAACCCACAGCCCCTGCAGCAGCAGATCCTACAGCCCGCTGGAGTCAGCCCACCCCTGCCTGGAGTCAGGAAGCTGGGGTCAGAGCCACTTACGTCGAAGTCAGGGAGGGTGATGATGGAGGTGAGCAGGGCCGCGCTGCTCTTAATGGCCGTGGCTCTCTCGTGTGATACCCTGGACACCATCCAGTAGTTAATGTGCTGTGGGGAAAGGAGGCAGCTCAGGATGAATAGGTGGGTGCATGTGTTGTGCTAATGAGCCCCTCCCCAACCCCAGGGGGCTGAGATATTGTATGCAGGTGGAATATCTGATTCATTGATCACAGAGCTTTAGAAAGGGATTGTTTTCCCCAGGACGATGTTTGTATCCTGCAGGTCACAACTTGTCATTGTCTCTCTAGTTTGGGACAATGCTCAGTGGTGGGACTGGTCCCATCCTCCCTGAACTCCTGATTCTTGAACAGCTCACCAGGAAGGACACAGACCCCTCACCCCTCCCTGGCTTTCAAGTCCTTGGTTGGGTGAAGGGACTGAGCGGGAGCACAATCCCCCCAGGAATCTCGGGGCCCATCAGCGACAAGGGCTGATTCTCTGGGGCCCTCCTGTTTCTCTAGGAATGAGCCTGTGACTCTTCTCTGAGGACCATCTTCTGGATCTCACAGGAGGGGTTCAGACTCTCACTCCCCAAACCAGCCAGGGGCCCCCTGGTTAGTGCTCAACAGAACCAGGCAGAGCTCTGGCTTGAAGTCCCAGCTCCTTCCTCTGTCCTTCAAGGAGGAAGGGCCTGACACTGCATTGATTGCACTGACTGCCCTGAGCAAGGACGCCCCACTGCGGGCCCATCTAGGAGGACAGACAGGAAAATGGATCGAATAGTTATGGTAAAATTGCCCCCACCCCTCTCATCAGGCTCACCTCCAAGATGTAGTGGAGCTTGTTGGTATCTGGGGACTTTGCCAGCAGGTTCCCCAGCACGGCATCCAGGAGGTCTGGCATGACCCTATGCAGATCTCACAAAGCAAGGGAGAGCCATGGGTCAGACTTAGGGAAAGTGGGGCTACACCTGTCACAGGATGGGAAGAGGGGTCTCTGGGAAGCACTGGTGAGACCCCCAAACACATATCCTGGCCTCTGTCATTCACATCCCACTGCAGGCAATTAGCAAGGATTTGTGGCATGATGAGAGCCGGCTCCTCAATCTACGATTTAGCTGATCTACCTGGACTTGAGTGGTGTCCGTCCACGTGCCCAGGGTGAAAACGGCGTGCAGGGCAGCTCGGAGGAGGTGGGTCTCCAGCTCTGGCTCCAAGGCAGGTGTCATGGTGCTGGCAAGAGAGAGGAACCGGTATTAGACTGTGCAGTGCGGGGGTGGGATTGGCACCGACATGGACGTGAAACTGCAGGGAAATAGGCAGAGTCTGGCAAGAATGGAAACCGAGGCACCGAACCAGGGAACGATAAGGCCAAGGTTTCCCAGACAGGCAATGGCAGGGCAGGAATGGCACCTGTTCCCTGAAGCCTGCTGCCCCTCCTGTATCTGATCCTGGGAGTCAACCTCTCCCCAAAGCCATTGCAATGTTACTGGAGTGAAAAGAACAGAGCAGCCAGGAGAGGGAGAGGAGCCACCCTTGGGAGGTGACCTGGGAGTGGAAGGGGCAGTGACTCCCAGCCATGGGCCTGAGGAGCACCGGGGTTAAGGGAACCGGGCAAGAGGGTCTTGGTACCTGAGGTTGGCCACCGCGATCAGGCAGTCGGCCAGGACGGCGCCAGGCGGAGAGTCATCAGGAAGCTCTTCAGTGAGCTCCTGGGAGAGACAAAGGAGCATGTGAGATTTGGGCCTCACTGACACTTCCCAAGGAGGAGATTACACAGCCAGGGCCCCACACAGCCAGCAGGATCCCTCCAGCTGCCTTCCGCTCCTCCGATTCCTGTCCACTAGTTCTCCCGTCTCTTCTCCCCAATCTTCAGCCCCAGCAATCCCTGCCCTCAGCTGCCCCTCCAGCACCAGCCATCCCCCAACCATAGACCCAGGGACACCCCTGCCACTCCCATGTCTCTGTCCACCCTCCAGCTGCTGGGCACCATGTCTTGCTCACCACAATCCTCTCCGCCACAGCCGACTTACAGCAGTGCGGCTCCAATGTGTCCTGCCCTCTCTGCTGCACAGCGAGACACGTGGGGTGGATGGCGTGCAGGAACACAAGCTGCTGGGCCTCGTCCTGCGCCCACCAGGAGTGGGATTAGGGGAGAGAGAGCCAGTTAGCCAGGGACCTCTCTGCCCCAGTCACACCAGCTGCAGGACTTAGGCCTGAATGGGGGATAGTGGGGACCCGCCTAGTGTCCAAATCACCCACGACTCCTACACAAGCAGGGTCAGGAACTGGGACAGTGCCTGTGGGAGGAGGAGACCCTGGCTGGTGTGTGACAAACACCCCCAGCTTGGGGGTCCCAGATCATGGAGGAGAAAGGTCTCCATTAGGGGTGGTGGCTCATAAGGGCCAAGACCCTCTGCAGGGGGTCGGGATGCTGGGAAGAGGCAGGACAACCTCGGTTCCAGCACAGCTGGGGAATGTTTGTACCTTTTCTTGGCCCTGGAGCTGCTCTCGGATGTTTTTGAAAGCAGCCTCCTCTGTTACCACGTCAACCCATTCCTCCTCCTCCTCCTCCTCGTCCTCGGAGTCCCTGGTGGACCCTGCACCAGGGAGAGAAGGGGACAGGGTGACTCCTGCTGCCACTCGGGGGAAGGACAGGGGCATGACGGGACAATGTGCCCCCTTCCCACCTCCAGGACATAGGGCACATTGGGCCACACACTCCCCCCTCTCAGTGATGTCATCAGCCCCCAACTCCTTCAGGAGCCCATAGCAAAGAGATCCACCCCCAGTCCTGGACTCCCTGGGAGGTGCCCCCCACGCTGACCCCCGCCCAATGGAGCAGCAAGGACCAAAGTGGCAGCATCTAGTGTCAGTGGGGTTCACGTGGCTCAGGCCAGACCCCTGGGCTGGGGACCCGCCCCCATAGCACTGCTCGAGGGCCTGGGCCCAGGGTGTTCACAGCCCCCTCCTCACCCCTCCCTGAGCCCAGCCTGGCTCCTCACCTGGAACAAAGCAGTAGCGTCCATTGGCCAAGCTGCTGTCCGAGTTGCAGGCACTGCTGCTGTCCCATGGGGAGCGGGCTGAGCTGCTGGGGCTCGGAGAGGGATCCTCCACCTCCTGCCCTGGGAAGGGTGGAAGGTCCTCACTGACTAGGCAGGGCGATGCCTCCTGCTGGAACTCGGGGCTGGGCTCCTGGGGCCGCTGCTGCCCACACAACAAGCCCCGGAGCCACCCTGCCCGGTTGCGCTCCTGGGCTGGGTCCTGCCTACCCAGCCGCATCCTGGCTCAGCTCCATTTTGGCCGGGTCGATGCCTTTCCCACCTCAGCACCTGCGCCGGGAGCAGGTTTCCTCTTCCAGAAGGTTGGGCACTTCCACCTCCTGGCCCGGCCAGGAGCTCCTTCCCCGCCAGTGGGGACGGAGGGGCTGCTCCGCTCCTGGGGAAGATGGCAGCTGCTTCCCTCAGGCTCTGGGGCCACCTACAGAGCCTTCTTCCTGAACATCCTCAGGGGCCTGGCCATCCTGGAACCGAGCGGTGAGCAGACGTGAGTCTGGGGTCAAGGCAGCCTCTCACTAACCAGCCTGTTTGGTCTCTTCCCATCCCTGCCCCAGCCAGAGCAGCTCCTTCCCCCCACCCACAGAGGTGCAGGGAGTGCAAGCTACACACACTGGCAGGAGTTCATTGCATGATCTGCTCCCCCTCAACCTTCCCCCTCGTCATCCCTGGGGCTGCAAGAACCGGGGAGTCTCGTCCTTTTCGAGCACTGGGGTCAGTCGCAAAGACCATCGATCACTTTGGGAAAACAGCTCCCTCCCTCCTGCCAGCCCAGGACACACTCACACTCCCCCACCCCCCACCCAGGCTAGAGAAGGAAGAGAACCCAGGAGTCCAGACTTCTCCTGGGAAACCATTCCCCCCTTCAAAGTCCCTAGGTATAGCAAGACCAGAGCCCCCTCGTTTTCCATTGATTTCCATCCTCAGCAGCTCACTGGGTCTGCTCAGAGACTCTCAGTCTGGGGAACAGTCTCCCACAAGGGAAGGGCTGGGAGCCCCATTGCTGGGACCTTGCCAAACACATTGGAAACAGCTCTGGAGAAGCCGCTTCCCGGTCTGAGAATGAGAGGCTCCTGGGGGCTGTTTGCAAATCCAATCTCCTTTGGGAGAGATTCTCTTCCCCTCTTTCTGCCTCTCCCTGGACAGATAGGGGACGCCACCAGGGAACCGTAATGCCACTCACTTGCTTTGGTGACGGAGTGATGGATAGAGGATGTTCAGTGTTGTCCCTCACCCTTCTCCTCACTCTCCAAGCTCAAGGCAGGCTGGAGAGGGGGGTGGTGACCTGTGGAGTTACCCTGCAGAGCCAGCAGGCAGGGTGATGGCACTGGGTGATCGGCTGGCTGTGAAAACAAGAGTCTGTCTTATTGCCAAGGGACAGAGAAACTCGGCCAGCAGCAGGGGGTGCAGAACATCACCCTAGTGCAGGGGTGACAGCGCCTCCGGGATCCTGACATCCCAGCACTTTACACACCTTCCTGGAGCCTCCCAACCCCCCCAGGCTGGCGGGACTGCACCCCCAACCCTACTGATGAGATACAGGCCTGGGGAGGGGAAGCTACTGGCTCAGAGTAACACTAAGGTCAGAATTATGGATGGGACCCAGCAGCCCTTCTTTTGAGGCCCCTTCGCTAACCACTGCTACACACTCCCTCCCACAGCTGGCAATTACAAGCAGGCCTTCATGGCCGCTCCCCCTGCCTTTGAGAGGGAGTGTGCTCCGCTGGAGTGACTGGACTAGGGGATTGGGAGTCAGGACTCCCGAGTTCCATTGCTGGGTTTCCTATTGGTTCCACTGCTGGTTGTTTTCCTTTTCCTGGGGACTTTGGGCAAGTTGCTCCCCGCTCTAGGGCTCTGTCTCCAGTAGTCAAAGTAGGATTTAATACTTTCCTGCTATTGGAAAGTGCTGGGAGAATCCCCCAGCAAAAGCTGCTGTGACAGTGCTAAGCAGCATCTGAGCATTCAAGGTTGGAGCACACTGCCCAGGAGGAGTGTTTGGCTCTGGGGTTTCACTTCAGCCCAGTCTATAGAGAGGGGCCCAGCCATGGAGTTTGGCTCAAGAAGACCAATTCTCCAATTTGTTAAGGGTGTTTTGAATTCCAATCCTCTCCTCCAAAGTGCTTGGAGTCATTTGCAAATTTTAGAAGCATACTCTCCACTCCATTTTCCAAATCATTAATGAAAATATTGAATAGTACCAGACCCCGGACTGATCCCTGCCGGACCCACTAGGTACACCCTCTCCGTTGGACAGCCAAACATGGAGAAGGGCTCTTGGAGTCTGGGCTTTCAACCAGCTCTGCACCCACATTACACTAACTGCATCTAGACCACATTTCCCTCGCTCGCTTGTGAGAATGTCCTGTGGGACTGTGTCAAAAGCCTTAGTAACACCAAGATAGATCACATCAAATGTTTACCCACCTGCACTAGGCCCGGAACCCTGTCAAAGAAGGAAAAACGATTGGTCTGGAATGATTTGTTCTTGACAAATCCACGCTCACTAGTCCTAAGAACCAAAGTATCCTGTAGGTGCTGCTAACAAACTGATTGTTTAAGAATGTATTCCAGGATCTCTCCAGCTATGGAAGTGAGGCTAGCTAGTCTGTAAGTCCCAGGGGTCTCTTTGTTCCCCTTTTAAAGATAGGTCCTGTCTTGTTCGTGGGCGGGAAGATGTTCTTTTTCAGGGATCTCAGATGAGAACTGGAGCACAACACCTGGTTTGTTAAGGCCACAGAAATGGAGGCAGGAACCTCTTCTCTCCTGCTGGCAAAGAACCCCAGGTACCTAAAAGACAGGGACTCACATCCCCGAATAGGTTTTAAAAAGGCAATGGTTAAAAGATTTGGCCCTGACAATTTCTTGTTTCCACAGACTAGACATTTGAGCAAACTTTAGAATTCCTTGGTGCTAAACACCATGAAACTCCCCTTTCTCCTTCACAGAGGGTTTTAATGCCCCTTATCTAACTCAGGCTCATGACTGCCCAGAGTTCGAGAACTGTCCCTGTTCCCATTGGACAGATGGGGAGGAGCCTGAGATCCAGAGAAGGGAAGTGACCTCCCCAAGGGCCTACACAGCAAGGCGGTGGCAGAGCCAAAAAGAGAAGCCACCAGTCCTGACTCCTGTTCTAATGGACAAAAAAAACCCAGAGACAGGGATAGAGCCCAGGAATCAAGATGGTGGGGAAATTTCATTGAAACCATTTCTGTCAGAAAATCCCGTTCAGACTAAACCAGTTTGTTTCTTGAAATGATAACAAGTGGGAGGAAAGTTCTTTGCAAAAAGATTTTGTTGCAAAACAAAAGCATCTCCTTTGTCACAGTGTGTTAAATTGTCTTGTCCCACATAAAGAGAAGAAACTTCGATCTCAAAAATTAGATAAGATGCTTCAGTCTGAGCTAAGTAGTTGCTGCTCTTAATTTCAAAATAAAACATACAAAGAAAAGAGACTATTTCAGCTATTCTATTATGTCATAATCTGCTCTGAATAAACAAGATAGGACACTTCATATTATGCACTACTCCTAGTGACACTGTCCAATGGATTCCCATTCTCCACCCACCATGAGGTAGGTAGGAGCAGATCATTATTATCTCTACTTTAAAGAGGGAGAAGCTAAGGCTGAGAAAGGAGAATTGACCTGTCTTAGGTCACACAGCCAGCCAGTGGCAGAGTTGGGAATAGGACCCAAGAGCCCTGAGTTTCAAAGTTATCATTGGATCTTGAATTTCATGCATTGAATGACATGAATAAAATGCTCTCAGATGAGCTCCAGACCAACAACAGTGCACAGTAATTATTCAGCAAGTATTTTAGGAGAACTACAATGTTAGAGAGAATCCTGAACTGCTCAGAGACAATTAATGCAGAGAAGCAGCAAAATTAATCAAACATAGAACTGGTTATGACTTATTTACTTGGTTTTAAAAGAGAACAACAAGGACCTGAGTCTCCTCGCTGTCAATAACCCCCGCTCAGCCAATCAGGGTAGAGACTGAGGACGGGAGGCTGAGGGTTCTCACCAGAGAGCCCAAGGGATGGCCCACAGAGGTCATTGGTGGGATCACTGCCCGAGCACAATTTCAGCACCGCATTTCTCTCTCTCTCTCTCTCTCTCCTGGTGTTGGGAGGGGAACAGGAGAAAGGACAAACGAAGCAAGAGATGAAGAGAAAGGAGGGAGGGAGGGATGGACGGATGGAGGAAAAGGTGACGCAAAAAGGACAAACCCTAATGTCCCCAGTGATTCTAAGGGACAAAATCTCAGCTGCAGAATAAAATTCTGCCTCCTTACGCTCGTGTTTTCCATGCCTAGAATTCAATTGTCACCAGATGGATCAGACTGAACAGGTTTTAAACCTCAAGGAGGCTCTTACCTTCTAAACAGGGACATCTGTTTTCTAGTAAAATCACTAAAGGGAAGGAGAAAACTTGAAAGAGGTTCCTCCTGGCGCTCCCGTCCGTGAACCTGAATGCTCTCTCAGTCCTCAAAGAGAGACCTTGAGAAGGAGACTTGCTGAAGCAAAGCCACAGGAGTCTCTGAGGTTTCCCTGTCCCCTCACCCCTGTCCTGCCTGGATGATGTCAGCATCTCTCTGTGAGGTCACCACCTCCCACCACCTTTGAGGTCCCGCAAAAGGCCTTTGTGATGTCACTGCCACACCCCTCCCTTGCTGTGCTAATGTCCTGCCCCTGGCCAGGCACTTTGGAGGTTTGAGCTACTCCCTGTGGATCACCTCACTCAAGGAGCGTTCATTCTAGGAAGCAAGCTGGCTAGACAGTAAAACATCAGACGCTGCTCTCAATGCTCCACTCAGTTTTTCAGAAATTAGTCAACTTGATGGCCAGAAGAGATCATTAGAGCATCTAATCTGACCCCCTGCATATCACAGGCCTCCTGTATGACACAATAGCTTCTTTTGGGGCAAACACATTCCAGAAAGGCATCTAGTCTTCATGAAATGACATTAGGAAATGGCGAATCCACCACTTTCCTTGGTAGTTTGTTCCCGTGGCAAATCAGCCTTGCTGTTGCATATTTGTGCCTTATTTGTAATATGAATTTGTCTCTTTTCACCTTCCAGCCATTGGGTCTTGTTATGCCTTTCTCTGCTAGATTCAAGAGCCCTTTAATACCCAATATTTTCTCTCCATTAAGGCACTTCAACACTTCAATGAAGTCACCTTTCAATCTTCTTTTGATAAGCTGAACAGGTCGAGCTCTTTCAATAGCTCACGAGAAGGCATTTTTCCCCAGCCCTCAGAACATTTGGTGGCTCTTTGCTGCCCCAGCTCTGATTTCACAACATCTTTCTCAAACGAGGACACCAAAACTGGATGCAATATTCCAATATCAGTCTCACTGATGCTGTGTCACCTCCTGCGACGTTATTGACATAATCTGTAACTGTATAGATCACCGTTGCAACCACTGTTCTATATTTGCAGCCAATATTGTATAAAGGTTGTTGTGTAAGGGGTCTATGGAGAGGTTATGCTTGGCTGATTGTAATTATGCTATCTGTTTACGTGTATCATTTTTGTCGTTGATGTTATGAATATTGGCTTTATACTGTCCGTATTTCAAACTTGTGCTATGCTTCCGGGCAACACCCCAGACAAGTTGGTGTCAGTTCTGCCTAGCCTGATTGATGGCCCACTAAGGAGTCTGCTCAGTGTCTCATTTGCAGTTTCTCCCACTTCACCCACCTGCAGGGTTTGAAGCAGCAGAACAATGTCTGCTACCAAGCATTGTGCAACGCAGTGAGTGGTGGCACTACGAATCATGGCGTACGTGTCCAGTGAGCTGTACTGCTTGCCACAGTCAGATACAGCACCAGCGCAGCTGCAGGGAGTGACAGTACAGTCAGGGCCAGCTTTAGGAAGTGCGGGGCCCGATTCGAACAGTTTCGACGGGGCCCTGGCAGGGATGACTTAAAAAAAAACACGTAAAAAACCACATGGGGCTTGCACTCACCAGGGGATGCTCCGAGTCTTTGGCAGCACTTCGGCGGTGGGTCCTTCACTTGCTCCGGGTCTTTGCTGGCACTGAAGGACCTGTTGCCAAAGTGCCACCAAAGACCTGGAGAGAGTGAAGGACCTTCCGCCAAAGTGCTGCCGAAGACCCGGTAGGGAACCAGTTGCTAAGATTTTGGCAGCTCATCACTGAATTTAACTAACAATTTCCCATGTGGAACTGTATAAAATGCTTTACTGAAATCCAGGTAAATTAGATGTGCTGCATTTCCTATGTCTAAAAAATCAATTATCTTCTCAAAGAAAGAGATCAGGTTGGTCTGGCACAATCTACCTTTTGTAAAACCGTATTGTATTTTATCCCAATTACCATTAACCTCTGTGTCCTTAACTACTTTCTCTTTCAAAATTTGTTCCAAGGCCTTGCATAGATTGAGATCAAACTAATGGGCCTGTAGTTTCCTGCATCGCCTTTCCCCCCATTTCTTAAAAATAGGTACTATATTAGCAATTTTCCAGTCACAGAGTGCTACCCCCGAGTTTATGAATTCATTAAAAATTCTGTGCTATTGGGCTTGCAATTTCATATGCAAGTTTCTTTAATACTTTTGGATGAAGATTATCTGGGCCCCCTGATTTAGTCCCATTAAGCTGCTTGAGTTTGACTTCCACATTGGATGTGGTAATTTCTACTTAGAATCATAGAATCATAGAAGATTAAGGTTGGAAGAGACCTGAGGAGGTCATCTAGTCCACCCCCTGCTCAAGTAGGACCAACCCTAACTAAATCATCGCAGCCAGGGCTTTGTCAAGCTGGGCCTTAAAAACCTCTAAGGCTGAAGATTCCACCACCTCTCTGGGGAACCCATTCCAGTACTTTACCACACTCCTAATGAAACAGTTTTTCCTAATATCCAACCTAAACCTCCTCCACTGCAATTTGAGACCATTGCCCCTTGTTCTGCCATCTGGTGCCACTGAGAACAGTCTAGATTCATCCTCTTTGGAACCTCCTTTCAGGTAGTTGAAAGCAGCTATCAAATCCCTCCTCATTCTTCTCTTCTGCAGACTAAACAATCCCAATTCCCTCAGCCGCTCCTCAGAAGTCATGTGCTCCAGCCCCCTAATCATTTTTGTTGCCCTCCGCTGGACTCTTTCCAATTTTTTCACATCCTTCTTGTAGTGTGGGGCCCAAAACTGGACACAGTACTCCAGATGAGGCCTCACCAATGCTGAATAGAGGGGAATGATCACATCCCTCGATCTGCTGGCAATGCCCCTACTTATACAGCCCAAAATGCCATTAGCTTTCTTGGCAACAAGGTTCACACTGTTGACTCATATCCAGCTTCTTGTCCACTGTAACCCCTAGGTGCTTTTCTGCAGAACTTCTGCCTAGCCATTCGGTCCCTAGTCCGTAGCACTGCATGGCATTATTCTGTCCTAAGTGCAGGACTCTGCACTTGTCCTTATTGAACCTCATCAGATTTCTTTTGGCCCAATCCTCCAATTTGTCTAGGTCCCTCTGTAGGCTATCTCTACTCTCCAGTGTATCTACCACTCCTCCCAGTTTAGTATTATCTGCAAACTTGCTGAGGGTGCAATCCACGCCATCCTCCAGATCATCAATGAAGATATTGAACAAAACTGGCCCCAGGACTGACCCTTGGGGCACTTGGCTTGATACTGGCTGCCAACTAGACATGGAGCCATTGATCACTACCCATTGAGCCTGACAATCTAGACAGCTTTCTATCCACCTTATAGTCCATTCATCCAGCCCATACTTCTTTAACTTGCTGGCAAGAATACTGTGGGAGACTGTATCAAAAGCTTTGCTAAAGTCAAGGAATAACATGTCCACTGCTTTCCCCTCATCCACAGATCTTGTCCTCTGTCTGGTTCTCATAGTCACATGCTTCCACTGGCCACTTTCCTCACCCAGCAGCCTCCCCTCAGAGTTCTCCAGTCCAGCTTGTATCTGCGAGTCTTCACTTTTCCCTTCAGCCTCCTCTCTCCTTCCCTCCATCCATCTGCTCAAATCCCCTTCAAACCTCAACTATAGTTTCTACCTGCATCTCCAAACCTTGGTTCTTCCATCAGCCTTATCAGGTGACACTTCATACAAATGATGCTCTTTTCAGGTACCTGTTCCAGGATAATATACATTCCACAGCTTCCAAATCCAATCAGCTTCATTGTCGCTTCCCTTCCTGGAGTCTCTACCCCTGCTGCCTCTGTAGCTGTCACAGCCTTCCACCTAAATGCCTGTCAAGGAGAAAAAGGGAAAACTCACACACAAAACAAAACCAGAACACCACATACACCCTTCCCCACACTCCCCTGACAAACTCCCCCTCAAACTCCCCTGTGCCCACCTATTTTTGTGACTCCTGGGCTCCTGTCCTGCTGGCTGACTCCTTGTCTGCCTTTATAGGTCCCATAATCAGGGCTCTGCTGTGATCAAAGGCTCGGTTATTCTCAAAGCACACTGCCCCCTACCAGTCTCTGCAAACTAACACACACACACACACACACACACACACACACACACACACACACACACACAGAGTAAGCAAGCAAACTGGAGAACTCACTGTGAAAGAATGCACCCCTGTGTCCACACCTTACACATACTTGTAATAATCTTTGTACAATGTATATCTTGCAAAGTATCATTTGAAAACTCATAATTTGCTGCTCTCTATTGTCTTGATAAAATATGTGTGACAACACTGCATGTGAGGTTATAAGATTCTCTGTATAGTGTTATTAACACAGGTTCCAAATGGAGGTTGGCAAACAGGTCAGTCTCAAACAAAAGAATCTGCACTCTGCTTAATTTGCATTTGAGCAGTAAACAGAGTCATCAAGCAGGAGGGAGACAAAGGGAGTTCAGACAGGTAGAAAAACCCACAGAGAATAGCCTTACATAGAGACAGTCTGTCTCCTGAATCTCAGCTAGCGATGTGTTCCAAGAGGGGGGCTGACACTATGAAAAGGAGGAATAAACTTCCCAAGGCACCCCCTCCTTTCTCTCTCTCTCTCTCTCTCTCTCTCTGTGTCCATTTATTCACTGACTGAGAAGGGACAAAGAAAGCAGCCGTTCAGTTTGGCCAGTACGACTGCTGAGAACATGTGGTGAGAAAACATTGCTTTGAATTGAACATAGTTTGTTAAGTTAGGCACCAGTTGTGTTTTATCTTTATTTTCCATGTAGCCATTTCTGACTTTTGTGTCTCGTTACTTGTATGCTCTTAAAATCTCTCTTCGTCGTTAATGAACTTGTTTTATTGTTTTATCTAATCCAGTCTGTTTAAATTGAAGTGTCTGAAAAACTATTTGAAATAATAAACTGGCATATTATCATCTTACAGAAATAACTGACTTACATACTTGTGTTTTCCAGGGGAGGGCCGGGCGGTACAGGACGTACATTTCTGGGAGAAATGCTAAGACTGGAAATGTGCTAGGGTCACCCTGCACAATACCCACGGCTGGGGAGAGCTGGGTGTGGCTGTCTGCCTGCAGCACACACACAGACATACCTGGGAGGGATGTACATGCTGGAGGCTGTTTGGGAGCAGTCCTAGACTGGAAGCTACAGCAGCAAGGCATTGCAAAGAGCACCTCTGGCTGGAAGGGAGGGATGACACAGCTCCTCATTGGTCTAGATTGTATCCTGGGTATGTCACACTCACTCTCTGCCCCTGTGGAGCTGGGACTTGTTTCCCTTCTCCTCCAACAGCTCTCTGCTCAAACTCCCCTGACTCTGGCTCTGTTTGCTGGCTCCTGTGCTGCTCCTGTGACACTCTGGGTGTGGCTACACAGCCTGGGTTCCAGGACTGCAAGAGTGGGAGGAGGTCAAGCTCCGCCCACAACAGCCCAACTCTCCCCTGCCCCCCTTTCTTCCCTTACTCTTCCTTCTGACCAGCCCAAAGTCCTTGGGTGATGAGTCATTTCTGCTTCCCCAACCCGGCCGGTCACCCGCACCCAGGGGAGCCTCTGCTGTAGTTTTGGTAGCTGACAAGTGAGGCCCAGCTGCTGGCATGTGGATCAATACAGAGCAGGCCATGGGTGCTGGCCAATCCTGCCAGGTCACAGCGCGCTCCCTCCCCTAGCCGAGGTGGGCAGGGGGCGGAGAGGAGACAATGGCCCTATGGGCATCGAAATCTGTTGCAGAGGTGGGGATGGGGGGCAGGGTCAAAGTGGCAGAGGAATTAATGCTTAACTATCCCACAGAGAGCACATATGTTTAGTTTGTTAAAACGTGGGTGGCCCCCAGCCCCCTGGCCTCCCCTGATTCTGGAGCTAGTGCTACATAGCAAAGAAAAACTCATGGCTGGCCCATGCCAGCTGACTTGGGCTTGCAGGGTTTGGTCTGCAGGGCTGTTTCATTGCTCTGTTGACTTCTGGGCTTGGGCTGGAGCCCAGACTCTATTACCCTGAGGGGTGGGAAGTCAACACAGCAATGAAACAGCCTGAGCCCCATGTGACGAGTTGGCTGGCTTGGGCCAACTGTGGGTTTTTCTCTGCTGTTTAGTCATATTCTCAGAGTACCTTTCCCAGACTAGAAGCATTCTGTGTAAGCTTGAAAGCTTGTCTCTCTCACCACCAGAAGTTGGTCCAATAACAGATATTACCTCTCCCACCTTGTCTCTCTAATATCCTGGGACCAACACGGCTACAACAGCAGCAAACAACCTTATAGACTAACAGACGTATTGGAGCATGAGCTTTCGTGGGTGCATCCGACGAAGTGGGTATTCATCCACGAAAGCTCATGCTCCAACATGTCTGTTAGTCTATAAGATGCCACAGGACTCTTGCTGCTTTTACAGATCCAGACTAACACGGCTACCCCTCTGATACACAGCTACAACAATACTGCAAATAACATAATCAGTTAGAGCCCAAGACACAGCATTCCAGCTGTCTAAGGGCTCGAGCATTGCAAGGAGCTGAGTTCCCTTGGCTCCCACTGAAGTCTCTGCAAACAGAGGTGCTGAATGTCTCAGAGGCTTTGATCCCACTGGCAAACCTGTGGTTCTGCACAGTTGCTATTGCTGCTTTTCTTAAGGCTTTGCCATGGTGTGCTGCACGTGGCACTTCGGAGTGATTTCATTTAGGAAGTAGAACTGCTGAGAAGTCTTTTTTCCCTTTATGTGCTAGTGCTGCAGCTGCATCCGATTTTGCTTGTGATTAGATCCGATTCTGGCCTTTTTATAGCATCCAAATGAAGATGTTTAGCTTTTGTTCTCTAAATGTGTCATAATAACGGGAGGGATTTCATTTGTCATTCTGTCCATTTGTGCAAATTACAAATGCACCATGTAATGCCGCTGCAGGGTGATACGTGCATGCTTGTTCCTCTTGAGATTCTGAGCTGTCTTCTGTAACCAAGTAACTTAAAAGGACAATATCAGCCATAGGCGCTGACTTCCTGATTTCCTGGGGGTGCTCAACCCCTGCTCTGTCCCACTCCACCTTCTCCAAGGTCTCATCCCTACCCCACCTGTTCCCACCCCCCGTTCCGCCCCCTCTCCGCCTCTTCCCACCCCGTTCTGCCCCCTCCCCTGAGGAAGCTCTATAGACGACTGGTTTGTCCCCATACTGGGTGAGGGGGCACAATCTAAAGGGGAGGTCACGTGTCCTCCCTGGCCAACTCCACCCCTGTGCCCTGCCGGGGCCACCATGCTCTCACCGCCCCACGTTACCTGCTGGGGAGATGCTCTGTCCTCCCACTCCGCCTGTCCCCCGGCACATTCCGCTGCTCTCCCTGGCAGGAAGGAGCCGCTTCTCATGCCAGCCCCTTCTGGTCACTGCTCTGCAGCCTGGCAGCTGGGGAGTGTGGCTGAGCGAGCCAGAAATGGGTCAAGGGAGAGGGCTTTGGCTCGCTCATCCCTGGTCTCTAGCACCTGAGCCCAGGCAGGGAGCAGAAGCTGCCTCCCCAGCCAGGCTCTACCAGGCAGCTGCCAGTCCGCCCCTTCCACTCTTGGCCCCTCCGCCCCTTCCACTCCCCAGTATCTAGGGAAGGCCCCGGAGATGTCACCCAGCCCCACTCAGCCCCTCTTCTTCCTTCCCCGACTCCTCCCCCCTCCCCTCAACACCTCCTGCATGCTGCTGAACAGCTGATCAAGGCGGGTGAGAGGCATTGGGAGGAGGGGGAGAAGTGTAGAGCTGAAGAATGAAATTGTTTCTTTTCTTTAATTACTATTATTATTAAGACTTTATTAATATGACTTTATTTTGTATCAAATGAACAAACAGAACTTCACTGTTTTAACATTGTAACTCCTGTTTACCATTTGCCTCCCAACACTGTAAATTGTTCATTACACTTGTTTTGATAAGACTCCGTATTGTAACAAACTCCATTTTGAAATGCTCACTCCATTTTGCAAAACCCTGCTGTCACCTTATTAACTTATTTAGATGTGTGAATGAGGGATGCATGGATAACGGAATCAACCTCCAGCCTCAGCCTCTTCTGATTAAGTGAAGTGCAAACACCACTGGCTGAAGATGCAGATAACAGCCCTGACAAAGTAAGAAGAGTCCACCCCAAAGGAAAAGAACAAAGGTGCAATTGAAACAAGACCAAAATCAGGTCCCAGGCTGAAAGTCACATCTGCAGTTGACAAGTGATCAGCCACACAGTACCCAGGGGCAACGTGACACAGCAAGACCCAGACACTTGTTCAAACTAAAGCCTACAAAAAGGATGGATGAGATAGAAGACTTTGGGTAACGTTCTGCTGCCAACATCAAAGGGTATCAGTGCGTGCCCGACAGAGACCCTGCTCTTCCTCGTGCCTGGCTTTCCTGGCCAGTTAGCTGCCACGAGCTGTGAACTCACGCTGCGAAATCAAGCTACGTTCAGGACTGGCAACTATACAGCAGCTGCAGAACATTTGACTGTGCAGCCCGTGGGCAAGCGGCGGGGTGGGGCTGCTGGGTTCGCTCCCTGCCTGGGGGGTTGGGGGGCCTGCCTCACAGCCCTGTGCGCGCGCACCGCACTCCAACCGCCCTAACGGCCAGAACCGCACATGACTCTGTCTCCCGCTCCCCCTGCTCGGGGTACAGCAGCGTCACTTCTGGGGCCTGCTGAGGTGGAAGCGCTGGGCACGAGGCAGAGCCGATAAGTGCCAAGCAAGGGGCGGGGCACCTGGCCTGGGCTCATGTCACAGAGTGTGGGGGAGTCCGGCCCTGCACCCCTCTTCCTGGGACTCACAGTGACTCTCAGCCAGCCAGTAAAACAGAAGGTTTATTGGACAACAGGAATGCAGGTTACAGCAGAGCTTGGAGGCACAACCAGGACCCTTCAATCCAGTCCTTCTGGGGGTTCAGGGTGGTTGGATCCCAGCTTGGGATTCCCTGAATTCCCCCACCCAGCCCCAAACAAAACTGACCAAACTCTCCCTAGCAGGCTCTCGCCCTGGGCCAAGGTGTTTTCTCCCCCCTCCCGCCCAGCCTGGCTCAGGTTACAGGCCCAGGCCCAGGTCCTGTCCCTCACCTAAAGTCACCCCCCGCTCTCTCATCCCCCACACCAACATTTCCTACTCCATCACAGCTTGAGCCTCAGCTCGGGGGGGGGGGGTACTGGGCTGAGACACCTCCTAAGCCCTCTCTTTGGTTGGGGGTGGGGCGGCTACTGCGCTGGTTGGTCCCAGGGTGGCCTCCTTAGTGATCGTGGGGCGGGGGGGTGTTGAACTGTCTGTGGGCAGCCAGGAAATCCCTAGGGGAGATGTGTGTGTATGTGTCTTGCACCTGCCCTGCCCTGCCTACTGCCCCCTTCCCTGGTCCAGGGACCTTCTCCCTCCCCGGCCCCATCACACTGCCCCCCCTTTCCTCCCCGGGCTCCCTGCGGCCCCTGCGTTTGTGTGTTGGACAGTCAAATCCAATCCCTTCACACTGCCCCCCTTTCCCCTCCCCTTAGGTCATAGCCCCAGAAAATCCCTTCAAACTGTCCCTTTCTCCTCTCCCCTTATTTCGTGGGGGGATGACGAGCCGAGCGGGCAGTGGCAGTGAGGCTTTATACTTGGCGGGAGTGGTTGTTTCCGCAGGGCTGGGCGGCGCTGGGAGGGGTGCTGGGGGGAGGTGTTTCTCGGGGCTGGGTAGTGCTGGGGGTGTGTGTTTTGGCGGGGCTGGGGTGTTTCGGCCCTCAGCTATTTTCTGTGGAGTAATATGGCCCTTGCCGCTTTACAAGGTGTGCAGGCTTGTATTAGATATTAGCTATTGGTTATAAATCAAATTGTGTTATCATAATAAACATGGCATATTGCCTTGTCCCCTGAAAAGATCCTGTGTGGTTTTACCTGCAGAACAGGAGCTGATCAGCACGGCCTGCCGCTGACGGGAGGTGCTGAGGGGAGAGAGAGGAACTGTCTGCCAGTGGGTGCTACACATCCAGCCCTGGAGCACCCATGGAGTTGGCACCTATGATAGCAGCCTTAAAATGCTGGTCCCTTATTCTACTCTTATTCACACTGGTGTAGATCAGAAGTATGCCAGTGCACCTGGCACAAGAGAACAGAATCAGGCCCATAATGTATTAACTTTTAACAGAGGTTTGTAGTGTAACATATGTCAACACTTTGAAATGTATTTTTTCAAACATTTTTCTTTCTACAGGTTGGAAACATTCCCCCCTCATCCCCAAATTACTCTAATAAACATCACCCTCCAGGGCTGTTGAACTGGACAGACCTTGATTGAAGAGCAGTCACCTGGAACTTCCTAGGTCTCTCGTGACATGCATAGGCGGCAGGTTATATATATTTGGGGTGCCCGAGCACCAGGAATATTCAGGGCTGGGGGCCTTGCTCCAGCAATATTTGGAGCTGGGTCTCTCCCCCGGCCCTGCCTGGATCGGGCCCCGGCCACGGCGGGTCTCCCCCCCGCGCTGCCGCGTCTCTGCCTGGAGCGGGTCCCGGCCTCCGCCTGCCGCCCCTCCCCCTGCGTGTCCAACCGCCGCGTCCCTGCCTGCTCCTGCTGCCAGAGTGGAAAGGCTCCCGGCAGAACTGCTGTCTGCTGCCCCTGGCTCCTAGTGCCTGCCATCTGCTAATGGCAGGGCAGGCTGCCCTTACCCTACCCTTCCGCCCTAGCCCTGAGCCCTTCCAACGCTCCAAACCCTTCATCCCCAGCCACAGCCCTCATCCCTCCGCACCCTGATCCTCTGCCCCAGCCCTGAGCCCCCCTGCAGCATGAACCCCTCATCCTCAGCCCCAACCCTTATCCCTCCGCACTCTGATCCTCTGCCCCAGCCCTGAGCCCCTCCCCTGCAGCATGAACCCCTCATCCTCAGCCATAGCCCTCACCCCTGCACACTAATCCTCTGCCCCAGCCCTGAGCCCCCCTCCCCGCAGCATGAACCCCGCATCCTCAGCCCCAACCCTCATTCCCCTGCACCCTGATCCTCTGCCCCAGCTCTGAGCCCCCCTCCGCAGCATGAACCCCTCATCCTCAGCCCCACAGCCCTCACCCCAGAGCCCAACGCTCTTCCCTAGCCCTGAGCCCCCCTCATCATGAAACCCTCATCCTCAGCCCCACAACCTTCACCCCTGCACTCCCTCCTATCCCCAAACTCCCTCCCAGAGCGTGCACCACCTCCCCCTTCCTACACCCCCACCCCCAGCCCAGAGCCTGCACCCAAACTCCGTCCCAAAGCCTGCACCCCTCACACCCTCCTGCACACCCACCCCCTGCCCCAGCCCGGAGCCTGCACCCATCACCCAAACTCCATCCCAAAGCCTACACCCCTCCTGCACCCTGATCCCCAGCCCAGGACCTGCACCCTAGACCTCCCAGAAAGCCCGCCCAGAGCCTTAGGTAAGTGGGGGCGGAGTTGGGGGGAGGGTTCTGGGCACCACCAAAATTTCTACAAACTTGCCACCCATGGTGACATGATTACATGGTAACTTGAATGTTTGATTTCAAATGAAAATTCCTGTGAGCTGACCTTTTAGGTGTTATATTTCCATTAATGAAACATGCTAATCCCCTTGTAGCTCTGAGAATGTTAAAGTTGCTAATAGGGCAAGCCTTTCATGCTAGCAATAGTCATGTCATCTCACGAGCAGCACACAGGTGTTAGCTGATCTTGGAATGGGTTCATGTGTCACTTTTGTCCTGTAGAAGCCAAGGTGCCTGAAACAAAATAATCCAGGGGCACACCCACATTTTGTGCAGCTGGAAAATTGTAACTGAGGCCCTGAGATAAGCAAGGTTTGGGTATCCCTGTAGTTAGTCTGACCTCACCCCTTGTTACTGTTGGACACATCTACACTGCAATTAAACACCATGGCTGGCCTGTGCCAGCTGACTCGGGCTCACAGGGCTCGGGCTAAGGGGCTGTTTAATTGTGGTGTGGACGTTTGGGCTGGGGCTGCAGCCTGAGTTCTAGGACCCTCCCTCCTTGCAGGGTCCCCGAGCCTGAATGTCGACACCGCAGTTAAACAGCTCCTTAGCTCAAGCCAGCTGACAAAGGCCAACTGTGGGTGTGTATTGCATTCTAGACCTCTCCATAATGTCCTAACAATATAGCAAAACAATTGTTTCTACCTCACATACTATAGTGATGTTCTAAAACTAAATTTCTCAAGCTTTTTGTATCTGGGACACAAAAAAGCACCTGCATTTTTTTTCTGCTAGCTGACAATTCCACGTTGTGTTTGTCTTCTTTGTTAAGTAGTGTTACAGCTGTTAGTGCAATGGGGCCCTGAACCTCAACCAGAGTCTCTTGGAACTACAACAGTATAAATAATAGTGTGTCTAAGTCTATCTATCAGTCCTGAAACAAAACCAAAGCCCCTTCATCTAAAAATATCAGTTCAAATGTCTAATTAATAATGACATACGATTCCATTATTTACAAACCCAAACATTTACCAGCAAGGCAATGAATAGCTAAGAACATCATAATTCTTACACCACAAAATAACAAGCAAATGTGTTATTCTTCTAAAGAATAAAGAAGTATATACTTTATCACAGCCACCTTAGTGCTGACCCTTGGGTTGCTGGGTTTTAAGCATATTATTTTTTCATGTTCAGTTCAAGGGATAAGGTTAAGTGAGAATTATATCAGTTATTGGGACACAGCCTGGCCTCCATGCAGGCTGCTTTGTCATGTTCTAGTGACACAGAGCAGCCTCAAACCTACTGTAACAGAGCAGCTGGGGAATCTATGTTTCATGTCATGATGAAAAATGTTTGACAACTACAATGTGTTTATTATGTGAGCAGTCTAAGACTGACGATGCCCTGAACTATTAATTTCTTTGCTTTTAAGTACTTAGATTCTGCATATGATGTGTTAAATAATTATACTATTGTCACAGAGCAACCCTAATGGAATTTTGAAACAAGGATTATTGCTTGTGAATCTTCAAAGGTTTGCTTGTTTTTAAACATCGGTTTTAAATAAATCTGAGGACCATGACTAGATTATTACATTAAAGCAGTGAGTGGCACTAACCAAGCAATTCATTTCTCAGTACACTCCTGACAAGATGCACACTGGCAGTTTGTAATGTTAGTCAGACATGCACAACCCAGCCCAGCCAGCCTTCCATTTCACACTTAGCAATAAGCACGAACGGAGTCAGACCCGAGGCTAGAGCCAGGTTTTCTAAACTCCAGCATGTCGCTGCTTGTGCAGGGTTCTGTAACCCAGATACTGTACGTGGTGCAGGCCTGAGCGACAGAGGAGAGTGGTAACAGGGTCATTCCGAAAGAGAAGCTGAGGAGAAAGCCAAGTGAACTCAGTAGAATAGAATCTGTGAGTCAGCCACAGCTTTCCAAACCCAATGGTGCAGTGGATGTGTCCAAGGAGTTTCCTAATTCATTTCACCCTTGGGAATCCATTCACAACCACAACCTGGAATCAGAGTCATAACAACATCAGCTCCCTGTGCCCTCCAAAGGAGCTGTGAGAACCAGCAGCCCGTAGGCACTTGAACTATTGAGATTAAACTGATCTCTGATGCAAAAGCCGAACCTGTTCCAATCATCTGGCCTGGGTGGTAGTGACGAGAATGCAGAGTCATAGTGGCTGTTATTCCCAGGAGCACTCTTCCCACTGCCCCAGTTAAGCAGATGGTTCATTAGATTGGGTAGCTATGGCTTCCCTTCCTCCAACAGCACCTAAACTAATGTAACATATAATTGGAAGAGACAGGCAGGCACCTGTGTGATGAATGCTGCAACCACCATGAAAACCTTTCAAGTAAACATTGGCTTTTTCTTCACAGCCCATAAGAGTAAGAGCTATGACACTGTGCCTCATGTTTAACTGAGGCTAGTGCCTTTCGTCTGGTAGCAGAGTGATCATTTAAATGCTGGGGCATCCTATAGATTCCAAGGCCAGAAGGGACCATTGTGATCATCTAGTCTGGTGTCCTGTATCACTTCCCTGAATTAATTCCTCTTTGAACGAGAGTGTATCTGTTAGAAGAACACCCAGGAATGGAGACTCCATCAGAGTAATTGGGCCAATGGCTAATTGCCCTAGTATCAAAAATTTGTGCCTTATTTCCAGTCTGCACTTGTCTAGCTTCAGCTGCTAGCTATTGGGCCTTTCTGTACCTTTCTCTGCTAGAGTAAAGAGACCTCTGTTATAATAACTTTGTTCCCCATTTAGGAACTTATAAACGGTGATCAAGTCACCCCTTAACCTTCTCTTTGTTAAGCCAAACAAACTGACCTCCCTGAGTCTATCACTGCAAGGCAGGTTTTCCAATCCTTTAATCATTCTCACGGCTCTTCACTGAATCCTCTCCAATTTATCAAAAGCCTTGAACTGTGGGCATCAGAATCGGACACAATATTCCAGCCACAGTCACACCAGCATCAAATACAAAGATAAAATAACCTCTCAATTTCAGGGCATTTGGACAGTTCTAACATCAGTAACAAATGGGGCAAGGGGTTAGATTCATTTTTATTTTCAATGGGTCCTATGCTCAAGTGGTGTAAATTGCTATCTCTCCATTGAAGTTCACTGTCTTACAATTCACACCGGCTGAGCATCTGTCCCAGAGTGTTTCTAGCAATTCTTCTGTGTCTGGAATTGTTGCAGAGATAATATAACCTCTCTACTCCTGTTAGATATTCCCGTTTATACATCTAAAGATCACATATAGCCCTGTTGGCCTGTGCAGGGCCGGTTTTATGACCCACAGGGCCCAATTGGAATACTCGGCAGTGGTCCGGGGCTTCGGCGGCACATTGGTGGTGGGGGGTCTGCTCCGGGTCTTCTGCGGCACCAAAGGACCCCCCGCTGCTGAAATGCCACTGAAGACACCCGGAGCAGACCCCCCCACTTCGCTGAAATGCCGCCGGACCCCCCACCGCCAAAATGCCACCGAAGACCCTTGGAGCAGGGCCCCCTTAGGCGCTGGCGTGTGGCCTTCTTCAGCACAGGGCCTGATTCCGGGGAATCGGAAGAATCAGCATAAAGCTGGCCCTGGGCCTATGTCACACTGAGAACTTGTGTTTAGCTGATTATTTACCATGAGTCTGAGTCCCTGTTTCCCTGGATAGAGTCCCCTATCCTGCAATCATGGCCTGCGTTCTTTGTTCCCAGCTATAGACATTTACATTTAGTTGTATTAAAGCACATATTGGTTGCTTGCACTCAATTTATCAGATGATCCAGATCACTCTGTATCAGTGACCTGTCCTCTTCATTATTTACGACTCCACCGGTCTTTGTGTCATCTGCCAGCTTTATCAATGATGATTTTATATTATCTTCCACGTCATTGATTAAAATGTTAAATAGAGCAGGGCTAAGAATCGCTCCCCGCTGGAGTCTACTAGAAATGCACCTGCTCGACAATGATTCTCCATTCATAATTACATTATGAGACTTATCAATTAGCCAGTTTTTAGTCCACAACATTTGCCTGTTAATTTTGTATTGTTCTATTTTTTAAATCTAAATGCCATGTAGTACCAAGTAAAATTCCTTAGAGAAGCCTAAGTATATTCCATCAAACTGTTACTTTTTATCAGCCAAACTTGAAAACTCATCAAAAAAAATATCAGCTTATTTTGACAGGATCTCTTTTTGCTAAGGTACCTAACATCATAGTATCTAAAAGCTGCTATCTCAGGTGCTGTCCTGAGAGATAGCAGCATTAAAATGTGGTTGGTAAACCCCGAATTGCTGTGAATGCCTCTTTTTGTGCTTTCCCCTTGGTGTCCCCTTGTCTGACCATTCCTAAAGGCTGGTGATTAATAGACCAAGCCAAAGTGCACAAGTCAGTCAGCAGCAAATGTCAGATTGAATAGAAGGCATAAATGTCTCCTTTTAAATGCAGTCCATGTATAATCAATACCCTCTTATTATTCCCCAATGCTCATGATTTGTCTCCACAAGGACTTTTGATTGGGAAGCCTGGAATTATTGCGAGAACATAAACAACAAGCTTGAGACAATTGATTTGAACACAGCAAGTCAAAGACAAGGGTGATACTGAACAAACTAGACCATATCAGAACAGAGACCCTCCCACAGAATGGAAATTCTGAGATTTGACTAGCTCTAGCGAGGTCCCAAGACACTGGCTCGGGAAAATAGCTGCTGGTGTCATGCAGTCATCAGCAGCTGAATGCCAAGAGCAATGTAGCACAGAATCATAGAGGCAAGAGGTGGCAAAGGCCTTTCTGTTTCCTCTCATCCATCTCTTTGCCAGTGCAGGGTTGTTCCCTACAGACGTCTCTGTAATGCTTTGTCCAATCTAATTTTAAATCTCAAAGGCAATGATGTTTCTCACAAACCCTAATACATCTCGGTTTAGGTAACTACTGTTGTGAACACCCTGGAGCAGAACTGCAGGTAGCAGAGGAGGGAAAGCCTAGGAGAAAAGCTAGCCACCATATTTCATGGCAAACCATGGAGTGGACTTAAAGGAAGTGGTGGAACTGCACAAATGTATTCTGTTGCTGACTCTGCATGTTACAGAAGTATTCTGCATGGTACAGTAGTATTGGGCTACTTTTGCACTGATTGAGTCACCACCGGAACAGATTGACCACGAGAAGAAGTATGCCTGGGGTCTTCAGTGGCAGGGGGCCCCTGCTGCCAAATTGCCACCGAAGATCCAGCACTTTGGCGGCGGGTCCCAGGGCAGAAGGACCCCCCGCCACGGAGTCTTCGGGGCACTTCAGTGGTAGGTCCTGGAGCAGAAGGAGCCCCCGTCGCCGAATTGCTGCTGAAGACCAGGAGTGGAGGAAGCTCCAGGGGCCCAGGCCCCACGAGAGCGTTCCAGGGCCCCCAGAGCGAGTTAAAGACTCTGCTCCAGGGGCCCCAAAAAGCTCTCGTGGGGGCCCCTGCGGAGCCCGGTGCCTGGGGCTGTCATAAACAGATAGCTAAGGGTTAATGTTCTTTTACCTGTAAAGGGGTAACACCAGTAACCTGAAACACCTGACCAGAGGACCAATCAGAAAACAAGACTTTTTCAAATCTGGGTGGAGGGAAGTTTTGGGTGTGAGTTCTTTGTTCTTTGTCTTGTGTCTGACCCTCTCGGCTCTAAGAGTGATTTTTCTGTCTCTTGCCTTTCTAATCTTCTGTTTTCAAGTTGTAAGTACAAAGATAGTTAGACAATATGTTTATATTGGCTTTTTTTGAATTTACATGTGTGTAGTTGCTGGAGTGTTTTGAATTGTATTCTTTTTGAATAAGGCTGTTTATTCACTTTTTTCTCTTACGCAATTGACCCTGTATTTGTCACCTTAATACAGAGAGACCATTTTTATGTCCTTTTCTTTCTTTTTATAAAGCTTTCTTTTTAAGACCTGTTGGAGTTTTTCTTTAGTGGGGACTCCAGGGAATTGAGTCTGCAGCTCACCAGGGAATTGGTGGGAGGAAAAAGTCAGGGGGAAAATCTCTTTGTGTTAGATTTACTAAGCCTGACTTTGCATACCCTCTGGGGGAGGGGAGAAGTACTTGTGTTTCCAGGACTGGAAACAGGGAGGGTGGAGTCCCTCTGTTTAGATGCACGGAGCTTGCTTCTGTATATCTCTCCAGGAACTCAGGGAGGGAACACCCAGAGGGGGGAAAGGAAATGGTTTATTCCCCTTTGTTGTGAGACTCAAGGAATCTGAGTCTGGGGGTCCCCCAGGGAAGGTTTTGGGGAGACCACAGTGCACCAGGCACTGTATAGATTCCTGGCTGGTGGCAGCTTTACCAGGTCCAAGCTGGTAACTAAGCTTGGAGGTTTTCATGCTAACACCCATATTTTGGACGCTAAGGTCCAGATCTGGGAAAAATGTTATGACAGGGGCAAATTGCCCCACTTGCGCCTCCCTCTGGGCAGCGCTGCCTGGCCTGCTGTGGAAAGAACCAGCACCAGATTACTTCCAGCATTCACGGAGCAGCTGAACACAGTGCACTATTGTTCTGGGGCTCATTGAACAAGCATTGAGTGGTGGGATCGCATCTTTATGCAGGTCTGGGAATATGAGCAGTGGCTGCAGATCTTTAAGATGCCAAAAGCCCCCTTCCTGGAACTGTGTGTGGAGCTCGCCCCAGCGCTGCATCACAAGGACATCAAAATGAAAGCGTTCAGAGTGGTAGCTGTGTTAGTCTGTATCAGCAAAAAGAATGAGCAAAAAGGGGCCACAAGTACTCCTCGTTCGTTTTTTCAAAATGAGAGCTGCTCCCTTGGTCAGGGGGATGCAGATCTATGGGTATGGCTGGATGCTGTGAAGCTGGCCCGCCAGAAGGCAGAGGCACACTCCCGGGAGATGGACCAAGGCTGGGAAGCATCAGAGAGGGGCAGCCCTAGAGGAGTAGCTCTGGGGAGCCCAGGTCAAGAGTCTCTCCTACCCCCAGGTAGGGTGACCAGATGTCCTGATTTTATAGGGACAGTCCCGATATGGGGTCTTTTTCTTATATAGGCTCCTATTACCCCCCCCCATCCCAATTTTTCACACTTGCTGCCTGGTCACCCTACCCCTAGGGGTGGGGATTTTGGGGGGGGGGTTGTAGCGGGGTGATCACCCGCTCTGGCCCTGAAGGGGTTAAAACAGCTCTGGGAAAGGGCTGCCCCAGGGAGCCAGAAGATGAGGCTGATTGGAGAAGAAGCCACAGCTGGCCTATAAAAGGGCTGTTGGGCCAGAAGCTCAGGGAGTCTCTCTCTCGCTGGGCTGCCTGGGAGCTGAACAGGGTATCTGAGGCTGAGCAGGGCTGGGGAAGGGCAAAGTAGTGGGGGAGCTCCAGCCTGGCAACTCCCCAGGCTGCAGGGCTTGCTAAAGGCCGGGAAGGTACTGAAGTTGCAGAGGTGCAGCCCAGGGTAAGCAAAGGCAGCAGGTCCAAACCCTCCTTGCCAGTGATGAGTGGTACAGACTGCAGTCTGCCCCAGCGAACAGGGGGCTAGATGATGACTGGCAGTAGCCACTGAGGTAAGGTGGGGATAGAGGGTTGGAGGTTCCCCGGGGAGGGGAGACCCGGAGACTGCAGGGGTACTGCCGAGGGAAGAACCCTGAGGTAAGGGGCACCAGGGTCTGGGAGGGACATGAAGGCCAGCGGCAAGTGGAACATTGGCCAGCAGAGGGTGCTCCGGAGCTGGAGAGCTAATTCCCAAGACATCCAACAGGAGGCGCCGTGCCGGTGAGTCATCACTTTGCTAGAGTTGCGAATCATTTTCAGTTTGGGAAGTCCAGCGTTGAGGCTGCATTAATGCAGTGTGCAGGGCCCTTAATTGCATCCTGCTATGAAGGATCATCAGTTTTGCCAATGTGTGTTAAATAGTGGATGGCTTTGCAGAAATGGGATTCCCTAACTGCGATGGGGCAATAGATGGCACGCATATTCTAATTTTGGCCCCGGACCATCTTGTGATGAAATGCATCAATACAAAGGGATACTTCTCTATGGTATTGCAAGTGCTTGTGAATCACCGGAGACATTTCACTGACATCGAAGCAGGGTGGTCCAGGAAGGTGCATTATGCACTCACCTTCAGGAAAACTGGCCTATACAAAAAGCTCCAAGCAGGGACTCTCTTTCCAGATGAGAAGATTCCAATGGAGGATATTGAAATGCCCAAAGTCATCCTGGGATACCCAGCATACCCCTTACTTCCATGCTCATGAAGCCTTGCACAGGAAACCTGGACAGTAACAAGGAGTGCTTCAACAATAGGCTGAGCAGAAGCAGAATGACCACAGAATGTGCCTTTGGCAGATTAAAAACACGGGGCGCTGTCTTTATGTCAGGTCAGATCTAAATGAGGAAAATATTTCCATGGTCATAGCAGCCAGCTGTGCACTCCATAATATTTGTGAGGCTAAGAGTGAAAAGTTTTCCCCTGGGTGGAGCGCAGAAGCAGATCGCCTGGGGACTGATTTTGAGCAGCCAGTTACCAGGGCTATTAGAGGGGCACAATGGGGGGGCTAGGGTAATCAGGGAGGCTTTGAGACGACATTTTGACAATAAGCACCAGTAATACATCTTTTTATATGGCACTCCGCCATGCTTTGTTAACTTGCCACCTTGCATGACAATTTTGATGATTCCTGACCATGATTTGTTGTCAACAAATGATGAAATTACCACTGTGTATTAATTCCAGCAGCAACCACCGAGTTTTGGAGACAGATAAAGATTGGTTATCTTTCACAGAGTTTGTTTTTATTAAATATCAATTAACAACACACACAAAAGTCTTGGTGGGAAGGGAAATAACAATGAAGCCCAGTGTAGGCTCCCATAGCTGTGTGTAAGTCCAGCTATCATTCTGGAAGCTGTCTGAAGAGGTGGAGTGAAAGGGGTATCAAGACGGGCAGGGCAGTTGCAAGGAATGTGTGGGAGGAGTTCGAGGAGAGCATGGAAAGCAGTTCTGTATTGGCTTGTGGGGGGAGGGACGAGTGCATGCATGTATTCTACCTGCAGCGTGATTAGGGGTTTCAACCTCTGTTTGCTCCTCCATCATTTTTATCATCGACTCCTGGCCCATTACAATTCGCTCATGGCTCTCCTTTCTGTCTTGCCAGTCTATTTTAAATTTTTCCTTTAAATCTCTCTCCACTCCCTGCGTTCTTGTTTACCAACCTCTGAGCATCTCTCTGAACATTTCTTCTTGCCTCTCCTTGGTCACTTCCTTATCTGGCAGAGGCGCTCTGCCAGTGTGTAGGGGGTTCCCCACAAGACCAGCTCTTCAGAAGCACAAGAAACAATAAACAGAAGCATGATTGTTAGTTTGTGCACAGCATCGAATCATTATAGTAAAATACACTCTCTTTAAATATAAATCAATTTCTCACTGTTCCTTGGCAAGCACACAGGTCGGCGACCACTGTAAACATGGTGAGTTCAGCCTGGTGATGGTGTGCGCTCAAGATGAGGCACACGGTTTAGGGTTTTTTAAGGGAATCACTGGAGGCAACTAGAGACAACATTGTAAATTCTGACACCATTTTCCACAGGCAGGGGATCACTAAAACTGATATCTCACTCCTGAGTGTAAGCAAGGATGCAGGGGTGCATCTCCTGTATGTGTGCAGCTTCAGGCCCGAACCCTATGCTGTTTGCCTGTGTGTCACTTTGGTCCCTGCCCAGGTGACTGCTGATTGGCTTGGGAAAGTTTCCTACAATGGGGGAAGGAACAAAGCAGCTCTGCCAAGGAACCTTCAGCAGAGGATTGGCAAGTACTTCCACGAAAGTTTCCTAGGAGAGGATTCCTGGGAAATCTCGGTGTGCGTTAACACACTGTTCCACTGCACTGCTTAGTGAAACACACTCAAACACAGCAAGTCTTCTACATTTCTATACTTTCACTCACCTCTAGAATATACAAAGCAAAGACAGCTGGACCTCAGCATCCACTCAAAGAGATCACTTACTAGAGATCTCTTCTCCTGCATCATGCACATCAGAGACAGACTGCTGGGACTGGCTAGATCCCTCCGGAGTGGAAAAGAGGTCCTGAGTCACTGCACAACCCTGCCGTGTGCTCTACGTTGTCCTCCAACATGACCTCCTCATCCATGACTTTGTCCTCAGAGTTGAGTCCACTGTCTGCTGCCTCCAGTCTTACTGAAGTATCCACAGAGCAATGGTTTGACTCCCTTGCCTTCTAGTATGCCTGCCACAGCTCCTTTATCTTCGCACAGCGCTAAGGTGTGTCCTGTTCAGAGCCCTTCTCCAACATGCCATGAGAAATCTGATCATAGGTATTGAAGTTCCTACGGCTGGAGTGGAGGTGGGATTGCACAGCCTCCCCTCCCCACAGACCCAGCAGATCCAACAGCTCAAGTGTGGCACCACCATGGTCAGCTGGGAAGATGCGATGTGAACTCTCCATGCTGAGCAAACAGGAAGTGGAATTTCAAAAATTTCCAGGCCTTTAAAGTGGTTGGGGTGGATGCCTGTGTACCTGGGGGCAGGGCAGCAGTGTTTGAACTGCTGACCAGAGTGGTCAGGATGGGCATTGAGGGATATCTCCTGGAGGCCATTTACAGCAATAAAATTAAGCATGGTGTCTACATTGACACTTTGCTGCTAAAACTTTGTGGCAAAAAGTCTGTCTCTCGTTGAGGTGGTTTTATTTTGTCACCAAAAGTGGCATTCCAGTATGCAGTACACATCTACTGTTTTGCTGCCAAGAGCTGCATTTTGATGACAAAACTTGGTAGTTTAGACAAGGCTTCAGAAGACCCAGATGTTGAAACACATTAGATTCAAGTTAAGTTAATTCCAGGCTGCATTACTGTCCTCCTGCTTCTCTGCATTACATGAGATCATGCAAGCTAAGCAGCTTTGGGCCTGGTCAATACTACAGCTCCAAGGAAATTCCAGGGTGCTGCATGGAATGGTGCTGGGGTGCTGTTCCTCTTGCACCATCACAGCCAGGGCCGGTGCAACCATTTAGGCGACCGAGGCAGTCGCCCAGGGCGCTAGGATTTGGGGGGCACCATTTTTTTGGCAGCGACTGGGGAGGCTGGATCTTCAGCCGCCCCGGTCACCACCGGCACTTAGGCAGAGGGAGCTGGGGCAGAGCCGCCTGCAGCAAGTAAGGGGGAGGAGGGGCGGCACGCAGGGGAACTCCCCACCCCAGTTCACCCCTGCCCCGCCTTGTCCCCAAGCACGCTGTGGCTGCTTCACTTTTCCCGCCTCCCAGGCTTGCGGGGGTCAATCTACTTAGGCGCCGCAAGCCTGGGAGGTGGGAGAAGTGAAGCAGCCACAGCGTGCTTGGGGTGCTTGTGCATGGAGCAGGGGTGAGCTGGGCGGGGCAGTGAGAAGCTGCCGCAAGGGGGCGCCTCAGGGCGGAGGGGGGGAGCTACCACGGGGGGGGGTACCTCAGGGCAGGAGGGGAGCTGCCGAGGGGGTGGGAGGAGCCTCAGAGCGGGGCCGCGGGGGGGGGGGGGAAGGGCACAAGGTGGAAGTTTCGCCTAGGGCGTGAAACATCCTTGCACCGGCCCTGATCACAGCATGCAGAGCATTTTCCAGACGTGCTATGAGGCTGAGCTTTTAAATACTATTTTCATTCAAGATCCCATGGCATTTTATTTTTGTTAAACATATGGGATGCTAATACTAGTGTCTTGGCAAAATTCCAACAATTGACTGCATAAAACCATTGAGGTTTCAGCTGGATGAGGTTTTATTTTCTTTCCTATTGTTGTATGCTGTGTCTGTGTGTAAACAGCTGCCGTATTCTGCTCCATCAGTGGCTGCATTTAGATGGTGACTGAAGTTATTCCTACATATCCTGATATTGGGTCACTATAAGACCCAGATTCAATACAGCACTTAAGCGAAGGTCTAACTTTGTGCACATGGTGAATTCTATTGACTTTGGTTTCTAAACTGGGATTTAAATCCAAAGAAATTCCACTGGACTCAGTGACATCAGAATCTGGCCCATAGTTTGCAAAGCACTGTGGGATCCTAGGTGCTGTAGAAATGGAAGGTTCTTTTATTAGTCTCTAGCTGTCGCTTTACCACTGCAGCTGCTTCTGCTGTGCTCATTCCAGACACTGGCATGATATGAATTCTCTGCCTATTGAGGATGGTTTAATTTCAGTTGTCAAGGACAATGCATTAAAAGACTGCAACAAAGACTGAAATTAACATTTGTAAAGGAAAAAAGGGACAAAAGAAATGGTTGTGAGACTTGTGACAAGGAAGAAAGTGAAATGAAAACTAAATCATCCTCAGCATTATCGGGCTGCACTAGGGGAAGGATGCTGGCTGTCACCCTATTCAGGAGAGGAGGAATCGGCACACTGGCCTGTCACCTGTGATCTGCCCTAGATGGGAAGACCGAAGCGGTATGTAACATTATACTGAAAATGAGGTACAGCTGAGAATTGAAATTGAAGGTTGCATAGAGCCTTCTTCCATCATCATGACATGGATGAGGGAGAGGTGTCTGCTGATGGAGCTGACTCAGGTGGTGCCTAGTCCTCTGGTCTCTGACTTTGTAAACCCAGGGTCAATCCATGTGGACACTCAGGCACGGGCTTAGAAACACTGAGCCTGCAGACTTGAGACTCTGGGCTTACCCTGCAGTGTAGACAGACCAGTAGTTCCTAGTGTGCACGCTCCAATGAGTGGGACGTTGTGGTGAGATATGGATGTGTTCTCACTGGAGGATGGGGTGAAATGGGCTGATCTGCTCTTTGACACAGCATTTATGTGCCACAGAGGTATGTGCTTTAGAAATACCTGAGAGAGACATGCTTATGCTTTCTTCCACACCTTTAATGACTCTCTGCTGCCAGCAATCTCATAGAGGGTGCAGCATGGAGAATCCCAGCAGAAGTACAGGAACAAAGACAAGGTGTTTTTAGAAGTGACGCGCTTCCTAAGCAAGGCGAGCCAGACCATCACCAGAAGGAGAAGATTCAGTAGGAGGAGTGGAGGTAGGAGGAACCTGGCCTCCCTTCTGGACCTGAAACAAAGACAGAGACTTACAGTGGAAGGTGATGGGAACTACATTCAGGAGTTTGTTGTTCTGCCTAGATCTGTCTCTCTCCTGTGCTCTCTATGAGTAAACTGTGTGTGTGTGTGTTTAAAAAATTCCTTTGTGAGGTCTATGTGCTGAGCTTTAGCTATCAAGTGGTCCCTGAAAGTTAAAATGTAAGCAATTAGGGAGGTGTGAGAGGTTCTGTACTGGCCTTGCACCCTAGGCCAGTGGGCCTGCAGGGTCCCACCTCTCAAGGAGGGAGCCAGATAGGGAATCTTTCTCCAGGAATGTACCCTAGAGGCCAGAGGTAGAGACAGTAACCAGACTATGTCCAGACCCAGCTGGCTTGAAAAGCATGTGAGATCCAAAGGTTGGGTTCAGTACAGCAGACTGGAAACTATCCACTTGGAGGACTCAGCCAGGGCTGTAGCTGTGCCCTCCTTCATTACAGAATCATAGAATATCAGGGTTGGAAGAGACCTCAGGAGGTCATGTAGACCAACCTCCTGCTCAAAGCAAGGCTGGCTGGAAAAATTTCCTTGAAATATTTTTTCACAAGTGTTTGGTAATTTGTCAAAGTCCAAATGTTCCACCAAGATGATTCAGTTTCAATGAAGTTCCTCCGGAATTCTGCTTGGTTTCCTGTCAGCTCACCTGCAGGCTCCTCAGCAGCCTGTCTAGTGGGCTGCCCTGAGGTCAGGGCTCCATTTACGTTCATGGAAAATTTCAAAATTTATGGGATTTTGTTCCAAAGTGGAATGAAAACAAAACCCTTCCCTGCCCAGATGTAATTATCTCCAAGTATCACTCTCTTTGGTTGGTGTTGCTTGGGGAGCCATAAGTGACTGTTGCTCTTTCCAAGGAGGCCAGCTACTAACGAGCTTCCTTGGATCAGGGGGGAGATAGCTCAGTGGTTTGAGCATTGGCCTGCTAAACCCAGGATTGGGAGTTCAATCTCTGAGGGGGCCATTTGGGGATTGGTTCCCCTTTGAGCAGGAGGTTGGACTAGATGAAATCCCTTCCAACCCTAAGATTCTATGATCAAGATGGAACAATCCAAGCAGAGACCTGCCCTTTCCATGGGTGAAACACTGAAATGCAATGGGCGCAGGCTGCAGTGGAGAACCCTGAATCGCACGTGGCACTTTAACTTTCTTCATCTATGGGTCTTCCATGGTTTCTCAGTAATTCCATACCTGGGGAGGAAGATGAAAGTGTCTCTGAGGACACCTGCCCCAGAGCTAATGGAAGTTTGGCAGGTGTGGAGCTCACTTCATGGCTGCAAATTCAATATAAACTTTGGGAGATGTCAAGAAAAGTCTCTGGTGCATCAAAATGAAATCGTTCTTAAAAACACAACTACCACTTATGACCAAAATGGCAATCTCCCAGCTAGCCAGTGTGCAGGATACCAGCAGGAACAGCTTAATCAAAGGACAACCTGGGAGCATCCTTTGCATAGCTGAGAATCAGCTTTGCCCAGAGAGTCAGGGAGTCGTTTGTTTACAAGTAATGAATCATGAAGCAGCAGGACTCTAGCTAGCCAAGGAAAACTGGGAGCTCTGCAGTTAACAGTGGATGTGCTTAGGTGAATAACAATTGAGCCTAACAACAATACAATACAATACAATACAAAGCAGTTGGAGCCAGAAGTGTTGTACGACTAATTTTTATAAACCACAATTTTTCCAAACGACATTTAGTCCGAGGCCACGTTTTTTAACTTTCAATTCTAGAGGAAAAGGCAACAAACTCCATTTAACACACAATTAACATGCCAAACACCGGCAGTGTGTAACTAGTGCTAAGCTCATGACTAACGCAAAGCAGCAAAAGGCAGGAATTTCCTCTCATGAATGGATCTGTTCTCATCTCACCCCTTGGGCCGAGGATGCAGCACATGCTGCATGTGGCTATTGGGCTGAGCGATGACATCTGTTTTCCCCTTGGAATTACACTAGAGATGAAATCTCCAAAAGTGCCAAAGAGATTTAGGGAACTAAGGGATACTGGAAAATACTGGTTTCAATTCAAAAAGTGTCTGTCCTCAACCCCCCAGTTCTCCCGCTGTCCATCCCCAGCCCTCAGCTCTGTGCTGCTCCTTGCTCTTGCATGCAGGACTAAGACTGGAAGAATAAAGTGCAGAGAAATGTTGTCTCACAGCACTGAAGAAAGTGGCTAAAATTGCACCCCAACGTCCAGCCAAATCTGGCTTGGGACAAAAACCTTTTAGGAAAAAAATAAGAAGACATATTGCAGAACTTGAGTCAAGTTAGACAAAAAGGCCTGAACAAAATAAACTCACCTGAGCAGCATAAACTCATCTGAGCAGTATAAACCCATCTGAAACTTAGTTAAACACACCGGGCGCTAGCAAACAACATACGTTTTGCTACATCTACATGTAAATGTCCACATCTAGGAACAAAGAATGTTGGCTACACTTACAGGATGGGGGAACTGTATCCTGGGAAACAGGGACTTGGAAAAGGAGTTGGGGATTGTGGTGGATAATCAGCTGCACATGAGCTTCCATTTTGATGCTATGGCCAAAAGGACTAATGCAATCCTAGGATGCATAAACATGGGAATCCTGAGTGGAAATTGAGAGGTTGCTTTACCTCTGTAGGTGGCACCAGTGTGACCACTGCTGGAACACTGTGTCCAGTTCTGGTGCTCTCAATTCAAGAAGGATGTTGATAAATTGGAGAGGGGTCAAAGAGCCACAAGGATGATTAAAGGATTAGAAACCATGCCTTATAGGCTACGTCTACACTAGCACTTTTGTGGGTATAACTTATGTTGCTCAGGGGTGTGAAAAAGCCCACTCCCTGAGTGACATAAGTTACACCAACAGAAGTGCTGGTGTGGACAGTCTATGCCAGTGGGAGATGCTCTCATGCCAACATAGCTACTGCCGCTCGTTGGTGGTGGTTTAATTATGTCAGTGGGAGAGCCCTCCCTGCTGGCATAAAGCAGTTACATGGGAGATCTTACAGTGATGCAGCTGCCTTGGTACAGGTGTGCTGCTGTAAGGTCTGTAGTGTAGACAAGGTCATAGAGACGGACTGAAGGAACTCAGTTTATTTAGCTTAACAAACAGAAGGTTAAGGGGTGGCTTGATTACAGTCTATAGGTACTGACATGGGAACAAATATTTAACAATGGGCTCTTCAGTCTAGCAGAGAGGGGTACAGCATGATCCAGTGGCTTGAAGATGAATTTAGACAAATTCAAACTGGAAATAAGATTAAAATTTTTAAGTGAGAGTAATTAACCATTGGAACGATTTCCTTAGGGTTGCGATGGATTCGCCATCGCTAACCATTTTAAAATCAAGATGGGCTGTTTGTCTGATAGGCCTGCTCTAGGCATTACATTGGGGAAGTCCCTTCTCCTCTTAGAATCTATGAACCTATGAATGCAGGGTCCATTTGTCTCCAGGGCCCTTTCCCATTGGTTTATGTACAGTGAAGTGGAGCATTCTAAACCCCAAATTTGCATGCCCCCTAATGACAAGCATCTGAAAACCTCATTCCTTTCATCTGTGAATGTAAAATAGAAAAGCCTGGAGCTGAAATGGGAAAGGGAAAAAAATCGTTCTCCTCTAACCCAGGAGGGGCCACACAGCTGTGGGGCGGGCATTCCTGTTTGCATTGTTAAGTGGCCTTTTACCTTCACCAGCAGTATTTGCAGGGTGCATCTGTTTACATGACAAAATCCTGCATTTGCATGTTCAGCCTGTGTGGCTCTGAACACAATGCCTCCCTGCATAAATAATTTTCTTCTGAGCACACAGTCAGATGCACCAGGAATGTTGCTGGTGCACGTACGAAAGTCAGTTGAAAATTTAGCCATATGCAACTTTTATAATAAGCCAAACTAGTAATTTAAGCAAATGGAGCAGGAGTCTTTCTTAGACATCCAGAGCGATTTCTGTGCAGGTGGCCTTGTTTGTCATGAGCTGAATGCAAAAGAAACACACTGAATTCTATGTGTGATCACACCATGTTCAGCTGCACTTTTGCCCGTTAGTTGAGCTTAACAGAGCCATGGCTGCTAAACTAGTGCCAATCCTGGAAGTAGAGGCAGAGGTCATGGTGGGTGAAGTCTTTGTTCCCCATTGTTTCCAATTGTTTCAAATGTGGTATTTGCAGGAGAGAGAAGATACCATTTGATGCCTGGCATAGGAAAGATCCCCAAACCGTTGCTCATTCTTTCTAATTTGGCTTTATTTCAGCTCCTTCGGAGCTGCCTTCTTTACATCCTCTCACTGGTCGCTCATGCCCGCGTGTTGAGCAGAAAGAAGGACACTAAGAACCATTAGACACGGTGGCTGATACAAAGCTAACCTGAGTGATTTGTCCAAAGGGAAAGTTAAACTTTGCCAGTAAGGGGGGCTGTTCATTGTGCCCCCCAGCAGGGCAGTAATGCCCCGGGGAAGGCGGGGAAAGCTGAGCAGAGTGTGCGATGCAGGGGCCAGAGCAGTTTTGGGGCTGCAAGTGGGGACTTTCCCCTTAGGGGATAAGCTGCTGGGTAGTCAGCGAAGCAAAGGTGATTCAGGACAGATCACGGTTGGGCAGAGCCCTGTGCAGAGGGGAGAGCGCTGCCCAGGGCAGGGAAGGACCCAACCAGGGGAGCAGTGGTTAAGATGGCATCAGGCTCCACTATCCATCCAAAACCTTACAAGCAGGAAAAACACAAGTTCCTTGTCACCTTCGCATTCCTGACAATTCTGCCAGTAATGCTCTTCCACTGGAGGCTACCTTGAGTGATAAATACTCCTCTTCACTTAGCGCGCACTAGAAGGCAGACCCTTATCAGCAGCCTGAGCAACTTTCTGGCCGAGTAACTCCCTACACATATAGGATGTGCGGCGGTCAGTTGTACCCATCTGTGCTGCAGGCACATCTGAGGTTCAACATGAGCCAGAGAACCTGATGCTTATGTTGTGTCAGTCCCCGGAAGGGCGTGAGAGGCAGCGAGGTGCCTCAGGAAGGTGTTTGTCTCTAAATCATTGTATTCAGGTTTCAAAGATACTCAGGGAAGTACAGCAAGAGCCACTCACCATAGTGATGGCATAACCTGGCAGCTAGAGGGACCCTCCATGAAGGAACCTGCCTCATAGCTCACTTCCTGACCTACTCTGCAGCCTCCGCACGCTCCTGGAAAGTGGATACAGCCAGGGTAGCTGCAGCAGCAGGGTGCATGCCCACAGTCTGCCTGCTCTGCTCCCTGTTCCCTGCTAGTGGGAAGCATTTCTCTCCCTTTGAACTCCCCAGAGTGTGACAGCAGATACTTGAGAGCCAGAGTGACAAATGGCTGAACCGTGAAACATGCGGGTTCGGTGCATAGCAACATACTTTACAGAGTGGAATGGGGTTTAAGTTCACGCGTGTGAAATAAACAATTTTTAAAACACTGAAAAATAAAGGGTATGATCTGCAGCCATAGCATCCTCCAGCTGGGTCCCGGGCATGTTACACCAGCTGCAGGTGCAATCACACGTGGCTAGTCAGGGCAGCCACAAGAGAAGGACTTGACTTTGTTTTCCCCTGTACATCAGATCAGGACTCCTTGGCTCTGGAAGAAGGTGCTGCTCAGTGGTTGAGATGGGATCACCAAAGCATCATCAAAATAAAGGCAGCATGAATGAGTGGATAATATTGTATCTCCCATGTTAGGGTCTGGGGTTCTGGGTTTGCAGTGGCCCTGTGTAATTACTCTGGTACCATATCTATACAATGGCATGAGTCATGACCAGTCACAACTGCCTGACTGCGAGGGCTGACTTGTGCAGCCTTGGTCAGTAATAAGGGCGGGAAAGTGCATGTGTGATGGCTGACACCCTGGTGACTGACTTGTGGATCACCAGAACTAGCAGCATGAGCTGCTACAGCTGGTCTAAAGAACCAAGGCTCGCTGGCCGGGCTGTAATAGCCTCATATGAATCAGGCACAGAGAGGGACCTGTACCACACGAACCAGTGGATTACAGGCAGCAGAGGAGAGATTGGAGCTCCTAGATGGCAGTATGGGGCAGCTCTTCTTGCCCCCCATGCCCTCAATGACAGTAGGAGGTTACGTTATGTTGTTACTACAACATACGGCAGAGTGGGCTTGGCCTGGTTCCATTCAGTTATGAAGAAATAGGGACAGATGATGAGACAAACAAACCCCGCCCACATACCTGTATTTAGTATTGTGCTAATCAGCACGCCAGGAGCAGCATGAGACGCCAAGCCCAGAGTGTGGGAGATTTCTTGCAAAAGGGTCTGAGACAGTCCAGTGACAAATTCCAGGAAGGGCTGATTTTGGAACTCTTGTTAGTCTCTCTCTCTGGCAAACAACCCCGGACAATTCAAATCATACGTTTGCTGCCTATGTTTCCACAGGTCTGACATTTTTACAACATAAAATTGAAATTGAAACCTCTGCCCCAGCCTTAGCTGCAGTGTCACTCTGAGCTGCAGCAGCACACTGTGCTGTTAAGCTTCCCAAACAAATATGGCTGGGTCTGGCGCTTCATCCCAGCCCTCCACGCTGCTCTGAAGGCTGCACTCACCCACAGAAGTAATGCTCGAATATGCACCAGTTGAACTCGTTGGAAGAAATGCCCACTGAGCTCTATGGGAGTCGGTAGGGATCCAAACTATCCACAGACAAACCATCATGAATAACTAGCTAATGACAATGGACTTTCCACATGTGCTGACTTGTAACGTTCCAAGGTGATTTCACTCTACGTACAGGGCAGTAAAAACTCATCTTTGACCTAGAGAAAGACTAAGAAATAGACCAAAGTCGAACTTTCAAACACGGGTTAATTTTTGATAAATCAGAACTCAGAAATGGTTGGCTGAATTTTCTTCAAGCTTTGCAGAAACTTTCCCCTTTAGCATCAAACTAAATCTGGCCCTTTTCAGGCCACACATATTTGTTAAGCCAAAATCATGGAGTGGCTAAAATATAAGTTTAGAAAAGAAAGTGTTACGATCTTAACTCTGGTGACACTAATGACTCTTCAGGCTATAACTGCAATGCATCTCATGGAGACAAGACTATTCACCTCCAGAAACTAACATGGCGAGAATGGCATGGTACTTGCTGCCATGATAAAGGGGAATTTTGTGCCCCTTCTTTGTGGAGTCTTGTATAAATCATTATTTTTATGAGGTGCTTTATGTTGACAATGTGCTGAATATTAGAAACAAACTACAGGTGTCCTGAAGACTATACAGCCAAAACTAGTTCTTTATTCTTAACCCTTTTCTCCACCCCAGTTTGGAAAATGACCCTTTCTTATTCAGCAGACCTGCTTCCTGTGTCACACCGCCTCAGCCCAGGGAGGACAGCAAATTGTGCTTCCTGTGAGCCCTGCAGAGACACAAAGGTTGAGAAAGCAACAAAGAGTCCTGTGGCACCTTATAGACTAACAGACGTATTAGAGCATGAGCTTTTGTGGGTGAATACCCACTTCGTCAGAAGCATGTGGTGGAAATTTCCAGAGGCAGGTATAAATATGCAGGCAAGAATCAGTCTAGAGATAACGAGGTTAGTTCAGTCAGGGAGGATGAGGCCTTCTTCTAGCAGTTGAGGTGGAAAAGCTGCATCTGAAACTGGCACAAGGTAGAGATGGCAGAGATGATGTTGCATTACTGAATCACCTATCACCCCCCTTCTCCAGTGCGAGACAGTGGTGACACCTGGACACTGATCCACCCCCAAACAGTGTGTACTCCTAACATGGACAGATCTTACTCTCCTGGGACAGGTATGTGAGAGGGCAGTCTTGTCCTCTTAATACTTTGGTAGCATTTGTACAGCTTGTCATGCCAATACAGTCTCTGAACTGAGCTGCAATGAATGAGCTGTGAGCATAATCGCCTTTTGACTTCTAAAACGAGCACCTTTGGGCTGGAAGAGTCACTGGGAGATGATAAATGTGGATCCCTAGGACGTCTTCTGTGCAGACTGGCTCTGACTGCACGTTGCAGACCTGACAGCGTTAAAGGAATTAGCCTCTTGCAGAAGTAGACCTCCATGAGCCTCAAAATGTTAGATGTAACAGATTGCCCTGATAAAGGAAGAGACAAGGAACAGACAACTCTAACGTAGCATTTGAAATAGTGGAGCCTTTGAAATGCTGCCACAAGAATAGATGCGACACAGGAATAGTGTTCTGGTGCCAGAAGGTGACCCACTTAACAGGCTTCCGTGGTCACTGAAGGCTAGAACTGGAATGGGGGAAATGACTACAATCAATTCGCTTTGGTGAGGACCTGGTACAGACAGCCCAGTGTCTGACTAGTCTGTACTGGTGTCTCATTTCTTTCGCATTCCTTTTTCCCACAATATTTGGGGCCATGCTATACTTTCCCTGGAGAACACGGCCTTTTACAGCTTTGTAGGATGGATTGAATGGAGCGGTCTCTTTGTCCTACACGTAACTTAATTCTCTCTGGCACAGACCACTTGGGGGACTGTCATAAACAGATAGTTAAGGGTTAATGTCTCTTTTACCTGTAAAGGGTTACAAGCAGGGAACCTGGACCACCTGACCAGAGGACCAATCAGGAGACAAGATACTTTCAAATCTCGGTGGAGGGAAGTCTTTGTTTGTGTGTTTTCTTTGTCTGTTGTTCTCTCTGGGTTCTGAGAGTAACCAGACGTACCTACAGGCTCTCTAATTTTCTATTCAAATAGTAAGTAACAGTAGAAGGTGGGTTAGTCTTTTTGATTGTTTTCTTTATTTGCAAATGTGTATTTTGCTGGAATGATTTTAATGTGTTTTTGTGCTGGGGGGAAGGCTCCTCTCTAGTGTCTATGAGCTGAAAGACCCTGTAACATTTACCATCTAAATTACAGAGACAACTTTTACTTTTTTTCTTTCTTTTATTAAAAGTTTTTCTTTTTAAGTCCTGATTGATTTTTTCCCTTTGTTGAGGCTCAAGGGAATTGAGTCTGTACTCACCAGGGAATTGGTGGGAGACAGGGAGAGAGAAGGGAGGGGGAAGGTGGAATCCCTCTGTTTTAGATTCACAGAGCTTGAATCTATATAACCGCTCAGGGAGGGGGAAAGAGGAGGGGGAAAGGTGCACTCCTCTCTGTTTTAAGATTCAAGGAGTTTGAATCACAGTGATCTTCCAGGGTAACCCAGGGAGGGAAAGCTTGGGAGAGGCAACGGTGGGGGGAAAGAGTTTACTTTCCTTGTGTAAGATCCAGGGTGTCTGGGTCTTGGGGTCCTCTGAGAAGGTTTTGGGGGGACCAGAGTATACCAGGCACTGCAAGTCCTGGTTGGTGGCAGCACTACAAGATCTAAGCTGGTAATTAAGCTTAGGGGGATTCATGCTGGTACCCCATCTTTTGGACGCTAAGGTTCAGAGTGGGGATTTATGCCATGACAGGGACCCTTAGCAGATTTCACTGGCATATTAGAAAAATAGGACTCGCAGACTGGATCAAAGTCGAGTTCCATCTAGTTCATAATTGGGGCTTTGAGGGTAGCCAGTAGCAGCTGCTTCAGAGTGAGGTACAAGAGACTCCATAGTGGACAATTGTGGAATAACCTGTGCACGAGGGTATTTTCTTCCTACCCCCATTAGTTAGAGGTTAGTTTATACACTCAGCAGAAGAGTTTATGTCCCTTATACATTTTTATTCTATCACGGATAACTGTCGATGTTCTCTGTGACACTGTACCCCATATTCATCCTAGTGATATTATTATGATATGATTAGGGCATAAATGTGATGTATTTTGTATGAGATGGATCATGTGAGGTGTCATTGGATAAGTTATGACTTGCCTAATATGATTATCCTATTTGTATGAATGTATCATTTTAGTATCTGAAGTTATGAATATGACTATGTATCTGTATTTTACATGTTAGTCACACCTGGGTGACACGCACTAGGCAAGATGCGTCCAGTCTAAATACCTGGTTATGAAGGGACCATTCAGGGTAATGGGCCATGAGGGAAAACAATAGGCCCCAGGAGAAGTTTATCTCCCCACGGTGAGCTTTCCTGTGAACGTTTCGGCCTGTAAGTAATGGCTGCTATAACGCGACAAGGGCATGTGACCAGCCCGCATGACCCTGGACTCCATTTGCAGGCCTGTATTTTTCCACAAACTGGGCTGGACATTGTTTTTGAAACAAAAGGCTCCTGCCATATGCTAAAGCTATATATGGCCGGGAGTGACTTCATCTGTTCTTCTTCACTCCCCAAAAATCAGCACCCAAGAGAAGCTCTGAAAGAAAAAGATTTGGAATGGGAGAGGGGATCCCAAGCTGCAAAGCAAATGCAACTTGTCCCTTAAGAATCTGCAAGCCTGCTTGTAACATCAGCCAGGATGAGAAATTGCTAATTTATTTCCTATCTTTCTAGTAACTTAGGCTTAGTTTGCGGTTTTGTTTATTTACTAGGTAATCTGCTGTGATCTGTTTGCTATCACTTAAAATCTAACTTTTTGTAGTTAGTAAACTTGTTTTATATTTTAACCTAAATCAGTGTGCCTTTAAGTGAAGTGTCTGGGGGAAAAGCTCAGCTTGGCTACCACAAGCATGCATATTCCTCTCCACATTGAGGGAGGGATGGACATATTAATGAGCTTACACTATACAGATCACTGTGCAATGCAAGACAATATAATTTTAGATTTATACTCCAGAGAAGGGGTGCATGCCTGGGGAGCTGAGAAACTGCCTGGGGTCTGCTGTTTGCACTCAGGTAGCCCAGTTTGGATGTGGCATCACCTGTTCTCATGCTGGTTGATAACAGGGCCTGGGTGAGGCTGGCTGTGTCGCCAACCCAGTTGTGTCTTAGAGAGGTGCAGCAGTTCTCACAGCTCCCAGACTGCACCCCAGGGGTGACAACCCGTCACATTCGCATGTTTGGTATAAATGTCCAGTCATTTTTTCTAATCCTGCTAAACTCTGGACCTCTAGAATATCTCATGGCAGTGAGTTCCACAGGCTAATTGCGCATTGTGAAAAAATGTTCTTTTAAATGGTTTTTAATTTGCTGCCTTTCATTTAATTGAGTGTCACCTTGTTCTTGTATTATGAGAAAGTATGAACAGAGCATATGGCTGATCCTCCCCCACTGTTTGGCCATGCTTGCAGTGCCATACAGTCCATGTGATATCGTCTGTCTGTCTGTCTGTAATGCAGTAACTTTTGAACGCTGCATCTGATCAACTCAAAGATTTAAGGGAACGTTCTAGGCATCAGTCGGCAGAACGCTATTGACTGGGAGGAAAATCAGAACTCTGACATGGTGCCTGCTGGAGAGAAGCTGAGCCTGTGGCGTGGGAGGAGAGGGGAAGGGGGGGCACACACAACCCCTAGCATGAGGAGAGGAGTAGAAGGAGTCCTTGAAATAGAGTGAGGTGGGAAGATGGCCCACAGGGAGCTTGTGGGGAATGAAGAAAAGCAAGGAGCCCCTGGTGTGTGCAATGAGCTCAAATGACACAAAGTGTGTGACCCCCCCCCCCGGCTTATATACTCCGAGTGTCTACCTTCTGATTGGTCTCCTCTCTGAACTATTTAGTCCTAGCCTTTCTAACCTCTCCCCATGGGGATGGCTTTCCCACCTCTACTAATTACGGGTGCTCTTCTCTGCAGCCCACCTTTTATTTTCTTATTTCTCTTTTGAAAGAAAATGGCCAGAACTGAACTCAGGTTTCAGTCCGAGGGAGGAAGTAAATACCCTACATGATGATCATTCACGTGCAGTTCAGAGGGAATTACTGGAGGACTTTTTTCATGAAGCTTCAGACTAGTCAGAGTTACTCTTTTCAAACCCCCTCCCGTATTCGCTTTGTGGGATAATACTTAATACTGCTTGTGCAGTAACTGGGTATTAGCAGATGATTTGCTGATAGCTTCAACTCAGCTAATGGTGATTTTACTCTGTGCTTATTATAGCATGAGTTGAAGTCATGCAAATCATATAGTTCTAATGAATTACAAATACGCATCATTTCATTGGAGTAATTGAATCAGGGGATTTCCTTGGCAGTAACACGAGGAACCCATCCTATACACATCTGCAGGTATGGCATCCTGACAGGGCTTCTGTTTGCAGCACTGGGTGACACAGCAAAGATGAGATGCCTGGGAAGCTTATAGATTCTATCACAGGGGCAGCCTGTTCATGAAACCCTGTAGTGCAAACTAGGGTTGCCAACGTTGTAAACCCTGAAAACTGAACACCCCTGCCCTGCCTCTTCCTCCAAGGCCCCACCTCCTGCTCCACATGTCCTCCCCTTCCTCCCTCGCTCCCCACCCCCGCCCTCATCGCTTGCTCCCCCATCCCCCGGAACTTACCTGCCGTCTGCAGAACTGGGCTGGCAGGAGCTGATGCGGAGCCTGCCCAGTTGAGGCACAGCGAGGCACACCAGGGTCAGTCCCCAAGGGGCTGGGCTGGGGAAATCAGGCCAGAGTGGGGCAGGGATCAGTCTCTGGAACAAGGGGCTGAGGAGGGGTGTGACGGCGCTGCCCATGAGAGCCAGCTGAGGTCACTCAATCAGGGTGAACTGCAAACAAAACGGGGCAGACAAACCCCAAACGCTGGTGGTTATTCCAATACTTAGATTTACCAAGCCAGCACAAAATAGCTTCTATAGTACCTTACTGGTCACTTAGAAGTCCAAACAACGCAGCTCCCTCAAAGTGCCCAGCCTCAGGCCTCCATCCAGACACACCTGTCAGATATGATGATGATTCCTGAAAATCTTACTTCATCATATAAAAGAAAAGGTTCTTCCAACCCCAAAGGATCAGCCACATACCCAGGTCCAATTGTAACTTAGATCTTACCCAAAATACACGCTATAGCCTATTCTTATTGATTAAGCTAAAATGTATTAGAAAAGAAAAGAGAGAGAGTGTTGGTTAAAAGATTAATACACATATAGACTTGAATTCAATTCTTGAGGTTCAGATACATAGCAGAGGTGAGCTGGTAGTTGCCAAAAGTCCTCTGAGAAATAGTCAATAGGTTATAGTCCAATGTCCATATTCAGGGTGGCTCCAGTCAATGACTGGGGATCTCAATCCTTGTGGCTTAAGGTTTCCCCCCCTTGAAACCCAAAGCAGATCTGAGATGAAGAAGGATCGTGTCCCAGGCTTCTTATACATTTCCAGCAGCCTTTTGGCCTGAGAAAACAATAGGCTTAACTTCTTCTCCCAAACATCCTGGCAATTAGCAAAGAGTAATTTATCCATTAAACAGTTCAGATACAGGTTACCACAACCTTCAAAGAGACACATAGACAATAATACTATTTCACTCAAGTATCATCTTAAATGCTAATATTCCTTTTTTGATCTTTGAATTAAAACTATAGCAATAGACAAGACTTGTTTGCTGGCATCCCAAGACCTGAGCAAACATCTACCCTTCTACCTCTAACAATGCAGACTTGCATTTCAAAGCTCTATTCATTTACATATCTTGCTAACCAGTCCTTAAGGTTCACCCATGGGTCAGGTCAGTCGGTGAGGTGAGTTAATTAATTCTTTCTGGCCCTGTCATCTTTCAACGAGATATTATATTATACTCATAACGTCACAAGGGGAAATTGGGGCACTGCAGGGGGAGGGCAGACAGGTAACCCCCTGCTGGACATACTTTGTAGCCAGGTCCAGGAGCCAGCCACTTCTCTCCGTCAGGCTCGGGGGTGGGAAGAGCAGCCCCTGCTAAGCAGAGCCAATCCTCCAGGCTCCAGCAGCCCTTGCTCTTCCCAGCCCCTGATGGCGGAGGCTGGTTACTTCAGGTAACTGGACTTTAAGCATTGGCACCGCCAGTTTCCCGTTTCAACTGGATGTTCTGGTTGAAAACAGGACACTCGGCAACCCTAGTTCCAACAGAGGGCTCAGACTGCCTTCCTTGCTCACACAAACCTCACTGACCTCGAGGGGAGCTCGAGGAGTCCAGCTGAGTTGTCCCCGTGGCACCATGTAAAGCAGGCCCCGAGCAGCTCAGAGTCTGGGTTTGGCCAACAGAACCCTCACTGGTTTGGTGGCTTCTCTGAACTGTCCCCTTATCTCCTGAATCAACAGTCTGAGACTGGATGCTGTGAGGACAGGTGGCCTGGACAGATTTCCCACACAGGTGTACTCAGTCCTGGCTGGAAAGTGGAAGTAAAAAACTCTTCTCCAGACATTTCAGAACTTCAGAAAAGGTTCAGCTGAAGCTCTCATCCAGCCCATTGAAGTCAATGGAGTCTTTCCTACTGGGCCTGCATGGACAAAGGTTTAGGGAATTGGTCAGCCACCCCTATTCTAAGCACTGGATAGGAAATATAAGCGGTATCACAGACCCAGGTCATTGCCCTACCTGGCAAATGGAAGTGAGAGGCACATAGCTATGTAAAAGGTGTGCATGGGAATCGCCCACTGTTTGAATGAAGAGTCATTTCCTATTGCTCCTCTCTCTCTGTATGAACCCCCATTATTACTTATAGCCAGGGATCCTTATTTTCCATGATAGAAAAACCCCAAATTCTCTGATTAACCCCTTCCCGCCCCAGAAATCCGTGGTTTTCCATGATTAAAATTAAATGCTGAACTTTAGCTTCCCGAGCCATGGTCTACATTGTTAGCTGATCTAATTGGGATCGGGGTCAGGTCGACTAAGCAAGATGCAGATAATCTGGAAAATGAATGTAGAGCTTCAGCCCTGGGTGGTGGCCAGGGCCGGCTCTAGGCACCAGCGCTCCAAGCATGTGCTTGGAGCTGCACTTTCCAAGGGGCGGCACTCTGGCCTCCTTTTTTTTTTTGTTTTTTGCTTGGGGCAAGAAAAAGCCGGAGCCGGCCCTGAGCAGAGGTGAGCTGCAGTGGTGAGAGGCGCCGGGCAGGCCACTGGAAGTAACCCTGGGTGAGGCGCAGAGGAACCACTTCCCCCCCAGCTCACCGCCACCTCCTCCCCGAGCGCGTCACCGCTTGCCTGGGAAGGAGGGAAAATGTGGTACTCCTGGGGGAGGAGGCAGGACCAGGCATACGGGGAAGGGGCTGCAATGGGGCGGAGAAGGGGCAGGGCCAGGGGCCATGGGAAAATTTTTTTGCTTGGGGGACAAAAAACTTGGAGCCGGCCCTGGTGCGAAGCTTCCGGCTGGAGCTGACAGCGGGAGCCCCACCACCAGGGCTGAAGCTCTGTGCCCATTCTCCGGATTATCCAAATTGTTGCTTATCCAATTTGGCCCCAATCCCAATTAGATCAGATAAAAGGGATTCCACTGTCGTTAATAAATGTTTTCATTTTTTCACAGAATGTAAAATCTAAAGATTCTCTATAAAAACCCAAATTCCACATTTTTCCACTGCAAACATATTTCTAGGATCCCTGCTTATAACACATTTTAAACGGAAGCCCCCCAATGAAGTAAAACACAAAACTATTCTCTGTTTTATTAAAAGCTTTTCCTCCTGCCTTCAAAGGAGCCAGCCCAGATGTTACAATGGGACGTGTTTGTCAAGAACAGGGATGGAGAGAGCCCAGCAGTCAGGCTGAATGTAGGGGATACCAGAGCCCAGGGCCGGATCTAGGTTTTTTGCTGCTCCAAGCAAAAAAATGTTTGGCTGCCCCCAACCCCAGCCCTGGGCTATCACTGCCCCGCCCCCCCTGCAGCCCCAGCCTTGGGTTCTCTCTTCCCCCCCTCTGCACCCCTTGCCACCCCAGCCCTGGGCTCTCCCCCCACACCAGTGCCCTCCCTGACCCGTACCCCCTGCTGCCTCAGCCCTTGGCTCTCTCTTCCCCCCCTTCTCGCACTCCCTGCCACCCCAGCCCTGGGTTTTACCTCCCCACCAGTGCTCTGCCCCCTGCATCCCCTGCTGCACCAGCCATGGGCTCTCCCCACCACATCGGCACGCCCAGCTGCCCCAGCCCTGGGCTCTGCCCCCCAAAATGACCTCCTCGTTCACCACAGCAATCCCCATTTACACTTGCAGTGGGGAACAAACTGTTTCTCCTATATTTATTTCACTTTTGTATAAATCTGGCCCCCCGCCCGTCCCCTGCAACCCCATCTTTAGTGCTCCAAATGCACATGGAAGGCATAGGGACTAACCCTCAAACCTTGAAAGGGATGGGGATCTAGTAAAGAGGGTTCGGGCAGAGGAGCGGGTGTGGGGTGCTCGGGGGCTCTACACTGGCAGAGGAGCGGGGTGTGATGTGCTCACGGAGGAGGGGGAGGAGGAGAGGGGTTCTCAGGAGGGTTGCAGGAGAAGAGGTGCAGGGGAAGGGGGATGTGCAGGAGGAGAGGGCTGGAGGAGGGTACAAGGGAAGAGGTGCGGGTCTGCGGTGCTTGGGGCTCTACACTGGCAGAGGAGCGGGGTGTGATGTGCTCGCTGAGGAGGGGAGGGTTGCAGGAGAAGAGATGCAGGGGAAGGGGGAGGTGCAGGAGGAGAGGCTGGAGGAGGGTACAAGGGGAGAGGAGCAGGTGTGGGGTGCTTGGGGGCTCTACACTGGCAGAGAAGTGGGGTGTGATGTGCTCACGGAGGAGGGGGAGGAGGAGAGGGGTTCTCAGGAGAGTTGCAGGAGAAGAGGTGCAGGGGAAGGGGGAAGTGTGGGAGGAGAGGCTGGAGGAGGGTACAAGGGGAGAGGTGGCAGGTGTGGGGTGCTCGGGGGCTCTACACTGGCAGAGAAGCGGGGTGTGATGTGCTCGCGGAGGAGGGTGGGGGAGGAGATGTGCAGGGGAAGGGGGAGGTGCAGGAGGAGAGGCTGGAGGAGGGTACAAGGGGAGAGGTGCGGGTGAAGTGGGAGGCGTGGGAGAAGCAGGGTGTGATGTGCTCATGGAGGAGGGGGAGGAGGAGAGGGGTTCTCAGGAGGGTTGCAGGAGAAGAGGTACAGGGGAAGGGGGAGGTGCAGGAGGAGAGGCTGGAGGAGGGTACAAGGGGAGAGGAGCGGGTGTGGGGTGCTTGGGGGCTCTACACTGGCAGAGAAGTGGGGTGTGATGTGCTCACGGAGGAGGGGGAGGAGGAGAGGGGGTATCAGGAGGGTTGCAGGAGAAGAGGTGCAGGGGAAGGGGGAAGTGTGGGAGGAGAGGGCTGGAGGAGGGTACAAGGGGAGAGGTGCGGGTGAAGTGGGAGGCGTGGGAGAAGCAGGGTGTGATGTGCTCATGGAGGAGGGGGAGGAGGAGAGGGGTTCTCAGGAGGGTTGCAGGAGAAGAGGTACAGGGGAAGGGGGAGGTGCAGGAGGAGAGGCTGGAGGAGGGTACAAGGGGAGAGGAGCGGGTGTGGGGTGCTTGGGGGCTCTACACTGGCAGAGAAGTGGGGTGTGATGTGCTCACGGAGGAGGGGGAGGAGGAGAGGGGGTATCAGGAGGGTTGCAGGAGAAGAGGTACAGGGGAAGGGGGAGGTGCAGGAGGAGAGGGCTGGAGGAGGGTACAAGGGGAGAGGTGCAGGTGAAGGGAGAGTACAAGTGGAAGGGGTTCGGGGAAGGAGCAATGGGGGGAGGTAAAAGTGGAGGGGCTGTGAGCGGGATGGGGGGGTGCAAGGGCTGAGAGGGGCAGGCACTGACAGCTGCTTCCCCAGCCCCGTGCAGGCAGAGCCGAGAGGACAGACACTGACCCCCCAGGTACCCGAGCTGCGGGGGTTCCCCGGCATGACAGTATCCCCAGCTGCCCTGCTCAGAGCCGGGCTCTGCCTCTCCCCGCGCCTTGCTCTGTGGGGGCCTGGGGCAAGCAGCGTGGGGTTGAGGTGGGGAAGGTGCGCAGCAGGCTGGGTCTGGGGGCAGGAGGGAGCAGCTCCCTGGCAGCTCGGGCTGCCCAGCCACTAGCGCTGTTAACGTGCGAGCTGGGATCCGTGCCCCCTGCCCAGCCCGGCACCGCCCTGCACAGCCCACTCTGGTGGGGAAACGCTGCTCCACCCTGGGGAAACAGCAGTGATGGCAGCAGGACCCCTCCTCCGTCCCTGCATCCCGGGTCCCGCCTCCCTCCCTCCCCAGCTCCTAACACACTCTGGGAGCCCCTCTCGTCGCCGCAGCCCGGGCTTGGCTCCAGAGGATGATGCTCTGGCTCTCCAGTGGCAGGGCTCTGGCCAGGGCCAGTTCCCAGCTTTTTCTCACCCCAAGCAAAAAAATAAAAATAAAAAGGAGGCCAGAGTGGTGCCCCTTGGAAAGTGTCGTCCCAAGCACATGCTTGGAGCACTGGTGCCTAGAGCCGGCCCTGCTGAGCCCATTAGGATGAGATGATGCATTCTGCCAGGACTTCTAACCGCCCCCCGGCTCCATCCTAGGCAAAGAGCCTAGCTGCCAGGTAGATACAGACAGGACAGAAGAAAGGCTGTAGGTAGGGTCACAGAAGGAAAGGGCACTAACTTAGGCTATTTAGGGCTAACTGCTGGAGTCAATGGATACTGACCCATACCCTGTGACAGGGCTACTGACTTCCGTCACCCTGACCCAGGTCATGTGACCAAGGCCAAATCTAGAGGTCAGCTTTTGGCTGGCATTTCTGCGTTCCCCTCACTTATTACAGTCACCCGCACAACGAATTCCCTGCATTCACAATCAAGCTTTAATTGTCCTTGTTTTGTGGACTCAGTACCACACAAATGTTCATAGGAAATGGCAATTAATGATATAAGTATTGCTGCCAAAGGGATGGCTATACAACAGAATTTGGCCCTATTCAACAGCCCTGAATATTTCAGAATATTTAGGTACTTCTGTGCAAATACAGTTTCCCAGAACTCTCCCAACACTGCTGCCAATTCTGAATCCTTCTGTATGTCCCTGATCCATTATCTGAAGCCCAAGAACCGTACCCAGTGGATCATTGAAAGGATGCGGTGGAAAAATCCATATGCTAGGTGACTCCTCTGAGCAGATGATAAATGAAAGCAAGTGCAGGAGGAATATGTATAAGGCTTTGAGATACTGAGGGTTAAAGAACTGACTTGTTCTGATGCTACGTTGATAAATCATAGATAAAAGCATCTTCTGGTGCAGAAAGCTGGGTTCAGGGGCTGATCTGTAGGCAACAACTTTGAAGGTTTTAAAACTGACCAAAATAATTCCCCTTTTTATACAACAGATAATTATTCTGTGGAACTCATTGCTACTAGATCTCACTGAAACCAAGAAGACAATAGCATTCAAACAGGAGTGGAGACTGATGTGAGTAATGGGAATGTGCTCAGTTACACCAGATAGAGCAGACAGGTGTAGAAGGGATATAAACACCCCTGTTGAAGACAAGACAAACACTAATTGATGGTGCTTAGAAAGGATGAGGACAGGGATGGGCAAGGGCTGGCTATTCCACAGCTGCTCACCCTGGGTATCTTGGACCTTCCTTTGAAGCAGCTGGTGCTGGTCACTGTCAGGGTTGTGATCCGGGACGAGATAGACTACTAGTCTCATCCAGTCTGGCCAAGGGTGGATTGTCCACTGGACCCACGGGGCCCATGTCCAGGGACTGCCAGTGGAAATCTGCTATGGGTTGGCAGGGGAAGCTCCAGCAGCTGCCCCGCCCTGGCCCTGGTGCCCAGAGTGCCAGGCAGGCAGGGGAGCCCCCTGTGCTCCCCTGACCCCATCCCCAGCACAGGGAGGCAGGGGAAGCCCTAGCAGCAGACTTGCCCTGGCCCTGGTCCCACCCTTCTCTCACAGACTGTCTCTAGCTCACACTTTTACACTCATGTATATTCACTCACACAGATAGGTCATAGTCACGCCTACCCAGCCCCACATATCCTTTCACACCCATACATGCCAAGCCGAAAAAATAACTTAAACTTCAATCACCATGCCCCTGGACTCTGTATGTTTAAAATCCCAAACTCTGCCCCTTTCTCCCATCCTCCCACCCACCAAACAAATACAAAAACTCTGGAAGGCAACAGTACAAGGTGCGTTGTTCCCTTGTCCAGCCTCTCCTGGAGCAGTTGAGGAGCCTGGAGACCTAAATGCCTGTCTCCCCCTCTAACTTCTCTCATGCTCCAGCCTCTGAGCCATATCATCTTGCTGAAGGCCTGAACCCAACCAGCCTGCTTTTGCAACAGCTCCTCAACAAGCCCAGATGAGTGCATGGTGACACCCAGCCGGCTGGCTATGAACAGGCTTGGATTGCATCTATTTTACTGATGTGGCTGAGCTACATAAAAAGGGAGACTGTCTCCAAAAGGGCCCTGTTACCTGATCCCCACATTCAGGTCCTCGACAATCAGCCCCAGTGGAAGGTGGGAAAGCAATGACCTCTCAGAATCTTGGCCACTGGAATCTTCCTGGGTCCCTAGAGACACCTTTAGTTGTATTAACATGTGACTGGAGTCCCAGGGGAGCCAGCTGAGGTCATTCAATTAGGGTGAACGGCAAAGAATGGAGCAGGCAATACCCAAAACTGGTGGATATTCCAATACTTAGATTTACCAAAACAGCACAAAGCAGCTTCTATAATACCTCACTGATTACTCAGAAGTCAACAACACAGTTCCCTTAAAGTAACCAAGCCTCAGGTCTGCATCTAGACAACCAAGTCAAGTATGATGAGGATTTCTGAAAATCTTATTCATCATATAAAAAAAGGTTCTACCGATCTCAAAGGATCGGACACTTTACCTCCCAGGTTAATTAATATTCCAGATCTTACCCAGATACACGGTTATATTCTTATTAACTAAACTAAAATTTATTAAAAAGAAAAGAGAGTATAGATTAAAATGTCAGTATACACAAAACATAAGTACAATCTTGAGCTTCAGATTCATAGCAGAGATGGTGAGCTTTGTAGTTACAAAGAGTTCTTTTAGAATTTAATCCATAAATTATAGTCCAATGTCCAAATATCATATTCAGCGTGTCCCAGTTTAGGAGAGGGATCTTAATCTTATGACTCAAACTTTCCCTGATGAAGCTTAAGCAGATCTGAGATAAAACAGATTCGGATCCCTGGGGCTTTTATATAGTTTTCTAGCTTCTATTTGAGCAGGGTTTCTCAAACAGGGGTCGCTGCTTGTGTAGGGAAAGTCCCTGGTGGGCCAGACCGGTGTCTTTACCTGCCCCATCCACAGCTCTGGCTGACAGCAGCCCCCACTGGCTAGTCCAGTCCAATGGGAGTTGCTGGAAGCAGCAACCAGTAAGTTCCTCAGCCTGCGCGGCTTCCAGCAGCTCGCACTGGCCAGGAGCAGCGAACGAGGCCAGTGGGAACAGCAATCGGCCGGACCTGCGGACAGGGCAGCTAAACGCACCGGCCTGGCCCACCAGGGGCTCTCCCTACGCAAGCAGCGACTCCACTTTGAGAAACTCTGCACATGAGCATACAGTCCTGGGTAAACAATAGGCTTTTGATGTAACCTTCTGTTTCCTAAAACTCATCGGTAATTAACTACATGGATTAACATAAGATAATTCATCCATTAAGCAGTTTATCACAAACTTTAAAGAGACATATAGACAATGACATTATTGCATCCAAGATTCATCTAAATGTTAATATTCCCTTTTGATCTCTGACTCCATAGCTATAGTGACAGACAGGAACTGTCTGTTTACATGGCTAGCGTCTCTGATACACACAATTAGTATCATCTCTAATTCTCTAACAATACAGGTTTGCACTTCAAAGTTCTAGCCCTATTTACCAAGGAATGGCCCTAATTACTATTTTCATATTTTCCTAACATGACTTTAAAGGTTGGCTTTGGGTCATTCGGCCTGCAAAGTGCTTCACCCTTTCTGGCCATGAGTTATATTTTGTATAAGATTTTTTGCAATTATATAAAAGTGGTAGCAATAATGATTTGCATGATTATATTTTAATTAGACAATGTCACATAACACAAATAAGAAATGACCAAATATCCGTCATGCATTACAGTCAGAGTGATTGCTGGGGCAAAAGGCGGCCGAGTGTCTCATCTCTGTGTGCTGAGAGTTTGTGGTGAGATCAACTAGTCCTGTGATGTTAGCATCACCTTCAACTCCTGCCCTCCCTAGCAAAATCAGAAGCATTTTTCCTTGTGGTTACACCTACACCTAGCTCTCTCCCTGCTGATGGGAGATTGACCCAGGCCCTGGCAATGTCATCAGCCAGATTCTGCTCTCATTTACACTGATATCACAGAATCATAGAATATCAGGGTTGGAAGGGACCTCAGGAGGTCAGCTAGTCCAACGCTCTGCTCAAAGCAGGACCAGCACCAACTAAATCTGTAGTGGCTCCCACATTGGCATTACCCCAAACAGACCAGTGGTGGATTAGCCACTGGGCCAACAGGGCAGAGGCGGCTGAGGAAGCCTCAGCGCCCAGACCCTGGGTGGCCCCGGGATTAGAGGAGTCCTAGCCACATGCTGCGGCCTTCGGGCTGGAGGAGCTCTCATCATGGCAGGGGTGGAGGGACAGAGCTTCTCTGGTCTTGCGGCTGCAGTAGAGGGGACAGATAGGAGAAAATGGGTTGTGGTATGCAGTGGGCGGTGGAATGGATGGGAATGTGGGTGGAATGGGGGAGGGCCATGGGGGGAAGAGGCAGAACAAAGTGGGACCACGGGTGGGGCCACAGGTAGAAGGGGCAGAATGGGGGTGGGGCCACAGGCAGAAGAGATGGAGAGGGACTGCCCATTTGCTCCGGCCCAGGGCCCCACAAAACCTTAATCTACCTCTGAGTCTGGTACTTCCTACATTCCTATCACCTGGCTGTCCTGGGGCATATCTGGTAGGACTGGTTGGAACATTTTAATCAAAACCAATTTGATGGAAATTTGGATTTTTGACTGAACAAATGTTTTTGCATAAAATGTCTGCTTTCTGCAGGAGATTTAGAGTTTGAATCAAATATTTTCATCCAAACCCTGAAAAGTGTTGGCTGAAAATTCAGTTTTTGATCTTTGGATAGGGGTTGAGCGGGACGGGACTCATTTTCACAGATATTGTCCCTGGATTGGGAAACCCCATTTTACAACCAGTTGTGGTATCAGACTATTCACATCTGATGGTCAGTGGAAAGACTCACATTAACTCCAATGGGCCTCTTGTCCCCACAAGCGCATATTGCTAGAGAGGGTCCCAAGCAGGGCTGGCTCCAGGCATCAGCCCAGCAAGCAGGTGCTTGGGGCGGCCAACGGTGAAGGGTGGCACATCCGGTCTTCATCGGCAATTCATCGGCAGGTCCCTCACTCCCTCTTGGAGCAAAAGACCAGCCACCGAATTGCCGCTGAAGACTGAACCAGCGGCGGTAGAGCTGCAGATCGCAATCGTGGCTTTTTTTTTTTTTTGTAGCTGCTTGGGAGGGCAAAAACCCTGAAGCCAGCCCTGGTCCCAGGGAGTTTTCCCAGGACATTTTGACCCTAGGAAATTAAAGAACCACATTTTGAGCGAGAAATGTATTTCAGGGATGGCTTAGTGAAAACACTTCGGTACTAAGCAAACTTCCAAATCCCAGAATAGGAACTGACAGGTGATTTTATGCTAAATCTCATGCAAAAAAAACTGTTCTCATTTGCCCAGCTGTAGCTAATGCTGTTTGTGAACAGCTGGAGTCTTTCTCCTAAAATGCCTCTCTTATGCCTGGCTGTTAATTTGACAGTGCTGAGTAAATGTAGTTAATGATGAGACGGCATCATCCTGCCATCAGGTTGTGGCTGCAAAGTCATTAAATCACATGAATGGGGGAGGAGCAGAAAGAGCTGGGAGCCGCGTTCAAAGGCTGCGAACCAGCCGTGTGAATCTTCCTGTGGCGCAAACATTCCTTCCCTCCCTGCCATCTGCCAAGATCCAATAAATAGAGCACAGGCACTATCATGTTTCAAGGCTTCATCTACAAGGTTTACATTGACCTAATTAGTCTCTCAGACAAATAGGGGGTGGAAAGAACCTAAAGTCTTCTGCTTCTGCACTGAATTCTCTCCACCGCCCTTTGCTCTGTTGGTCCCAGGGACACATTCCATGCAGGTGAGTCTGATTGCAGCAATATTTGAATTCTCATTCAGATACTCTCCTGATACTCTCATTCCAGGGATGCCACATGCTGTCTTGTGATCTCATTAGCTTTCCCTCCTGTTTCTCTTTCCTGCTTCACACTCTTTAGCCCCATTGATGTGCTAATTACTCTACAAAGTTATCTGCAGGAATTTGCTCTGCTCTGCTGAGCTGGGGGTGAGGGGAACTGGGGACCTGGAGTCGAGGGGTGGCTGGGGTTTCCTCAGAGAGATGCATGCTGGAAGTTGTTGTCATAGTATAATTCCCAATTCTGAACCTTAGTGTCCAAAATATGGGTACTAGCATGAATTCCCCTAAGCTTAATTACCAGTTTAGATCCTGTAGTGCTGCCACCAATCAGGACTTAGAGTAGAGTGCCTGATAAACTCTGGTCTCCCCCAAAACCTTCCCTGGGGACCCCCAAGACCCAAATTCCTTGAGTCTCACAACAAAAGGGAATAAACCATTTCCTTTCCCCCTCCTCCCCTCCAGGTGTTCCCGCCCTGGGCTCCTGGAGAGATATACAGATTCAAGCTCCGTGAATCTAAACAAAGGGATTCCCCCTTCTCCTTTCTTCTTCCCAGATCTTTCCCGCCCTGGGTACACTAGGAGATCACTGTGATTCAAACTCCTTGAATCACAACACAGAGAAATCAGGTGGGTTCCTCCCCTTTCTCTCCCCCTCTCTTCTCCTTCCCTGTTAAGTACAGTCTCAATTCCCTTGAACCTCTACAAGGGGAAATATCAGACAGGTCTTAAAAGCAAAACTTTTAATAAAAGAAAAAAGAATAAAGAAAATCACTGTAAATTCAAGATGGAATATTACAGGGTCTGTCAGCTTATAGAAACTGGAGAAAAAAGCCTCCTCCAGCAGAAATACAATTTAAAATACTTCCAGCCAAATACACATTTGCAAATAAAGAAAAACAAATAAAAAGACTATACTGCCTTTCTACCTTTGTACTTACAAAATTGGAATAGAAGATTAGAGAGCCTGTAGGTACGTGTGGTCACTCTCCGAGCCCAGAGAGAACAAAGCCAAACCCAAAAAACACAAACAAAGGCTTCCCTCCACCGAGATTTGAAAGTATCTTGTCTCCTGATTGGTCCCTGGTCAGGTGTTTGGTTCCCTGTTTGTTAACCCTTTACAGGTAAAAGAGACATTAACCCTTAACTATCTGTTTATGACAGTTGTCAAAATACCATCACAGAATCAGGGGTGGGGAGAGACCTTTGTCTACAAACAGTTGCTGTCTGAGCCCACATGCTGGGTACTTGCCACCCACTCTCACCCTGGGGCTTGGCAGCAGGTCAGTATGCTGGTGCACAGTGGGGATTGGAAACAACTTTCTTTGGCTCTCGCTCCTGGGACAGTGAAGGGCAGCTGTATTATGAGGCTCTTGGCCTCCAAGTAGAGAGGTTAATTAATTAATTAGTTTAATAGAATCATGGAAGATTAAGGTTGGAAGAGACCTCAGGAGGTCATCTACTCCAACCCCCTGCTCAAAGCGGGACCAATCCCCAACTAAATCATCCCAGCCAGGGCTTTGTCAAGCTGGGTCTTAAAAACCTCTAAGGATGGAGATTCCACCATCTCCCTAGGTAACCCATTCCAGTGCTTCATCACCTTCCTAGTGAAATAATGTTTCCTAATATCTAACCTAGACCTCCCGCACTGCAACTTGAGACCATTACTGCTAGTTCTGTCATCTGCCACCACTGAGAACAGTTGAGTGCCATTGTCTTTGGAACCCCCTTTCAGGTAGTTGAAGGCTGCTATCAAATCCCCCCTCACTCTTCTCTTCTGCAGACTAAATAAGCCCAGTTCCCTCAGCCTCTCCTCATAAGTCATGTACCTCAGGCCCCTAATCATTTTCAGTGCTCTCTGCTGGACTCTCTCCAATTTTTCCACATCCCTCCAGTAGTGGGGAGACCAAAACTGGACACAATACTTCAGGTGTGGCCTCACAGCTGTGGAATAGAGGGAAATAATCACTTCCCTCGATCTGCTGGCAATGCTCCTACTAATAAAGCCCAATATGCCGTTAGTCTTCTTGGCAACAAGGCCACACTGCTGACTCACATCCAGCTACTTGTTCACTGTAATCCCCAGGTCCTTTTCTGCAGAACTGCTGCTTAACCTTCAGTCCCCAGCCTGTAGCAGTGCATGGGATTCTTCTGTCCTAAGTTCAGGACTCTGCACTTGTCCTTGTTGAACCTCATCAGCTTTCTTTTGGCTCAGTCCTCCCATTGCTTTGTGCAGGGCAGAGCTTTCTACACCATCCAGCACTTTTCTGGCATTGAGCAAAATCAAGGAGGCCAGATGATCTGAAGATTGAATTCGTTTGCTCCCAGGTGGAATCTGCAGGGTTTCCCTCTGGCTCTCTAGTCCCCTACGCAAACCTGACTCTGTCTCCATCAGCCTGGGGAAATCTTTGCCCAGACTTTGTGCTGAGCAGTTTGGGAGATTTTTCTGGGTTGAACCCAGAGGGGAAAGATTGGGTCACCCTGACTGCAGTATTGCACTGAGCTGGACACACCTCAACGTCAGGAGGATATTGAAAAATCGGAGGGAGTTCTGATAAGGGCAATAAAAATGAGCATCTTTGTCTGGGGTGGCAGGATGAGGACAGGGCAGGCAAGAAGGAAGGATTGATCTTTAAGAAAAAACTAACAGGAAAGACCCATATCCTGCTGTTCTTTACTTTGTTGTGAAGCTGGAGTAACTTCCTTAAAGCTAGTGGAGTTAGAATGGTGTAGAACTGATGTGACTGAGATTAGGGTTAAGTACAATCAATATCACTTGGCGAGAGGTGAGAGGAGAACTAAGCTCCATAACCAGGGAGAACGGGGTGGAATTAAAAACAGGAACAATCAGGGTGACTCTCAGGGGAAATGTCCTGTCTGTGTTTTTATAAACTCAAGAAACATTGTGGCCAGAAAGGAGCATCATGATCATCCAGTCTGACTTTCTGCACCTCAGAGGCCACAGAACCTGTGCACTGAGGGGGTCCAGAGCTTCTTGGGGGGGGATCGGTGAGTTGCCTGAGACAGTTAAACTAGACTGGACGAAGTGCTGGGCAGTTTCCTGTAGGGGAAAGTCCTGTGAGGATGCTGGGATAGACAAATCACTAAATAGGCCTGCCTCGTGACCATGTGATTTCAGAGTTGTTGATAGAGGATCCTTTCCCCCTTCTGTCAGCCACTGGCTCCGTTCAGTGATTTTTGCAAGCAAGACTTCTATTTCAGCTTTCCTCAGAGCTCTAGTTCAGAGAGGGGCATAATGTATTTGTTAAACAGCCTGACAGACTCAGTAGGGGACCCGCCCACCATCTTCTCTGGATGCTTTTCTTGAATATAATATTTGTGTTGTGTTTTACACTTCCACTGCGTAATCAATGCTGCCAATTTCTCTGCAGTTTTTTCCCTTACTTTTATTTCTATGGTGTGTTGTGCTGTGTAGTCTCATTTCAGGGGGCCTTTGTCTGCCTTTCAGAAGTGGATCAGCTTTTAAGGTATTTGAAGAAACGTCCTTTCCCATGCTGTTCTCCAGTAAGGATTCCTCATGTGTTTAAACTCCACGCAGTTACCTTTTTGTGCATTCCCTCTAGCTTAATTCCTGGGCTAATAGGCGTCCTATAGCTTTCGCTTCTTGAGAGAATATTTTTTCTTTTTTACTATGACTCGCGAAAAAGCGAAAAGCAAATGTTACTCTTCTGGCTGCACCTTCTTCCATTCATGTCTCACCTCTCGTCTTTTGTGCCCTCCTTTTTGTTTATATTCTCTTCTGGGACAAAAACTGGTCCAGTCCCTCAGCTGGCATAAGCTAATGGTGCTTCACTGGTTTACCCTGGCAGAGGAACTGGCTGTGTGAGTTAGTTCTGGGCCTTTCCTTTTCTTGCATCATTTGTATTCTGCAGAATTTTCTGTCCCTTCCTGTCCTGTCCCTTCCTGTTTCTGTTGTTGCTTTCAGTGCATGCCATAGTGCATCCCCTGTCTGAAATGATCCCATTGGCACGGACACTGCACTATGCATCAATTATATCATCTCTTTGTTGTTTACTGACAGGGATGCAAGCAAGGGCAAAATCCAACCAGGGAGGAGACACAGACAATGTGACCTATGCGTCCAATCAGAACCAACTGGACTGTGAATTTCAGATATCCAGTGCTTGCACCAAACTGCTTACATGCGACCTACATACTAATATCACTGGCGGCAATTCATGGCAAATGGCTTAGAGCTGTGGTTCCCAAACTCGTTCCACTGCTTGTGCAGGGAAAGCCCCTGGCGTGCTGGGCTGGTTTGTTTACCTACCACATCTGCAGGTTTGGATGATCATGACTCCCAGTATGCCCGCGCCACTTCCAGAAACTCCCATTGGCCTGGAGCAGTGAACCGCCGCCACTGGGAGCCGTGATCAGCCAAACCTGTGGACATGGCAAGTAAACAAACCAGCCCGGCCCGTCAGGGGCTTTCCCTGCACAAGTGATGGAACAAGTTTGGGAACCACTGGCTTAGAGTGAACAATGCCTGTACCAAGTGTTCTGTCCTTCTGGAACCTCGGCTCCTTCTTCCATCTCCCCACATCTTATTCTCATCTTCTCTCACCAGATCCTCACATAGGCTTCCCTGCCACTTGGTCTCCTTCTCCCCTGAACACTTTGCCCAGTCTTCTGGCTCTTCTCTCCCCGTGTATCCCACACATGCAGATCACCTGCCTTGTGCAATTCCCCACTTCCCTGGCAGGTCTGATCCCATTGATGGTTTCTGGTCCTCCCTGTCTGACAGCTTTGATCTCCTCTGCCTCTCCTCCTGCATAGCCATAGTCATTCAGGGAGGCACACAGATGTGCTCTGTGACCTACCAGCTCTCTGCTCATCTGCAACTGCTCCAGCTTGGTAGCATCTCCACTACGTATTAAGAAATGAATTCTGAGTGAGCAACGAGAGTTAGACTGAAGGCCAGGAAGAGCTTTCTCGCTGAAATAGCTCCTGGCACATGGAATAGGTGTCAAAGCAAAGAGCTGAACCTAAGAGCATCACAGTATTCAAGCCTGTGTAACCATTCTGCCAGTCCCAGCTGGCAGCAACAAGGGGCCAGGTTCAATATCCAGGGGTTCCTTTTCAACAATACAGCGCAGAATCAGCTAGATTCACCATCCAGCAACCTGGGACAATTACACACCACCCCCTGGGAGTCTCTCTGACGAATACTTGCGAGAGAGCAAACAGAGTCTGTGTAGCAAAGAAACTTTTAATAAAAGGCGGGAAGTAACCCAGCATTAATTTGGGAAAGTGCTGCAAGCAGGATTCATAAACATAGGATCATAGAAGATTAGGGTTGGAAGAGAGGTCATCTAGTCCAACTCCCTGCTTAAACCATGACCAACCCCAACTAAATCACCCCAGCCAAGGCTTTGTCAAGCTGGGCCTTAAAAGCCTCTAAGGATGGAGATTCCACCACCGCTCTAGGGAACCCATTCCAGTGCTTCACCACCTGCCTAGTGAAATAGTGTTTCCTAATATCCAACCTAAACCTCCCCCACTGCAACTTGAGACCATTACTGCTAGTTCTGTCATCTGCCACCACTGAGAACAGCCGAGCTCCATCCTCTTTGGAACCCCACTTCCAGTAGTTGAAGGCTGCTATCAAATCCCCCCTCACTCTTCTCTTCTGTAGACTAAATAAGTCCAGTTCCCTCAGCCTCTCCTTGTAAGTCATGTGCCCCAGCCCCCTAATCATTTTTGTTGCACTCCACTGGACTCTCTCCAATTTGTCCACATCCCTCCTGTAGTGGGGGGACCAAAATTGGACACAGTACTCCAGGTGTGGCCTCACCATTGTGGAACAGAGGCGACTAATCACTTCCCTCTATCTGCTGGCAATGCTCCTACTAATACAGCCCAGTATGCCTTTGGCCTTCTTGGCAATATGGGGACACTGCTGACTCATATCCAGTTTCTCGTCCACTGTAATCCCCAGGTCCTTTTCTGCAGAATTGCTGCTTAGCCAGCTGGTCCTCAGCCTGTAGTTGTGCATGAGATTCCTAAGTGCAGGACTCTGCACTTGTCCTTGTTGAATCTCATCAGATTTCTTTTGGCCCAATCCTCCAATTCGTCTAGATCACTCTGGACCCTATCCCTACCCTCTGGCATATCTACCTCTCCGCTTAACGTAGTTTCATCTGTGAATTTTCTGAGGGTATCAGAGGGGCAGCCGTGTTAGTCTGGATATGTAAAGGCATCTGACGAAGTGGGTATTCACCCACGAAAGCTCATGCTCCAGTACTTCTGTTAGTCTATAAGGTGCCACGGGACTCTTTGTTGCTTTCTGAGGGTGCAATTCATCCCATCATCCAGATCATTAATAGAGATGTTGAAGAAAACCGGCCCCAGGACTGACCCCTTGGGTACTCTGCTCGATACTGGCTGCCAACTAGACATGGAGCCGTTGATCGCTACCCATTGAGCTCAACAATCTAGCCAGATTTCTATCCACCTTATAGTCCATTCATCCAATCCATACTTTTTTAACTTGCTAGCAAGAATACTGTGGGAGACTGTATCGAAAGCTTTGCTAAAGTCAGGATATATCACATCCACCATGAGTAAAAGACTGACCCCAGAGTAAGTTGGGCAGTAGCCTTTTGCCTCAGCTTCTTAAGTCTGAGAATTAAAAGTTCCTTTAAAGTGCCCCTCTCTGCTCCCTCTGCACACCCCACTCACAGTGATTGTCCTTGGTAAGTGAGGACCCAGGGTTCAGAGGTGCATCTGTGTGAATTCACCTCCCACTTGAGGGTGGGGGGAGAGAAAGAAAGGACCTTGCTCATTCTGCCATCAAGTACATGCTCTGGCTGGCTGCCCTGCCTGTTGCCGCTCCGTGGGCCACCCTGCCAGCCACTGTGCTGCATGCAGTCACCTTCTGCTGCCACCTGCTTCTCTACTGTGACCCCCAGGTCTCAGTGATTGTCAGTGGGGAAACTTCATTGCTGAAACAGGCTGGGCAGAAACGCTGTCCCACAAGGAGTGATTTCCGCTCTAGTGAGCACTTAAAACAAAAGACTCCTAATGAAGCCATACTTAGCTCTATCTTTGACCAGTGGGAAAGTGCAGATTTAAACTGTGCCTGAGGCTCTGAGATAGCACCCACACCTCCTGGCAGGGACACCTAGCCCCACCCTCTCTTACTTTCACAGTGGTCTGCATCCAAGCCCATGGCTTAGTGAATTCATTTCAGTTGAGGGTGACCTCCTCGATCAGGACAGGTTAAGCACAGTTCTGCTCCCCTTTATCCATCCAAAAAATGTTAACACTGATAACATTTCACTACCTCTGCATTCAGTACTAAAGTGATTTGTAACCCACCAGCCAAAGTCGATCGCTTTGAGCAATACCACCCTTTCTGCTGGATACCTAGAGAGAGTGTTCATGTAACTACAATCTGCTCCTGAAGTCTTTCCCCCTCCCTAGCTAGCTGTCAGTGGAGAGCTCATTCAGACCCCGCTTACACCTAGAATGGCGGAGTCTGTGAGGATTTCTGTCTGTTCCCACTAGAAGGCAAGTTCGTGCTGCTGGAAAAGCAAGATATGACTTAAATGTATGAATGGTTCTATCCATCTGGTGCCTCTACTGAGGAGCCAAGGAAAAGTGTTACACCTGTTGAAGTGCAAATGTTCTAACCATGTTTCTTCCAAAGTGACACTGTTTGTTCTGAATCCTTTCCAGTTTCATGATAAAATGGTGGTATCTCTGGAGTTCATGAGGGCAGCTGAGAGCAGAATGTGCCTCCATGTGAAGCAGGGGTCCACACTCAGCACGTCCTGCTGAGTGTCCAAAGGACACCTTGCCTTGCTAACAGGCTCTGAAATGGACCCCAGCTTTTAACACTTCTTTCTAAATAGTAGACGACATCACTGGCTGGATTTATTGTGATGATGGTTTGTGCAGCTCTAGTAACTCAAAGCAGCTATAAACTTGGCTTAAACAGCCAGTCAAGACAAATTTATAGCTACTTCGCATCATCAATACAGGCCGTGCCTACTCATGAATCTGGTCTCAATAGCAGGGGATCCCAGTGATAGCAGGGGCCATTTTCAGCTACTCTCACTGCATCTGGATTGATAACATTGCATTGCCCAGACATTCATCAGAACACAGGAATTGTCACTCCAGAGCACAGCAGGAGTTCATCTAGCCCAGGACCCTGGCTCTGAGGATGGACAGCTCCTGCAGCTCCAGAGCACAGAGAAGAAAATCCTTAACGCATAGTAAGCTGTTCATAGGAGAAGACTTCATTAGTTAGTTGTTGGCTTATGCCTTAATGCATGGGGATTCCTGCTCCACAGGTAGGTGTTTTATCCCATCAAAAGTAAAGCTTTCAGTCTTCCGCACTGGAACATCCCCATCGAATGATGCTAAAGAAATGGCAGTGACATGAGACTGCACTCAGCATTTCAGTGTTTTTCAGAGCTTAGTGAGTGTGCACAAAACATGATCAGGTCACAGAGGCATGATCTGTATTAGCACCAGGTTGGAAATGCAGGCTTGTCAAGGTGCTTCACACAGAGGAAATATCAAACCTCCAGCATAACATAGTCTCAGTCCCGACCAAAGAGGCTGTAAATTACAGATCTTCTGTTTATTAAAATGCTGCCAGGACCCAGCCATCACTCAAAAATAATGTAGAGAGAAGCTCTGTAACACACGCCCAGAATGCATAGCTCTTCTCCTGCAGACATTTATCAGCCCCGCTGCGTGAATGCAATGGGCAGAACAGCTGACAAGACATATATCATGGAATATTTGGGTCTCTTCCTCACTGTGCTGGGTGTCCCTGTCTAGAGGAATGCAAGAAAACAACCAAGAAAGTACTCAGAAAAAGGGAAAAACTGAGAGGATTTTCTTCCAGTAAATGCGTCATGGTCTGCAAGCTCCAGATGCCCAGTCAAATGGAAATAAGTTCACTAAGAACCTGATCCACCGCCCATTGCAAAGACGCCCCTTTTCTCCAATGGGCTTTGCCTGTGCATTGCCTAGCTGACCTGTCTAGTCATGTTTTAGCACAAGAACAAGTCTCTTCCAAGTGGGAATATGCCCTTGTGCCTCACAAAGAAAGAGGTTGAGGAGCTGCTTCCAGGAGGTAGGTGATTGCAGCAGCAGCAGAGATCTTTGAGGGGCTTCTGTGTCACATTCGCTCAGACTGGAGATGCTGCCTCCTCTCGTCCTCTCAATATTCTCTTCAGTCCGTAGTGCTCAGCGCTTGAGTCCAAAGCACCTACTTATCTGCTGCTCTTATCTCTGCCCCTCTCTCTCCCAGGGTTGCTGGGATGTTCCTGACTCAGGACATAGGCACTGGTGGGAGTGGTGGGGAGGGTTGGTTGCTAGCTCCCAGTACCAAAAGGAAGTGGGAGGGTCGATGAGCAGTCAGGACCCTGAGACTGACAGTCCCTAGGAACAATGGTGAGAGGCCAATGCTCCAGGTTAGCCTGATTGACGGGGCGGGCAGGCCAATGAGGGAGTCAGGAGGCTGGGGTGGAGGGCGTCCTCTGTGTGAGCTGAAGCTAGGGTGACCAGACAGGCAGTGTGAAAAATTGGGATGGGGGTGGGGGGTAATAGAAGCCTATATAAGAAAAAGACCCCAAAATTGGGACTGTCCCTATAAAATCGGGACATCTGGTCAGCCTAGGTGGAGCTGCCTGGGCCAGAACAGGGCTGAGTTAAGGAGAGAGCAGGGGCCCGAGCTGAGCCGGGGAGCAGAGCTGTGCCAGAGGGGCCAGAGAAGCAGCCTGGGGGCTGGAGGCGGAGCAGCAGCAGCGGCGCTGAGGCAGGGTCAGGGTGGAGCTGGGGCTGGAGCTGTCCATTGCCGGGTGCGGTGAGCAGCTGAGGAGAGCGACGAGGGGGACCCTGGGCAGAGGGCCCAGTGCAGGGAGACGTCTCAGCCAAGAGGCCCCACAGGCCGGACCTGGGGGGAATCGTAACCCCGAGGGGTCAGGGAGGGAGTGGCACTGGGAAGAAGGGTCCTGCCGCCTAGAGGCTGAGGGCGTGTGGCCACTGCCAGGCAAGTGTCCGACCCGCAGAGTCCCTGCACCACAGCCCTGACCTGATGTTCCAGAGACGCTGGTTGTGATGTCCCCAAGGCACAGAGCAGGATGACGGGTTTTCCTTTCACCTTTCCCATTTTTCTTTATTTTTTAAATTGATTGCTGTGAAATAAATTGTATTTGCTTTGAACTGTATGTAATGATCAGTGGGTCAGGAGAGCATGAGCAGGGAGCAGTGCAGAGAGCATCCCGGAGGGGGGACACTCTAGCCCCTGTCCTGAGTGACCACAACAAGGTTGGGGGGTTGAGCCCTCTAGGACTCCTGGGCCCAGCCTTGTTGGGGTTATGAGGACTCTGCCACACAGGAGATTGGAAAGGGAGCCCTCGAGGTCAGGCAGCCTCTGGGTAAAGGAGCTGTGAGCGTGGACTCAGATCCTTTCACTAGCCCATTTCACTGGGGTAGTGTATAAGCCCAGAAAGTTCCCCACAATAGTGGGACCATTCCCCGGCTTACACTTAGAAGATTGGTTACCAACTAGCTGAGAAGGGAAAGGTAATGCCACAGCTACTGCAGACTTGCAGATGTACCCAGAGGGAATTTGGGAGCAGCTACAACCTCCCATTTCCATGCAGAGCTGGAGCTCAGCACATGCTAAGGAAGCCAGATAAGAATATCTGCTACATGACTGAACTGGTGGCCTAGGTGTTTCTGAGCCTGTGCTTCCCCCCCACACTGTTCGTCTGTCTTCTATCTGCTATAGGGGATTGGTTTCTGGATACCAGACTTCACAGTGCTTAATGCTCCTAGACTAGGGTAATGCAGATAATTAGTCATCATCCCAGGATCTGTATTCCAGCACCACATTCCAGAGCAGGATATTCATGTTGAGGTTTTAATATTTTTTAATTTTGAGTATTCAGCATTCATGTTCATTGGGCATCATTTTTTTTCCCTTGACCAGCCCTTTTCCACCACTGGAATCCCTGGTAGCTGTGTAGCCCAGCCCCATCTTCTTGCTGTGAGAAAGGCAGGCCCACTATAGCCAATGCACCCTGCCTTGGTATGGAAAGGCAAAAGTTTTTCTCTCCATATCTCTTTCGGTGGCCATCTGTGAATGTGCTGTTTATGACATGCAGATATTTTTGGCCTGGGCTATCACATCTCATCCTCTAACCTCCAGGCATGACTAGATTATGATTTTTGTTTTTTAATTTAAGGAAGGCAAGAAAATTGTCCTTTTAATTTTTTCTTTCATTCCATGTAAACCACAATAAGTTCAAAGAGGTTAATGCCAAACTAAGTGAAGCATCATGAGTTACAGCCGTCAATCTCCTCAGCTATATAGAGAATATAGACACAGCTTCTGAGGGATCTTGATGGCTTCTCAGAAGCAGGAGAAAAGTGCCCTTGCTGCACGATAGGGGCCAGATGGCAGCTAATGCTAGGGACAGACACTGTGCTTGGAAAAGCTCAGGAATTGCTTCTTCCTACCATGCTTAGGTATTGAAGACACGCCACGCTCCTTCCAGCAGATGGTCCTTCAGTCTATCAGCTGATGCACACATAGGGGTACACTGCCATTAGGCTAAAGCCCCATCCCCTACTTTGCAGCCACAGTCTGTGTCTTCTGCAGGCACAAATGTAAGCTAGCTGCACCCTAGGCCTCCCACACCCTTCAGCCCCTGGATTTGTGGTCTGCAGTTTGAGGTGCAGCAACTCATGTTTTCAACTACAGTTGAACAGAAGCTGCAAAAGCGAAGGTGCACATTTTGCTGATGCATGCTGCACCTAGAAGAAGGAGGCCACCAGAGGAAATGGGAGGCCAGGCAATAGGTTTTCAGTAGACCAAAATGCCTGGCTAGGGGAGAGTTGTGGCACAGACTCATCACCTCTCTCCAGGAAAGTCCTAGTGGGACATATACGTGTCCAGTCAATTATATTGTCCTACCCTGTATGAAGTGTTGTGCCTTAGGCCCTGCCCTTAGCTCTTCAGGAAAGATCCCCTTCCTGAGACTGAACAGATTAAGGGGATTAGAGCTGGGTTTGAGAAAGTATTGGGCTTGAGGATGCACAGTGGCTCCTGGCTAGGCTTTTCTTGGTATGCGTAATACTCCCCCTTTTGAGACAATGCATCAACCTTACCATATTTGGCCCCAAGGTGGTAAGGTGATGGTAAAGTCAAAGCAGGAGAAAAACACAGACCACCAGAGTTGCCTCTGGTTCAGTGCTTTGGCCTTGCATAGATGTTCAAGGTTTTTGTGGTCATGTAGACCTCTACTGGATGATGAGCTACTTCAAGGTAGTGACATCACTTTTCAAAAGTGGCTTTGATTGCCAGGAGTTCCTTATCCAAGACCTCATAATTTTGTCCATGGCAAAGAGCTTTCTGGAGTAGTACATGCATAGGTGTACTGACTGTTGGGGGCTGTCCCTCTGAGAAAGGCCTGTCCTGATTGACACACTGGGCATATTAGCTTCCACAATAAAGGCAGGTGTGGGGTCTGGGTGTACCAGGATGGGAGCAGTGATGAAAGTGATTTTGAGTCATTTGACAACATGTTGGATTTGGGGGGCCATATAACCTGGCATTTTAAGAGGGAGGGCAGTCAAGGGCGTTATTTGCCCTGAAAAGTCTGTGATATAACACTGATAGAAATTGGCAAGTCCTATGAAGCATTGCAGGGCTTGGGTGCAACAAGGTAATGTCCAATTTTAAATGACCTCCACCTTTTTCTGATACATCCTGATACATACTGGGGACAGGATAAGCCCTAGGAATGCTGTGGTGCATTGGTCAAAAATGCACTTCTCCAAATTTGCACATAGGCCATGCAGTTGCAGTTTCAGGATGGTTCTAACGTGGTGAGTGTGCCGCTTGAGATTTTCTGAGATGAGTACATCATCGAGATAGATGTCTATGTATTGATCCACGATTCCCAGAGCACATTGTTAATAAAATGCTGGAAGATTGCAAGAGTGTTTGTCAGTCTAAATGGCATCACTAAATACTCACAGTGAGTGTAGTGGTCCAGAAGGCAGTCTTCCATTCACCCCCACCCCACACCATACAAGGTTGATGGTCCAGTTTCATAAATAGGTGAGCAGATCTTATGTGGTCCAGCAGTTCAGAGATTAGAGCTAAGGGATGTCAGTTCCTGGATGTTACTTGGTTCCATGCCTGAGAGGCCACACAAAGGCCTAGGATTCTGCCCTCTTTGACAAAAAGGGCTCAAGCTTGGCAGAGTAGGTAGAGTGGCAAATAAACCCTTTCCTTGAAGGACAGATGCCAGACTTGCCTGGGCTCAGGGGTCTGGCCTGACAAGGATGGGGGAAGCAGTGATTTCCCTACACCCCCCCAGTTTTGTGAGCTAGTTACATACCAATTCAGTGACTGGAAATCTGAATTTAAACTGAAACATTAATACACACTTTAAAAGCTTATACAGTGTATGATAAAATGTGTATATCTGAAAAAGTATAATAGATTTGAAAAGTATGAACATAGACTAGCTTCCTTATACAGCTGTTTTAATGACAATGTCAGTGCATTCATTTCGGTGATGTTGGCCAACCTAATAATTTCAAATGATGATTTGTAAGCAAAGTCTAAATGAGCTCTCCCTGACAGCTAGTGATGAGCTGGGGCTGCGGGGAAAGGATTCAGGGCCAGGTTATATTTACATTCACACCTAATCTACCTAGGTATCCAGCAAACAGAGCTGTGTTATCCAAGGGATAGATTTTGGCTGAGGTTGGGTTACAAACCACTTGAATGTTGGGGGCTGGGGAATGACATGTTGTTCTTATTGTATGAGTAAAGGGCAGTAGAACTGTAGCCTGTGATGATTTGAAGACATCAAGAGAGAGGGTGGGGACCTGTCCCTCTCCACTGTTTAAAGACAGAGCTGATTAGGCTCCATAGAGAGTCTTTTGTTCTGTTGAGTGACCACTGCCGCTGAAATCACTGATAATCAGGTCTAAATGCTTAGTCCTGCAGTGGGGACAGTGTTCCTGTGGGTACAGTGTTTTTGTGTAAGAGACGGCCCAGACTGCACTAGCAGTGAGCGAGGTTCCCGCACTGAGAGCTCAGCTGAAATCACTGAGAGCTGCTGGAACCTCAAGAGGCCAACCCGCAGAGCTCACAGTGGCAGGTGGCAGCCGAAGGTGACTGTGCAGGGCCATTGGCAACAGAGTGGTGGAGTGAATGGTGGCACAACGAACAGACCTGGCCAGAGTGAACAGTGAGCAGCTGGAGGAACAAGCAAAGTGCCTTCTTGTCTCCCACCTGCAAGGTGTACTCATGTGAAAGCACCTCTGAACTCTGAGTCTCCACTGACCAAGGACAGCACCGGTGAGTGGAGTGCGGTGGAGGGAAAAGATCTCCAAGATCTCTTTCATGAGTGTTAACAGCTAATTCAGATGCCATCATTTTGTATGTATAGTTGAGATTGCTTTCCCATGTGCATTACTTTGCATTTATCAACATTGAATTTCATCTGCCATTTTGTTGCCAAGTCACGCAGTTTTGTGAGATCCCTTTGTAACTCTTATCAGTCTGCCTGGGACTTAACTATCTTGAATAATTTTGTATCATTTGCATATTTTGCCACCTCACTGTTTACCCATTTTTCCAGATGAATATGTTGAACAGTAATGGTACCAGTTCCGACCCCTCAAGGGTACCACTATTTATCTCTCTCCATTCTGAAAACTGATAATTTGTTCCTACCCTTTGTTTCCCATCTTTTAACCAGTTACTTATCCATGAGAGGACTTCCCTCTTATCCCATGATGGCTTATTTTTCAAAAGTTAATTTCAATTAAATACATTTTTAATGTATTTAATTTAGATCTGTTATCTATTTTGGTATAACTTGCTTTTTCCTCATGTTAAATTTGCATAATCCTAACAAAACAATTACTTTATTTATATATCTTTTATATATCTCATTGGACCTGACACGTAAAGTCGAACACTCTACCTAATTTCAATTCCTGGGGAAACCACTGGGGGGAGGGATGTCGTGAGTAGGGTAACTGCAACATCCCCTTTTTCTCCTCTCCTCACTTGCATAGCCAGTAATCAGTACAAATAGCTAAGCTGATGAAAGTGTTTAATATTGCCAGTTTCTACATGAGCTACCTTGTCCTAGACCTCTTCCTGGAGCCCCCATTGAAACTGATAAAGCTGAGTTGGCTCATTCTGTGTCAGTGATAAGCCATTGAAAACACATAGCAGTAAGATAGCTGGGCCCTGTTCCTGTCCAAGCATCCACAGGGCAGTTTCAGCCAACTGGGCGCAGACCAGGGCGGGTCATCAAAGATCTTCAAGAAAGCTTGGAGGAAAGTGTTCCAGTCTGACAGCACCAGACTGATTTGATCTAACAAGGGGGATGCCCAGTTGAACAAGTCTCCAGACAAGACACTGATTACCAGACCCACCTTGGCTAGGTCCATGGAATGGATCCAGGGGCAGAGCAAAAAGAGAAGTTGGTACTTACTAAGGAAGCTTCTGAATTTTTGTTGGCTTCCATCAAAGCCCTCAGTCAGGATACTATGGGTCCTGTTTCGGAGGTGGGGCCACAATATGCACCAGGAGTACAATCTTTTATTCACATGAGCAGCCCAAGTGTTCCCAAAGGACATGATTATTAGCCAGCCTGAGACACATGAGCCTGCAGCATGTGGTTTTCAGCCGGAAGATGGGCATCCCACTCCTGCAGTTTTGGTGTCCCTTGTAATGCACTGGGTAGTGGTAAGCCTTCCACTTCCATTTCCACCCCCTCCCCGCCCCCCGGGCTGTTTCCACAGTGATGTTAGGTGTGTGGTCTGTGAAAACAGTCACAAACGGGGCTTGGGCAGTCAGGCCTCATAGTCAGAGCAGTGATGGTCAGAGGCCAGGAACAGCACCAAAGAGCAGAACCAGAGTCAGGAGCTAAGGGTCAGAGCTGGATTCAGGAACCTGGAGTCAAAGCCGGGATCAGGAGTCCATCCACAAGCCAAGAGGTGTAGCACTAAAATGGGAGGGGAGTCCGCCTTGTTGCATGAACACTTCCTGCTGGACTTAAATAAGGTACCTGAGCCAATTGGGGCTATGAGGGGAGCTGTCAGTCTGCACTTTTGAGGTGGCACTTCCCATGGTATTTATCTTCACAGGGCCTACGCAGTAATGCATGCAGCCCTGCCATGGCTGCACAGAGGCCTCAGCCATCTTCAGACATGGGGTCCAGTCCTGTCTCCTCAGAAGCTCCCATTGGGTCTCTGTGTCTCAACTTTAGCGTATGCAGTACTTCCTCATGTGCTAGGTGCGGGAAGGTCCCAGAGTGCAGCTCAAAGCAGCAGACTGCTAGCATCACTAGTGCTAACAAAGAGCCAGTGCTCTGTCTTGGGAGGGGAACAGAGATTTGTGGTTATGTCATAGCCTCACTTCTTGTGTCTACCTGCTAAAAGTGATGTATATTATGTGCCCCCCAATAGGACCTGATCCAAAGGCCATTGAACTCAGTGGAAAGATACTCATTGACTTTAATGGGGTTTGGCTCACACTCATGTTGTCAGTGCTCTCTATAGCCATCACCTGGCGTGAGCCGTATTTGAGTAGCTGACTGCCAGACCTGGGATATGATATTGCAGCCACACAGCATGCTTGCTAGCAGCACACTGGGTACTTTATCATTTGCCTGGCCTTTATTAAATATGCAGAATTTAAGTACACTCAGCTAGACCAAGTTTATTGTTCTTGATTCCATATGGACAGAAAACATTAATCCCATAATATGATTGCATGTGCTCTTCTTTAAGACCTTAGACTGTATCTGCTGACTTGCCCCATGGTGATTATCGAGTGGTGACAGGCACTCTGTACAGTTTTATGTGCTAGTGCATTTATTTGTTTAGTTTGCTGACTGCAAAACATTGCAATTTAGTGACTGGGAAAGTCACAGACAGCGTATGCTCTTGTACAGCACAGTGGGTTTTTAATGACTTTTTCTTTTTGTTTTGCTCATTTACCTTCTAACAAGTTTTTCTTCTTTTTTTAAACTTCCATTTACTCTTTCTTTCCCCTCCAGCTGCTGATGCGCTAGTCCAGGGCATGAGCAGTGCTCTACGGATAGGTGCTTGTTTCTTCTCATGATCTCAGCCCTGGGATCCAAAGCTCCTGTGCTAGTGGCAGTGACTATTATTTATTAGAGATCCAGCTAAAATAAATAGCTAGTGCAGATTTCCCAGGGACATCAAGATGCTTCCCGATAAAAGGTACCCAAGCCTACCCTGCCGCTGATCACTGCTTAGGAAATTCATTGAATGAGAAGCTCAGCTAAAGAATCCTTTTGTAATGGGTGATCGGTTGCCATTGAAATCAGTGTTGAGAACAGTGGAGGCAGAGCGAGATAGACACTGGCAATGGAAGAGCCCATGAACATTTGAATGTTAGGAGCTGGAGTCTAGGTCTCATTGAAAGCCACTGAGGCTAAACAACTAAGTCACTGAGGCACTTTTGACAGCTTTACCCTATATTTCCAGGTCCTGCCAAAGTCAATAGTGATTCCTGAAGAACTCTCAAAATTCTACTCAACAGGGAAAATAATATTCTCAGAAATCTGTCTAGGTTCTGCTACTACCCCATTACCATTGTATCTGAGAGATCCTTAGTAAAAGATGATATCTCCCAGAATCTGTCTGCCTACATCATATTTTTAGAACACCTATCACCATAATATTTAAGAATAATCTAAACTCAGATCACTGTGTCTCCTGGGTAGACACATGGTTTATAAACTGAGACCCACATATGGGGTCTAGCCATCTCGATCCCTGCCACCTGTGATGACTGGTGGATACGCACAAATTTACTGAGGGATGAATGGGTTAGTCTTGATTGGACCTTGGAAGGAATCTTCCAAACTTCAACTAAATACCCTGCCAGCTGGTATCCAATGCCCTCTGGGTTCCCCAGGTGAATGTTGGGGCTGAGCGGGAGAGGATTGCTCTGTATCTGTTATAGAGCTTCTCCTTCACCGCCATGCAAACTGCCTGGCTGAGATAGCCCGTTTAGAGCAATGATAGATCCCTGATTTATGGCAACAGCAAGCACTGGACCTAGGCACTGAACACCTAACTAAAAACTACACTAGCAATACTTAGGCTGGGTTCTTGCAAAACTGGTGCATTCATGGTAGCTATGGGCAGGCCATGGGGAGAAGTTGACAGCGGGCAATTCATTAACTGCAAATCTCTTGCCACTCTTCTGTTTTGTATTTAATCTCAGCTTGTAGCTTTGCCAGATGGTAGAATTAAATATTTGGTCTCCCCTCAGACTCTCTTCATTGCTGTTTGGATCCCAGACAAATGAAACTGCTCCCTATTTTGAGACACATTAGGTTTTTCAAGATTACAAACTTTAACAACTTCCAATTCATGAGTATTGATGTAGAAGCCAATTCAGCTAACAACTTTGGAGAATCTGCGAGTCTCTGTAACTTGTCCAAGTTAATTACCGAGAATGCTACACTACTCACAACAGAGCTGCACACTCCTGCACCACTGCAAAGCTATAAAAGGATGGACTAGAGTCCTTTTGGTTGTGTATGCATGTTCTCAGGCAGCCCTTTAATGGCTGGGCCCAGTGAAAGACCAGGAGCACCAAACACAGCTTTTGAAGCAGCTGAAGAGGCCATTGCAAAGGGATGTGTTTAGAGAACAATCCGTGGCCATGTGATCGGCAAGCCATTGAGATTGAGAAATAGTGGCTATTGACAGCTGTCCGATAAGAAACAGAACAACCCTTTTATCTGTGACGAGGGGTTTATGGCACCTCTCCTAACCTCCACCCTACACATCTCCAGTTCTGCCTTTTACACACTGGTGGCATGTCATTGTCACTGCTGGTTCAATGTATTTAAAAGTCATTGATTTATGGTAGCCTATGGCCCCTTTCAGGGGCCAAGGACCATCAAAAGAAACAATCTCTTTGGACAGGGACCTTCTTTTTGTCCTGGTTTGCACAGAACCTGGAACCTGGGGCTCTTGATCACAGGACTGGGACTCCTAGTTGCGATTATAACAGAGGTAACAAATAATAATAATGAATCAAAGTCTCTTAGCAGTGCACTAACATGGCAGCACATCATTGCCACTCTCCTGTGTGGGTGTTCCCCAAATGAAGAACTTTTCCTTTCCGTGTTAACTCTCTCCTTTCCGTGTTAATTGCCTTCCAGTCTCTGGCCAGCTGCCTTGCTTCCTTCCCTTGACCCATGGCATGAAGGGCTTTCACTTGAAGGATTGAACTCCCTGTACATTTCAGTACCGGCACTGATGTTTGGAAATCAAGAGCAGGTGTCTTCATGATGACAGGTGAGTCATTTGGAAGCTGGGGAGAGCTATTCAGGGTCCTTTATTCAGAAAGGTTCTGGAGGCTGCCAGGAAAATGATCAAGGAGATAGCAGTTCATTGGCTTAGCCAGAGGCCACAGCATCATGGCATAGATGCTGTAGCAAAGAGGAACTCACCCTTCACGCTCCATGAAATCCAATAAATACTGGCCACAATTCCAATAACTCTCCTCAAAAATAGGACAAACTTCCTATCCTTAGGCCATAGCTTATTGGCTTAGTGCATTGCTGTGCTTGTCTTCGATGGCCTGTGACATAAGGATGAAACTGCTCAGGCATTTGGAGCCCTTTGGAATGTCAGGGGTTCTGGGAGACAGATGCTTGCAGAGCTCTTTGACGTGGCTCACAGAGCAATGGGGAGGAAGCAGGGAAGGTGAGAAAGCCAGGTGACTGAAAGGTGGGTGCAGATGGGCAAGGGACATGGATGAGAAGGAGAGCTGAGTACTGGGATGGACGAGGGGCTCTTTCCTGGATGTGGATCAGATTCCGATGATTTCAGAAGACTCCAGGAATAGTCAGAAAAGCTCAGTGGCAGCAATAGAGGCAAGGGGTTGTCAGGGCCAGACCATGGGCAGACAAGTGGGGTATAAATGTCAGGCTGTATTTATTAGAGTTGGATTAGACAGATATGTCAGCAACATGGGGAAAGAGCCAGGTTAGTGCGGGACTGCGTGTGCGAAGGCCTCCCATCTGGGGTCAGTTAGCTAATGCCTCCTCTTGAAATGACACCGGTGCAACCACTCCTGGAATACTGAACTATATTCCTGGGTTCGTTTACCAGGCAGATACTGACAAACTGGAGGTAGTTCAGAGAGGAGGCGAGAATCGGCGGGATTGATTTATGAAGATAAATTATGTCCAGCCACTGGCCTTGTGCATCAGGCTGTGCAGACAGTGTGTGGAAGGACCTTTCAGCTACTGGTCTCCCACAGAATTGCCCAGCATCGTTGCAGCCATTGCATCCTAAGGGGCATAGGAACTACTTTGTCCTATATCAGAGGGGTAGCCTTGTTAGTCTGGATCTGTAAAAGCAGCAAAGAATCCTGTGGCACCTTATAGACTAACAGATGTTTTGGAGCATGAGCTTTCGTGGATATTCACGAAATTCATTCGTCAGATGCAACCACAAAAGCTCATGATCCAATACGTCTGTTAGTCTGTAGGGTGCCACAGGACTCTTTGCTGCTTTTATTGGTAAGAGAGAGAGAGAGAGAGAGAGAGACTCCTTCCTTCAAGCCTACTCGGAGCTCTACCCCAGGGCTGTGTAAGTTCAAAAGCTTATTGCACTGATATCCTGGGCCCAAGGTATGAGGTTGTGTTGTTTGTGCCCTGTTTTCAGGATGATGGCATTGATTCCATAGTCATTCTACCACTGAGTTCCCTCGTTTATGCTTTTGAGACCATATACTTAACGCTGGGTATATTCTGCTGTGTTGATTCTACTCTGCTTAAGTCCCAGGAGCTCCAATACGTCTGTTAGTCTAGAGTCCAGAGCTCCGCTTCTGGTATGCATTTTTCCTTATCAGACAGAAAGAGAAAGAACGAGAGACTTTTGTTTAAACAGGAGAATCAGGACATCTGGGCTCTAATTCTATGTTCACACCAGCCTGTTCTTAGGCTGGTATTTTCAAAGCAAAGTAAGGAATGGAGGTGTCCAAATCCCACTGAATTTCAATCAGGTGCTTCATTTCCTTAGGCGTCATTGAAATCTCAGCATAAAGTCAGGATTTTCTTATGTAGGTGTATTAAGTTTGGTACCTAAATTCCTAGTTGCACAGCAGAGGCCACAATTTCCAGTGCTCACCACCCAGCAGCTGCCCCGAGAACAAGTGAGCATCTGTGTCACTAGTCTCTGTTTTTATTTCTTGTCTGTGCACTAACTGCTGAGAGTAAATCACCTAATACGCTTCCCTCTCATTAACTCCTCCTCACAGGTAATATCAGCCCATTATCCTCACAGCCTGAGTTATCCTTCCCCCAGGTACAGTCCCAGGCATATTTCTGAGCCCCTTTCTGCTTCAGACCCTCTCTGTTCATCTGGCATTCCATTGCCGCTCCTGGGGGAAACGCTTTTTGAATTAGTTCAGCTCTTGTGCAGAGGCAGAGAACAGCGCATCTCCCTTTAGCATCTATCTAGGGCAGGGCAAGAGTCCCTGAGAGGTGTGTTGAGAGCACTTAGTATTTCAATTAAAGCTACTGAATTTCAGTCTAGCAACAGGGGATTACTCCACTTACCAGGTATTAAGTGCTATTAATGGCTGGTGCTAGGACAGGGTTTTTGAGCTGATGTTGTGCATAGAAATAGAGTTTAGCATTCAAGCAAATGAAATGAGATGTGGCAGGGCCAGTGGCAGGGAAGACTTGGAAGCAAATTTGTATTAATGTGATTTTACTCATAGACTCCCAGTAAGCATGTCTTGCATCGAGGGGAATGGGGTGGCAGTTGGCTACAATGACGTTTGGAAGGCAGGCAGTTTGAGCAGGGGTATTTGTCATTAAATGGAGTTCTGGCAGCTGTGGGGCAGGTGGTGGGTATGGGAGGGAGCTGCCAGTTTAAAAAAAAAAATCTCCTGCTGGCCTACTTGTGCATGAGATGATGACATTGCTTGAGACCTGGTACATTTAATGCCTTGTGCCAAGCAGCCTGAGTTGGGGGTCTGTAATGGGGCTCCACTTACCACGCTGATGCCTCCTGCTGGGAGTCTGGGGATTAGCTCCGCAGGTCAGTACACCCTCTCTCACTGTCTCGTCTGCTCTCTGACCTGCATCACGCCAGGGATTAGAGTGACCAGACAGCAAGGGTGGAAAATCGGGACAGGGTGGGAGGTAATAGGTGCCTATATAAGACATAACCCCAAATATGGTGACCCTACCAGGGACAGAGAAGTCATTTTCATGACCCGGCCCTTTGGCTGTGCCTGCTCTCTTTGGTCCCCCTTCTGGGGTTTCGTATGGCCATCCAACTGTCCAGCCACTTCCCTAGTGGTGATCGGGGAGAACCCAGGCCCATCTATTATTCCAGGTCCCAACCTAGGGACCCTCTCCACCGCAGTCACTTACTGCGTTTCTTTACTTTTACTATTGCTGCATTTCCCGGGGTCACTTCCTCATGGTCACTGTACCTTACTCAGTCCCAGCAGCCCGTTAAATAAAGTGTTATTTACTCCTTTTCATAACACAAGAACTAGGTGTCACCAAGTGAAATTAATAGACAGCAGGTTTAAAACAAACAAAAGGAAATAAGGTCCTGGAGGATAGGTCCAGCAATGGCTATTAGCCAGGATGGGCAAGAATGGTGTTCCTAGCCACTGTTTACCAGAAGCTGGGAATGGGCAACAGTCAGGTGATGGATCACTTGTGATTACCTGTTCTTTTCATTCCCTCTGGGGCATCTGGCATTGTTCACTATCAGAAGACGGGACACTGAGCTAGATGGACCTTTGGTCTGATCCAGTATGGTCGTTCTTCTGTTCTTATGTCCCAGCTTCTGGTAGTGAATATCTACTTAAGATCAACCTGAAGTTACAGGATTGTTTCAGGAATTACTGGGTGAAATTCTCTGCCCTGTGTTATGCAAGAGATCAGAATCTAGATTATCATAATGGTCCCTTCTGGCTTTACAATCTAGAAATCTATGAATCTAGAAATCCCGCTTCTCAGTGTCACAAAAATTCAACTCAACAATTCTAGACACAAAAGACTTGCTAGAAATACTCTGGGATTCTCCATCACCGGCAATTTTTAAATGAAGATGGGATGTTTTTCTAACAGATCTGCTCTAGGGATGATTTGAGGGAACTTCTATACACAGTGTGTGTTATACAGGAGGCCAGACCAGATGATCACAGTGGTTCCTTCTGGCCTGGGAATCTGTGACTCTGTGAAACATCCTGCACAGTAGAACGAGGTGCACGGCCACCCACTGCTGGCTGTTCCATCCCCCTCTGCCCAGCTTTACTAGTCTCCTTTAACGGGCAAAAGACTTGCTCCGCTCTGCAGCCAGAGGTCACTGGCTGACTCGAGTCATTTCGGAGGCGCTAACTCCCTTGAATTGTTACCACTCACGAAAAATAAACCTCATTTGCACAATAGGAAATTGTAGCTTTTGGCCTGCGATTGTTTTTAGGAATTGAAAATATTCTCTGCTGATGCTATTAGCAACATACAGCTCATCCTAAAGTGGTTCAGGGAAAATGATTTTAGCTCAATCAGGGTGAACTGAAGCCCTGTGCCCTGCTTAGCTGGTGTGCATATTCTTGTCAATAAGGGGACACTCAATAACCTGCAATCTGACAGCCTTCAGATCCTGTATGGAGAGACATCAATCATCTCTGCTAACATTAAACATTTTCCTGAGCATCTGGGCCATATTACAATATGCTGGCAGCACCAAGTTATAGCGAAGGCCACACGCGCTAATCCCCTGATCTTGTCTCGTTCTCCTTGGAATGGTCCCTGAAGAAAAAGAATCTCTTCTTTGAGCATAAGAAAAATGCAAGCTGAGGAGAGGGGCGAATGGCAGAGTCTCTTCCTGCTGCATTTCGAACACGTTGTGGATTTTTGCAGTTGATTGGAGTGTATGTTGTATAGCAATATTAACTGTGAAATATGATAATATGACAATATACTTATTAGCTATTAAACATAACTAGAGCTGTGTGGAATTTTTTCTGATGAGACTTTTCACAAAAAAAATGCAGATTTGGGTAAAAATTTTTTGTTAATTCATGTCAATTGCTCCCAATTGTTTAGACTGAAACAAACAAACAAGATTTCGATTTTTCCATGCAAAAGTGATTTTTCACTTTGACTTTCACCTCCATTTTGTTTTTTTAAAAGGTTTAAAAAAGTTGAAAACAAAGAGAAACTTTTTTTATTTTTTCAATTTGTTTCAGTTTGCTAATTTTTTTTTAACAAATTCATTTCAGGCTCTCCTAAAATGTTTGGGTTTCTCCCCAGTTTTTTGGTTTGGGCACCAGACAGAAAATCAGTTATTTGCACAGCTTTAACTATAACCATCAGTCTCCACTGAAGTTTTGCTTATTGATTCCTTTTATTTCCATATTCTCCCTTACCAGAGGCAAATTAAGATTTATTGGGGCTCTGAGCACAAAGACTGTTTGGGCCGCACTCACAGTGGGGTTCCGCCCCCTGCTCCTGTCCTCGCCACACCTCGCCCCCTGGCCAAGCCAGAAGCTAGAGCCAGGCAGTAGTAAGAACATACCATGGAGCCCCGGCTGCTGTCGGGTGCCCCAGACACTCCTCCTGTCCTGGGCAGCGTGCATCAGGGAGCAGAGACATGGGGCAGTGGCTGCTGTCAGGCACCCCAGCTCCCTACCCACAGCTCCTCCCTGCATGGTATTCTAAGCTGAATATTCTAGTTGTCTTTTCTTTCCTCTTTCTGTGGAGATGGGCCTGCCAAGTCCGGTTCCTGGGCTGAGGTATGGTTCTCATGTCGGTTATACTTCTCTTTGGATTGAGCATAAAAAGTCAATCTCAGTCCTGTTAAAAGCAATGGCAGCACCTCTGTTAAGTTCAGAGGGAGCAGGATAGGCCATTTCTTTTGTGCCTTTGTTCAGACCTGACCGCTGTGACAAAACCCACCAGCAGAGGCTTGGGCGATCCCTCCTCCTATGCATCTTGACATCGTCTGGCCAGTACTGGCCTCTGCTTGATTGCGGGGTTATACTCCTCTCAATTACAATCTCCACAGCCTGTCTTGGAATGAACAAAGGGGTTTGCTCTGGGCCACGGGTCGCATTGCTTTAGAGCTAGTCACAAATAGTTCATCAAAACTTTTTTTAGATAAAAAAATGGCCATTTTAATGTTCTGTTTTTAAAATAACAGAATTTTTTTTTAAAACCTGAAACTGGAAAATGTTCTGTTTTGGGTAATTTTTTTCATTTTTTAAAAAATCAAAAAATGTTTCTGTAAATCAAAATGTTTTCACTTTTTCAATCAAAACCTGGAAAGTTTTTTAAATTTTTTTTTGATTTTTTTTCATTTCATTTTCCTGGAAAATATTTACCATTTTCTGACCAGCTCTGTACTCCATGCTCTTGTGTCTGCCCAGCTAGTGGGGTAGACAAAATAATTCAGGTTATGTCTTCATTGCAAAAAGATGTGTTTTACATCGCGATTGCTAAACTTGACATAGCGCTCTTGGTATAAAACCCTAAAGGAGACAAAGAAGTGTAGCTTTTACTTCCAGAGACCTATAGTGGGTTGAGGTCAGCCCCGTGGGTGTGGGACATTTTGTTGACTTTGACTAGCTACATCAAGGTAAAAACTAGCTGTGCCTTGTCTCCACTAGGATTTCCCATCAAGATAGTGATCTCAATATATTTATTATTTATTGTTTATATTTTTATAGCAGCCAGGAGCCCTAGTCATGGTTTAAGATGCCACTGTGCTAGGCACTGTACAAGTGGAACAAAAAAATAGTTCCTGCCGCCACGAGCTCATAGCATAAGTATAAGACAAGACACAACAGACAAATACAGACTGAGAGTGGAGCGCAAAAGCAGTAAAAACAACTGTTTTGGCATTGCAGACATAGCCTGTGGCAGGGACTCCCTTTGGGTGCTGTATCTCTGGGAGACACTCCTACTTTCTGTGTACAGGGGAAAGTTGTTAAACCACTTTAGTTAAACTGGTGCAAAACCCTCTCTGTGGTCAGTCTGATTAAGTTTGAGCAGCCTACTTTGATTTAATTTCAACTTGTGCCCAGGCAACATAAACATGCCAGCAGCTGTGCTCTCTCTATGCCTGAGTCTCCCTCAGAAGTGAGATGTCATCTAAAATCGCCACGGCCTGTAGAAAACGGTGGCAGGATTCAATGCCATTGGCGTATACTCATGTGAGCTCTTGCCCCCTTGTTTCCCCAGCCTGTGCTGTACCAGGCCCATGGAGAAGTGAGAATGTGGTACTTTGCTTTCAACTTTTGTGGCTCAAGGGTAGTGAGTTCAGTAGCCTGCATTTTGATTTCCTTCATGAATGCACTGACAATGGTATCTCTGTGTGTTGTATCTGCAGTTGCTGCCATTGTGGCCTTCAGGGTCTCCCCTTTGTCAGCTACAGAACACCTGAGCCTGATAAGGAGGAGAAAGAAAAGTACTCGGGACGACACATTCCAGGAGATCCAGCAAGCCAGTGCTGCAGCAGAATGAGTCTGTGGCCTGGAGGATCACCTTTGCAGACAGAGTAGAGAAGTAAAGAGTGGAGAGGAGAAAAGCACAGAAGGGCAGAGACATGTAGCCGGAGGGGCTTGCACTTCTCAGACAGTAAACTGAGATGCAGCAGACTGGTAGAGCTGCAGGTTCAACAATCCCATGCTTGCTTCCTTGTGCAGCCCATAGAGAACTCAATATTGGGACTTCCCTAACTCTCTCTCAACATCCCATGTGGCATCGAGGTCACTGCACTACCCCACTACTGCACCAAGCGGGACATTAAAGACAATCGCAGCTTTACATACACTGATCTATGAAAGTCATGGCTGGTGTTTGTGTACCTGGAATGGAATGACTGTTCTTTCCTCTCCATAAATTCTGTTCCCTTAATTTATAAAGTTCAAATGATTTTTTAAATTGACTGGTTCTTGTTACTTAATAAAATTACATTTTTTGGAATAAAATTCATCTTTATTAAGTCACAACATATAATGTCTAGTGCGGAGCAGGTCTGATACCCACAAATTTCCAGTTTTTCCACTGCGTCACAAAACACATAACATCATTCATCAACAATATTAATAAGTGTCTTGCCAATATGATATTCCTACATACACAGCAGTCACTACAAGATTCATAGAGGGCTGCAAAAGAGCAAGGCCAGATAGAGCACATTCTGACTCCGTAGTCATATGTTCTTTCAAAGCCTCTCTGAGATGTATAGCTCTGTATTGAGTTCTGCTAACAGCTCTGGTAACTGGCTGTTCAAATTCAGCAGACTGCTGCTCCACCTCCGGTCTTTGCCCCAGCATAAAATTTCCCCCCTTTGCTTAATATTATAAATGTATTTTTCTTCAACACCCTGAATTTTTGTTCCCTATTATAGTAAGACTTTGGCTTGAGACTAGAAAACTACTCTTATCTTGTGAAACAAACACGACACAGACTGCAGAGATTCCAAGCAATTCATTCCAGCCATAGTCTTGATGGATACACAAGTTCCCAGTTGTATGAGCGTACTGTTACATCTCACCAGCATTTGTCTGACGTCTAAGACGAAGTCCCTCTGATTCTCCCTAGCTGCGATAATATGTGCAGGTATAAGTTATAGCAGCCAAACCAAAAAACACAGCCTGGAGAAAGTGTAGCTAGTTAATTAGGCACCCACAGCTTGTCTTCAGGACAAAATTGGGCCCTTCAAATAAGTGTCCTTTGATTTCTGTAGCCCAGCATAACCTCACAGAGGATGTGATGCAGCCAGATTGCATCAAGGGAACAAAAGGCTTTCGAGCATCTGCTGGAAATGGCCATGAATAGCTGCCAAAGAAAAGTAGCAGGTTTCAAAGGCAGTGCTAGTACTGAAGAGGAGCACTGGGAGAAGCTGGGCGGTGTGGAGGGAAACAAGGCAGGGATCAGAGCAGGCTGGAAAATAGAATTACATTCTGGGGGAAATGCCAATATTTTAAATTTTATTTTTATTATGAATCAGAGGAAAATGAGAATTCCCTGCAGAACTGAATTTCCAAAAAATTAAATTTGGAAACATTTCATTTTGAAAATGTTGAGATATAATATCGTGTCATATTTTGATGTACTTTCCTATACTAATCTATAGTAATATAATATAAAACAAATTGAATCAATAATATAAAAATTAAACTTTTTTTATCTTATCAAAACAAAATCTTTTGACACCAAAAGGGGGGAAGGCAGGGGCAGCTCGGTGGTTTGAGCATTGGCCCACTAAATCCAGGATTGTGAGTTCAATCCTTAAGGGGGCCATTTAGACATCTGGGGAAAAAAATCTGTTTGGAAATGGTTCTGCTTTGATCAGGGGATTGGACTAGATGACCTGAGGTCCCTTCTAACCCTGGTATTCTATGAAACAAGAAAGCCAAAATAATTTATTTTGACATTTTTCCATCCACTGTTTTATCAAAATCAACATCTTTCTGAAAAACTGCTTTTCCTGACTGGACAATGGTCAGATGATTTTTTTTTTTGGCCATTTCTAGAAGTTAGACTATGTGAGTTAGTAATGAGATGAGCCACAAACTTCATATCCAGAACCAAAGATCACAGTACAGAGGCATTTTGAGCTAGGATTTGTGGTCGAACTCATATTCTCTAGTATTGACTAAACGTAACATAGACGTTGGTGTTGTCTCACGGTCATGGAGACTTGAAGCTCTAGATAGCCAGTTCAAATGCAGCATAAGATTGGTAATGAATAGTTTTCTGGTTGTCTCTTCAATTGTCATCTCTTCAGGGCAAGGGCTGTTTTCACTCTTCTCTTATGTTCCTACAGCACATATCACAATGGGGCCTTGTTCTGAGAAAAGCAGACTTTGAGTCCCTCAGGGAACTGATGGGCAGGATCCCCTTGGGAGGCTAATATGAGGGCGAAAGGACTTAGGAGACATGTATTTTCAAGAATCTTTATTGAGGGCACAGGAACAATCCATCCCGATGTGCAGAAAGAATAGCAAATGTGGCAGGGGACCAGCTTAGCTTAACAGAGAAATCCTCAGTGAGCTTAAACAGAAAAAGGAATCTTACAAGAAGTGGAAACTTGGACAGATGACTACAGAGGAGTATAAAAATATTGCTCAGGGATGTAATTAGGAAAGCCAAAGCACAACTGGAGTTGCAGCTAGCAAGAGATGTTGAGAATAACAAGAAGGGTTTCTTCAGGTATGTTAGCAAGAAGAAGAAGGTCAGGGAAAGTTTGGGCCCCTTACTGAATGGCAACTTAGTGACAGATGATGTGGAAAAAGCTGAAATACTCTATGCTTTTTTCGCCTTCGTCTTCAAAGACAAGACAACTCCCAGACTGCTGCACTGTGCAAGACAATATGGGGAGGAGGTGAGCAGCCGTCAGTGGTGAAAGAACAGGTTAAGGACTATTTAGAAAAGCTAAACATGCAGATGTCAATGGAGGCTGTATGCACTGCATCTGAGAGTGCTGAGGGAGTTGGCTGATGTGATTGCCATTGGCCATTGAAACTTTGAAACTTTGAAAACTCATGGCGACTGGAAAAGGTGCCAGATTATTGGAAAAAGGTAAGAATAGTGCACGTATTTTATAAAGGGGGAAAGGAGAATCCGGGGAACTACAGCCTCACACTAGTCCCTGGAAAAATCATGGGGCCGGTCCTCAAGGAATCCATTTTGAAGCATTCGGAGGAGGAAAGTGATCAGGAACAGTCAACATGGAGTCACCAAGGGCAAGTTCTGCCTGACTAACGTGATTGCCTTGTATAATGAGATAACTGGCTCTGTGGATGAGGAGAAAGCTGTGGACATGATTTACCTTGACGTTAGCAAAGTTTTTGATACAGTCTCCCACAGTATTCTTGCCGGCAAGTTAATGAAGTATGGCCTGGATGAATGGACTATAAGGTGGATAGAAAGCTGGCTAGATTGTCAAATTCAATGGGTAGTGATCAATGGCTCAAAGTTTAGTTGGGCAGCAGGAATCAAGTGCCACAGGGTTCAGTACTAGAGTCAGTTATGTTCAATATCTTCTTTAATAATCTGGATGATGTGATGGATCACAGCCTCAGCATGTTCGCTGATGACACTAAAGTGGGAGAAGACATAGATATGCTGGAGGGTAGGGACTGGGTCCAGAGTGACCTAGTCAAATTGGAGGATTGGGCCAAAAGAAATCTGATGAAGTTCAACACGGACAAGTGCAGAGTCTTGCATTTAGGATGGAAGAATCCCAGGCACAGCTACAGACTGTTCTGCAGAAAAAGACCAGGGGATTACAGTGGATAAGAAGCTGGATATGAGTCAGCAGTGTCCCCTTGTTGCCAAGAAGGCCAATGGAATATTGGGCTGCATTAGTAGGAGCACTGCCAGCAGATTGAGGGGAGTGATTATTCCTCTCTATTCGGCACTGCTGAGGCCACATCTGGATTATTGCATCTAGTTTTGGGCCCTCCATGACAGAAAGGATATGGACAAATTGGAAAGAGTCCAACAGAGGGCAACAAAAAATGATCAAAGGACTGGGTCACATGACTTACGAGGAGAGGCTGAGGGAACGGGGCTTATTTAGTATGCAGAAGAGAAGAAGGGGGGGTCCAAAGCAGATGGAGGTCTGCTGTTCTCAGTGGCGGCAGATGACAAAACTAGGATCAGTGGTCTCACATTGCAGTGGGGAAGGTCTAGACTGGATATTAGAAAATCTGTTTCACTAGCAGGGTGGCGAAGCACTGGAATGGGTTCCCTAGGGAGGTGGTGGAATCTCCTTCCTTAGAGGTTTTTAGGGTCAGGCTTGACAAAGCCCTGGCTGGGATGATTTAATTGGGATTGGTCCTACTTTGCGCAGCGGGTTGGACTAGATGTTCTCCTGAGGTCTCTTCCTACTGTAATAGTCTATGATTCTATGATTCAGATGGAGAATCTGGATGCTAATCTAATGTAAATGTTGAATAAAAAAAATAGTTATATGTAATGGGTTAGAGGTTTATGTAATTAGCACAAAGTAACAGCCCATGATTGTAGTAGAAGACTTCCTTAGTGGTGACAATGTTACTTTTCTTGGTACATGATAAAATGCTTCATAACAATGGAAAGCCTGAATTAAAAGAACATGGTGCTCACAAGGAGAGCCTGGTGCCCCTTTGAAAGTGAACTTCACAGAAGATGTTGCTGTTGAATAATGGAAGGAGTTCAGAAAATGATCTCCAATTTATCTGGAGAATCCGAGGGAAAACCACACAAGCTTATCTTCACTGTTCCCGCATGTGTAGAGATGCAGCACATCAGACCACATTGAGCTTTGGAGGAAGCCTTCAAAAGGAATCATCTGGATGTGGATTTAAAGATATCCAGTGACTCCGAAATTCCAAGGCAGAACAGAACCAGTTCTTTGTTGTGTCCAATGGCCAGGTGAAAAAAACAGACCGCTATGTAACAGAGTTTGAAATAAAAAGTACAATTTGCTTGTGATTTTAGCAAGCCCAGAGTTCAAAGGAGACATTGCTAAGAGATTCAGGCCTGGCTTCCCCGGGGTCTATTTAAAGGGTCAGGGGCTCCAGTTGCTTCTGCAGCCCCGGTCCTTTAAATAGCCACTGAAGACCCGCCTCTTCCCTAGGGCTCCCTCGGTTATTTAAACGGACGGGGTGATAGAAGCAGGGGAGCCTTGGGCCCTTTAAATAGCCCCCGAGCCCCGGGCGGCTGCTGCTACATGAGTGTGGGAGGGAGGAGAGGGCAATCACCGTACAGAGAGGGCTGTATCCTCTGTACCCACACCCCCTACCTTGTCACCAGCCAGCCCATGTCACACCCCACTGCCCTGTCTGCACCAGCCCTGCACACCCTGCCCTGCCCGCCCTGCCCACACCCAGCTCCACAGCTCCTACCCTGTCTCCAGCCAGCCCCATGTCCACTGGTGGCCTGCTGTTCCCAGGGCTGTAACCCTGCACATCTGCTTTAATGAGGGGGGCAGGGAGCAGCAGGGACCCACACATGTGCACACCCTGGGGTGACCAGATAGCAAGTGTGAAAAATCAGGATAGGAGGTGGACGTAATAGAATCCTATATAAGAAAAAGACACCAAAATTGGGACTGTCCCTATAAAATCAGGACATCTGGTCACCCAAGCACATCCCCAAGGAGTGGCAGGAGACCCACAAGTGAAACGGAGCTCATTTCTAGTTTAGGCCCATCTTTTTAAAAAAGAACTTTAGGTAGGATTAACATATATCCGTATTTTCCCAGACATGTCAGACTTTTTGGTTCTTAAATTGCCATACGGGGGGAAATTTTAAAATTTAAAAATACCTCCTGGGAAAGTATGTACATATGGTAAACCTATTGATACAAAAAGTGCATGCTGTGGCACATCCCTTAAATCAGTACTTTTTATAGGGAACTGGTTGCTAAGAAATGAGAGTTTTCTTTTCACGTGTTTTTTTTTTAGTCATCCTCGCCAGGGCCTCACCGAAAATGTTCGAATTGAGCCCTGCACTTCCTAAAGCCGGCCCTGCTAACAAACCTGGTGATTGAGTTACAGAGAATGTCTGTTGTACCTGATGACTCAGTAAATGGCATGATGGTTCCAGAATTCCATGAAGCTTTTGAGAGCACATCTAGATCCAGAGAAATTTACTGAGGATATTAAAAGAGCTCCCTGTTTGGAAGCGGTCGCCGATAAGCACTTCATGTACCTTTCCTCTGGTAGGTGATTTCTCACCTTATCATGAGGTTTAACTGCCAGAAAAGTGTTTCCTGGTGTTCAGCCTATATTTGCGCTTTTTAAATTGCATCCACTCACTTTGAGTTATACCATATGTATCCCCATAATGGATTCCTCACCATTCTCGGTGCATCCTTCAAAAGCTTGCAGTGCTGCCTCTTAAGAACATACAAAAGGACATACTGGGTCAGACCAATGGGCAATCTAGCCCCAGTAGCCTGTCTTCCTACAGTGGCCAATGCCAGGTGCTTCAGAGGAAATGAATAGAACAGGGAATCATTGAATGATCCATCCTCTTGTCCTACACTCCCAGCTTCTGGCAAATAGAAGCTGGGGACACACACACTTGGGGTTGCATTCCTGTCCATTCTGGCTAATAGCCATGTATGTACCTATCCTCTGGGAACTTCTAGTTCTTCCCTGAACCCTGTTATAATTTGGGTTTCACAACATCCCCTAGCAAGGAGTTCCACAGCTTACCCTCTGTCCTGGTGTTATGTGAGGGGGTAAATAACATTTCCTTGTTCACTTTCTCCACACCAGTCATGATTTTATAGATGTATTTCATATCCCTCTTGCTCTCAGTTTTTGTCTTTTGCTAGTTACTCTTCAAATTATTTCTTCAGCTAGGCTTTCCACCTGCCTTTCCAGAGTTTATGCTCCTTCCTATTTTCCCCACTAGGATTTGGCTTCTAGTTTTAAAAGATGTCTTTTTGCCTCTGACCACCTTCTTTTCTCTCCTGTTCAGTCAGGATAGTTGAAATCCTCCCCCCTTATTATTACATTTTCTGCCTTTGCAGCCTCTCTATTCAAGATGAGCATTTCACAGTCACAGTCACTATCCTGGTCAGATGGTCGGTAATAGATCCCTATTGCTGGGTTCTTATTGTTCAAGAATGGAATTTCTATCCATAGAGATTCTATGGTACAGTTTGAATCATTTAAGATTTTTACTTTATTTAAATCGATGCTTTCTTTCACACATAGTGCCACACCGTCATCAGTGTAACCTACTTTGTCATTCCTATATAATTTGTACCCAGAGGTCACCATTTTCCATTGATTATCCTCAGTCCACCAAGTTTCTGTGGTGCCTAGTATGTCAATATCCTCATTTAATGCCAAACATTCTAGTTTTCCCATCTTTATAATTAGACTTCCAGCATTTGTGACATAGGCACCTGTATATTTTGTCACTATTCAGTTGCTTGGCTTATGCATTATGTTTAAATAATGTTTAATGCAAAAAGTGACTACCAGATCATTTAGTCTGACCTCCTGTATATTACAGTTTACCAGCTCCACCCAGCACCTGCACACTAAACCCAATTGACCTGAGGCCAAAGTATTGCAGCCCACAGGAGCATAGACAGGCAGCGAATAACAGGGACTGAGGTGCACCAATGCCCCAGGTCTGTGCAGTGAGGGGGAAATGATAAATGACCCATGTCAACACACTGCAGAGAAAGGTGAAAAACCCCAGAAGTCATTGCCAATATAGCCTAGGGGGAAATTCCTTCTTGACCCCCCAATATGGTGATCAGTTAGACCTTGAGTATATGAGCAAGAACCAGCCAGACAAGCACTTGAGAAAGAGCCCTGGCCCTCCTCACCCAATGTCAGACCTCCAGCCATGGCAATCTATGATGTTTCAGAGGAAAGCGATTAAAAACCAAACCAAAACTGAATACAGTGGAGGTTGGGGGGAGAAGCGGGAGAGGGGAGAGGGAGAATCTGTTCCTGACCCTTGTGGACAGGGGGCTGCAGACGGGAGTTTGAGAGGGAGAGCAAGAGATTCTTCTGCCGGAAAGGCTACCAGGTGAGAGTGAGAGCACTACTTGTTGGCATGAGTGAGTTTGCTCGACTGTTTGAATTTTAATTTTGATTCTGATTTCAGGTGACTTCAGCTTCAGTTACAGCTGCTGTGGCAGTTGAGACTGAGTGCCTGACCTTGTTCCCTTGATTGTACTCTGACTGATTTGAGCCTCTATTATCTTTGGAAAATCATGGGAGACGAGAGAGATTCCAGAAGACTGGAAAAGGGCAAATATAGTGCCCATCTATAAAAAGGGAAATAAAAACAACCCAGGAAACCACAGACCGGTTAGATTAATTTCTGTGCCAGGGAAGATAATGGAGCAAGTAATTAAGGAAATCATCTGCAAACACTTGGAAAGTGGTAAAGTGATAGGGAATAGCCAGCATGGATTTGTAAAGAATAAATCGTGTCAAACCAATCTGAAAGCTTTCTTTGATAGGATAATGAATCCTGTGGATAAGGGAGAAGTGGTGGATGTGCCTTTAGTAAGGCATTTGATATGGTCTCGCATTATATTCTGATCGATAAAATAGGCAAATGCAACTTAGATGGGGCTACTATAAGGTGTTGCGTAACTGGCTGGATAACAGTACTCAGAGAGTAATTATTAATGGTTCCCAATCCTGCTGAAAAGGTATAAGACGGGTTCTGCAGGGATCTGTTTTGGGACCGGCTCTGTTCAATATCTTCATCAACGACTTAAATATTGGCAAAGAAAGTACGCTTATTAAGTTTGCGGAACGTACCAAACTGGGAGGGATTGCAACTGCTTTGGAGGACAGGGTCATAATTCAAAATGATCTGGACAAATTGGAGAAATGATCTGAGGTAAACCGGATTAAGTTTAAATAAAGACAAATGCAAAGTGCTCCACTTGGGAAGGAACAATCAGTTTCACACATACAGAATGGGAAGAGACTGTCTAGGAAGGAGTACGGCAGAAAGAGATCTAGGGGTTATAGTGGACCACAAGCTAAATATGAGTCAACAGTGTGATACTGTTGCAAAAGAAGCAAAAGTGATTCTGGGATGCATTAACAGGTGTGTTGTGACCAAGACACGAGAAGTCATTCTTCCACTCTAGTCTGCGCTGGTTAGGCCTCAACTGGGGTATTGTGTTCAGTTCCGGGCACTGCATTTCAAGAAAGATGTGGAGAAATTGGAGCGAGTCCAGAGAAGAGCATCAAGAATGATTAAATGTCTTGAGAACATGACCTACGAAGGAAGGCTGAAAGAATTGGATTTGTTTAGTTTGGAAAAGAGAAGACTGAGAGGGGACATGATAGCAGTTTTCAGGTATCTAAAAGGGTGTCATCAGGAGGAAGGAGAAAACTTGTTCACTTTAGCCTCTAATGATAGAAGAAGAAGCAATGGGCTTAAATTGCAGCAAGGGAGATTTAGGTTGGACATTAGGAAAAAGTTCCTAACTGTCAGGGTGGTTAAACACAGGAATAAATTGCCTAGGGAGGTTGTGGAATCTCCATCTCTGGAGATATTTAAGAGTAGGTTAGATAAATGTCTATTAGGGATGGTCTAGACAGTATTTGGCCCTGCCATGAGGGCAGGGGACTGGACTCGATGACTTCTTGAGGTCCTTTCCAGTCCTAGAATCTATGAATGAATCTATGAATCTCTGCTGCCTCTGGCCATTTGCAGCTGCCATTGTCTGTTGCTGCCTGTCACTCACTGCTACCTCTGCCAGGCCACATTCTGAGGTTCCCCCACTTAGCCGAGCTCTTAGTGATTTCACTGAGTAGCCGGGAACCTTTATGCTGCTGCCTCTTCATTGTCTTTCACTGAAACACTGGCCCCTTGCTAAGCCTAAAATCCTCCACTGAGCCCAATTAGTTCAGTCTTTAAACACCAGAAAAGCAAGGGCCAAAGAATGCCTAGGACTCCCCATGCCATCAGGTAAAAACACCTGATCCCTGCCTCCTCTCATCTTCAGTCCGAGAAGGCATCCCTGCTCCTTGTTTAGCAAAAGAGGTTCAGTTTAGGGATTTCAGTACTGGGAAAATTGGTTGAAACTATAGTAAAGAACAGAATTATCACACACATAGATGAATATAATTTGTTGGGGGAAGAGTCAACATGGTTTCTGTAAAGGGAAATCACGTCTCATCAATCTACTAGCATTCTTTGAGTTCGTCAACAAGCATGGGGACAAGGGGAATCCAGTGGGTATAGTGTATTTAGATTTTTCAGAAAGCCTTTGACAAGGCCCTTCACTAAAGGCTCTTAGGCAAAGTGAGCTGTCATGGATAAGACAGAAGGTGCACTCATGGATTGGTAACTGGTCAAATGATAGGAAATAAATTGTCAGTTTTCAGACTAGAGAGAGGAAAAAATTGTCAGTTTTCAGACTGGAGAGAGGTAAAAAGTGGTGTTCCCAGAGGTCTGTACTGGAACCAATCCTGTTCAACATATTCATAAATGATCTGGAAAAAAGGGGTAAATAGTGAGGTGGCAAAATTTGCAGATCACACAAAACCACTCAAGATAGTTAAGTTCAAAGCAGACTGTGAAGATTTACAAGAGATCTCTCAAAACTGGGTGACTGGGCAACAAAACATCAGATAAAATTCAAAGTAATGCACATTGGAAAACATAATCCCAACAGAAGTGGTTTCACTCCACCGCCAGTGGAATTGGTATGGCAGCTTGCCAAATGAGGATCTGCTGAGTGTGTAAATCTAAATCGACTGGAATGTGCCAGGCTCATTACTGAAATTAAATTCACCTCCACTTAAAGAGAAAGCCAAGAGCTTTCACCATGCAAAGGTGCCCGAGGCTGTTTCTCCCACTGGCTTTCCAAAAACAACTCCAGACCTGCTGCACACCAGAGTTTGCTAAGTGCTGTAGGATCTCAAGAGAGTGAATTGAATCCTCTCTCTCTCCTCAAGGGCTGCTTGAGAAGTGTGCTGATTTTACTTATACCCCCAATAAGACACCTTGCAATGAATGAAAACCTTTAACAACAGCATTTTCAAGGAGCACAAGTCCTTAAAAGCCGATGGGAGAGACAGTCACCTAAGTGGTATTTGTGGTTTGTGCAGCAGCAATCAAAAAACCAAACAGGATGTTGGTACTCATTAAGCAAAGGATAGCTAATAACAAAGAAAATATTATATTGCCTCTATGTAAGTCCATGGTATGGCCACATCTTGAAGACTGTGTGAAGATGTGGTCTCCTCATTTCAAAAAAGATATATTGGAATTGGAAAAGGTTCAGGAAATGGCAACAAAAATGATTAGGGGTATGGAACAGCTTCCGTATGAGGAGAGATTAATAAGATTGGCACTTTTCACTTGGAAAAGAGAAGACTAAGGGCGGGTATGATAGAGGTCTATAAAGTCATCGCTGGTGTGGAGAAAGTGAATGAGGAAATGTTATTTACTCCTTTTCATAACACAAGAACTAGGATCCACCTAATGAAATTGATAGGCAGCACGTTTAAAACAAACAAAAGGAAGTATTTCTTCACATGATGCATAGTCAATCTGTGGAACTCTTTGTCAGAGGATATTGTAAAGGCCAAGACTATAACAGAGTTCAAAGAAGAACTAGTTCATGGAGAATAGGTGTATCAATGGCTATTAGCCAGTATGGGCAGGGATGGTGTCTATAGCCTCTGTTTGCTAGAAACTGGGACTGGGCAACAAGGAATGGATCATTTGATGATGTTCATTCCCTCTGGGGCACCTGGCATTGGCCACTGTCATAAGACAGGATACTGGATTAGATGGCCATTTAGTCTGCCCAAGTATGGCCATTTTTATGTTCTTATGAACCCCTCTACCAGAGCAGGCTAAGTACCATTCTGCTGCCCTCTACTCGTACATTAAGGAGACCAACACGTCATTACCCCTGCACTCAATACTAGAAATGTTATTAAATTAATATAAAAAATTATACAATACGCAAGTTGAGAAAAGAGTTTTTTGTACATCTGGGTATAGTGATTAGTGAATTAGTGAATATAGTGTATTAAAACAAATACAAAGTTTGTTTTAAAAGTCATAAGATACTTATAGTGCACAATCAACAGTAAACCAAATTTAGATGAATAAATTTAATAATACAATTTTAGCCATTAGCATCCAAGTATTTGGTTACATCACTCATGAAAGGTTGTACAGTGAGTTGGTTGTAGAAAGCAAATATAGGAATGAGTTTAGATTGTCCCTCAGTAATTGGGCATTTAGGGTAGGTTGTCCATTTACAAAATACAATCCATCAGTGAAGTATTTCAGTTACTTTCCCGACTGCGCTTCTCATCGGCACTCCAGCTCATCCCTCCTAGTATTGTGGCTGTCCGAGTGTTTTTTGTAGATGTCCCTTGACCACCCGATGGCGTCCGACACCATGCGTTGCCACATCAGCTGAGCATAGTGCTGACTGATTCCGCATTCTCCTAAAACCCATTCATTACTGGAGTCTCATGAATCCAGGACTCCTACAATCAGCCCCTGTGTCTGAAACAGGTAACCCTTAGATCTCAGGGCTTTGTCCATAGGGAGATATTTCTTTACTTTTCGAGCTCAGGCGTTATGCAAGGCCAGAATCTTGTTCTCAAAGGGCACTGTGACATCCACTATCATGACCTTCTGGTCCTCATTGGTGATTACAACACCCAGTTGCAGATGATGAATCTCCAGTCAGAAAATCGGTTGAAGCTGCCCCGGGAGGAAGTGGTTGCTGGCGTCCCAGTTGCACATCACCTTAAATGCCTTCCTCTGATCCGGCTTCTGTTTCAGGTTTTCCACATATTGGCAGCGGATGGCATTGTTCAGATTCCGCTCCACCATGGTTCTGTTCTCAGAGTGACGATTTCTGCTCTATATTCATCACCTGTGACACCAGGACTCCCAGCACCTGCTGTTCCTCACACCATGTCCAGCAGCAGCTGATATGCTTCTTCAGTCACCAGGTAGCATTGCGGCCACAAGTCCAGAGTGAAGCAAAGTCTCTCCTATTTCTTCCAAATTCACCTTCCAGTGAGCCGCTCAGGTAGGTGGCTACATCTTGGTTGGAGGGGGTCCTGCTGCTTCTTGAGGACAACCCTCATGACACTGTCTGCAATGTTCCTCACCGTGGTGTCCAGGCACATCAGCAGGTGGAAGTGTGATCACTGCAACGTTGCACAGCTCACCCATACGAGACACGCTGGGGCCGCTCTGCCCATGTAAGATGTAAACAAGTTCACTGCTGGCTCTTTGGGGAAGAAACATCCACTTCTTTGCTAGCTGCACGATGGTGTTGTCTGCCTTGTTCAGCAGTACCTTAGCCAGGGCAGATCCCTTCAGGACTGAAATATGGGGGATCCGGAGGGTGAGCAGGTGTTGATCTTCTGCCAGGGTGCCCGTAGGAAGGAGTCAATCCTGGCCACATCTGGTAGGATCTCCACGATGGTATTCTCATGAATAGATGCAGAAACCTGTGGGCGTGCCGAGATGTTAGTATGCTTGCCCATCCTCAGGGACTCTCATACGTTCACTTTGGATCTGAAAAGACATCCCCTGGACTGAGTCTCTTCTACTGCCATCAATATGCAGGGATGCACATTTCCTAGCATTGAAGCGTAGTCCTGTCCAGTCGGAAGCCTGGCTGGTGATGTCTAGCATTTGTTGCAGACTCTTGGGGTTGTCTGTGATTAGGACCAGCTCGTCTGCGTAGGCTAGGATATTCAGGCTGTTGCCCTACAGTTTAACTGCCTACACTACTGGAGATAGCTCAAATGAGTGGTTCCATGGCTAAGTTGAAAACGATGGGGCTGAGGGAACAACTTTGCTTCACACTGCTACAGATAGGCATTTCAGGCTTCTCTCCTTCCATGGAGCTGATGGTGGTGGTACAGCCATCATAATGTTCCCAGATCAGTTGGAGAAAGTTATCAAGCATCCCAAAGTCTCACAGCGTGGCAAAAATGTGCTGATGGGGCATCGATCCAAAAGCATTAGCTAGGTTAAACCACGCTTTGGCACACTGCCTACATGCCCTCCTGGCCCTGTGAATGGCAGACTGAAGGACAAAGTTGTGTTCATAGCAGCCTTTGCATGACACAAAGCCTTTCTGGATAGAGTTGATGGCTCGTCTGTTCACCAATCACTCTCTGATCCTAGCTGTGAGGCAGCTGGCATACAGTTTGTACATGCTGGAACAGAGAGAGATGGATCTCAAGTTGCTTGGGTCATCTCACTGGCCTTCCTTGTAGACCACCACCATCATAGACTTCTTCCAGGAGCTGGGGGTATGGCAGAATTGTTTACATTTGTTGAAAATGGCAGTTAATACAAGGCAGCTGGGGGTCCTCATTTTTTCAGGAAGTTATAGCAAACGCATCTGTTCCTGGGGCTGTGGTTTTGGTCCTGGCTGTAAACCAACATCAGCCAATATTGATCATTTTGGAAAAGCAGTTCTGTCATCTGAATACCTATGCAGAGCAGGTGTATTTATGTCAATACGATCTGCTCCTGAAGTCTTTTCCCTCAGTTCATCACCACTTGTCAGCGGAGAGCTTGTTCAGACTCTGCTTACACTTCAGTTCCTGTTTTTCATGCACAAGTGTTATTCCACCATGTTTCTGTAGCCTCAGCAATATCTGGTTTGACCTGCACTAGTACTTCTAGTTCCTCCATTTTATTGCCCAGGCTCCTTGCATTTGTGTACAAGCATTTCAGTTGTTTCCCTCAGTTTTCATCCAGTTTTCTAGCTGGATTAGATATAGTTCTTTCACTAACTGTATCACCTACTTGACTACTAGTTCAGTCAATATTTGTACTTTCTTCTTGCTGTCCATACTTTTACCATGTGGAGGTCCAATATCTCTTACTAGGTCTTTAGTAAGCTATTTTCCTGCTCTTCTATATTGAAGCCCGGTGTGGAGATTTCTCAAGTCTCTCCCACCTTTCTCCCCTCATTTCCTAGTTTAAAACCTGTTCTTACCAATGGTGTTAGCCATTCATCAAGCCTTACCTTAAAAATCTCTAAGGAAGGAGATTCCACCATGTCTCTAGGGAACCCATGTCAGCGCTTCACCACCATCCTAGTGAAACAGTATTTCCTAATATTCAACCTAAACCTCCCCCACCGCAACTTGAGACCATTGCTTCTTGTTCTGTCATCTGCCACCACTGAGAACAGCCTAGCTCCATCCTCTTTGGACCCCCCCCCCCCTTCAGGCAGTTGAAGGCTGCTATCAAATCCCCCCTCACTCTTCCCTTCTGCAGAGTACATAACCCCAATTCCCTCAGCCTCTCCTGGTAAGTAATGTGCCCCAGCCCCCTCATAATTTTTGTTGCCCTCTGATGGACTCTCTCAAATTTTTCCACATACCTTCTGTAGTGGGGGGACCAAAACTGGACACAATACTCTGGGTGTGGCCTCACCAGTGCCATATAGAGGGGAATAATCACTTCCCTCAATCTGTTGGCAATGCTTCTACTAATGCAGGCCAATATACTGTTGACCTCCTTGGCAACCGGGGCACACTGCTGACTCATATCCAGCTTCTCATTCACTGTAATCCACAGATCCTTTTCTGCAGAACTGCTGCCTAGCCATTCGATCTCTAGTCTGTAGCAATGGATGGCATTATTCTGTCCTAAGTGCATATCCATAGAGACAGTTATCTCATCATAGAAGGCAATAAGGTTAGTCACGCATAACTTGTCCTTAGTGAATCCATGTTGACTGTTCCTGATCACTTTCCTCTCCTTCAAGTGCTTCAAAATGGATTCCTTAAGGATCTACTCCATGGTTTTGATAGGGACTGACCTAAGGTCTGTAGTTCCCTGGGTTTGCTTTCTTCCCTTTTCAAAATATGGGCACTATATTTACCTTTTTCCAATTGTCCGGGACCTCCCACAATCACCACGAATGGGTAATACCTAAGGTACTCAAGTGGAGTCCATCAATAAAGAAGAGTTGTCTTTCTGTGATGCCTCCCAATGATATCCCTAAACCTTCCTCATACCATCTGTTTTCGAGCTCTCTGTTGATCTTTGGTACCTTGTCATGCCTTCAACCTCATTCTCTAGGGACCAGAAATATTCCACTGAAAATTACCTGACCTTCCACTTCCTTAAGTGTATTATCCAGCCACGTGTAGTCTCCTGTGATCCATTTCAATGGGAATCTAGCAGTGTCATTTGTCCCAGTGGATTTTACCAGCTCCCATCAGGATCCTTTTCAGCCTCACATTCACATCTCTTATCCTTGTTCCCGGCAGATGGCACATTCCACTCTTCCCTGAATCTTGGCTGGTGACAGGCATGTTGATTCTTCTGAGAATAGAGACCCAGATCACACAGAACTGTCTCTTAATGTTGGTACGAAGCTGTTTTATGCTCTCTCTAGATATTCCCTGTACACCACCCTCATCTTTCCTTAGGCTTTGGTCCCTGGCTCTCTCAATTTTCTCATCCCCTCTTCTGCTGGCACAGGCTTCCCTTCTTTTCTTTCTTGCCACCCCATCTTCTGCCTGTTTCTTTTCCTCATTCTCCAGTGCAGAAAGCCCATTACTCCACCCAATTTCACCACCACTAGCTGGTCTCTTCCTTTCCCTTAGTTCTATGCCTCTGCCAGCATGGTTTTTTGGATCAGTCTACTGCTAGTTTATAATTAAATGGGACTTAAAATACCTCTCTCTGCCCACCAAGGAAATGTCAGTCCATAGTTTATGAGAGGATTTGCAATAGCAGTGCAGTCCTGCATCTGACAACTGCTGTTCTCCACAATCAGCTCCTGCTCATGGGACAGGGGGACATCTCATGTTTTGCAGGTGATCTAGTAGAAATTAAATCACTGCCCAGTGAGTAGGTGGTAGCTGATCAGTGTAAAGGCCTGATCTAGCTCCCGGGGAGTCTTTCCACTGACTGGATGCTTTGGTGAGCGGCAGTAGTATAAAAGTCGTGAGATAGATTGACTTTAATGGGATTGGCTCAGGTCCTACACCAGGAAGTGCACAGTCTGGTTTTCATTCATATGTGATGCTCTCCCATCAGATTGATTTCTGACTGCAAGCAAACCCATGGATTCCTCCGTCTTCAGCTGAGAACAGGAAATGGCCTTGTGTAAATCACAGAGTTAAGGCTCGTCAGCCGAGATTCTCCAAACCAGGAGCCAAAAGCAAAATCCATATACAGGCGCCTAAACAGCGACCGAGGAACCTAACTGTAGATCTTCCTTTTAAAAACCTTGGTCACAGCCCATGAGACAGTGCTAGGGAGAAGTCTGCATGACCCTGGAGTATCTCCACTGCAAGGGGTTTCTGGTGCTATATACTAGACTAGAGTGCTTTGCATTCCTGGCTTTGTCACAGTAGGAAGGAACATTATCATTTCTGGCAACAGAGCAGGTTAGCACATGATGCTGTGCATTGCCTATGCACCCAAAATTAATAGTTTAATTGTTTTCTCTGGCTTGAGATACACAAGTTCTTGATGCAAAGCCTGCATGCCACACCTTCTATATGACGCTTTTCCAGATGGGCATGCTCTGATTGGAACAGATCAAAGATCAGAACGAGAGTTAATCTGCCACAGTCAGCCCATGCTGACTTGAACGGACAAACCCGGAGAGCGGATAGTACCAGGAGCAGGCTAAAGCTAAGACTCGCTATCTGAGTGAAAAAAGCGAGGCAAAGCCTCCTCCCTTATGCCCCACACAAGAGGTGAACACAAGCCCAATCCCCAGGACTGCCCAAGGCTAGCATGCAAAGGAGATTAGCCACTCCAAATAGGTCTGGAGAAGGCAGTGTTGTGTCCCTTCCTTCACACTGGCCATGGAGGGGCGTATATGCTGCAGCTTACTCAGGGGACGGTCATCCATGGACCTGTGGGAGGCATCATGGAGCCTCTGCTGGAGTGATGCAGTTCCACCTCCATGCCCCGGACACTCCCTATGGTTACCTGTACATTGCCCACAGCAGCGAGTCTCAGAGCGCGGCTAGACACACTCGAGTTCATGGGGCTTGTGCTACCACACTGACTAGCTGCGTAGGCACTGCGGTTTAGGCTGGAGCACAGGCTCCAGGGATCCTAGGGAGGGAGATGAGCCTCGTTGCCCAAGCAGCAATGCCTACAGGACTGCTTTAGCGTGATGTGTGAGCCCTGCCAACCCAAGTCCCATGCTCAGATCCTCACTGCATGGGCTGCTGATGACACAATACAGCCCTGAAAGAGTTATTGGCACCAGATAAATGGCAAGACCCCTGAGTGTTGGTGGAGAATATCCCTTGCCAGGGGGATGGAAAAGGAAGATCCTCCCAAGGAGATTGGTTGTTGTCTGTTTGCTCCCCCTCCCACAGTTACCCAGGGGCCATCTCTGTTTGCTGTCTGGCCCCTGCATGGATGTGGTCAACAGCCTCTCAGAGTTTCCTATTTCCATTCCGGTATATGCAATGCTAACATGCGGCATTCTCAGGATCCCAGTCCTGACGCACCAGGAAGAGGGTCCCAAGGGCAGATCCATGGGAATCCTGGCGCCCTCCATGCCCTTTCCTGAGTTAGGCCTGGTCTACACAACACGTTTAAATCGATTTTAGCAGCATTAAACCGATTTAACTCTGTACCTATCCACACAAAGAAGCCCTTTATATCAATATAAAGAGCTCTTTAAATCGGTTCCTGTACTCCTCCCCAATGAGAGGAGTAGGGCTAAAATCGGTATTACCATATCGGATTAGGGTTAGTGTGGCCGCAAATTGACGGTATTGGCCTCCGGGAGGTATCCCACAGTGCTCTACAGTGATCGCTCTGCACAGCAATCTGAACTCGGATGCAGTGGCCAGGTAGACAGGAAAAGCCCCGTGAACTTTTGAATTTCATTTCCTGTTTGTCCAGTGTGGAGCTCTGATCAGCACGAGTGGTGATGCAGTCCCAAATCCAAAAAGCGCTCCACCATTGTCTGTACAGGAGATACTGGATCTGATTGCTGTATGGGGAGACAAATCTGTTCTATCAGAGCTCCGTTACAGAAGACGAAATGCCAAAGCATTTGAAAAAAATCTCCAGGCTATGATAGACAGAGTCCACAGCACAGTGCTGTGTGACAAGCGTAATGGAAAGCCAAAGAATCAAATGGATGCTCATGGAGGGAGGGAGGGGGGACTGAGGACTCCAGCTATCCCACAGTCCCTGCAGTCTCCTAAAAGTATTTGCATTCTTGGCTGAGCTCCCAATGCCTGTAGGGTCAAACACATTGTCCGGGATGGTTCAGGGGCTATCTCATCAATTTATCACCCCTCCCCCTCCGTGACAGAAAAGAGGGGAAAAAATCCTTTCTTGGCTTTTTTCTATGTCACCCTATGTATACTGCATGCTGCTGGTAGACACGGTGGTGCAGCAGTAAACAGTAGCATCCTCTCTTCTCCCCTCCCCGGTGGCAGACGGTACAGTGCAGTAGGACTGATAACCATCCTGGTCATGAGCCCATAAGTGCTCCTGGTTGGCCTCAGTGAGGTTGTCCGGGGGCACCTGGATAAAAACAGGAATGGTTCCCAGTCATTCCCAGTAGATGGTATAGAATGACTGGTAACCGTCCTCATCATAGCAACTGGGGGCTGAGCTCCATCAGCCCCCTCCCTTTCACGTGTAAAGAAAAGATTCTGTACTGCTTGGACTATCATAGCAGCAGGATGCTGGGCTCCTCTCTCCCACACCACTTAATGTCCTGCATGGGCTATCATACCAGGAGGAGGCTGCCTCTCCCTCATTTTATCTCACTAAAAAGTCAGTGTTTCTTATTCCTGTATTCTTTATTACTTCATCACACAAATGGGCGGGGGGACACTGCCACAGTAGCCCAGGAAGGTTTGGGGAGAAGGGAAGCAACGAGTGGGGTTGTTGCAGGAGCACCCCTTAGTATGGCATGCAGTTCATCATTTCTGCGGGATCTGACATGGAGCAGCTGTGCTCTCTGATACACTGGTTCTCTGGTACACTTGCCCCATATTCTAGGCAGGACTGACTCTATTTTTAGATACCATAAAGGAGAGATTGACTTGGGGAGTCATTCCCATTTTTGTCTTTGCACCCCCGGCCGACCTCAGCCAGGAACACCCACGACAGCAACAGACAGTACAGAATTACAGATAACCATCATCTCATTGCCAATTTACAATGGCGCAGTAGATGGTATAGAACAACTGGTAACCATCTCTGCTGTCATGCAAAGGCAAATGAATGCTGCTGTGTAGCACTGCAGTACCGCCTCTGTCAGTGGCATCCAGTAGACATACGGTGACAGTAGAAAAAAAGTTGAATGGGCTCCATGGTTGCCACGCTATGGCGTCTACCAGGGCAATCCAGGGAAAAAGGGCGAGAAATGATTGTCTGCCATTGCTTTCCTGGAGGAAGGAATGACTGACGACATTTACCCAGAACCACCCGTGACAACGATTTTTGCCCCATCAGGCACTGGGATCTCAATCCAGAATTCCAAGGGGCAGGGGAGACTGCGGGAACTATGGGATAGCTACGGAATAGCTCCAGAAATTGACGCTAGCCTCGGATCACGGACGCACACCACTGAATTAATGTGCTTAGTGTGGCCGCGTGCACTCGACTTTATACAATCTGTTTTACAAAACCGGTTTATGTAATATCAGAATAATCCCATAGTTTAGACATATCCTTAGACTGAGTGCTAGCAATAACACTCGGATTCCTTTGTTCTCTTTTCCATCCCTCCCCCACTTCCGAAGCTTTCTTGCAATCTCCCCATATAATTGTAAGCAGACCTGAGACAGCTGGAGCATTCCTTAGACAGAGAAGGGGCCTGATTCTGTTCTCGCAACTGTTTTAAATCAGGAATGACCCTCTTTAAGACATGACAGAGATCAGACTGACACTCAGGAGATGTCTTCAAAACTAGGCTAGCAAGCATAATGTAACCTCCCTATATTATATACAACAGGCCCCATTCCCTTGTCAAACTGGTGCAAATCAGGAGAAAGTCCATTGGCAGCAATGAGAGAAGACTTACGACAAATATTTCTTAGTAATGACTAAGAATGACTAAGTTCTGGGCCAAATTCATTCCTGGATGTTGGACAGTGAAGATGAATGATGTCCCTTATGCACTATGTTCATCTTGCTAGTATTTCTTTGGACATTCCATGGACTCTAGGTTTGTGATGACCGGCCGTGCATGAAAGACCAGGGCTATAGAACCAGCTGCTCTTAGGAGCGGAGCCCCAGCATGCAGCAATATGATAAAGAAAAATAAAATAAGAGAGAAATGCAATTGGCTTCCCAACTGCACAAGCTATGGGACAGAACAAGGCAAAGCAGCCTTGAGGCATGCAAGCCTCACTCTCTCTGGGCTTGGGCTGCAAGGTTCCCTTCTGTGAAACTGTAAATAATCTCTGCAGTCCAGATCCCCACAGGTGTTTAGGTACCTAGTTCCCATTGGAATCCTCCACAGGTGGTGAGTTATGATTGGTGTATCTGTGATGCCCACCCCCTGAGGCTTTTCCAGAGTTTTTCTGAGCAGACTCTGAAGCCACTTTACCTACAACTGCTCCCTCCCCTTGGTTAAATACAATGGGTTCCCCTGATCCCTCAGATGCAGAAAGTTTCAGCCAATCAATAGCCCAGACGTATGGCTTCAGCCATTCCTTGTCAATCCAGTTTGAACCTCAAATAGTGAACTGCAGTCAGTTGCAGCGAAATTTCCCCCACTCTCAGGTAAAAGGCGACGGTCTGTGCCCACCCACCATGAAACAGTCATTTGATCCCACCCAAACCTCAGAAGATTTGCAGATGTTCTGCTGAACTGAGAGGGGACAATTCAGAGTAGTCCCAAAACAGCTGTTCAAATCCAATCTCTCCCCACCCCACCCCACCCCACCCCACTCCATTTTCCTTTTCGTTCCCCCCTGATTTTTTAAAAAATAATACAAATATTTCACTTCTCTTCAGTGTGCGTGTACTTTTGGTTTTTGAATTTTTTCTCTATTTTTAGGGGTAAATACACTATTTTAAAAATCTGAATTTTAAAAATGTTCCCAACAGAATAAAAGTGGAGAGGTAAAGAAGTGACACAAGTTTTGGAAAAAAAACCTACATTTTCTCTCACTAATTATTTTCTACTAGGAAAAAAATTCAAAGTGTTACTTTGTGTTACTTTCTCTCACTTAAAGAGACAAAGTTAAAAAGTGAGAGAAAGTGTTATTTTCAAAAGTGAAAGTTACTTTTTTTAGTGTATGTTACTTTTTCTGAAAGTGTTATTTTTTACATGTTGCTTTCTCTCACTATCTCCTTGTTTTAGACTACTTTCTCTCTACACCTTTCTTGTGAAAAAGGAGGGAAAAAAAGAAAAGCAGGGGAGGGGGAAAGCGGGATGTAAAAGACAAAAAGGTGGAACTTCCCTGTAATTCCAATATTTTTTGAAAATACTGAAAACTGGTGAGTGGAGGGAGTTGACAGAATTTTCATTTGGAATTTTTTTCAAAATATTTTTTACAAAAAAGTTCATTTTTGAAGAAACCCCATTTTTGGGAGAAGAAGAATCTAGTTAAAGCTGTTGACCATCTTGTCTCAGTTTGCAGTTCCAGAACTGACTGGAGTCACTAGAGTCTCCTAGCTCTTGGGACACGTGCACAGTTGTGAAAATTCTACCAAGCTCTCTCCACAAAAACAGCTCTGCCCACGTGAGCTCCCAGAATGGAACAGATATTGGTATTCAGATATTAACAGATATTCACAATATATTCGTGTTGGCACTTGCCATTACCAGGCTGCCTGCACTTGGTTTCCCCTTGGTGGAGCTTGGATATGGCCATGGGCTCTGCCAGGTTGGCCTCCTTCCTTGGGCATCTCCTAAGCATCACCAACTTGTGGCCTTATCTTGAGCCATCAATCACAGTGAACTGTGGAGGTCTGTGACCAGCCCTCTCTGCTTTCTCACATGAGGGTTGAAATAGCAACAATGCTGATATTTATACAATTGTCACTGGGACTCCTAGCTAACACTTCACTGACATGGATGGGCAATTCCCATTTCTCAGAGCTGTTGTTCCAGGCCCTCTGCAGACTCAGCTCTGTGTTAACTATGCTCAGTTCACATTTCTGAGGGTCTCTTTGCAACCAGACCAACTATAGACCGACCTTGTTTTAAAATGAAAGTTAAGATTCTGGAGAACAGCACAGTCATTTGTGAAGGAAGCTGGTATGGCATATGAGTGGGGCCAGTTGTTTCTGAGCCCTGCATGGATGAAATAAGCTGAGATCACAGTGCACGTCCTAGCTGACCCACTGGCCAGTATTCTCAGTGAAGAAGCCAAGGTATGAATAGGGGATGCAGATGAACTCCCTCTCCCCAATGGATACCACTCCAATCAGAGTTGAGACACATTTCCAGGGAGTGATCTGTGATAAGTCTACAGGTGTTCTTGGGTACCTGTGTTGGGGAGGGGCCATCAATTTCGAGGGCTGCCAAAAATCTGGTTCCTTCTACATACGTGGATTGTCTTCAGAAGCTGCGACCAGGGGCACTGATCCCACACAAAGAATGAGCATCAGGTATTTTGTCTCTCTCCTTGCTGGGTTCACTTCAAACTCCAGCAAGGCAGAACAGCCCATTGCCCAGTAGACGGTCCGCAGGCCAGGAATTGTTCGCTGAGCACAGGGAGGCAACGAGGTCACAAAAAACAAGTAAAAACCTGTTCATAGAATAGAACAGATCCCACAATGTGCTGGCTGCAGGTGCCATGTCTAAGCGATCTTCGCCTGCCATGTTCTTTCAGTAAAAACAATGGAGAGTCTGGTGGCACCTTAAAGGCTAACAGATTTATTTGGGCATAAGCTTTCATGGGTAAAAATATTCACTTCTTCAGATGCATCAGTAAGTTACTATTGGGGCAGATCAGGCTGCCTTTTCTCCTTATTTATCATGGCAAAGAGCCTCTCTTGCAAGGTGCTGCCATTAATTATGAACATTCTGGATCGTCTTAAAATCCATACAGATAGAATCATGATACGTTTTTTAGCCTCAATGGCTTAACAGGATTGAGAAAGATTGACCAGTTATTCAGAATATCCAGTTATTATAATTAATGACAATAAACATTTTGGAAGGGACCTTAAACCTTGTGCTTCAGGACTTAAGCTGCTCTCTTAACTATTTGAGATCTAATGTGGGAGAGGGGCAGAGTATCCCATATCTGCTTCTGCAGGATCCTTACATCTGTCTCTGAAGTATCTAGTGCTGGCGGCTTTCAGAGAAGGTACCTTGGGTCTGATCCAATCTGGCATGTCCTGCATTCCTCAAGGGAGGGGCTCAGCAATCGGCACCCTTGCTGGGCACTTTGCAGAGTCACTCCTGAGTGTGGAGGATCCTGCCCTCCAGGATGTAGTCTAGCCTTTGGAGGTGAGTCAAGCTACCTGGGCTCTGTTGCTAACTGCCACTGATCTTAGATATGTCTCTGACCTTCTCTGTATCTCAGTTTGCCAATCTGCAAAGAATGACTAATAATATGGAAAACATCATACACTTGTGCAGCTAAGTGATAGGATTTACCTGCAAGTAGCCCATTCAGGTAACAGAGAGGATGATTTTATAGGGATAGTCCTGATATTCATGGCTTTTACTTATACTGGGCCTGTGACCCCACACCCCTGTCCCGATTTTTCTCACTTGCTCCCGGTCACCCTTGTGACAGTGCACAGTACTTCTGCCTGCCCCAGGGGAGGTCACCTGCTGAAATCCAGGCCCATTGGGTGCCTTTACTGAGGATTTTCAATAATGCAGGCACAGGTGTATGCAAATGAGAGGCAAACACCGTGTTCCTGGAAAGCTGCCAGTGCACTCCTCCGTCTGTGAAATGTCCTTCCCGTGCCAACCTTCAACTCACTCTGCTCTTTCTCTCTTCTGGTAGCACAACTTCCCCCCAGCCAACACAGCATCCTGGATGGCAAGGTGAGCAGCACTGAGATTTGTAAGCACAATAATACAGGGAGCTTTGAGGTTCCAGGCCATCTGGCTATCCCTGAATGCTAAGCAAAGCAGGTACCCATCTGTCCGATCAGCCCTTTTCACAGCTCTGCTGCTGGCAGTACTCCAAGTTCCTTCAGCTTGAAACCAACCATCTTGCCCTTCATTTCTTCTGTCCATCACCATTTGATGCACTTTGGAGTACAAATTTCAGAATCTCATCCATATAAAAGCATCTGCTCCTGTCTTTGTTCCTTTGTCAGTTGGAGAAGAGACCACAGGCAGGTTTTCACAGGGGCCTTGGGAATGGCCATTTACCACCATTTCAGGCCTGTCAGACAAAAAAGCAGAAATTTTTCACTAAGCCGAAGTATGTCAGTAAGAGGGTACCTCCTCTTCTTTGTTCTGCTTCTGGGGCTAAAAATCCTATCCTGTGCCTGGATTTCCCAGTGACCCAACAACAGAGTTGGGCTCAGAACCTGTCCTCTGCTACACTTGTTCCAAATATTAAACTGCTGTTCTTCACGCGCGCTCAGGTTCTTTCCACAAGCATCCTACACATGACTTACCTGGCAGGAACTTTGTGCAGAAGATATCCAAAGCAAATATTTTGGGAATATCCACAGAGTAAATTTGTGAGTCCTTGCACCAGAATACAGCATGTTGAAAAAGCTGTAGTTTTACTTCAAAATATTTCACACAAAAAAAGACTCCCACATTTTTAATTTGAAATGTTTTCATTATTTGCACATGTATTCATTACTTTTGCTTCAATTCAAATTAAAGTTTTTTTTTGTTTTGAAAATCAAATTTCCAAATTTTTGTTTTTGCCTTTACTTCCTCTCCCTACTATCCCCGCATTCCCATCCCCCCAACGTCCACTGAAGGAATAAGGGCCAGGGTTGTTGTTTGTTTTGTCTCCCCAAACCCTTGCCCAATTTTTCATGTATTTATTCATTTAGTAACTTTCCAAGACTTCTTCAACTTTGGAAAAATTACAGAGCAGCAAAGAGGAAAATGAACCAAAGTTACTGAGCAACAGAGTGACAGTTATAACGAACACGGTTCCTGGGTCCCACCTTGAGCCCTGCCGCTGCCCCTCCCCTGGGGCAGCAGGGCATTTTGGCTACAATGAACCAATGGCTTGGGGTCCAATTGGCTTGTTATAGCAACAGAGTACTGTATGACTGCTGGTTTATTATTAGTATTATTTGGTGTACACATTTAATCTAAGCCTCTGTTATGGTGTTTATAAATAATTTTCATGCAGCTTTCAGGCATTTTACTCTTGTGACTGTTCCTTTTCATTTCCATGGTCTCCATAGTTTTTGTGCAGTTCCTCTTTTTGAAGTTAAATGCTACTGTGGTGGATTTCTTTGGCATTCTCCCTCTACAAGGATGCTAAATTTAATTGCTTTATTGTTACTTATAAGGGAGTGGACTCACCCCTGTGGCACCTCCTGCTGGTCGTCTCAGGGAATTAGCTCTTCCAGCATCCTGGAGTGCCCCCTGCAGGCTGGTGATCCACCTTACCGCTGGCCCTCACATCCCTCCCGGACCCAGTGCCCTGTCATCTGGGGCACTTCCCCCTAGCAATAACCCCTCAGTCTTAGAGTCTCCCCTCCCCAGGGAACCCCTACCCACTATCCCCACCTCACCTCAGTATACAGCTACTGCCAGTCATTGTCTAGCCCCCATGCCCTGGGGCAGACTGCAGTATCAGCCTACTCATCATTGGCAAGGAAGGTTTGGACCTGCTGCCTTTGCCTACTCCTGGGCTGCCCACTGCAACCTCCAGTACCTATTTGCCTTCTGCTAGGCCACAGCCTGGGGCTTTCCCAGCTGGAGCTCCCCAGCTCCTCCGCCTTTCCCCAGCCCTGCTCCACTCAAGTATCCTGTCTCTAGTTCCCTGCAGCCAGGCCCGTCTCCCTCTACAGCCAGACAGAGCGTCCCAAGCTTCTGGCAGCCCTGGCTTTCTTATAAGGCCCGGTGAGTGTGTTTGGGGCATGGCCCTAGTGCAGCCACTTCCCCCAATCAGCCGAGGCTTTGCTCCCTTCCCCAGCCCTGGGCTGCTTCAAGCCCCGCAGGGCAGGAGCGGGTAACCACCCCGCTGCATTTCTATTACTGAGCGGTTCGGTTATATTCACCTCTTAGCCCAGATCCTGTGCGCCACTTAAAACTAAGGCCTTGGCTACACTTGCTAGTTACAGCGCAATAAAGCAGCCCCGGGCACCCTCGCTCACTCCTCGGCCACACTGGCAAGGCATAGAGAGCTCTGACTCCAGAACTACAGCACTGCTAGTATTCCACCTCGGTGAGTGGAATAGCATTTGCTGCACCCTGGCATCGGAGTGAACGAGGTGCTGCAGTACTGCACTGTGATCAGCCTCTGGAAACATCCCATAATCCCCTTAAATCAAGTGGTCACTCTTGCCATTGTTGTGAAATCGGCTGCAGGAATGAGGAAATGCCCTTTCAAAGGTCCTCTTCGGCGGCTAATCAGCTCCAGGAAAAGCAAACATTTACTGTTTGCTTTGAGTGAGTGAGAGAGAGGCAGGGGTGGGGGAAGAGGAGTCTGAACTTACAAGACAGCATGCTCAGCACCCCAAAAGCCCACTCGATCTCCCCCCACATACACACAACACACTCCCTGTCACACTCCACCCCACCCTCCCCATGTTGCATGCTGGGATAGCTGTCCCTAATGCACCACTCCCAATGCCACTGCAAGTGCCGCGAATGTGGCCACGCCAGTGCACTGGCAGCTGTCAGTGTGGGCAGATTACAGCTCTTTCCCTACTGCACTCTACGAAGGTGGGTTTAACTCACAGAGCTCAACATCTGCAAGTATAGCCATGCCCTTAGTCAAGAATTGCGGGTTTAGGACGAGCTGCTCCAAGAAGCAGTCATTACTGGTGTCTAGAAACGCTATCTCTGCATCCCATCCTGAGGTGACATGGACCCAGGCACTATGGGGATTGGCAGTCTGGGAGCTATTCTTAGCTCTGGGTGTCACCTTCTCTGTGCCAGTCTCCCCCTCTGCAAAATAACATTTAGCTTCCCATTGTGAAACACTGCGAGAGCCCTGGATGGCAGGGGCTATAGAAATGTAAAGTATTCTTTGCTCCCCCATAGTCCCTGGGGTGTTCAGAGGGAGACCCAGGGAAAACATCTGGCTCCACCATCTGCTGCAGGCTCAGGATTATATTCAGTATCTTCAATACTCAACGTCAGCCACTGAGCAGATTCAGGGCTGGCTCTATAAAATCGGGTGTTTGGCTGTCAGTGAAGGAAACGACGGTGAAATCTTTCCTAGGGTGATGCGGGGATGGCAGTCATCCCTGTCAATATAAACATCTTCATCTCTGAGAACAAGGACCAGGGAGGCTTCTCAGGTAGGGGAAACAGCTGTTCTAAGAAGCCATCTAAACCCATCCCTAAACCTCCCAGCTCTCTGTGTGTGAGGGATGCACCGGCCGCTGGGAGGAGAAGGGTGGCAGGAGACTCAGTGATGTATTCTCCTTTCTCAGGTACAGCTCAGGCAGATGGAGTTACCCAGTTGTGACCTGATTTTGAGTTAATTCTAACCTGACTGCGTGGACTCCTGCAGCCCAGCTGCTCTCCATTCTCACTCGTTGCCTTTTGCTTATTGATGGGAACAGCTCCTGAGCCAGCATTAACAGGCCCATGGCTGGGAGGGACAGATTGAGGGAGCATGGATTTTTAACTATCCATGGACTACATTCCCAGTGGGGTCACTCTCTGGTTGGTGCCTCAGAATTTCACTGAAGGAGCTGTGATTTCCAGGTGAGGGCCATTACCACATTTTGCAGTAGTCACAGCTGTTTCATACCCTCAGCATGGAGGGCTGGGACATGAATAGCTCTTGCTTTTCATTAGGCTTTATCAAATCAGTACCAGTCTCCCCCCAACCTCTTCCCCTAGTCAAATTCAGTTAACACAGCAAAAAGCGAAATCAGGCATGGTTCCAAAACCCATCTCCAAGGGCATTGTCTGTTTAAAAGTCGAGAGACCTCTGTTTTAACTTGCAGAAACCCAGATCAGGACACCTATCCCCTCAGAATGACAGATCTACCAAAACTGAGCTGGCAACACCCACATCAGGCACAGCTGCCCTTTAAATCCTGACTCAAATCAGCAACGCTTGCTGGGTAGGATCTGGCTCACTCACTTGCTTCGCTGTCAGAAAGGATGATCGTTCAAGGGTGGCAGAACAGCGATTCATTGATCAAGGAAAGGCCTTTGGAAGTGAGGGAGCAGGAGTCATTTCCAGCCTGGAATTGCCCTCCCATTATTATCCTTTTGAAATATTTAAGATATTAATAGGTTACTATAGTTGAAAGTGAGATAATGGGACATTTTAGGGATCAAGAACTATAATTGTTTGCCTAGCAAAAGTGGGCTCAGGAGAGGAAATTGAAAGGGATTCATTATAAATTTAGCCTCACTTACACATTTTCCCCCAGGTTAGGACCTTCTGGTGTTAATAATTAACCAGAATGTTGCGAAGGCTCAAATAGCTGCACTGCACAGGAATACGATCCTTTCAGTATAGAGCATGTGGACAAGCCTCGCTTGCCAGTCGCCGTGGTTACTGTGGCAACAGTACATCTGCTTTCCACAATATCCTTCATTAATCATTTACATTCAGTTAAAAAAAACCATTAGAGAAGCGACACCACACGTGCTATTTTTACTGGCCTACCACCAGTGCACAGGATGATAGAATCATAGAATATCAGGGTTGGAAGGGACATCAGGAGGTTATCTAGTCCAACTACCTACACAAAGCAGGACCAACCCCAGCTAGATAATCTGAGTTAGGGCTTTGTCAAGCCTAACCTTAAAAACCTCTAAGGCAGGAGAATCCACTACCTCCCTACAGGGCCGGCTTTAGGAAATGTGGGCTCAATTTGAACATTTTTGGTGAGGCCCTGGCGAGGATGACTAAAAAAAAACATGTGAAAAGAAACCTCTCAGTTCTTAGCAACCAGTTCCCTATAAAAAGTTCTGATTTAAGGGATGTGCCACAGTATACATTTTTTGTACCAATAGCGTTACCATATGTACATACTTTCCCGGAATGAATTTTAAAATTTTAAAATTTCCTCCCAGATGGCAATTTAAGAACGAAAAAGACTGACATGTCTGGGAAAATACGGATGTATGTTAACCCTACCTAAAGTTCTTTTTTAAAAAGATGGGCCTGAACTAGAAATGAGCTCTGTTTCACATGTGTGGGTCCCCGCCACTCCTTGGAGGTGTGCTCGGATAACCAGATGTCCTGATTTTATAGGGTCAGTCCCAATTTTGGTGTCTTTTTTCTTATATAGGATCCTATTACGCCCACTCCCGTCCTGATTTTTCACACTTGCTGTCTGGTCACCCCAGGGTGTGCACATGCGTGGGTCCCTGCTGCTCCCTGCCCCCCTCATTAAAGCAGATGTGCAGGGTTACTGCCCTGGGAACAGCAGGCCACCAGTGGACATGGGGCTGGCTGGAGACAGGGTAGGGGCTGACTGGAGGTAGGATCTGGCTGCAGGCAGGGCAGGGGGCGCGGAACTGGGTGTGGGCAGGGTGGGCAGGGCAGGGTGTGCAGGCCTGGTGCAGGCAGGGCAGGGGGGTGAGACAGGGGCTGGCTGGAGACAGGGTAGGGGGTGTGGGTACAGAGAGTACAGCCCACCCTGTACGGTGAATGTCCCTTCCTCCTCCCTCCCACACTGGGGTAGCAGCAGCCCAGGGCTTGGGGGCTATTTAAAGGGCCCAAGGCTCCCCTGCTTCTATTGCCCCATCCCTTTAAACAGCTGAGGGAGTCCTAGGGAAGTGGCGGGACTTCAGTGGCTATTTAAAGGACCAGGGGGGCAGAAGCAGCTGAAGCCACGGCCCTTTAAATAGCCCCCGGAGCCCACTGCTACCTCAGGGCTCTGGGGGCTATTTAAAAGGCCCGGAGTTCCCCTGCTTCTATCACTCCATCCCTCTAAATAGCCGTGGGAACCCTGGGGAAGCAGTGGGGCTCCCGCCACTATTTAAGGAACCGGGGTGGTAGAAGCAACGGGAGCCCTGGACTTTTTAAATAGCTCCCAGAGCCCTGCAGCCATACCCCAGCACTCCAGCAGTGGGGCTCTGGTGGCAATTTAAAGGGCATGGGGCTCCACTCCCCTGCTGGGAGACCCAGACCCTTTACATTGCCCCCGGGGAAGCCAGGCCACCCTGGTACAGCGCACTGGCTCTTGTCGGAACGCCATACTGGGGCTTGGGTGCAGGGCCCTCTTAGGGGCAGGGCCCGATTCAGGGAAATTAATTGAATTGTCCTAAAGCCGGCCCTGCCTCCCTAGGTAACCCATTCCAGTGCTTCACCCTCTCCTGCACACATGCGAGTGAGGGAACCCTTTGCCGCTGAGCCACTCAATATCCCTTATTTTATTAAAGGCTTCACAGATTTTTTTTTCAGTTATTTATTTACTTAGGCAAAAGTTGGCCTGTGCCTCCAATGTCAGCCTGGGAGCAGGGTCGTGAAGGAGAGGCTGGGGTCTTTGGAAGAGTGGCCTACTTCCCTAATTGCATTGGAATAGAATGCTGTCTCCAAAAAGTACATGGTTCGGGTGGTGGGGGGAGGGTTAGTGCTGGGGGAATGTGGGAATGGGGCATTTAGTGGGGCTGGTAAGATAGAGCTGAGTGGCCTAGACATTTGGATCCAGCATGAATGAGCTCTCCTAACAGAACAGGATGAGACACATACCTGTCATGGGTTCCCCAAGATGGGCACCTTCCCAAAACAACAAAGCATGTGACCTTGTCCTCCCTCACTCTCCCTTCGTCACCATGAACTGTTGCTGTCAGCTGCTACCTCATGTCCCATCTAGAAGCTTGAGGATCTGTCCTTGGGGTTCTGGTCACTGACAGGGACTAAGTCCGGTCTTTTCACCTGCTGTCTGCAGTGACTCACCCATTCAGAGCACTGTATAAATGACCAGTAATGGAGATGGCCTCTGGCTCTAGAGTTTGCTCTGGATTTGGGACCTCCCAACGTTTGGGTTTGGGTCTCAGCCCATCTCTGCCTGAGAAGGCATCAGCCTCCCATGTGCATTGATTGTTCATGGAGCCCTGATCCTGTTCTGCAGACAGGAGACCAAAGCTCCTTCCTGCCTTGTGCAAAATTTTCAGGCCAGGGTCCTTGTAGACTTAACTAGAACAATGAGCATATCTGAGCCATGTCAGATTGAAGTCTGTTCCAGCTGCCATTCATGCCATCTGGAGAGGGATGCATACACCGCAGTGCTGAGACAGGGAACGGGGCCTGCACTCCCTCCCCATTGCTCACCTGGCCAGAACATTCATCTCAAAGCATTTTCTCTGTGTCCTGACCTTGGGAAAACTGCTTCTCTGCAGGCTGAAGCAGTTATTTGAACAGTGCAAACAGACTCAGCTTTAAAGTAATCATTGTTAAAATATTTCCTCAGCGGCCCAGGCCAAGAGGAAATGTGTATTTAAAATGTAGCTGTGATATCTGACCCTTCTGTGGTGCTCTCTCTCCTAGGATCTCACAGCACTTTACTAGCGTTGGCTGATAAACTTTCCCAGTAAGCGGGGGGCTAGGAGATGGGGACTCTAAGCCACAGAGATATGAAGTAGTTATTCCAGGACAATTGATTCATAGACTTGTGTCAATTTTAAAACCAAAAGGGGCCATTAGATCATCTAGTCTTACCTCCTGTGCAGCACAGACAAAAATGGCACTTATATTGAGCCCAATAACTTGTGTTTGGCTAAAGCATCTCTTGCAGAAAGGCATCGAGTTAGGGCAATAGATTCTTCCTAAAATTGGTGGGGCCTCTCTCCATGGCCCTGCCCCGTCCCTCCTCTTCTCTCCAAGACACTGTCCTCTAGCCAAGCTGGAAGCTGGAGCCAGGAGCGCAGCCAGCTTTTTTGGAGCCCTAGGCGGCAGAAGGTCCCGCCCCCGAAATGGTGCCCCGACAGAGGCAGCGGACTGTCCTGCCACTGAAATACCACTGACGACTGGGGCAGCCACCGCCCCCCCCAAATGTTAGCGCCTAGGTGACCGCCTAGGTTGCCTAATGGGTTGCGCCAGCCCTGGCTGGATCCAGACCGGGGAGCCTGGACACCTGCACCTGCCTGGTGTAGTGGGGCGTGAGATCTGACCCCCCCCACCCAGGGCAGGTGGAGGGTCCACAGCTCCCCACAGCTGCCCACGCGGATCTTACCCCGACCCAGCTCTGGCTTCTGTGCTGTGGATAATGCCAAGCACATTCCTGGTGCTGAATAACAAATACTAACAGACTCTCCTCATGCTGCTCTCCTTGCTGCCCCAGCCCTGGTGTTCCTCCAAGCCACTGAATGCATCTGAGCTAGATTGCAAGGCCAGCATCTTCAAAGTTTAAAATCATCTGCACCTCATGCTGGTGTGCAGGAATGCATCTGAGCTAGATTGCAAGGCCAGCATCTTCAAAGTTTAAAATCATCTGCATCTCACGCTGGTGTGCAGATATAAATTTAGGGTCTAGTTTTAGACACCCATGTTTGCAAACTCTGCTGCAAGCTCATTGGGGCGGGGCCATTGATTCTGATACTTTCAAAGCTCCGTGTACATTTCTGACATTATAAACAAGGAATAGTTGAAATAACAGGAACCATTTCAGGAAGTTGTCTGGCCTGTGCTATACAGGAGATCAGTCTGTCACATCTGGCCTTAGAATCTGTGAAAATATCAGCATGACACAGGCATTAACAATGCAGATCAATTAAACATGGAGTCCCCTGGACTTACACTGAAAATTACCAGGATTAGAATGGCTCTAACTGAGAGCTTCACTCTGCTTTGAAGTCACCTGTTTCCCTGCCCCTGGGCCCACTGAGCTATCATTCTGAGGAATTCTAGGAGGGGGCTTCTTCTGATGTAGAACCCCCAACCCCATCACAGCAAACATCGCTGAGCCCAATCCAAACAAGAGCCTTTTTCACACTACAATCAGGTATCAGCAGTGTTTGTGCATCCACACCTACTACGCTACCTAACGGTTCTAGTATCAGTGCCTACTGGGGAAATCTGGGCAGGTCTCCCGTATGGCCTCAGCTGGGGGTAGTTCTCAGACACATGCACACAATGGTTCCAGGAGCATGCAGGGCAATGCATTCTGGAACGTCTACCGGCCAGAAAGCTGGAAGGGAGCAGGACTGGTCAACCCAATTATACAGACACAGCTAAGGGGTCATACTGACCCTATCAAAATAAGGGATTGTACATCATAGCGTCTGTCAGCTGAGCTCATTGTACACACCAGAGGTTTCTTGTACTCCTCCTTTCTCCCTCCACCTCACATTCCCTGTGCGCCATCCTCCCCCTGTGTTTCAGAGACTCTCCAAATCTCTCCCACCCCTGGCATTGGCTCTCTATGCTCCCCATGGACCTCCTTTTCTCCCCATACCGGAGTCCCCCATTCTCCCAGTATGCTAAGAGTTTTGAGTGGCTCCCCACACCTGACCCCCAAGTACCTATCTTCTCCCCAGCCTGGAAGGGAATGGTGGGCAGCTGGTGCCCTTCCTCGACCCCCCCCCTCGACCCTCTGAGCAGGCTTTGGAGAGGCAGGATGTTAGGAAGGCAGAGGAAGGAAGGAATAAAGCCTTCTTGCTTCAGTCCCTGTGGCCACCCTGGTGGCCAAACTCCTGCCCCACAGTTCCTAGTAGGGAGAGCAATTAGTTTTCCTCTGTCATTCAGCACGAGGCATTATTCACGGGTGCCACCAGCAGCGACAGCAGCTCCATGTGTCCCCATTTCCCCACTTTTGATGTTCTGATTCTCTCCAGCGTCAGTAGGGTTCTGGCCCTTGATGCCTAGACCATTCCCTGGCATTTTGGAATTGATTGGATGTGGCATTCAGAAGCTCCCAAAGACAGAGTAATGCCATCGAGTTAAGTGCAAGGCCTCGCAAGCTCAGCCAATTACAGTATTGTGACCTGACTATAGAAAAACAACCCCAGGCCACTGGCAGAGGCAGGCAGTGTCAGCTGCTGTTGTTAGCTACCAAGTTTTAACCATGCTGAGCATAGACACTGACCATGGCTACAGCCAACCTTGCTAGTCACTCGCTACAAACTAGATTAAAAGATGCAGCATGAAGGACGCAGTGCAGAATCCCTCCGCCCCCTTCCCCAGACCTTACCAATCAAGCCTCTTTGGAACTGTTTTCAAGTCTGATTTGCTTACTGAAGCTCTAGTCAAGAAAGCTGGTGGGAATTTTATTTTAAAGTGTGTGAATTTTTAAAAAAAGAAAATAATTTTTGTTTTAAATTCACAAAAAATGATTTTGACAAAAATGTAGTACAAAATTCTTTTTTTAATTTTCAAAAATTTTCAATTAAAAATGTCATTTTGTTTTGGTAGGGAAAATCTTATTTTCTCTTTTTAATCCCCTCCTCCTTTTAACACTGGGAAAAAGTCAAAGTGTTTCCCCACACCCTACCCTCAAGTACCTTTCTTCTCCACAGCCTTCCTCTCACTTAAAGATCCAGAAAGTTAAAAAGAGAGAAAAATGTTGCTTTTAAAAGGGAAAGTCTTATTTTGTCTTGCTTTTTCCCTTTTTAACCCCCCCACCCACCCGTCTACTAGAAAAGGAGTTAGGAGAGAGAAAAATTGAGAAAAATGGTAATTTTCCAAAAAAGTTAAGATGACAAATTTTGAAAATACAAAAGAACTATTTCTTCCAAAAAACCTTTTTGTTTCACTTTTATTTTTGAAAAAATAAACATTTCACTCAAAATTATTTGTATGAAGAATTTCATTTTTCACTAAAACCCATTTATTGATGAAAAAACTTTTAATTAAAAAGAAAAAGTATGACCAGTGCTAATTAGAAACATAGATTATTAGGTTTGGAAGGAACCTTGGGAGATCATCTAGCCCAACTCCTTGCTCAAAGGAGGATCAGTCCCCGAATGACCCTCTCAGGGATTGAACTTACAACCCTGAGTTTAGCAGGTTGATGCTCAAACCACTGAACTATCCCTCCCCTCTCTAATAAAGAGCCATTCAAGATAGAGTGGACACCAAAAATCATGGACCAAACAGCGACTAGATTTAAGGCTATTACAACAATATGTAACTCACTAATCCCTTCTTTGCATCCTGTGACTGCAGAGCTGTTAATGGGTCATTGTTGAATGGTCCTGTGATGGGTTGGATCACAGAACCCCCCCTGGGAGCTGCCACCTGATGTGCCAAGACTACCCCTGCTCCTGTTTTCCCTGCCAGCTCAGGACCCCAGCACCCTATCTCGCTGAGCCAGACACTCTTGTCTGCTTCAACAAAGACCCCGGGTCTGAATTACTTGCCCCAAAGCTGCAGGTTTACCTGAAAACAGCTCACAGAAGTGTGCTTGTCTTTAGCACCCAGATGACCAACTCCCAGTGGGGTCTAAACCCAAATAAATCCGTTTTACCCTGTATAAAGCTTATGCAGGGTAAACTCGTGAATTGTTCGCCCTCTATAACACTGATAGAGAGATATGCACAGGTCTTTGCTCCCCCAGGTATTAATACATACTCTGGGTTAATTAAAAAGTAAAAAGTGGTTTTATTAAATATAGAAAGTAGGATTTAAGTGGGTCCAAGTAGAAACAGACAGAATAAAGTAAGTCACCAAGCAAAATAAAATAAAATGCACAAATCTATGTCTAATCAAACTGAATACAGATAATCTCACCCTCAGAGATGCTTCAGTAAGTTTTTTCTTAGACTGGACACATTCCAAGCCTGGGCACAATTCTTTCCCTTGGTACAGCTCTTGTTCCAGCTCAAGTGGTAGCCAGGGGATTCTTCATTATGGCTCCTCTCCTTCCTTTGTTCTGTTTCACCCCTTCGTATATCTTTTGCATAAAATGGGAATCCTTTGTCCCTCTGGGTTCCCCCCCTGCACCTGGGGGAAAGCACCAGGTTAGAGATGGATTCCAGTTCAGGTGACATGATCACATGTCACTGCAAGACTTCATTACCCACTTGCCAGCACACACATCCACAGGAAGACTCACAGGTAAAACACACTCATCTGCAGACAATTGTCCTGGCTGATGGGAGTCACCAAGACTCCAAACCACCATTAATGGCCCACTCTTTGCATAATTACAATAGTCCATCAGAGTTATGTTTCATATTTTTAGTTTCAGGTACAAGAGTGGTACATTTATACAAATAGGATGATCATACTCAGTAGATTATAAGCTTTGTAATGATACCTTACAAGAGGCCTTTTGCATGAAGCATATTCCAGTTACATTGTATTCACACTCATTAGCATATTTTTATAAAACCGTATAAACAACACAATGTCACCAGTCTCTTCCAATATTTGTTAACTCCTTACACTAAACACTCTGCACCTGGCATTTTGCTGGGAGCCTGGGAGTTCCTTTCCCAGACCTGAGAAGAGCTCTGTGTGGCTCCAGAGCTTATCTCCTCTGGCGATGGCACTACAATTGACTGTAGAAATTGTCTCAGATAGCAAAGCTGGGCAACATTTTTCAGACAAATAATTTATTTGCTAAAAATGCTGTTTTGGTTGATCTGAAACTATTTGCAAATTTGGCCCAAATTTTCTGAATAGTTTCAACAAAAAAAAATAAATACCAGATTCATGTGAGGACTGCACTGCTATTCAAGCCATGCTCTCTCCACTTAACCCATTAACCGAGTGCTTAAAGACAGAGGTGGGAAACCTTTTCAGGAAGTGGGCCTTAGAACCTAGGTCTCACACTTCTTAGGGGAGGGCCCTGGCCACAAGCTATTGAGGAATGGAGAGTGCTAGCTGCTGAAGCTGGCCATGTTAGTGGTGGGCCTCTCACTTTCTCATGGTCTTTCTCTAGCCCAGTCACTATGCAGGCCTTTTATGCTCAGCAGAACAGAGTGGACAGAACAGATCCCCACCCCTCTCCCCCCAGTGCCCTATAGCCTGGAGGTTAGGGAACTGACCTGGGTTTAAGTCCCTACTTCAGCATGGGAATCTGAATCTGGGTCTCCTACTCTGAGGTCACTGGGGCTGAGGGTCTGTCTAGCACAGGGCTAAATGGCATAAGGCATTAATCTAGTTCCAAGTTCACACCCCTCTGCAGCACTCTGAGCTTCCTAGATGGGTGCAGAGTTGTCGGAACCTGAGCAGCCCAGTCTGCATCGTTCACAATTTGACACCAGTTCAATTTCTGACACAGGCCAAAAAATCTCATAAGAGCATCTATGCTCAAATCCCTGAACTCTCCCAGAAGAGCACTGGCTGTGGTAAATCCATCTCAAAGACCCTTTTAGCTGGGACAGCTCTTTGGATTTATCCCTGCCTGTGCAGAGTGAATCACTCAGCTGCTGCCCAAGAAAGTTTGCCCAGAGTCAGTTTGACAGGATTTGCATTGAGCTATTTATTTGCCTGAAGTCCTTGCTCATGGGAGGTGAGAAGAGACACTATTTGTACTCAGGGGGACCCAAGGATGGCAGGACCATTACACATTCAGGGGATATTGCCTGGTGAATTTCCTTTTCATAGGAGCAATTTACATGCACAGTTTATGCTCATAATGTAGCACCTAGTGTGAAATAGTTGTTTGCATTCTGAAGGGTCCAGATCCCCTTGTTCTCTCTGAACTCTCCCCTCCCCACACTTTCCACTCTCTTGTAGCCCCTCCCAGGCACCTCCATGGACCAGAGCAGCAAAGTGAAGCTTGGAATTTGGTCAGACTGCATCCCCGACAAAATCCGTCCAAAGCACTAGAAGTCCTGGACTCACCCCCACTTCCCCTCAGCCTAGTGATGTTCTACAAGAGGATCCCAGACAGTTGTCCTGACAGGGGCCTTGTATGATTTCCGCCAGCCTTAACCTGGGCTTTGTGACGGGGCAAGGCCAGATGGCCGTAGAAAAGTAGTGGGAGATGGATATATTAGCCCCAGGTTAAACAATCCCTGGCAGCTGCTCCAGGTCAGTTAACTAACCTGGGGCCAATTAAGAGCTTTCCAGAAGCCAAGGAGGATGCTAGGTTGATTGGGACACCTGAAGTCAATCAGGGGCTGGCTGGAACTAGTGAAAAGCCTCCCAGTTAGTCAGCTGGGTGTGCATGCCAGGAGCTGGGCGAAGTTGTGCTGTTGGAGAGACTGAGCTGTACACACCACACCAGGCAGGAGGCTCTGAGGTAAGGGTGAAGTGGAGCTTGAGGATGTGGGAGCTGCTGTGGGGAAGTAGCCCAGGGAATTGTATGTGTCCTGTTCCTAAAAGATCAGCTACCATAGATGATACTATTAGGGTCCCTGGGCTGGAGCCTGGAGTAGAGGGTGAGCCTGGGCTCCCCCCTACCCCTTTGCCCCTGATTAATCACTGAGACTGGGAGACAACAGAGACTGTGTGAGGGAGGATAGCTTCTCCTCACCTCCCTCCCTGGTTTATGATGAAAATGGCTCAGTAGACTGTAACTCTTGTCTCTAGAGGGAGAAGGGTTAAGTGGAGGGTCACAGTGAGCCTCTGAGGCTAGTGAAATCCATCAGGAAACGCAGGACCCACACAGACAAGGACAGAGCTTTGTCACAGTTTGTCTCCTGCCAGTGTGTTTGTGCCACAGCAGTCAGGGCAGGTGCAACCACTCAGATGACCTAGGCGGTCACCTAGGGCACTAGGATTTGAGGGGTGGCATTTTCTTCTGCAGCGACTGTGGTGGCTGGATCTTCGGCCGCCCCAGTCGCTACCAGCATTTTGGCGTAGTGAGTTGGAACAGGGGAGCATGGGGAGGGCTGCCTGCAGCAAATAAGGGGGAGGGCACACAGGAGAACTCCCTGCCCCACCTCCTCCCCGAGCACACCATGGCTACTTCACTTCTCCCGCCTCCCAGGCTTGTGGGGGTCAATCAGCTTAGGCGCCGCAACCCTGGGAGGTGGGAGAAGTGAAGCAGCGACAGTGTGCTTGGGGTGGAGGCGGGGCGGGGGGAGCTGCCATGGGCAGAGCGCCTCAGGGTGGTGGCTCAGGGATGGGGAGGGTGCAAGGTGGAAGTTTCACCTAGGAAGTGAAACATCCTTGCACCGGCGCTGATAGCAGTGTTTGCTAGGGAATGCCAGATGGAAAAAGAATGGCTGGCGTGTGGCTCACTGCTGGCCCCAGAGGTGTGTCACTGAATGGCCAAGCCCCAGTATGTGTCACAGGAGTGCAACTGCAGTCCGCTGAGTGCAACACATGCTCTGCACTGTGCCAGCTACGCCTTGGGGAAGGAGGATGTTTCGTTAGGCTTCCTTAAATAAACACGATCTTCTCAGCAGCAAAGAATCCTGTGGCACCTTATAGACTAACAGACATTTTGGAGCATGAGCTTTTGTGGGTGAATATCCACTTCTTCAGATGCATGTCACCCACGAAAGCTCATGCTCCAAAATATCTGTTAGTCTATAAGGTGCCACAGGATTCTTTGCTGCTTTTACAGATCCAGAGTAACACGGCTACCCCTCTGATACGATCTTCTCAGTAAAGAGTGTGAAATTTCAGACTGCCAATCCCTGCATAATCACTGCAAACAACCCCTCTGATTAGGGAGACTGGTCTCTTCTGCAGAGGTGTAGGGGAAGCTGGATTTGCCTGGCAGCAGTACAATGCTGACGCTGACGCTGGTGCTGTGTCTGCCCAAAGGTAGTGAGCCTCTGACTTCCGTTCCAAATTCAATTGCCAGGCCTCTCACGTCTCCTGTTCTCCCCTCCCTTACCATCTCCACCCCTGCTTATCAGCATCTGATTCAGGAATCCCAGGGTTAACATTCCTGGAAATCCTGCCCAGCCTCAGCCCCAGTGAACTCCAAGGTAACACAGCAACACAAGGGCTGGATAGTGGGAGGCAGGAGGGGACAAACCTGGTGCAGACACCCCTACGGAATGGCTGCAAAGGCTCATTTGGCTCCACGAGATGTGCGTGTGCTGTGCAAAGTCAGTGCATTACTGACACTGATTAAGGAAGCCAAGTAATTGACAGCGAGGTCCTGGTTAATGAGCAGGGACACTAATGAAGCCGTGTGTCCTCTCGAAGTTCCCTCTGCCTCTGGGACAGCCCCAGGACCTTTCAGCAAACAGATGAGGAAACATGTCCGTTTAGCCCAGATGCGTCGCAGGGACCGATCTAGCAAGCACAGAGTCCACAATAATTATTCCCACCTCCCCCCATGAAAAATGGAGACAAGAACAAACTCATCATTTTACTGACAGTTTTCTTTGCGGTGTTTAGGCTTTTGTCAAACATGGACAATCTGATTTGAGGATTTCATAGTCTTGATGACGACCTGAACATTTTGGCCAAAAGCCGACACTCCATTTGGACAAAAAAGCCAATTCTGGTCAAAATAAGGTTTGGGTGGAAAGTTTCAAGCCAGCCCTGTCATAAACAGATAGTTAAGGGTTAATGTCTCTTTTACCTGTAAAGGGTTAACAAACAGGGAACCAAACACATGACCAGGGGACCAATCAGGAGACAAGATACTTTCAAATCTCGGTGGAGGGAAGCCTTTGTTTGTGTTTTTTGGGTTTGGCTTTGTTCTCTCTGGGCTCTGAGAGTGACCACACGTACCTACAGGCTCTCTAATCTTCTATTCCAATTTTGTAAGTACAAAGGTAGAAAGGCAGTATAGTCTTTTTATTTGTTTTTTCTTTATTTGCAAATGTGTATTTGGCTGAAAGTAATTTAAATTGTATTTCTGCTGGAGGAGGCTGTTTCTCCAATTTCTATAAGCTGACAGACCCTGTAACTTTTACCATCTAAATTACAGAGATAACTTTTACCTTTTTTTCTTTCTTTTATTAAAAGTTTTGCTTTAAGACCTGTCTGATTTTTTTTCCCCTTGTTGAGGCTCAAGGGAACTGAGTCTGTACTCACTAGGGAATTGGTGGGGAGAAGGGAAAGGTGAATTTCCTCTTTGTTTTAGATTCACGGAGTTTGAATCTGTATTGCCTCTGGGTGAAGGGAAAAGAGGAGGGGGGGTGGGGAAGGTATCATTCCTCTCCGTGTGGTGATTCAAGGAGTTTGAATCATGGTGATCTCCTAGTGTACCCAGGGTGGAAAGGAGCTGGGAGGAAGGGAAGAGGGGGAAGGAAAATGGTTTATTCCCCTTTGTTGTGAGACTCAAGGAATTTGGGTCTTGGGGGTCCCCAGGGAAGGTTTTGGGGGAGACTAGAGTTTATCAGGCACTCTACTCTAAGTCCTGATTGGTGGCAGCACTACATGATCTAAGCTGGTAATTGAGCTTAGGGGAATTCATGCTAGTACCCATGTTTTGGACGCTAAGGTTCAGAATTGGGAATTATACTATGACAAGCCCTTTAGCAGTGTGCGGCCCTGCTGGGGGCTCGGACCTCCAGAGGTGCTGGCCTCTGTCTTGTCCTCAAGGGTGGCACCAGGGAATGGCATCAATGGCCTCCTGCTCGGTGGCCTCTGGAAGTCTGGGATGGGAGTCTTCAGAGCAGCATCCCACCCAAAGCTTTTACAGGCACAGCCTGATTTGAAAGGAATCTCAACCCAGAGCCCCATTTTGCTCCCATAATATCGTGTAAGCAAATAGCTGGAGGCCCCGTTCATGGCATTTGGCTCCATGCTTTGCCAGTGCAGTCGGACAGTTGTACATTGAAATGAGTCCAGTTGCGCCTGAAATATCAGTCCCTGCACCATGGGGGGCGGGTTCCTAAACAAATGAAGGCTTCTATGGTTCCCTAACCACTAGATAAAGGGAGAGGGGGCGGGGCAGAGGGTGGGAAATGATGCAGTTGTGTTACTGGTTTCACACAGAGCCTGGCTTTGGAGTGTCTCAAGGGAACAGTGGTGGTTGGTCAATAAACCGGTGCTGGGCTTTCTCCACAGCGTAACTTGAAGTGCAGGGAGCTGGCAGGACAGCCCCACTCATGTTCCCCACTGAGCCATTCTATGAGTCACTACGGATGTGTTGGCGCCTCTTGACTGGGTGTTCCCAGTTAAATCCTGGGATGTCAAAGTCTGTCCCAGTCCCACAGCTATGCAGATTAGATAATGCACCTCCCTGAGCAAACATGGCTCAGTCACATCCCTTTGCTCCACAGTCCCTGGATCTATCAAGAACCCCTGCACAAGCCATAATCTCAGGCAGATGCATTAAATGCAACATGTACTCCACTTCCCTCTGCCTTGAACCAAAGCCCAAAGGGAAGGTGACAAAATATTTGCACTGAGCAAGTGTGGATGTATCCTTACCCAATAACATTCACTCATCACTAGCACCATAAAACTAAAAGCATCCCTTTTGGGGCTGCCAAGGTTGGTGCCAGTTTGCAGAGGTAGCTTTGCAGCCAGAAGGAACAAGAGGAAACCCAGAGAATCACACCAACACCTGGAAGAGACTGGTCTACATATTAGTGACTCCCTACTAGCAAGAGTGGACAGGCCTGTCAACAAAGCTGATCCGGAGAACAGAAGGGTGAGCCGCCTGCCGGGAGCAAAGATATGGGACGTGGACTTAAGGCTGAAGAGGATTCTAATGGGAGCAGGAAAGAATCCACTGATTGTCCTTCACATGATCCAGCTAGATTCTTGCTGGAACAAGTGAAACAGCTAGATTCTCTCTGGAACGCATCAAGGGAGACTCTGCCAGGCTGGGGAAGACACCTAAAGAAATGGAGGCTCAGGTGATCTTGGGTGGGATTCTGCCTGTTCCTAGAGGAGGAGACTGAAGGAAGACAAGATTCTGATGATCAGCAGATGGCTCAGGCAGTGATGCTATGAGGGTGGCTTGAAAGTCCCCCGGGATTTATTCATGGACCGAGGACTGTTATGATGGGATGGACTCCAGCTGAATATGGAAGGAAATAGAGTCTGAGATGCACAACTAATTAAAAGAGCTTTAAACTAGGAATTCAGGGGAGACAGGCAGTAGATTGACTGTACCCAGTTGGGCGAGGAGTCTGGGCGAGGAGTCTGGGCGAAGCCAAGCAAAAACAACTAAAATGATAGCACTGCAAGAAGCCTAGATATTAAAATGGAGGAACTAGAGCTACTGGTGCAGGAAGTGAAACCAGATATTAGAGGGATAACAGAAAATGGTGGAATAGTAATTGTGATTGGAGTACAGGGATTGAAGGGTATGTGCTAGTCAGGAAAGACAGAAATCAAGGTAAAGGCGGTGAAGTAGCAATGTGTATTTATGATGAGGCAGACTGTAAGGAAATTAGACGTGATGGAATGGAGAAAACAGTTTGTTTGGGTCAAAATCACTTTGGGGAAGAATGTTACCAGAGGCTCCTCTGAGATAATTCTTGGGGTCTGCTACAGGCCCCTGGATCTGATTTGGATCTGGATAGAGACCCATTTAACTTTTAATTGAATAAATACTACTGGGAATTGTGTGGTTATGGGAGACGTTAACTTCCTAGATATAGCTTGGCGGATAAGCACTACTAATAATGGTAGTCCTGGATTTTCCTGGATGTGATAGCAGACAGATTTCTTCACTCAATGGTTGTCAAACCAACAAGAGGGGATGCCATTTTAGATTTGGTATTGGTACATAATGGGGAGCTCCATAGAAGACCTGGTTGTAGGGGACAACCTTGATTCGAGTGATTATGAGCTAATTCAGTTTAAATTAAATGGAAGGCTAAACAAAAATAGATCTGTGAATAGGGTCCCTGATTTCAAAAGGGCAAACTAAAAAATTAAGGGAATTAGTTAGGGAAGTGGACTGGGTCTGAATGTGGAGATGGCTTTGAATGACTTTAAGTCAAAGTGCAGAAGCTATCTGAAGCCTGCATCCCAAGCTAGGGGAAACAATTCTTAGGGAACAGTTGCAGACCAAGATGGATGAGCAAACATCTCAAACAGGTTGTTGAGAGAAAGCAGAAAGCCTACAAGGAATGGAAGAAGGGATGGAACAGCAAGGAACACTACCTCTTAGAGGTCAGAAAGTGTAGGGAAAAAGTGAGAGCTGCCAAAAGCCAAGCAGAGTTGGATCTTGCAAAGGAAATTAAAACCAATAGTAAAAGGCTGTATAGCCATATAAATAAACAAGGAAATAAAAAACTAAGCACTGACAATGGGGTGGAGATTAAAGAAAATCTAGGCGTGGCCCAGCACCTGAAGAAATACTTAGCCTCAATTTTTAATAAGAGGAATGAGAAGTTTAGGGGTAGTGGCTAAGTGGCTAATGAAAATGAGGATATGGAAGTAAAAATTATCACATCTGAGGTGAAAGTCAAATGAAAAAAGTTTAATGGGAATAAACCGGGAGACCAGGATAATCTCCATCCAAGAATATTAAGGGAACTGGCACTTGTAAGCCCAATAGCAAAGATTTTTAATGACTGTAAACTGAGGGTCATACCCTATGCCTGGAGAATTATTAATAGAGTACCTATTTTACATACAAGAAGATCTGGATGATGTTGAAAACTGGAGTAATAGAAATGGGACAAAATTTAATAGTGCAAAGTCATGCACTTAGGGACTAACAACAAGAATCTTTGCTATAAACTGAGATGTCATCAGTTGGAAGTGACAGAGGGGAAGAAAGAGCTGGGTGTATTGGTTGATCACAGGATGATTATGAGCCAACGATGTGATGTGGCGGTAAAAAAGGTTATAGCAGTCCTAGGATGCATCAAGTGAGGTATTTCCATTAGAGACGGGGAAATGTTTTCATTATTATACCAGGCATTGGTGAGACTTCATCTGAAATAGTGTGTGCAATTCTGCTCCTCCATGTTTAAGAAAGATGAATTCAGAGTGCAACAGGTGCAGAGAAGGGCTATGAGAATGATCAGAGGAATGGAAAACTTACCTTACTAGAGGAGATTCAACAAGCTTGGCTTGTTTAGCCTAACCAACCAAAGGCTGAGGGGAGCTATGATTGCTCTCTGTAAATACATTAGAGGGATAAAAACCAGGGAGGGACAGGAGTTAATTTAAATTAAGGGCCAATGTTGGCACAAGATCAAATGGTTATAAACTGACCACCACAAAGTTTAGGCTTGAAATTAGATGAAGGTTTCTAACCATTGGAGGAGTGAAGTTCTGGAACAGCCTTCCAAGGGGAGCAGAGGGAGCAAAAAATCTAACTGGCTTCAAGAGTGTGCTTGATAAATTTTTGGAGGGGATGGTATGATGAGACTGCCTACAATGGCATGGAGCTGATCTGCTGCTGCCAACAGCAGATATCTTCTACAGCCAGGGATGGGACACTAGCTGGGGAGGGCTCTGAGGGCTGGTCTACACTACAGGGGAAAATCGATCTCAGATAAGCAACTTCAACTACGTGAATAACGTAGCTGAAGTCGAAGTATCTAAGATCGAATTACTCACCGTCCTCACAGTGTGGGATCGATGTCCACGGCTCCCCATGTCGACTCTGCAACTCTGTTGGGGTTGGTGGAGTTCCGGAATCGATATAAGCGCGTTCGGGGATCGATATATCGTGTCTCGATGAGACACGATATATCGATCCCCGAGCAATCGACTGCTACCCGCCGATACGGCGGTTAGTGAAGACGTAGCCTGAGTTACTGCAGAGAATTCTTTCCCAGGTGCCTAGCTGGTGGGCCTTGCCCATATGCTCAGGGTCTAACTGATCACTACATTTGGGGTGGGGAAGGAATTTTTCCCTGGATCAGATTGTCAGAGACCCTGGATATAGGCATCTGCTTTCTAATTTCCCATAGATTCTCAACTCCTACCCTGCCCTAGGCCTCACGCCCGCTCCACTCATTCCCCTAAAGCCCCACTCTGCCTCTTCCCACCCCTGCCATGCCCAGCCTCTTCCCTCCCCACCCCTGATCCACTCTGCCTCACCTCTTCCTGCCCCTTTCCACCCCCTTCCCACAGCATGCCCCACCCTTGCTCTGCCCCCTCTTCCCTAGAGCCTCCTGCATGCCACTGAACAGCTAATCTGTGGTGGGCGGGAGGTGCTGGGGAGGGGAGAGGGAGGAGCTGATCGGGGGGATGCTGATGGGTGTTGAACATCCACTATTATTTTTTCCGTGGGTGCCCCAGCTCCGGAGCATCCTCAGAGTTGTTGCCTATGACCCTGGGGTGGGAGGTTTCATCTTCCTCTGCAGCATGGGGCATGGGTCACCAGCAGGTTTACATTAGTGTAAATGGTAGATTTTCTGTAACTTGAAGTCTGAAAACAATATTTGGAGGACTTCAGTAAATCAGCCAGAGGTTAGGGGTATCTTACAGGTGGGCGAGGTTCTGTGGCCTGCGATGTGCAGGAGTTCAGACTAGATGACTACGATGGTCCCTTCTGGCCTAAAAGTCTGAGTCTAAATATAACCATCCAGGTCTCCCCAAGAGGTCTGGGTCTGGCCGGGAGCTGCAGTTCCTCTGGGGAAGGTGTCAGTCACTGACCTACCTGCAGATACTGTTGAGCAGTGTTACTGGAGCAGAGTGGCTATTGTGTTCCAGCTCAGTAGCTGTTTTTCAAGGCTGGCTAATGTGCTCCCAGTACACAAAGTGTTTTAGGATCCGTGGTGATGAAAGGAGTGAGGGAAATCTCAGGGATTGTCCTGTGATTCTTCCTGTTTCGTCTGCAGAATGTTTATCAGAGATCCAGAGAAGCATGAACGCTGCTAGTCTCTCCCCACTGCCCATTAAACATAGGTCTATTCTGACACCATCAGAATAGAAAAAAGGCATCTGCTCTGTCCACCCCTATCTCGAATGCTACAGGTAACACAAGTAATGGATTTTGGAGACTAGGAATCCCAAGATGTGGCATATTTTATTTTACATTACCCAGCTATTTTGCTTCAGGACAACTCTGTGCACACAAGAGAGTATAATGTAAGTGAGCCAGTTCAGTCAGAGCTACCGTTCTCATAGAGTGTGGAGAGGTATCATGGTGGCACAACCATTCATCTCCTTGCTCGGTCAACACAACAAGAGATATTATAAAGACAATTATATGTATCACCTTGAGCTTAGCCTCAAACTGCTCCAGATTCGAGCTGCCGAAAATTATTTTTTTCCATTGGAAAATGCCACTTCATCAAAATGGAAATGTTTCTGAATGCACACCACTTTTGACAAATCATCACTGGGCAGCTTCCTCAGGGGAGAGAGAGAGACAGACACATGCCTCACCCCAAGCTACCCAATAGCCCGGCAGGCAGGGCAGCCATGAGGAAAATGACGTTTTAGAGACCTCTTTTGGAGCGGTGATTTGAACGTGGGTCTCTCTCGTCTCTGAAGCTGATGCCCTAAGCGCTGGGAAAATAGCTACCCTGGGGTGAGAACCCTCTGGCTTGCTGGGCCAATGAGTATTTAAGGATTTATACAAAGCAGTGGGACTGTAGCACCAGAGTTTGACTTTGCAGCCTTGTGGTCACGCTACTCCCCTGGGTGACCCAGTGTCAGGTCCTTGTTCTGTAGCAGGCAGAGCTGGACTTGACTTTGCTGTTTACCCTGGGCTATTAGCTGCATGGGGGTCTCAATCACCCTGCCTTCTGTGCAAAATTTCAAAAGGTCTCAGGTTCATTCTTCATCAGAACAAAAACAAATTCCAAAACCTCAAAGTTTTTTGTGAAATGGCATTTTTTTTCAAGCCAGCCCTTCTCCAGCCCCAAGCCAGCCATGGAAAGCACAGGAGAAGAGCTGGTCTTGTTTAGATATGTTAAAATGTAAATCAAGGTGTTTGGGAGTAGTAAAGCAGGGATGGGACACGAGAGAGGGTGCTTTCCCTCAGTATGGCTGGACTCTTATCAACACAACACCCCTCCGCTCACAACCCATTGCTACTCACCCACTCGACTCCAGCTGTTGTAACAAGACCCCAGTGGAAAGTTTCATTAGCCAGATCAAGACTGAAAATGTACCCAAAGGCCGGGTCTCTGGGTTTGATTAAGGACCAGCTCTGATGGCTTGGCTGAGTGAGTGGGAAATGGTGACCTCTAGTGACCTGGCTCACAGAGACTCAAAAGGAGCTGTTTGGGGGCTTCTCCTTTAGCACAAGTGGTTGAAGACTGCTTCATTGGTTGCTAAAGGTCAAGGGTTCTAGTCCTGCTCCCCATCTGTGTGTATAATTAATTTGGTAAATGGAGTTTTTATTTGCAGCTTATGAATTCTCTGCAGAATGATGGAAAGGGCCTATTAGTTAACTATCTAACCCCCTGGAGAGCACAGGGTTCCCAGATATGAGACTTGTTTAGTTTTAAATATGGGGGTGAAATGCTGGTCCAATGGCAAAACTCCCATTGACTGCAGTGGCTCCAGGATATGACCAAAAGCTCAAAGCGAGTGCTCCAGAGTGAGCTGGGATGAGTGATCTGCTTGTGGACACTGCCTTCTGGTTTAGTCAAAAACATGAGGTGAAAATGAAAATCCTTTTTCCTTTCCCTCAGTGCAGTCAAACCCAGGCTTTATCCCTGAGTGAGCATTTGGAATCTGGGTTTTGCCTAACCTGACCCAACCTCCTGCTGACTTGCTCTGCACAGAGGATTTGCCTTCTGTTGGCATTGCAGCCATTTCCACAGCAAGGTGCCCTCAGACCAGGAGAAATGGGAGGATCCAAAGGTCAAGGCACAGGGGAAACTGCAGTTTTTACACCATAACATTTTGGGATGGAAAATAGCTTTGAGCACCAAAGAAGGGAATTTTAATGATGCTTTTCTTATGTCTGAACGAGCATCTCAAAGCAAAAGATCATTTAAGACCATGTGATTAAGTCCAGCCAGTTAGAAAGCCCATATTATCTCATTCTACATTAATACACATATTTACATTTTGGAGCTTGAATATCACTGTTAGGCTCTTGGAACAAGAAATTAACCTTCTATTCTCTCTACCCTCCAACCACCCATGAATATTAAAGGTAGTGGTCAGAAGCAGATCCCATTTGTGGAGAAATTACGAATTAATTAAATGTAGTTTCCCTTCCCTGCAGCTTCATTCAACCTTTATATCAAAAATGATATGAAATGCATTTGTATTAATTCATTTTTTTAAAATCCTTTGAATGTATTTCCCTCTTCTTTTAACTTAAAAAATGACTTGCAAAGACGATGATGATAAAAAACCTTCTGTACATGAATACAATGAATAATGAACTTCTAATCAGATCTGCATGAAGATTGTCAGGTTAGATATTGGTTTTCCATATGACCTGTTTTTTCTAATTATTGTATTTTTCCTGGCTCTGATTTTATAAATAGTGGCACCTCTCCCCTTCGCTTGCTCAAAAAGAGGTTTGTTTAATCTTTGACGTTTCTGATTTCACAGGCTTTCTTGCAAGTATCACACAATAGAGCTTTGTTGGTTTCACTTTAATTAAACACAATCACTGTGCTTCAAGTATTTGAGGAGCTAGCATTTTAAAAAGTTCTGACTCAAACAGTTCCTGTTCTACTTGAGAAATAATACAGTGTCAGGAAATAATTAAATATAAGTAACCAGAATTAATTAACATCTTGCTGCTTTTAATTTTCTCAAGTTTCTTTACTTCTGAACTTTTCTTTTTGGCGACTGCTTTGTCTATGACATCATACATAGTCATGGATAGAGACCCTCTCATACCTTTCCAAGCAATGGTGTTATGTTTTTAAAGCTATAAAATAATGTTTCAAAGCCACATGAACTATCAAAGGCTGTGTTCCCTATTCCCTGTGCATGTGGAGAACTTGGGTTCTTAGCACCTTCAACTCCCATTAAAGTCAGAGTGAGCAGAGGCAGAGCTATTCTAAGGCCCCGTCTACACTAGCAAGTTTCTGAGTAGTAAAGCAGCTCTGAGCACTGTAACTCCCAGGGTGTACACACTGCCAAGCCACTTAGTGCACATGTAACCCTTCTGCCCCTCTGAGTTGGCAGCAACAAGGGCTGGGTTCAGTATCCAGGGGTTCCGTTTCAACAACATAATGCATAACCGGCTCGAGCCCCCACCCAGTGACCTGGGAACACTTACATACCACCCCCTTGGGCGCCTCCAGGAGGCAATACTTCCCCACTCACAAGCACGGAGTCTGTGTAGCAAAATCCTTTTAATAAAGGAGGGAAACAATGTGGCATCACATTGGAGAAATACCACAACCAGGATTATAACACAGACCATAAGCAAAAAAAAACCCACCTCCAAATACGTCTGGCAATGTCCTTTCCCCTTTAGGGTCTTAAGTCCAATCACCCCAAAATCCAACAACTCAAAAGTCGCTGGTCAGTACCACCCCAGAATTCAAAAATTTGTCTGCAGAGTTTTACACACACACCCCAGCCTGGGTAGGGGAGGGGAAGCCCACACAGGGTGTTAAGGGGCACCTTACGTGGGCCAGGGCCAACTGCTCCGCCTCTCTGTGGAGTTCTACTGCAGCCTTCACCACGACCAGCTCCAGCTGTGCAGCTCCTCCAGCCGACCCGTGAGTCACTCCAGCCGCTCCTGCAAACTGCTCCACTCCACTCACTGTTCCATGGGCTGCTCCAACATGCTGCAAACTGCTCCGCTCTGCCAGCCACTAAGCGCTATGTCTTCAGGCTCCCCCACTAGCTAGCACAGCACTCAGTGATTTCAGCTCTCAGTAGGGGAGCCCTGGTGCTGGTGCACCATTGGCCCAACATGAATTCAGCTCAGCAGTCTCCCGATGGACTCCTAATGGAATCAAAATTAGCTCTACTCTTTAACAGTGGAGAAAAGAGGATGTGCAATTGGTGTTCCAGGCCCTCAAAAGGGGGGCCCATACCATCAGGTACACACACTAGTCCCCAACCTCTCTCAATTCACTGGGTTTTGGAACCCATGTCCCTTGTCTAGCAAGTGTCACTTAATTTATATTGAGACATCTCTGTCATAAAGCAGTCTCGTAGTTCCTCGTTCACATAATCGAGGGCAACACTTTATTTATCCTGCCCCAATAACAAAGAAATTGGGGATCCCGGAGCTGTCAAAATAACCATCCCAGGCTGCCTTGGGCTATACGGGGTGTGCCCATGCAAATACCTGAGATTCCACACTTCCTGAAATTCTTTCAACACTTCCCATAATTCACCACCAGATGTCAGGGTAGAGCTCATCCTGATTCTCCTTACACATAGAAACTGCGCAGATGCAGCACTCTAAAAAACCCACCTTGACGAGAGGTGTACAGCTTTCTGCGCCACGGCTACAGCATTGTGTAGCCAGTATAGACACCGTGGTGATTACAGTGCTGCGACTGGCCCCTGGGAGGTGTTCCACAATGCTTGCTCTCGCCTAGTGTTTTCCCCAGGAATTGAAATTAGGGAGGGTATTTGAATTTACAGCGGGGTGTCTGGGCTGATGAGGGGTGAGACTGTGATGGTGAAGGTGGGCTGAATGGCACCATAGTAAAAACTGAAAAATGTTTCATGACCCATTTTCTTAGATTTAACTCATGTTTTAAAATCATCACACAGATTAACGTTGGCTACTCAAGCCTTCTATGAAGCACAACGTCTACATCCTTCTTGGTTTCTTGTTATAATTTTGCACAACTCTGTTAATGAACTTCTTGAATGCAATGTGTTCATCTTTGGGTGCTTCTCATGTCTCCGGTACTTCCATTCCTTCAGTTGATATGCTCATTAGTTCATTCATGTGATCAGGCAGAAGACGACTTCTTTCAGAAAACAAAAGTCTATTCAATGATAAAAAAGAACGCTCAGCTGTAGCTGTTGTGACTGGAGTAGCAAGAGCTGAATTCCTACTTCTTTCATCCCAGGAAACAGAATACAAAGATCGGGTCAAGCCACTAGTGATGATAAAAAAGAAGTTGAAGACAAATCTTCATTCATTCGTTGTATGATATTCCACTCTGTGTTCAAATTCTCTATTCTGTCCTGATCACATGGTGGCCCCATTGCTGGTAGTGCCTCACTCCACTCAGCTGTTGGTATTTTATAGGACAGGGATTTGAAAAAGCTACAAGAGGTTGAGTAGAATCTAGAAGTCGCTGTTGTAGATTTTTAAGAATCAAGTCTGTGTACTTTATCACATGTCCTAACAAACACTTCTTGGCCTAGTCTATACTACGAGTTTAAACCAAATTTAGCAGCGTTAAACCAATTTAACCCTGTACCCATCCACACAACGAGGCCCTTTACATCACTATAAAGGGCTCTTTAAATTGGTTTCTGTACTCCTCCTCGACGAGGGGAGTAGTGCTGAAATCAGTATTGCCATGTCGGATTAGGATTAGTGTGGCCGCAAATAGAAGGTATTGGCCTCCGGGCGGTATCCCACAGTGCAGCATTGTGACTGCTCTGGAAAGCAATCTGAATTCAGATGCACTGGCCAGGAAAAGCTCCGCAAACTTTTGAATTTAATTTCCTGTTTGCCCAGAGTGGAGATCTGATCAGCACGGGTGGCGATGCAGTCCCAAATCCAAAAAGAGCTCCAGCATGGACCGTACAGGAGATTCTGGATCTGATCGCTGTATGAGGAGACAAGTCTGTTCTATCAGAGTTCCGTTACAGAAAACGAAATGCCAAAGCATTTGAAAAAAATCTCCAGACTATGATAGACAGAGGCCACAGCACAGTGCTGTGTGACAAGCATAACAGAAAGCCAAAGAATCAAATGGATGCTCATAGAGGGAGGGAGGGGGTACTGAGGACTCCAGCTATCCCACAGTCCCCGCAGTCTCTGAAAAGCATTTGCATTCTTGGCTGAGCTCCCAATGCCTGAAGGGTCAAAAACATTTTCCTGGGTGTTTCAGGGTATATGGCGTCAATTTACACCCTCCCCGAAAGAAAAGGGAAAAAAAGGTTTCTCGCCTTTTTTCAATGTCACCCTATGTCTACTGCATGCTGCTGGTAGATGGGGTGCTGCAGTGCTGAACACCAGCATCCTCTTCCTGGTGGCAGATGGTACAATATGATTGCTATTCATTGTCATCATCAGCTGGTGAGTGCTCCTGGCTAGTCTTGGTGAGGTCAGCTGGGGACACCTGGGTAAAAATGGGAATGACTACTGGTCATTCCCAGCAGATGGTACAGAATGGCTGGTAATGGTCTTCATCATAGCATCTGGAGGCTGAGCTCCATCAGTGCCCCCCCTTCATGTCTAAAGAAAAGATTCTGTACTCCCTGGACTATCATAGCAGCAGGAGGCTTCCTTCCCCCTCATTTTATCTCATTAAAAAGTCAGCATTTTTGTTATTCCTGCATTCTTTATTACTTCATCACACAAATGGGGGGATACTGCCACGGTAGCCCGGGAGGAGGGAAGCAATGGGTGGGGTTGTTGCAGGGGCATCCCCTAGAATGGCATGCAGCTCATCATTTCTGCAGGATCTCTGAGGCTATGACACGGAGCGGCTGTGCTCTCTGGTTCTCTAGTACACTTGCCCCATATTCTAGGCACCACTGACTCTATATTTAGACAAAGCATAAAGAAGGGAATGACCCAGGGAGTCATTCTCATTTTTGTCCATGTGCCTGCAGCCAACCTCAGCAGAGCCAGCCAGGAGCAGCTATGACAGCAGCAGACAGTACAGAACGACTTATAACCATCATCTCAGTGCCAATTTACAATGGCATAGCAGACAGTGCAATAGGGATGGTAACCATCTCTGCTAGCTTGCAAAGGCAATTGAATTCTGCTGTGTAGCACTGCAGTACTGCGTCTGTCAGCAGCATCCAATACACATACAGTGACAAAAGGCAAAACGGGCTCCATGGTTGCCATGCTATGGCGTCTGCCAGGGCAATCCAGGGAAAAAGGGCGCGAAATGATTGTCTGTCTGCCGTTGCTTTCACGGAGGAAGGATTGAGTGATGACATTTACCCAGAATCACCCACGACATTGTTTTTGCATTGGGATCTCAACCCAGAATTCCAATGGGCGGAGGAGATTGTGGGAACTATGGGATAGCTATGGAATAGCTACCCACAGTGCAATACTCCGGAAATCGACGCTAGCCTCGGTACATGGACGCACACTGCCGAATTAATGTGCTTAGTGTGGCCGCGTGCACTCAACTTTATACAATCTGTTTTACGAAACCGGTTTGTGTAAAATCGGAATAATCCCATAGTGTAGACATACCCCTTGTCTTCTTTACTTAAGGATTAAATATAAATGCTGTCATAACTATAAAGGGAAGGGAACTGCCCTCCTGTGTACAATACTATAAAATCCTTCATGGCCAGATACACCAAAATCCTTTTACCTGTAAAGAGTTAAGAAGCTCAGGAAACCTGGCTGAAACCTGACCCAAAGGACCAATAAGGGGAAAAGATACTTTCAAATCTTGGTGGGGGGAAGTCTTTTGTTTGTGCTCTTTGTTTTGGGGGTTGTTCGCTCTTGGGATTAAGAGGGACCAGACATCAATCCAGACTCTCCAAATCTTTCTGAACCAGTCTCTCATATTTCAAACTTGCAAGTAACTGTCAGGCAAGGCGTGTTAGTTTTATTTTTGTTTTCTCAACTTGTAAATGTTCCTTTTTGCTGAGAGGATTTTACCTCTGGTTGCTGTAACTTTGAACCTAAGGCCAGAGGGGGTTTGTCTGGGCTCTTTGAATCTGATTACCCTGTAAAGTTATTTTCCATCCTGATTTTACAGAGATGATTTTTACCTTTCTTTCTTTAATTAAAAGCCTTCTTTTTAAGAACTTGATTGATTTTTCCTATTTTTAAGATCCAAGGGGATTGGATCTGGACTCACCAGGAATTGGTGGGGGAAAGGAAGGGGGATGGTTAAATTCTCCTTGTGTTAAGATCCAAGGGGTTGGATCAGTGTTCACCAGGGACTCGGTGAAAAAGTCTCTCAAGGCTATCCAGAAAAGGGAGCTAGTACTTGAGAGTGGTGGCAGCAAGACCAGATCTAAGCTGGTAGTTAAGTTTAGAGGTTTTTATGCAGGTCCCCACATCTGTACCCTAAAGTTCAGAGTTGGGGAGGAACCTTGACAAATGCCTTCATTAGTCAACTTCTTGACTGAAGTCTTTGCTTCTTCCAGTACCTTTTCAATGGATAGCTCTCTGACTGATCCAAGTATAGCTTCTATTGCTTGTAGCAGATGCCTGGATGGCATTGTGTAATGACCCAAGTGGTTTCAACAATAGACTTACGAGAGAGAGAATAGAAATAGTCTTCTCTGAATGTAGTAGCAAAAGTAATTCACCAGCCTCACTACTTAGATCCATCCCATCTTGGTAGATACTTTCCAAAGCCAATAATAACAGCTGGAATAATTTTAAGACAACAGTCAAGGATCACCCATGAGAAAGCCAATGGGTTTTTCCAAGTTGGACTAATTTGAACTTCAGTCCCAATGTATCTTCTATATTTTCCAAGATATTCAGTCTTTTTAGACTCTTGCTTAAAAAAGAATATAATGAAGACATTAAATTTTTAGCTTTTTTAATGTCTTTTGAAGAGTCTGCAGCTCATACTAGTACTAGTTGGAGTAGATGGCCTCTGCAGTGTGTACAGGAGAGATTAGGGTTATACTTTTCTCTGAGCAAAGCTTGTCAACTCTTTTAAGATGTGGGTTGTCACAGATGCAGCCGATGTGTCTTCTATAACTTGATCATCTAGAAATGCATCTACTGGACTACCACTGACATCAAGATAATGTACACAGTGACTTAATACTTGTTGCCTATTTGCAGTGGTGCATTCATCAGCCATGTATGGAAATTTTCTGAAAGCAGTGAGAGAGTTCTTCACTTTTTCAGCTGCTGAGTCTTTCACTGTTGCACCACATACTTCTAGCCAGTCAGTTGAGATTCTTGCAGAAAGACACTGAGCATTTGCTGATCTTGTTCGGAACCAGTGTTCAGCTTCAGGACGAACAGGTGACTATGCACTTAACATTGGCCTCCAGTTTGTAGTGTGTGGTATCTCTTGCTTAAATAGAGAGTATGATGCCATAGCCATGTTTGTTCACATGAACTGTGTTGTGTCTCCAGCATTCTTAACAGTCTCATTAACACTCACTGGTGTTGTCCTTGGTCAGTGGAGACAGAGTTCAGAGGTGCTTTCACGTGAGTTCATCTCCCAGGTGGGGGGCAAGAAGGCACCTTGCTCGTTCATCCAGCTGCTCACTGTTCAATCTGGTCACGGCTATTCATTGTGCCACCATTCACTCCACCACTCTGTTGCCAATGGCCCTGCACAGTCACCTTCTGCTGCCACCTGCCACTGTGACCTCTGCGAGTTGGCCTCTTGAGGTTGCACCCAGCTCTCAGTGAGTTCAGCTCAGCTCTCAGTGGGGGAACCTCTCTGTTAGTGCAGACTGGGCCATCTCTTCCACAGAAGCACTGTATCACAGGAGGTCTAAGCACTTAGACCCGATTATTAGTGATTTCAGCTGCAGTGGTCACTTAACAGAACAAAAGACTCTCTATGGAGCTTAATCAGTGCTATTTTTAAACAGTGGAGAGGGACAGGTCCCCACACTCTCTCTTGATGCCCTCAATCATCACAGGCTAAGTACAGTTCTACTGCTCTTTACTCATACAATAAGAACAACATTTCATTCCCGCCCCACCGCCCGCATTCAAGTGATTTGTAACTCAACCTCATCCAAAATCTATCACTTTGGCAACACAGCTGTTTGTTGGATACCTAGGTAGATTAGGTGTGAATGTAAATAAAATCTGGTCCTGAAGCCTTTCCCCCCAGCTCATCACTAGTTGTCAGGGAGAGCTCATTTAGAACTTGCTTACAGATCATCATTTGAAATTATTAGGTTGGCCAACATCACCAAAATAAATGCACTGACATTGCCATAAAAAACAACAGCTGTATAAGGAAGCTAGTCTATGTTCATACTTTTCAAATCTATTATACTTTCAGATACACATATTTTATCATACACTTTATATGCTTTTAAAGTGTGTATTAATGTTTCAATTTCAATTCAAATTTCCAAACCATCACTAAATTGACAACACTACATGTAACTAGTTTACAAAACTGCGAAGTCCCCTGTGGATACTCCGTTGCCTTTGTGGCCAGTCGAGAGTGGACTGAGCCAGGAGGAGGCAATCTTGGATGAAGAAGGGCATGGGGAACCAGAGGCAGAGGATGACTTGGAGGCCAGAGATGCAGGCAGTCAGGAACTCTTTTCTACCCGTGAGGAAACTAGCCAGTCACAGCTGTTAGATATTGGCAAAGTGCAAACAGGAGAGGAGGCCCCTGGTAAGTGGATTTGATTTTGGGAATTGCTGAAGCGAATTGTTGCAGGCAGGAGGGTTGCAGAAAGCAGGCTTGTCTCTCACCTCGTGCCTACCTTGAGTAGCGGAACAGGCTGTTGATACGCTCCCTCACTTCACATGAATCTCCCTCAGAGATCTCTGGGAAACTCGTGGAGGTACTGGGCAATCTGTTCCCACAGGTTCCTTGGCAAAAGCTTCTTTGCTTCTTGCCCCATTAACGGTAACTTTCCTGCACCACTGTGCTGTCATGGGGGTGGGGATGGGGGAGTGAAGGAGGGAGACAGATCATAGTTGCACACAGGCTAGCCGCATAGGGGCCAGGGTGGAAGCTGCATGCTTGGAGAAGACCTTCCCTTGATTCCCTGCTCACCCTCAGCAGCAAGACATCTTCCATAATGATCACCTCCTGTGGAAAGTGTGGAGACAGGAATGATTATCACACACACCCCCGCCGCCCAGTGCTGGCTCTCCCCAATCGCCGAAGAGCCACATGCCCAGTGTACAGCAGAGTCTGGGGACAGTGATTTATCCTGCCCCTGTGGCTACTCACCATTTTGGGGGTCTTGTGGCTCATGTGTGCTTGCCTGGGGTCAGCCAGTTAGTGTCAGGTGTCTGAGTACTGGCTGTGTTTTAAAGCACTGAAACAGTGCTGTCCGCGTTGCAAACAATCCTGCTTCTGTAAAATGTTGCATTTAAAGCTCACAGAAATGACCTTGGGAGGCCAGCCTCCCTTATCAGCAGCAGAACAGTTGCGAAGAATTTGAAAAGGGACAAGAAGAACTAAGGAGGACTTTGTCTGTGAGGTTATGATGCACTCAGCCACCGAGAAAAAGGAGTTGAAGGAGTGGCGGGGCAGCGAGAAGAGGGAATGAAAGGAGAACGCGGCACACCAGAGAGAAGCCAGGGAGCGGCTCTTAACAGTTACGGAGCAGTAAGCGGACACGCTCCAGGCGATACTAGCTCTTCAAACCAAGCAGCTCCGTGCCTGCCCTCCCCTGCAGTCACTATTGCAAAACTTTTTCCCATGCCCCCTCCCACACACACTGCCAACACACTGTCATCAACCTCTTGGCTCCACTCTCTACCTGCAGCATTCCACTCCTCCCTCCTCACAGTCTAACAGTGTGGACTCCCAACACCCAGTACACTCAACACCTGTCCCTCTGCAGTTTGGCCCTACTGAAGTACAGCACCCACTGCATCATATCCAATTTTCTCCTTTGGAGTATGAGAACTGGACATACACAAATTTGTAGCCATCCCGGGACTCCCTCCTCCTCTTGAGATCTTCCATTCCTCCATTCCTTCCATTCCCCCATCCCTGCTGATGAATTTTTTCATTTGACTCTCTCCTCTGGTTGTTGTTTTTCAATAAAAGAATGGTGTTTGTTTGAAAGCAATCTTCAGTCTATTAAGTGAAAGCAAAAAAAACCACTGCAAAGCAACATACATACAGTTATGTTAAGGCCCCTTCTTGCGTCATGTGCACCAATCACCTCCTAGCATTATAAGCATGCAATCCTGAGAATAGCAACAAATATTAGTGGCTTTCAGCTTCAAATTGCTGCCTCGAGCCATCCCTGATCCTTATGGTCCTGCACTGTGCCCCTCTAATAGCCCTGGTCTCCGGCTCGTCAAACTCAGCCTCCAGGTGCTGAGCCTCTGCGGTCCAGCCCTGAGTGAAGTTTTCACCCTTCCCTTCACAAATATTATGGAGCGCACAGCATGAGGCTATAAGCGTAGGAATATTATCATCAGCCACGTCCAGCTTCCCATACAGGCATCACCAGCGGGCTTTTAAACGGGCCAAATGCACACTCCACAGTCATTCTGCACTTACTCAGCCTGTTGTTGAACCGCTCCTTGCTGTTGTCATGGTGCCCCATGTATGGCTGCATGAGCCACAGCATTAAGGGGTAGGCGGGGTCTCCCAGGATCACAATGGACATTTCGACTTCCCCTGCGGTGATCTTCTGGCCTTGGAAGAAAGTCCCTGCTTGCAGCTTCTTGAACAGGCCTGCGTTAACGTCTGTGAAATACCCACGGTGATCCACAAGTGCCTAAGAACCATTGAGAAATACCCCTTGTGATTAATGTACTCAGTGGCTAAGTGGTCTGGTGCCAGAATTGGAATGTGCATCCCATCTATCACCCCTCTGGAGTTAGGGAAGCCCATTTGTGCAAAGACATCCACAATCTCACACACATTGCCCAGAGTCATGGTCTTTTGGAGAAGGATGGGATTAATGGCCCTGCACACTTGCATCAACATGAGTCCAACAGTCGACTTTTCCACTCCCAACTGGTTAGTGGCCAATCAGTAGCAGCCTGAAGTAGCCAGCTTCCACCATGCAATCACCATGCACTTCTCCAATGGCAGGGCAGCTCTCATTCTCGTGTCCTTGTGCCGCAAGGTGAATGTGGCTTTCCTCATGCAAAAGTTCTGCAGCCAGTGCTCATCATCCCAGACATGCATCACGATGTGATGCCACCACTCAGTGCTTGTTTCCCGAGCCCAGAAGTGGTGTTCTATAGTGGTCAGCACCTCCAGGAATGCCACAAGCGATCTTGTGTCATAGTTACTATGCATGGCGAGATCAATGTCACACTCCTTTTGCCTTTGTAGTTTAAGGAATAACTCCACTGCCACTTGTGACATGTTGGTCAGTGTGAACAGCATTCTTGTCAACAGCTCGGGATCCATTCTGCAGCCAGAAAGAGGAATGGCTGGGCGTTCAGTACACAAACCATTGAAAGATGGTGTCATATGTGGATGGAAGCACAGGGATTGCTGGGATGTGAAGCAATGCATCATGGGGAATTGGGACAGGACCCAAGATGCCCCGTGACCCCTTCCATCTTCCCACAAATCTTAGTGGCAAAAGAGAAAAAGATGCTCTGTGGGATAGCTGCCCAGAGTGCACCACTCCGAATAGCATCGCAAGTGCCACAAGTGCGAACACACTATTGCTCAGGCAGCTGTCAATGTGAACACACAACAGCGGTTTTCCTTCCGCACTCCCTGGGCAGCACTGTAACTGCTGGTGCTGTAACTTTGCCAGTATAGACGTGCCTTTAGTCCATCTAAGATACCAAGCAGGTCTCCTACTATTTCACTAAGGCCTTGTCTACACTGCTACTTTACAAAGCTGAAACTTTCTCACTCAGGGATGTGAAAAAACACCCCCCTGAGCAATACAAGTTTCAGCACTGTAAAGTGCCAGTGTAGACAGTGCCCCAGCACTGGTAGCTACGCCCCTCGTGGGGGTGGTTTTTTTTACAGCGCTAGGAGAGCTCTGTCCCATCACTGGTGCTGCACCATGTTAAAGTGCTGCTGCAAAGACATACCATAATAAGAAAGCAAGGCATCACTTTCCGTGCACTGATCTATCTATCTATCTATCTATCTATCTATCTATCTCCATAGATTCATAGCTGACAAGGCCAGAAGGGACCATTATGATCATCTACCCTGACTTTCCGCATAACACAGCCCAAAGAACGTCACCCAGTAAATTAGCTCCAATATCAGATCCATTCCTCTCTGTATATCAAGATTCTTATCTATTCTTTTTATGCAACCCACAGATTCTTATACACTGATCTATCAAAATTCTGTCCATTTATTTGCAGTGTTATTGAAGCCGTGTTGGTACCAGGATATGAGAGAGGCAAGGACCAGATGGAGGAGGTAATATCTTTTATTGGACCAATATCTGTTGTGGAAGAGACAAGCTTTTGAACTTCACGGAACTATTCTTCTGGTCTGGGGAAGGTAACCAGAGAACACAGTATTCTCAGGGTTAGCCTGATGGCTCAAATGTTGGGGAGTGGAATTGCATCAGGAATGTCGGAATGCAAGAGAACAAGATTCAGCCCTAAAAAGGACTTGGAATGCGGTGTGCTGGTTGGATGATCAGTTTTCCCAGTCTGAACTGAGTAATCACAGAGTGCATGACAAGAAAGCTGATCCTAGTGTGTAGAAAAGACAAACCAACAGTCTATTCCGAGGCTCTGTGCTGGCACCAACACTTTTCAACCTGTACACAAACAACCTTCTGCTTACCGAATCCCACAAGCTCACATGCTCAGATGACATTTGCTCAGGCATCCAAACACAGTCATTCCCAGAACTTGAAGACACCCTCAATTTGATTAAGATGGCCAAATAACTGTAGTCAGTGACATTTACAACCAAGTGTGATCAAAATTTTGAGCGTGGTCCATCTTTACAATGCCTGAACAGCCAAAGGACTGAATATTTTTCTCAATGGACATCACCTGAAACATTAATCCCACTCTGTCTACTTTGAAGTAACCCTAGACAGATCTCTCCCATATTTTTCCCACCTGAGGAAACTGTACTTATGTGAGGACATGTAACAACCTTGTAAACAGATTGGCTGGCACTTCATGTGGAGCAAACATTCAAACTCTCTGACTATCTGGTTTAGCCCTCAGTTATGCTGCAGCAGCATACTGTGCTCCAATCTGGCTCATTCATTGCGTGTCAAGTTAATTGATACACCACTACACTCAACCATGTACATTGTACCTGGGACAATGAGACGAACGCCAGCAGCATGTCTCCCCATGCTATGCAACATCACTCCTCCACCTGTCCATTGCAAGGACACGACAGCCAGACTGATTGAGAAGATCAGGACAAACCCAAGCCCAGACTAACGCAGAGCTCAGAGCAGTTGCCTGAAAGGTCAAGACCCCGTACAAATCCGTTCTCCCCCACAGGCATAGAGGAAACTGAACCTGTTGTGACACTGTATGATTAAAATATGACCACATTATATAATTGCAACAAATCTTGTACAAAGTGTGTCCTGTAAGGTGTCAATGGGAAAGTTATGGTTAGCTGAATATGATTATCCTATTTGTATGTATGTATCATTTTAGTATCAGAAGTTATGACTATTGACCATGAACCAGTATTTCAAATGTGTTTGCTCTTGGTTAGTACCCACAAAGTAGTTTCGTCTAGTCAGTATGTTGTGAATGGACTATTCAAGTTAATGGCCCAACATCGAATACAACGGGCCATGCGAGAAGCTAATCCCCACCTGATGGACTTTCCTGTGGATAGTCCAGCCAGAATATGGGTAATGGCTACGACTCATCAAAGGATGTAAGGGCATATGACTAGCTCATGTGACACTGGACTCCATCTTGTGCCTGTACTTTCCCACAAACTGTGCTGGGGGCTTTACTTGGAACAATGAGATTCCTTCCACATGTCAGAAGCTATAAAAGGCCCTGGAAGCATCTCTATTTTGCCTCTTTCCTGCTCTGATCTTTGGACTATGGACTTATACTAATAGGAGCATTCTAACCAAGGGACTGAGGACTTTCCAATCATTTGAAGCATCCAGAGATTTGACTTAATCCAGCAGTTTATGCCATCACTACTTCAAACTTGATCCAAGAACTCTGCAATTGTTGTATGTATTCGATTCCTTAACCAATTTTAACTCTCACCTCTTTCTTTTTTCGTATAAATAAATCGTCAGATATTAGATATTAAAGTATTGGCAACAGCATGATTACTGAGTAAAATCTGAGGTATATATTGACCTGGGTATGTGGCTGGTTCTTTGGGATCAGAAGAAGCTTTGGTTGATGAAGTAATGGTCTACTACAGACCATCAAACCAAGAAGAAGTGGATGAGGCCTTTTTTAAACAACTAACAAAATCATCCAAAGCACAGAATTGGTGGTGATGAGCAAACTTCAACTACCTAGACATCTGTCGGGAAAATAACACAGCAAGGCACAGATTATCCAACAGGTTCTTGGAATGTATAGGAGACAATTTTTTATTTCAGAAGGTGGAGAAAGCTACTGCGGGGAGACTCTTCTAGATTTGATTTTGACAAATAGGGAGGAACTGGTTGAGAATATGAAAGTGGAAGGCAACTTGGAGTAAAGTGATCATGAAACGGAGTTCATGATTTTAAGGAATGGTAGGAGGGAGAACAGCACACTAAAGACAATGGATTTCAAGAAGGTGACTTTAGCAAACTCAGGAAGTTGGTAGGTAAAATCCCATGGGAAGCAAGTCTAAGGGAAAAAACAATTGAAGACAGTTGGCAGTCGTTCAAAGAGACATTATTAACGGCACAAGAGCAAACTATCCCACAGTGTAGGAAAGACAGGAACAGGGCTGTCCTTACCCATGCACAAAGCACACAGCTGCATAGGGCACCAGGAAATTTGAGGCACCAAATTTCTTTGTGCCCTGTGCAGCTACATGCTATTCCAGCCCCTGCTCCAGTTCTTTCCCATGGCCCTCACCTCTTCTCTGTACCATCCCGCTCCTGCCGTGCCTCTTCCTGCTCCTGCCCAACCCTGCCCTCACTCCTCTGAGCTCTGCAGCAGCCAGCATGTCCAGGTCTGCACTCCTAGCGGCTGTCTCTGTCTCCCAAGCCCCCGCCTCCCCCCCGCGGAGGCCTGGGGCCCACTCCTCTCCTCCCCCCACGGAGGCCTGAGGCCCACTCCTCCCACTCCCCTCCCCCTGCAGAGGCTTGGAACCTACCCCCTCATGGAAGCCTGGGGCCCTCTCCTAACCTGCCCCTGCCCCCCACGGAGGCCTGGGACCTCACCCACACATGGGGGGGGGGGCTGCATACGGCTCCAGAATAGCTAGGGATGGCCCTGGATAGGAAGTATGGCAAGAGACCACCCTGGCTTAACCAGGAGACCTTTAGTGATCTAAAACTGAAAAAAAGAGTCCTACAAAAAATGGAAACTCTGTCAAATTACAAAGAATGAATATAAACAAATAACACAAGTATGTAGGGACATAATTAGAAAGGCCAAGGCACAAAACAAGCTCAAACTAGCTAGGGACATAAAGGGTAACAAGAAAACATTCTACAAATACATTAGGAGCAAGAAGAAGACCAAGGACAGAGTAGGCCCATTATTCAATGAGGGGGAAAGACAATAATGGAAAATGTGGAAATGGCAGAGGTGCTTAATGACTCGTTTGTTTCAGTTTTCACCAAAAAGGTTGGTGGCGATTGGACATCTAAAATAGTGAATGCCAATGAAAATGAGGTAGAATCAGAGTTTAAAATAGGGAAAGATCAAGTCAAAAATTACTTAGACAAGTTAGATATCTTCAAATCACCAGGGCCTGATAGAATACATCATAGAATACTAAAGGAGCTGACTGACAAGATATCTGAGCCATTAACAATTATCTTTGAAAAGTCATGGAAGACGGGAGACATTCCAGAAGACTGGAAAAGGGCAAATATGGTGTCCATCTATAAAAAGGGAAATAAGGACAACCCGGGGAATTACAGACCAGTCAACTTAACTTCTGTACCCAGAAAGATAATGGAGCAAATAATTACGCAATCAATTTGCAAACACCTAGAAGATAATAAGGTGATAAATAACAGTCAGCATGGATTTGTCAAGAACAAATTGTGTCAAACCAACATGATAGCTTTCTTCGACAGGGTAACAAGCCTTGTAGATAGGGGGAAGTGGTAGATGTGATATATCTTGACTTTAATGAAGCTTTTGATACTGTCTCTCATGACCTTCTCATAAACAAACTCGGAAATACAACCTAGATGGAGCTACTATAAGGTGGGTACATAAATGCTTGGAAAATAGTTCCCAGAGAGTAGTTATCAGTGGTTCACAGTCATGCTGGAAGGGCATAACAAGTAGGGTCCCGCAGGGATCACTTCTGGGTCCAGTTCTGTTCAATATCTTCATCAATAATTTAGATAATGGCATTGAGAGTACACTTATAAAGTTTGAGGATGATACCAAGCTGGGAGCGGTTGCAAGTGCTTTGGAGGACAGGATTAAAATTCAAAAAGATCTGGACAAACTGGAGAAATGGTCTGAAGTAAATAGGATGAAGTTCAATACGGACAAATGCAAAGGTCTCCACTTAGGAAGGAACAATCAGTTGCACACATACAAAATGGGAAATGACTGTGTAGGAAGAAGCACTGCAGAAAAGGATCTGGGGGTCATAGTGGATCACAAGCTCAATATGAGTCAACAGTGTAACACTGTTGCAAAAGAAGTGAACATCATTCTAGGGTGTATTAGCAGGAGTGTTGTGAGCAAGACACAAGAAGTAATTCTTCCGCTCTACTCCATGCTGATTAGGCCTCAATTACACTATTGTGTCCAGTTCTGGGTGCTACATTTCAGGAAGGATGTGGACAAATTGGAGAAAGTCCAGAGAAGAGCAACAAAAATGATTAAAGGTCTAGAAAACGTGACCCGTGAGGAAAGATTATAAAAATTGGGGTTTTTTAGTATGGAGAAGAGAAGACTGAAAGGGGACACAGAATCATAGAATTATAGAACTGGAAGGGACCTTAAGAGGTCATCTAGTCCAGTCCCCTGCACTCAAGACAGGACTAAGTATTATCTAGACCATCCATGATGGGTGTTTGTCCATCCAGGTCTCATAAAAATCCCCGATGATGGAGATTCCACAGCCTCCCTAGGCAAATTATTTCAGTGCTCAACCACTCTGACAGGAAGCTTTTCCTAATGTGCAACCTAAACCACTTTTGCTGCAATTTAAGCCCATTGCTTCTTGTCCTATCCTCAGAAGTTAAGAAGAACAATTTTTCTCCCTCCTCCTTGCAACAACCTTTTATATACTTGAAAACTGTTATCATGTCCCCTCTCAGTCATAACTCCATTGTCACTGGTGTGCAGTGATGGGGACTTGACAGGACCTCTGCTGCAGACATGCTGTAATTTCACATGCTACCTCAGCCTTGCAAGACGTGGAAGGGCTAAGCCATCTGAGAGGATGGATGGTCTTATGGCAGAAAGCCCAGACCAGGGGTGACGGGTTGTCACCCCTGAGCTGCAGTCTGGGAACCGTGGGAACCGCTGCGCCCCTCTAACCACCCAACTGGGCTGACCCTGCTCACAGTGCTTTGTTGGAGGTACAGCCCATCTCTCTTATCATCCAACGCGACAGCAAGTGGCACCACACACCCAAATTGAGCTACCTGAGTGCTTTATCTAAGTCACTGAAAGACAGGCAAGAGACAACAGCCAATTTCCCAACTCCTCCGCCTCGCACCCTTGCTGGAGTATAAATCCAAAATTATACTGTCTTGCACTGCACAGGGATCTGTATAATGTAAGCATAATAATAAAGTTTGCCTTCCCCCCGATGTGGGAAGGAGATGCAAAAGCCTTTGCTCACAGAGCTGAGATTTTACCCAGACACTTCATTCGAAACACGCTGGTTAGGATAAAGCACAAAACAAGTGTATTAACTACAGAAAGCTAGATTTTAAGAGATTATAAGTGATAGCAAACAGATCAAAGCAGATTACATAGAAAATAAACAAAACCACAAACTAAGCTTAACATACTAGATAGATTGGATATGAATTAGCAACTTCTCACCCTGACTGATGATACAAGCAGTTCACCAAGTTTCCATATACGGGCTAGAAATCCCTTCAGCCTGGGACCAGCACCTCCCCCAGTTCAGTCTTTGTTCCTCAGGTGTTTCCAGGACTTCTCTTGTGTGGAGAGTTGAGGCCCTGAGGTGATGTCACATCCCATCTTATATAGCTTCCCCATACCGTGGGAACCCTTTGTTTCAAACTCAGTTCCCAGTCCAGCTTGTAGAAAAATACAGGTACCAAAATGGAGTTCAGTGTCATGTGGTCTGGTCACATGCCCTTGCATGCCCTGCTGAGTCATGGCAGCCATTACTTACAGGCTGGCTGGAGTGTTCTCAGGAAGGCTAAGCTCTTCCATGGTCCATCGTCTTTGCTGATGGGCCTAGCTTCTTCATTGTTGTACCTGTCTAGCTTCTCCATTGTTGGACCTGAAAGGTCAGCTGTGAGTGTTTTCCGGAGTAAGCCTATTTGAAATACAGATACATAGTCAATATTCATAACTTCACATACAAAATTATACATGCATACAAATAGGATAATCATATTCAGCAAATCATAACTTTTTCAGGGACACCTCACAAGACATATCTTGTACAAGATGCATTGTAATTATGTCATAGTCATATCATAATGATACTACTATAATGAATATGGGGTGTAATGTCACAATGGGGATTCCGGAGACCTTGTTTCTGTTTCCCGCTGTATCAGATTCATTGTGGCTGTGGTCAAGTCACTTCTCCTCCCTCGACTTTGTGTTCCTCACCTCCCTGGTCACAAGGTATTGGAAGGCTTTATTCATTGCCGGCTCTGGGCCAAGCCCCTGCATTTTATAGATTCATAGATTCATAGACTCTAGGACTGGAAGGGACCTTGAGAGGTCATCGAGTCCAACCCCTGCCCTCATGTCAGGACCAAATACTGTCTAGACCATCCCTGATAGACATTCATCTAACCTACTCTTAAATAGCTCCAGAGATGGAGATTCCACAGCCTCCCTAAGCAATTTATTCCAGTGTTTAACCACACTGACAGTTAGGAACTTTTTCCTAATGTCCAACCTAAATCTCCCTTGCTGCAGTTTAAGCCCATTGCTTCTTCTTCTATCATTAGAGGCTAAGGTGAACAAGTTTTCTCCTTCCTTGTGATGACACCCTTTTAGATACCTGAAAACTGCTATCATGTCCCCTCTCAGCCTTCTCTTTTCCAAACTAAACAAACTCAATTCTTTCAGCCTTCCTTCGTAGGTCATGTTCTCAAGATCTTTAATCATTCTTGTTGCTCTTCTCTGGACCCGCTCCAATTTCTCCACATCTTTCCTGAAATGCGGTGCCCAGAACTGGACACAATACCCCAGTTGAGGCCTAACCAGCGCAGAGTAGAGCGGAAGAATGACTTCTCGTGTCTTGCTCACAACACACCTGTTAATGCATCCCAGAATCACTTTTGCTTCTTTTGCAACAGCATCACACTGTTGACTCATATTTAGCTTGTGATCCACTATAACCCCTAGATCCCTTTCTGCCATACTCCTTCCTAGACAGTCTCTTCCCATTCTGTATGTGTGAAACTGATTGTTCCTTCCTAAGTGGAGCACTTAGCATTTGTCTTTATTTAAACTTAATCCGGTTTACCTCAGACCATTTCTTCAATTTGTCCAGATCATTTTGAATTATGACCCTGTCCTCCAAAGCAGTTGCAATCCCTCCCAGTTTGTTATCATCTGCAAACTTAATAAGCGTACTTTCTATGCCAATATTTAAGTCGTTGATGAAGATATTGAACAGAGCCGGTCCCAAAACAGATCCCTGCAGTACCCGTCTTATACCTTTTCAGCAGGATTGGGAACCATTAATAATTACTCTCTGAGTACTGTTATCCAGCCAGTTATGCACCCACCTTATAGTAGCCCTATCTAAGTTGTATTTGCCTATTTTATCGATCAGAATATCATGCGAGACCATATCAAATGCCTTACTAAAGTCTAGGTATACCACATCCACCACTTCTCCCTTATCCACAAGACTCGTTATCCTATCAAAGAAAGCTATCAGATTGGTTTGACATGATTTATTCTTTACAAATCCATGCTGGCTATTCCCTATCACTTTACCACCTTCCAAGTGTTTGTAGATGATTTCCTTAATTACTTGCTCCATTATCTTCCCTGGCACAGAAGTTAATCTAACTGGTCTGTAGTTTCCTGGGTTGTTTTTATTTCCCTTTTTATAGATGGGCACTATATTTGCTCTTTTCGAGTCTTCTGGAATCTCTCCCGTCTCCCATGATTTTCCAAAGTTAATAGCTAGAGGCTCAGATACCTCCTCTATTAGCTCCTTGAGTATTCTAGGATGCATTTCATCAGGCCCTGGTGACTTGCAGGCATCTAACTTTTCTAAGTGAACTTTTACTTGTTCTTTTTTTATTTTATCTTCTAAACCTACCCCCCCCTTCCCATAAGCATTCACTGTGTTAGGCATTCCTTCAGACTTCTCAGTGAAAATCAAAACAAAGAAGTCATTAAGCATCTCTGCTCACATGAAGCTTAGTTTGGGCTGACTTTAAATGTTACAGAGATTTCTGTGCAATAGCTTTGACCAAAGCGGCAGAATTCTGCAAACTGAGTTATCCAGGCCTGAATCTATTCTGGGGCAGTGCTCTGATGGTCCAGTGCCTTTGGGCCAGCCTAGCCCTTGTGCAGATTCTATTAGCTCTTGTCACCTGTACTGGGGAAGACTGACTCCTTCCCTTATTGTCCCTTGTGATGGTCACAGGTAAATTACAGTCTGCTCCTCAAGTGTATTCCACGCAGCACCCCACAGTTACTCAGTAACCAGCAACTAGACTAGTTAACATGCATTGCAGATGTACAACACGCTGTGACTGCAACACCAATTTCAGGACATTGCATTAGATGGAAACCTTGAAATTATCTTAACTGAAGCCTTCCACCTCCATGCCACACTGTTAAATATCTGTATAAACTGCAACACAAACCCTGAACCAGCGCTGCCTAGATGCGTCCATTGTAGTCATCCCTTGAAGCAAAGCGCTACATTTCTGGCTAGTAAATGGAGCAACTCCTGGCCCAGGTAGTGTGATCAGTGAGCACCTCTTGTGCCTTTTCTGGGGCACTCTCTGGTACTTTAGTCCCTTCTGAGAAGATCCCTGCTCACCTGCATGGCGGAGAAGGACATTGGCATGTTAGTTTCTCTCCAATCCCCTTGGCATTTAACTGTGATTCACGCTCTCTCACCTTATGTCACAGCACATTGGTACCTGGGACACCATGTAGCACAATGTGGGTACAGTTCAACGAGACCAATTTCCATTTGGGAAAGTCACTGTCCCCGGTAAGTGAAGCTCTGTGCATTTTAGGACTTCTCTGAACCCTTCCTTGGCTGATTGTGAGATCATTGCTTAGATTGGGGGGCACCAATGTGTCAGCAGTCACACAGCACTCACATACATACACTTCCTTGCACATGCTGCACATGTACACACAAACACACCCACACAAACTTAAACACACACATGCTGCACATGCATACACACACAATGATCTTGAATTGCCCTAAAGAAGCAGAAAATGTGAGCAGTCAGAATCTCACCTCATTTTACATCAATTAGGCTTCCTTAGATGAGAGGCCAAACAATATCTTAGAGCCAAACAATGTAGGTGATTGGGTCACTGAACAGGTAGCTTATCCCAGCTGGTTGGGCTGCATTCCCAAAAACCTGACTCCCAGAGTCACTTTGTCTCCAAGCGCTAAAATGAGCAGCCAGGCTGTCCTTGGCTGAGGACTGCAGATGCTGTCATGTTTGGGTGGTCCCACTCTCAGAGGTAATCTTACCACAGTGAGGCTTCCAGCTCTTTGGATTTTATCATATCTGTGGGGCAATCTCAGCCTTGCAGATATAAGAAGTAGTTGTTAAAGTTTCAGTCATCGTTCTAGGGTAAAGTTAGTGATATAGAACCAACAATAAACTTCTTGACTGCTGTGGACTCTGACAAACAGCTCTGAAAAGAAGGCAAGGTTTTCCTTAGATAACTGATAATAGTCCTGGCATAATGTGCAGACAATTTAATACTTAGCAGCTTTACCCCTCTAGCAGGTGTTTGTTTAAGAGAGACTTCACAGTGCAGAGTGGGAAATAGCAGATTTCCTCAGGCTCATTAGGCTACGTTTCACTTTCTAATGCACAAGGTTTTATTTGTTAAATGGCTTGACTTGAGTTCCAAGTTCTTTTCTCTCTTATCAAGGATTCACTTAATACACTGGAAGTTTCACATCTGCAGGGAAGAACAGTGGGTACATTTCTCCTCCTGAGAGGCATATCTTCTAAATCCAGAAACGACCCCTTTCACACACTTCATCAGAAGCTTCATGTTCTCTGGGCAACTTGATTTTTATCTGAAAGAAAACTGGAATGTCTGAAATGTTGCACCTTTTAGCTTGAAAGTAGGAATATTGATAGAGCTAAGAAAGGAAACATCATGGAGTTTGCCTTTTTTTTCCCCTAAGCTAGCACAGTTTAGGAAGTTCAGAAGAGAATGCAAAGTGCTTGGGGTTGCGATTAGAACCTTTCTCAGATTTATTTAAACGTAATGTATAAATGTGTCCTATCAAAGCCTTGATCGTACAAATGCTTGTGCACAGAATTTTATGCCTGTGACGCTTCAATGAAATCTGTAGGACAACTCATGTGCAAACTGCATGTACACAAGCGGTTGCAGGATGGGTCTGACTGCTCAGAGCCAGCACAACACCTGATTAAAAAGCAGATACAAACACAAAGCAAAGAGGAAGAGCTAAGCAAACCCATTGGGCTTCAGATACATCAGCTGTGAAGTTTTGATGTTAAAATGACAAATTGTTTCTTGGGGATCATTCTTGCCAGGATTTGGCCCATTCTGTGTATTGGGCTCAGTTAGGCCCTGAGCCTGCATGCACTCCTCCAGGTGTTTAGCTTTACATGCATGAGCAGGGCATCGGAGCCAACAGGATACTGTTGCATGTAAGGCTGTGCAGCTGCATCAGGGCCTTAGTGTGCAAGGTGCTCCCCGCAGGTCCTGATCTGTATGTTCCATAAGGAGTCCCATGCATTTACAGGTTCTATACAGGATCATAATCAGATTCTAGCTGTTATCACCTCTCACCCTCTACAGGTTGAAGACCTACAAAAATACATGGCTAGATACTCAGCCCCCATTCAGGATCCTTTGACCAACTGAGTGTCACAGAGGGGCTGAAATTGCCACTGCCACAGCCAACAGCTGGAGGGTTCCCCCAGCAGAGAGGAATTCTTCGGTCTTGTGCCAATGGCTACCCACCCTCCCTCCTTCCTTAGCCATATTAGGAGGTGGAGAGGGCAGAAATCTCTGCTCTGCCAGTTCAAAGCTACTGAGCTTCCCTTAGGGATCACAGCCAGCTGTCATAAATTAGAGCAGCCCCCAGGCTGTTCTAACCTATATTGGAATCAGGACAATCTGAGAACCCAGGAGCTGTAATCAGCTCCCAGAACCCCCCTTACTTCTCTCCTGCACCAAGTGGATCTGAGTGCAGGAGGAAACGTGACTCTTCTGTATTAATGCCACTGAATGGAGATTCATCTTTAAAGGGGAGGCCTGTGGAATCCACATTGTATTTCCCATCCTGAGGCAGAGTGCAACATCTATTGCCATGTCAACAGGCCATGGGGACTTGGGGCACTGCCCTCCTGTTCTCTTCGGGCTCTCGGGTCCTGCTGGGATTTGCTGAACTGAAAGACAGTTGTAAGACAAGAATGAAAAGAAACTGGAGAGAGCAGCTCATCCTGTCTGGGAATACAGGAACTCCTCACTTAACGTTGTTATGTTCCTGAAAAATCTGACTTTAAGCGAAACGATGTTAAGCGAATCCAATTTCCCCATAAGAATTAATGTAAATTAGGAGGGTAGGTTTCAGGGAAATTTTTTTCACCAGACAAAAGACTATATTATATATATACACAGAGAGAGAGAGTATAAGTTTTAAACAAACAATTTAATACTGGTCACAGTGATGATGATTGTGAAGCTTGGTGGAGGAGGAGGAGTCACAGGGTGGGATATTTCCCAGGGAATGCCTTACTGCTAAATGAACTTGCAATTGGCTGAGCCCTGAAGGGTTAACTCTCACACTCTACAAAGCAGCAGGAAAGGAGGGAGGGCAAACAGAGATAGAGACACACACCCTGTGTGAGAGAGAAGAAATGTGCATTTCCCCTTTAATTAGCTGACCCCAGGCTTAAGTACACTGCTTTGTTAATTAGATCAGCTTGCTGAGACCTGAGCCCACAGCTACTGCCTAGACTAGGGGACTCAAACTCAAATGACCACAAGGGCCACATGAGGACTAGTATATTGGCCTGAGGGCCGCATTACTGACACCCCTCCCCGACTGCCCTCGGCCCCGCCCCCACTCCACATCTTCCATGAGGTCCCACCTTTGCCCCACCTCTTCCCACCCCTTCCCTGCCCCCATTCCAACCCCTTCCCTGAAATCCTCACCCCAACTCCACCCCCTCCCTGCCCCCAGGGGGCAGGGGCTCAGGGCAGGGAGTTGGGGTGTGGGGTACAGGAGGGGTGAGGGGCACGGCAGGAGGTCAGGATGCAGGGTGCGGCAGGGGGTTCAGGGCAGGGGGTCAGAGTGCAGAGGGCTCGGCAAGGGGTCGGGGTGTGGGAGGGGTGCAGCAAGAGGCTCAGGGCAGGGGGTTGGGGTTCAGGAGGGGTGCAGCAGGGGGCTCAGGGCAGGGGGTCAGAGTGCAAGGTGCAATAGGGGGCTCAGCAGGGAGTTGGGGTGCAGAAGCAGTGCGGCAGGGGGCTCAGGGCAGGGGGTTGGGGAGCAGGAGGGGTGCAGGGTGTGGCAGGGGGCTCAGGGCAGGGAGTTGGGGTTCAGGAGGGGTGCAGCAGGGGGCTCAGGGCAGGGGGTCAGAGAGCAAGGTGCAATAGGGGGCTCAGCAGGGAGTTGGGGTGCAGAAGCAGTGCGGCAGGGGGCTCAGGGCAGGGGGTTGGGGTGCAGGAAGGGTGCAGGGTGTGGCAGAGGGCTCAGGGCAGGGAGTTGGGGTTCAGGAGGGATGCGGCAGGGGGCTCAGGGCAGGGGTTCAGTATGCAGGATGCAGCAGGGGGCTCGGCAGGGAGTTGGGGTGCGGGAGGGGTGCGGCAGGTGGCTCAGGGCAGGGGGTTGGGGTGCAAGAGGGGTGCGAGGTGTGGCAGGGGGCTCAGGGCAGGGGGTTGGGGTGCAGGAGGGGTGTGGCAGGGGGCTCAGGGCAGGGGGTTGGGGTGCAGGAGGGGTGCGGCAGGGGGCTCAAGGCAGGGGGTTGGGTGCACGAGGGGTGCGGGATGTGGCAGGGGGCTCAGGGCAGGGGGTTGGGGTGCAGGAGGGGTGCGGTAGGGGGCTCAGGGCAGGGGGTTGGGGTGACGAAGGGGTGTGGCAGGGGGCTCAGGGCAGGGGGTTGGGGTGCAGGAGGGGTGCGGGGTGTGGCAGGGGGCGCAGGGCAGGGGGTTGGGGTGAACGAGGGGTGCGGTAGGGGGCTCAGGGCAGGGGGTTGAGGTGAAGAAGGGGTGTGGCAGGGGGCTCAGGGCAGGGGGTTGGGGTGCAGGAGGGGTGCGGGGTGTGGCAGGGGGCTCAGGGCAGGGGGTTGAGGTGCAGGAGGGGTGTGGCAGGGGGCTCAGGGCAGGGGGTTGGGGTGCAGGAGGGGTGCAGGGTGTGGCAGGGAGCTCAGGGCAGGGGGTTGGAATGCAGGAGGGGTGCGGCAGGGAGCTCAGGGCAGGGGGTTGGGGTGCAGGAGGGGTGCGGCAGGGGGCTCAGGGCAGGGGGTTGGGGTGCAGGAGGGGTGTGGCAGGGAGCTCAGGGCAGGGGGTTAGGGTGCAGGGGAGGTGCGGCAGGGGGCTCAGGGCAGGGGGTTGGGGTGCAGGGGGGGGTGCGGCAGGGGGCTCAGGGCAGGGGGTTGGAATGCAGGAGGGGTGCGGCAGGGAGCTCAGGGCAGGGGGTTGGGGTGCAGGAGGGGTGCGGCAGGGGGCTCAGGGCAGGGGGTTGGGGTGCAGGGGGCCCAGGGCAGGGGGTTGGAATGCAGGAGGGGTGCGGCAGGGAGCTCAGGGCAGGGGGTTGGGGTGCAGGGGGGGTGCGGCAGGGGGCTCAGGGCAGGGGGTTGGGGTGCAGGGGGGGTGCGGCAGGGAGCTCAGGGCAGGGGGTTGGAATGCAGGAGGGGTGCGGCAGGGAGCTCAGGGCAGGGGGTTGGGGTGCAGGAGGGGTGCGGCAGGGGGCTCAGGGCAGGGGGTTGGGGTGCAGGAGGGGTGCGGCAGGGGGCTCAGGGCAGGGGGTTGGGGTGCGGGGTGTGGCAGGGAGCTCAGGGCAGGGGGTTGGGGTGCAGGGGGGGTGCGGCAGGGGGCTCAGGGCAGGGGGTTGGGGTGCAGGAGGGGTGCAGGGTGTGGCAGGGGGCTCAGGGCAGGGGGTTGGGGTGCAGGAGGGGTGTGGCAGGGGGCTCACAGCAGGGGGTTTGGCTACAGGAGGGGTTCAGGGGGGGCTCTGGCCCAGAGCGCACCGGGGACAGGCCAGGCTCCCCACCTGCCTGCCTGCCCTGCCCCCGCACCGCTCCAGGAAGCATCCGGAACATGGGGCCGGGGGGCACAGGGGTCTGTGTGTTGCTGTTGCTTCAAACACCACCCCCAGCAGCTCCCATTGGCCAGGAATGGGGAACACGGGGGTGCTGCCTGAAGCAAGAGCAACACACGGACCCCTGTGCTCCCCCTCCCCCACATTCTGGCTGCTTCCCGGAGCACCGCGGGGGCAGAGCAGGCAGGCAGGGAGCCTGTCCTTCCCCCGGTGCACGTCGGGCTGGAGCCGCTCTAGGTAAACGCTGGAGGAAGGCTGGGGGGCCGCAAGGAGCTTGTGGCCCACAAAAAATAACCCTTTGGGCTGTGTGTTTGAGACCCTTGGGCCTAGAAGCTCCCTCCATCGTGTGTCCCCCCTGCTTTATGGAAGATGGGGTAAGTGGGGTGCAGGAGCAGGGCGGAAGGGGGACACCCTGACATTAGCTCCCCTCTCCCCGCACAGCAAGCAAGAATCTCTGGGAGCAGCTGGAAGGCAGAGGCAGGAGCAGCACATGGCAGTGGGGGAAGGGACAGCTGCTGCACAGGGAATTTAGGAGATGGGGGAGCTGATACGGGGGCTGCTGGTCCACCCTGGTTCCAACCAACCACTAGCTAGCTGCAAGAGGCTGCTTTTCTTGTAAGCAGTGGACAAAACAGGCGGGTGCCAAAGGACGTTAGAAGAGAGCGTTTCACAACTTTAAATGAGCATGTTCCCTAATTGATCAGCAGCTTAACATCAAAACATCGTTAAGCAGGATGATTTTAAGTGAGGAGTTCCTATATATGGGGTTATCTTTGCCTATCGCATACAGCCATGAGCAAAGGCATTCATTGGGCCTCTAATCTGCACACTCAGGGCTGGTCTACACTAGGGGGCGGGATCGATCTAAGGTCTGGTCTACACTACGCGTTTAAACCAAATTTAGCAGCGTTAAACCGATTTAACGCTGCACGCGTCCACACAACGAGGCCCTTTATATCGATATAAAGGGCTCTTTAAACCGGTTTCTGTACTCCTCCCCGACGAGAGGAGTAGCGCTGAAATCGGTATTGCCATGTCAGATTAGGGTTAGTGTGGCAGCAAATCAACAGTATTGGCCTTCGGGTGGTATCCCACAGTGCACCACTGTGACTGCTCTGGAAAGCAATCTGAACTCGGATGCACTGCCCAGGTAGACAGGAAAAATCCTGCGAACTTTTGAATTTCATTTCCTGTTTGGCCAGCGTGGAGCTCTGATCAGCACGGGTGGCGATGCAGTCCCAGATCCAAAAAAGGCTCCATCGTGGAGCGTACGGGAGATACTGGATCTGATCACTGTATGGGGAGACAAATCTGTTCTATCAGAGCTCTGTTACAGAAGACGAAATGACAAAGAATTTGAAAAAAATCTCCAGGCTATGATAGACAGAGTCCACAGCACAGTGCTGTGTGACAAGTGTAATGGAAAGCCAAAGAATCAAATGGATGCTCATGGAGGGAGGGAGGGGGTACTGAGGACTCCAGCTATCCCACAGTCCCCACAGTCTCCAAAAAGTATTTGCATTTTTGGCTGAGCTCCCAATGCCTGAAAGGTCAAAAACATTTTCCCGGGTGTTTCAGGGTATATATCGTCAATTTACACCCTTCCCCCCCCGAAAGAAAAGGGAAAAAAACGTTTTTCGTCTTTTTTCAATGTCATCCTATGTCTACTGCATGCAGCTGGTAGACAGGATGCTGCAGTGCTGAACACCAGTATCCCCTTCTTGGTGGCAGATGGTACAATATGACTGCCATCCATTGGCATCATCAGCCCATGAGTGCTCCTGGCTGGCCTCGGTGAGGTTGGCCGGGGGCGCCTGGGTAAAAATGGGAATGACTCCCGGTCATTCCTGGCAGATGATACAGAATGGCTGGTAACTGTCTTCATCATAGCAACTGGGGGCTGAGGTCCATCTGTGCCCCCCCCTTTCATATCTAAAGAAAAGATTCTGTACTGCCTGGGCTATCATAGCAGCAGGATGCTGGGCTCCTCTCCCCCCCACACATCATTTAATGTCCTGCCTGGGTTATCATAGCAGGGGGAGGCTGCCTCCCCCTCATTTTATCTCACTAAAAAGTCAGTGTTTCTTATTCCTGCATTCTTTATTACTTCATGACACAAATGGGGAGGACACTGCCACGGTAGCCCAGGAGGGTTGGAGGAGGGGGGAAGCAACAGGTGGGATTGTTGCAGGGGCACCCCCTAGAATACCATGCAGCTTATCATTTCTGTGGTATCTGACCCAGAGCGGCTGTGCTCTCTGGTACACTGGTTCTCTAGTACACTTGCCCCATATTCTAGGCAGGACTGACTCTATTTTTAGATATAAAATAAAGGAGAGAATGATCCAGAGAGTCATTCCCATTTTTGTCTTTGCGCCCCTGGCCGACTTCAGCAAAGATCAGCCAGGAGCACCCATGACAGCAGCAGACAGTACAGAATGACTGATAATCATCATCTCACTGCCAATTTACAGTGGCATGGCAGACAGTACAGAACAACTGATAACCATCTCTGCTACCTTGCAAAGGCAAATGAATGCTGCTGTGTAGCACTGCAGTACCGCCTCTGTCAGCGGCATCCAGTACACATGCGGTGACAGTGACAAAAGGCAAAACGGGCTCCATGGTTGCCATGCTATGGCGTCTACCAGGGCAATCCAGGGAAAAAGGGCGCGAAATGATTGTCTGCCATTGCTTTCATGGAGGAAGGAATGAGTGACGACATTTACCCAGAATCACCCGTGACTCTGTTTTTGCACCATCATGCATTGGGATCTGAACCCAGGATTCCAATGGGCAGGGGAGACTGCGGGAACTATGGGATAGCTACAGGATAGCTACCCACAGTGCAACGCTCCAGAAATCGACGCTAACCTTGGTACATGGACGCACACTACCGAATTAATGTGCTCAGTGTGGTCGCGTGCACTCGACTTTATACAATCTGTTTTACAAAACCGGTTTATGTAAAATCGGAATAATCCCGTAGTGTAGACACACCCTAAGATACGCAACTTCAGCTACATGAATAACGTAGCTGAAGTCGAAGTATCTTAGATCGAGTTACCTACTGTCCTCATGGCGCAGGATCGACCCTCAGTCACAGGGCACTTGGTACAGGAATGGGAATGTAGGTGTTTGCCTTTCTGGTGCTTCTCTGAGGACAGGAGGGGCCCTGTTCATCTGAACCCATTGACTCACTGCTCACAGATGAGAATAATGGTGGAAATGCAAACAGAAGAAGTTGGGGGTTTCACATGCTTTATTGCTACTCAGAAATAGTTTTCGAGATGAAGGTTGAGCTCATTACTTTATGCCCTCATGAATTATATCATGATTTTAATATGCAAATATATTGCTCACATGCACCAACCAAAAAGACTTGATACACCAGAATAGCTCTGAAAATATTACTCTGGTCTATGCACGACTGATCCACCAGCTAAGAAGAATTTGCACCCATTAGGGTTCAAAGAAATCGTTACTGCCCCTTGAGCAAGTAATCCGCATTTAAAAATACATAGTTACTGCTCAGAAACTGAATTTGCAAAGGTCTCTACATTCACAGTTAAATGACAGATCAGTCATAATGGTTCTACTGTGTCATCTAACCTGCACTTCCATGGGATAATTATATTTCCTCTGAGAGCAGAGGAGTGAATGCGTGATACAGCTTTGAATTGACAACCATATTGTGTGGCAATAGCATATTAAAATTCCTGATCAAAGAAAGATTAATGGCCCAGATGCACGAAAGCAGCAAACAAACAGATGCTTCCTGTTTGTACGCTCAACATTTCTGTGAACCAGTGAAGTGATGGTAACCGGCGGCAGGATGAGACCCTCGAGTCACAACACAGAGGAAGCTGCAGTAAAGCCCTCATCTTCAGTACAACATATTAATAAATAGTAATAATAGCTAACAATATTAATAACAACACTTCCATCATGTTCTTTACCATAGGATAGCTCAAATGTATTGTATTTGGATTACATTGGAGGCAAATAAATGAAGCCTTCAGTGGCCTTCTTAGAGATAGGTAAGATTATTAGAGCATTAATCTCATCCTAGCTGTTGCTGTTTGTTGCTGTATTTCAGTATCACCTACCAAGTGCCAGGTGTCAGCAGAGACCCAAGAACACTCATTTCCTGAATTTGAAACACCTGTAAAAGTTTGTCAGGTTTTCAGTTCCCAGACTGGAACAATTTTATAAAAATACAAAAAATGTTCATAAAGCTGAGAAATGCAGGAATCACTGAGTCATCAGTTTTAAATAAAAAATGGTGAATTCATTCCTTCTCTTTTAAAACTGTAACTTTTGCAAATCCTGGATGAGGGGGATGGTGCCCACCCACAGCCAGGCAGTCTCTCCACCACCCTGAATAATGCTTGCACTCATGCAACCTCCAGCTTCACAACTCACTTAAGCACATGCTTAACTTTAGTCCCTTGCTTAAGTCACTGACTTGTGGAATTGGGGCCTCCACACTTTCCAAGTATTAGCCCAGCTACTCAGCCGATGTAAATTGGCCCAGGAGGGTGAAATTCCATGAGACACAGAAGAGAACTTCTAGCTGAGAGGGGGAGCGGCACTAAGGTGGAGTTAACTTTCTCTGAGCTGCTCCTCAGTCATGGAAGCCTCCCTGGGCTGCCCTATGGGTGTTGTCGCTGCCTGGAGTCTGCACAGCACGGCATGCTATGGGCCCCACCTCCTGACAACCCTCTACTCCTAGCCAGGAGCGCTGGAAGCTCTTCAGAAGTGGGGGGCCCACCCAGTCCATGGCCCTGCCCCTGCCCCCTGCTCTGCCCTCCCCCTCCCCCGAGGCCCTGCTCCAATCCCCCTCCACCTGATTAGGAGGCTGGATTTGAACAGGGCTCTGCTACTGCTCAGGAACTGCCGTAACCACTGGGCTGCTCTGATGCAGGGCCCAGCTCCACTGTGGATCAATTGTGAATGGCCACTGGGAGAAAGAAAGAACACATGCCATTGATTGTATGGCCCAGCGGTTAGCGCACTCACACAGGACATGGGACTTCAGTCTTCAGTCCCCCTACTCCAATGACTCTTCTATAATTTATCTCAACAGGAATGACCGAGGGAGCCCTCCATAGCACAGTAGTTAGTTCTCTCATCTGAGAGGTGGCAGCTCTCAGTTTAATCTCATTTTCTCCCCCAGGGGAGAGGGGGGACTTGAACTGGGGGCCTCCCTCACCCCATGCAAGTGCCCTAACCAATGAGCTGAATATCATGAGGGAGGCCTTTGTCCTCCTCCCCAGCTTCTTGCACAGATTGACCCCAGGAGATGGTTTGAAGCTGAAAATCACAAGCAGAACTAGAGCCCTCCTGGCAGCCTGGACTAAAGCACCTGCCTCTGTGAGGGGGCGGGGCCCAGCACACACCTCTTTTGTCAGCAGCTCCCATTGGCTAACATGTTGCTTTTTGTGAATCACAAGTCTAAGGTGCCTAGCTCTCCCATTCATGGGCTAGGAGCCTGGCGCCTCACTTCGGTTTTGTGGATCGTAGTGTGTAACATAGTGTGATTATCTAGGCACCTTCTTGGGCAATGCGATGCTCAGCGTTCCAGCGTCTAAGTCTCTTTGCAAACCTCGCTGGCTTTTCTAAGGCTCTTAGTCCGTAATGTGGACATTAAACCCTTCCGCTTTTTTTAAAATTTAGAAATGATTGTGTTCATATTTTTGTGAATCAGCTCTGATCATGCAGATGACTGCTTCTGAGTGGTGTGTAATATGCAGACCTGTATTAGCCAAATGGCAGCTCTGTGACAGGAACTGACAGGATACAGCAGACTGTACACAGCATCTGTCGACTGGGTAATGTGTATTTTATAAATTGTCTGATTATTTATGTGCATTATAGGCCAGACTTGCATATCCCTGGTTTGTTTCATTTTCTGTGACATTACTAGAAAAAAAATCAGAGGAGATTAAACTGCTAACACTGCAGTAACCTAAAGAACAAAGTGACGCCTGCACCCTGAGCAGGGCCAGCTCTAGTTTTTTTGCCATCCCAAGCAAAATAAAATTTGGCTGCCCCCACCCCAGCCCTGGGCTCTCCCCCGCACTCCCCTGCCACCCCAGCCCTGGGCTCTCCCACCCACACCCCCTGCCACCCCAGGCCTGGGCTCACACACACCCTGTGCTGCACCAGCTCTGGGCACCCCCCCATCAGTGCCCCCTCCACCCCAGCCCTGGGCTCTTCCCCCTCCACCCCACCTGCACCCTCCTTCTGCCCCAGCCCTGGGTCACTGGTGACTTGCTCCCAGGGTGGGTCATTCAGCAGGAATTTTGGATGTGCACAAAACACAGACAGGATTGGTTCCCATATGGTTACAGAACTGCAGTAAAGTGCAACAATGTTCAGCCTGTGTGATTGGAGGATATCTGGATGCATATTATAAGACTGTCCTCCATAAATGAGGAAAAGTCAAGGTGCCTATATTATCCTTTTGTTCCACTCTTCGGTTCTATGGGGAATTTGCCAATGCAATATCACTTTCTTTTAAACAACTTAAAAAAAAAAAGCAGTGGCTGTTGAAAATAGCAATTCCAGTCCTAAAAACCACTGGGAAGCATTTCTTGCTCAATTTTATCTACTTTTTCTACAGCAGGTTACAGTGGATCAGTATATTTGATTTGGGAGAAATGAAGTAACAGCTGCCCAAACTGAGCTTGAGCACTCCTGAATTTTGAGGTGTTCAAATCTGGAAGGCAGGTGCTAGATTCCCTTTCTGAATATTAGCTACATCTGGAAAGGAAAGGTCAATTTCTGCTTCCATGGCTCAGAAGTGGAAATCTTCCTGTGTGCCTGGTACTGTATTTAAAACTGCCCAGGTCCAGTACAGCCTCCCCTCCCTTACTTTTCATTTTAAATTCTAGTGGAATCCACATAACCTCCCTTGCTAGGCTTCAGATAGAGAGGGGCACTGTCCATTTAGTCCACCCAATTCCTTCTTTGGGGGCTGCAAGGTGAGGTCACATCAGTGTCCCTAAGCCAGTCTGGGGATGTCTTCTGCAGGGGATCTCTGGGCCAACGCCTTCTACTCCTTGGGCACACTTGTTCCCCATTCACAGCGCCACCCCGCTCTAGCAGTGAGCTCAAGCTGCAGCATGAGGTTTCAACTACCATACTCCCTCCCCCCGTCCTGTTAGTAGTAGCCAAGGGAATGCTGGGAAATGTAGTTCTTTCTCTGCTCCAGGGCTGGTTCTATAGGCAGGGAGCTAACCAAGGAACTACAGCTCCCAGGGCCCCCGGTTGGTTCTCAGCTCCCAGGCTGATCCCTGCTCGCTGCCGCCCCTGCAAATGGGCTGCCCCAAACAGCTGCTTGCTTTGCTGGTGCCTAGAGCAGCCCCTGACCCTGAGATGGAGAATTGCCAACTTCAGCTTTCCACCCTGTTCCAGGATTTTGCAGATCACCGCAAGCCCAGCTGCAATAACTTGAGGGGGAGGAGATATTTCACCCAGAGGGCACCATGTGAGAGGGGATGGATGGCCTAGCACATGCAATGGCATCCTAAAGCATGGGCCTCAACATCCTGTCACACACAGCCTGCCACTATGGGGCTGATACTGCTTTCAGTGAAACCACGGATTCCCATGGGAGCAGGGTCAAATATTTACCCATGTGTGTGACATGGTGCCTCACGGCTCAGCTGACCATGCTGGTGGTTAGCTGAGTCCAGTAACTGTTGATATTTGTCTTATTTCCTGTACTTCATTTCCCAACCTTTTTCTTTCCTCATAGACTCATAGACTCATAGGTCAGAAGGGACCAATATGATCATCTAGTCTGACCTCCTGCACAAGGCAGGCCACAGAACCCTACCCATCCACTTTTATAACAACCCCTAACCCAGGACTGAGTTATTGAAATCCTCAAAATTGGTTTGAAGACCTCAAGCTGCAGAGAATCCACCAGCAAGCGACCCATGCCCCACGCTGCAGGGGAAGGCGAAAAACCTCCAGGGCCCCTGCCAATCCGCCCTGGAGGAAAATTCCTTCCCGACCCCAGATATGGCGATCAGCTAAACCCTGAGCATGTGGGCAAGACTCACCAGCCAGCACCCAAGAAGGAATTCTCTGCAGTAACTCAGTTCCCATCCCATCCAACATCTCCCCGCAGACCATTCAGCAGACTTATATGGTGATAATCCAAGATCAATTGCCAAAATTAAACTATCCTATCATAACATCCCCTCCATATACTTATCAAGCTTAGTCTTAAAGCCAGATAAGTCTTTTGCCCCCACTACTTTCCTCGGAAGGCTGTTCCAGAACTTCACTCCCCTAATGGTTAGAAACCTTCGTGTAATTTCAAGTCTAAATTTCCTAATATCCAGTTTGTACCCATTCGTCCTCGTGCCTACATTAGTACTAAACTTAAATAATTCCTCTCCCTCCCTAACGTTAACCCTCCTGATATATTTATATAGAGCAAGCATATCCCCCCGCAGCCTTCTTTTGGCCAGGCTAAACAAGCCAAGCTCTTTGAGTCTCCTTTCATAAGGCAGGTTTTCCATTCCTCGGATCATCCTAGTAGCCCGTCTCTGGACCTGTTCCAGTTTGAATTCATCCTTCTTGAACATGGGACACCAGAACTGCATACAATATTCCAGATGGGGTCTCACCAGCGCCTTATATAACGGTACTAACACCTCCTTATCCTTGCTGGAAATACCTCGCCTGATGCATCCTAAAATCGCATTTGCTTTTTTAACAGCCGTATCACATTGGCGGCTCATAGTCATCCTGCTATCAACCAATACTCCAAGGTCCTTCTCCTCCTCTGTCGCTTCCAACTGATGCGTCCCCAACGTATATCTAAAATTCTTATTATTAATCCCTAAGTGCATGACCTTGCAGTTTTCACTATTGTATTACATCCTATTACTATTACTCCAGTTTACAAGGTGGTCCAGATCCTCCTGAATAGTATCCCTGTCCTTCTCCGTGTTAGCAATACGCCCCAGCTTTGTGTCATCTGCAAACTTTATTAGCACATTCCCGCTCTTTGTGCCAAGGTCAGTAATAAAAAGGTTAAATAAGATTGGTCCCAAAACCGATCCTTGAGGGACTCCACTAGTGACCTCCTTCCAGCCTGACAGTTCATCCTTCAATACGACCCGCTGGAGTCTCCCCTTTAACCAGTTCCTTATCCACCTTACAACTTTCATATTTATCCCCATCTTTTCCAATTTAACTAACAGTTCCCCATGTGGAACCGTGTCAAACGCCTTACTGAAATCGAGGTAAATTAGATCTGCCGCATTTCCTTTATCTAAGTAATCCGTCACCTTCTCAAAGAAGGAGATCAGATTGGTTTGGCACAATCTACCTTTAGTAAATCCATGTTGCAATTCGTCCCAATTACCATTGACCTCTATGTCCTTAACTACTTTCTCCCTTAAAATTTTTTCCAAGACCTTACATACTACAGACGTCAAGCTAACAGGCCTATAATTACCCGGATCACTTTTATTCCCTTTCTTAAAAATAGGAACTACGTTAGCAATCCTCCAGTCGTACGGCACAACGCCCGAGTTTATCGATTGCTTAAAAATTCTCGCTAACGGGCTCGCAATTTCATGCACCAGTTCCTTTAATATCCTCGAATGGAGATTGTCTGGGCCCTCCGATATTGTCCCATTAAGCTGTTCAAGTTTGGCCTCTACCTCAGTTGCGGTAATATCCACCTCCATATCCACATTCCTGTTTATCATCCCTCCATCATCGCTAAACTCCTCACTAGTCTTATTAAAAACTGAGGCAAAGTACTTATTTAGATATTGGGCCATGCCTAGGTTATCCTTAACCTCCATTCCATCCTCAGTGTTTAGCGGTCCCACTTCTTCTTTCTTTGTTTTCTTCTTATTTATGTGGCTGTAGAACCTTTTACTATTGGTTTTGATTCCCTTTGCAAGGTCCAGTTCAATGAGGCTTTTAGCCTTCCTCACTTTATCCCTACATGTTCTGACCTCACCAAGGTAGCTTCCCTTGCTAATCCCGCCTCTCTTCCACTCCCTGTAAGCTTTCTGCTTTTTTCTAATCACCTCTCTGAGTTGCTTGCTCATCCAGCTTGGTCTACAACTCCTGCCCATGGTTTTTTTCCCCTTTCTTGGGATGCAGGCTTCCGACAATTTCCGCAGCTGCGACTTAAAGTAATTCCAGGCCTCCTCCGCATTTAAATCCACAAGTTCCTCCGTCCAATCCACTTCCCTAACTAATTTCCTTAACTCTTTAAAATTAGCCCTCGAGAAGTCGAAAACCCTAATCCCAGATCTACATTTGTTTATCCTTCCATCTAGTTTGAACTGAATCAGCTCACGATCACTCGAACCAAGGTTGTCCCCTACCACCATTTCTTCTACGAGGTCCTCACTGCTCACCAAAACCAAATCTAAAATGGCATCCCATCTCGTAGGTACTTCAACTACTTGATGAAGAAATCCATCCACTATCACATCCAGAAAAATCTGACTCCTATTATTCTTGCAAGCACTCGTCCTCCAGTCTATATCCGGGAAGTTGAAGTCTCCCATAATCACACATTTCCCCTTTGTGTTTACTTCATTAAAGACATTAAAGAGGTCTCTATCCATATCCAAATCAGATCCCGATGGTCTGTAGCACACCCCAAGCACTATCTCAGGGGAAGCTCTAGTTGCTTTTTTACCCAGTGTGATTTTTGCCCAGACAGACTCTGTCTTATCCATTCCATCGCTTCTTATTTCATTACAGTTAATCTCATCATTGATGTACAAGGCTACTCCACCACCTTTGCCTTTCTTCCTGTCTTTTCTAAACAGCACATAGCCTTGTTTACACTGAGCTAGATCCATTCTCATTCGTGCGAGGGCCTAGAAATCACAGCTTCTCTGTGCTCCAGGAAAGGACAGCCAATCTTCGCACTTGCCCTCTGGATTTACAATGGAGGTAGAAGCTTTAGCTTCCCGTCCAAGAAAGCTGCATCAAGGATGTGTTGAATCAGCACTTCCCCTGGCCAGCGCAGGCAAATGTTTAGGCAATGCTGAGCATCCTACAGGCCTCTGGCTAAGGACTGTGTAAACGCTCTCTGCTGTGCTCCCGCTCCAGGTGGCTGCAAACACACCACTGAAGTCAGCAGAGGGACACTGGGATGAATCTGGCCCTGAGTCTTTGGCTCCAAAAACACATGCTGCTGCTTAGTAAGTTACAGACGAGCTATCTCTGACTGTACCATGAATGGTTCCATGTGTGCAGGTCTGCCAGTGCAAGTAGAAGTCACTGCTGCACAAACACACAAGCCAACACGTCCCAACATGTGCACAGTGAGCCTGGAAATGGTGGATTAACTATTTTCCAGGACAATTAAACATTCCTTTCCTCTTCCACTCAATCCCAACAGTTAAGGACAACAGCTTTCCAAATACACAGTGAAACTCAGCAACAAACAACCCAGGAAGTGGTTTCCCTCTAGCAGGGACACTGCAAGATTCCCTGTAACAGTCCATCCAATTCCTCATCAATACATCCAGGGGAACATAGAGTGACCAGATGTCCTGATTTTATAGGGACAGTCCTGATTTTTGGGTCTTTTTCTTATATAGGCTTCTATTACCCCCCACCCCCTGTCCCGATTTTTCACATTTGCTGTCTGGTCACCCTAGGGGGATGTGAAGTGTGTTCATTACAATCACCAGGATACAAATACTCAGAAGGACTTACAATCCTCATCTCTGTGCACACCTTATAGTCCTTATCTTCAAAGTGCTCTGAGGCTTGTACCCACAACACCCAAAAGGTCATCTAAAGCTCTGTGCCTAAGACTGGCCCAATGGAACACTTACCTGTAAGACAGGTTTCAGAGTAGAAGCCGTGTTAGTTTGTAGCCACAAAAGAACAGGCGTACTTGTGGCACCTTAGAGACTAACAAATGTATTTGAGCATAAGCTTTCGTGGGCTATAGCCCACTTTATTGGATGCATAGAATGGAACATATAGTAAGAAGATATATACACATACAGAACATGAAAAGGGGGAGTTGCCCTACCAACTTTAAGAGGCTAATCCCTGCCCCAAAGGGTTTACAATCTAAAATGACCAGACAAACACAAGTGACTTGACTAAGGTCATGCAGAGCAGCTGGGATTAGAATCCAGATCTCCAAACTAGCTGGCCAGGGCCCTTCCCACTAGGGGAGACAGCTGCTCACTGTGTAGAATTTTGTTCATTAGAAGATGAATTCAGCTAGATGGTTTGGCACAAAAAGCAAAGCTCATTTCCGTGCTGAGCTTAGGAGGTAAATATCTTATTTAACAGCAACAAGAGAGAGCGAGAGAGTGCACTGGAGATAACTGTCTGGCTGAGATCTTAGAAGAGCTAGTGAGTGGGAGCTGAGGAGGGGTGGGAAGTGGCTGTTCAGCTCACTAGGAGCTTTCTAGCCATTCCTGATCTCTTTCTTCTTTGATTACAGAAAGTCACCACAGATATAAACACCAGACTTGTGATTCTTGCTATTCTTTCCTGAGTTTGGTGGTGGGTGTTTGACAGCAACTATTTTTGTAAATGATTCCCAGGTTCTCTCCCAGGATTTGCAGAGTGGATGCTGTGGGACTGAAAGTCATGTTGCTTTTGCTGGGTTGAGCCTTCCTGGCCGTGACCTGCGGAGCAGCTGTCTCTCATCTGGGTCACACATAACCAGGGACTGTAACAGGCAGGGTGGATGAGCTGTTATTTATGTCAAGTCTGCCTGACTAACTGATTAGTGGGAATCCAGAGGAGTTAAGATAGCTGAGGTTGAGGTCTCTGAGCTGGGAGGTGATACAGAGCTCCAGGCTCCCCTTTCAGCACCACAGGCTGCTTTAGGAGGGATTAACCCAAACCTTGGTTAGAGCAGGACATACCCTATGTGGGTCAGTGCACTGTAGCCAGGCTGCCAGGAGCTCTGCATGGAGACAAAGCAGCAGGCTGATGCTGACAACTTTCCCCTCCTCCTCCCGTCAAGAACAAACATGAGTTTGAAGAGCCCAGCGGCTTTTCTCTGTGCCTGTATAAACAATGGAGCCGGGAAACCTGCCAGCGAGGAACAGAGATGAGGGCTGAATGAGAGTCTCAGCAGCAAGGCTGAATGGGAAATGTCTTGGGCCTTATCCCCACCCACACCCGCACTTCCCCCTGCTGCTCCCTTAGCTCCAGCCATCACCCCCCTGGTTTGGCTTGTCAGCTGGCTGGGGCTGCATGGAGCCCTCACTCTCCCTTGGGACAGCGGGGGGGGCAGGCTAGCCCTAGACTCGGGGGCAGACGACCTGCATGCAATTCCCAGCTGCATGTCCTCAGTGACCTGGGATGAGTGACTTTTCCTACCTTGTGCCTCTGTTCCCTACATGCGAAGCACGGATAATACATCCTGCCTCCCAGGGCTCTGGCAAGGATGAAATCTAGGAGTGATTGCAAGGTGCTCAGACTGCAGGTAATGAGGGGCGTATTAATAACTGCATGGCTAGGAGCGGGCCCCTTCTCATTTATTGCTCTCTCTCACCAGCTGCATGAATCTGTGTTTGCTTCCAGCTATTCCCTGCTCAGCCTTTAGTTCACTGTGAACTGCAATATGGCGAGTGTCTTGGACTCCGTGAGCCCAGAGAGCCACCCTGGGTTCTGCCCCAGGGTCTCTGGCTGGTGTGTAGTGTGGCCCATGTTTTAGCAGAGCACCCCTCTTCTCCTCCCATTCATAATCATGTGACATCTCTGGGGTCACTACAACAATTGCTGCTGTGATAAAGGACTATGAGGAAAGTATTGGTGTATCTGAGATTCCTTCAGGGAGATGACGTAGCAGGAAAAACAGAGAAGCCAGCACTCTGTGAACAGCAGGTCTTGTTCGCCCAAGAGCAAGTGAACTGTGGAGATCATTTCGAGAAGCTCTGTTCTCATCTAGAGATTTACCCTTTCCCCAGTGTTCTCCCTATCTGTTCTCCCCCACAAATCCCCTCTCATCCACCCACCCTCCCACCCCTTCACCACAAATTCCCATCCATCCATCCATCCATCCATCCATCCATCCATCCATCCATTCTTTTCCACAAATCCCCTTTCTTCAATCCAACCATTCCTTCCCCACACATCCCCCATCTCTCCTTCAGCATTTGATTTAGTTGGTGTTGGTCCTGCTTTGAGCAGGAGGTTGGACTAGATGACCTCCTGAGGTCTCTTCCAATCCTAATCTTCTATGATTCTATGATCGCCACTACTACCACCCTACTTGTAGGCCCCTCATGTCTCTTTTTCTACTTCGTCCATTTTCCTTTCCTTTCTCAAGATTTTCGTGTTCTCCCACTCTGTCACTGGGTTCTGAGGACTGGGGTACAGGAAGGCTGACACTGCTTAATGCAGAATTCCTCAGTTTGTTGCAGACAGGCTGTTGTTCAGCCCATAGGATCCATCTAGTCATGACAGACTAAGACTTTGTAACACAGGAAGTAGAACTGTAGAAAACTGAAAAGGGGAGCAAAAGGACACAAGGAGAACTCTATGGTCAGCAGAGTTAGGGAGAATATGAAGAAGTTTTCAAAGTACATTAGAGACAAATAGAATCCCAACAATGATATTAGAATCATAGAATCATAGAATATCAGGGTTGGAAGGGACCTCAGGAGGTCATCTAGTCCAACCCCTTGCTCAAAGCAGGACCAATTCCCAACTAAATCATCCCAGCCAGGGCTTTGTCAAGCCTGACCTTAAAAACCTCTAAGGAAGGGGATTCGACCATCTCCCTAGGGAACCCATTCCAGTGCTTCAGCACTCTCCGAGTGAAAACGTTTTTCCTAATATCAAACCTAAACCTCCCCCACTGCAACTTGAGACCATTACTCTTTGTTCTGTCATCTGGTACCACTGAGAACAGTCTAGATCCATCCTCTTGGGAACCTCATTTCAGGTAGTTGAAAGCTATCAAATCCCCCCTCATTCTTCTCTTCTGCAGACTAAATAATCCCAGTTCCCTCAGCCTCTTCTCATAAGTCATGTGCTCCAGCCCCCTAATCATGTTTGTTGCCCTCCACTGGACTCTTTCCAATTTTTCCACATCCTTCTTGTAGTGTGGGGCCCAAACTGGACACAGTACTCCAGATGAGGCCTCACCAATGTTGAATAGAGGGGAATGATCACATCCCTCGATCTGCTGGCAAAGCTTCTACTTATACAGCCCAAAATGCCGTTAGCCTTCTTGGCAACAACGGCACATTGTTGACTCATATCCAGCTTCTCGTTCACTGTAACCCCTAGGTCCTTTTCTGCCGAGCTGCTGCCTAGCCATTTGGTCCCTAGTCTGTAGCAGTGCATGGGATTCTTCCGTCCTAAATGCAGGACTCTGCACTTGTCCTTGTCCTTGTTGAATCAAATTTCATCAAATTTCTTTTGGCCCAGTCCTTGTCAAGCTGGGCCGTAAAAACCACTAAGGATGGAGATTCCACCACCTCTCTAGGTAATCCATTCCAGTGCTTCACCACCCTCCTAGTGAAATAGCGTTTCCTAATGTCCAACCTAGACTTCCCCCACTGCAACTTGAGACCATTGCTTCTTGTTTTGTCATCTGCCAACACTGAGAACAGTTTAGATCCATTATCTTTGGAACCTCCTTTCAGGTAGATGAAAGCAACTATCAAATCCCCCCTCACTCTTCTCTTCTGCAGACTAAACAAGCCCAATTCCCTCTGCTTCTCCTTGTAAGTCATGTGCCCCAGCCCCCTAATAATTTTGCTGCAATTATTGGTCCATTGGTAGATGGAAATGCTAGAATTATCAACAATAATGTAGAAAAGGCAGAAATGTTCAATAAGTATTTGTTTTGTATTTGAGAAAAAACAGATGATGTAGCCATGTGATAACACTCTTTCCATTCCACTGGCATCTCAGAAGGATGTTAAACAGCAGCTACTAAAGATAGACATTTTTAAAATCAGTACATTCAGATAACTAACATTCAAGAGTTTAAAAAGATCTGGCTTAGGAGCTCACTTAACCAATAATGTTGATTTTCAATAAGTATTGGAATACTGGGGAAGTTCCAGAAGACTGGAAGAAAGCTAGTATTATGCCACTATTTAAAAAGGGTAAATGGGATGACCTGGGTAATTATAGGCTGTCAGTCCAAGATTGAACCTGGGCAAAATAATGGAGTGACTGATGCAGGACTTGAATAATAAAGAATTAAAGGAGCGTAATCTAATTAATGTGAATCAACATGTGTTTATGGAAAATGGATCATGTCAAACTAACTTGTTAACTATTTTTGAGGAGATTACAAGTTTAATTGATAAAGGTAATCATGTTGATGTAAAATACTTAGACTTCTGTAAGGCATTTGATGTGGTACCACATAATTTTTTTATTAAAAAACAGGATAGATATAAAATAAACAAAGCACACATTAAATGGGTTAAAAACTGGCTAACTGATAGATCTCAAAATGTGACTGTAAAGGGGGACTCATCATTGCACAAGTATATTTTCAGTGGCATCCGGCAAGGATTGGTTCTTGGCTCTATGATCTTTAATATTTTTATTAATGACTTGGAAGAAAACGTAAAATCATCACTGATTAAGTCTGCAGATGACACAGAAATTAGGGAAGTGGCAATAATGAAAAGGACAGATCATTGATGCAAAGCAATCTAGACCAGTTAGTAAGCTGGGTGCAAGCAAACAATATGTGTTTTAATATGGCTAAATGTAAATGTACAGATCAGGGAAAAAGAATGTCATTCATAGTTACAGGATGGGGGATTCTGTCCTGGGAAGCAGGGACTCTGAAAAAGATTTGGGAGCCATGGAGAATAATCTTCTGAACACAAGCTCCCAGTGCAAAGCTGTGGCCAAATGGGTTAATGTGATCCTTGCTGTTCTGAGAGCCATCCTGTCTCCGGATCTCCTGTGTTCAAAGCAATAACCTTTAAAGCCTGTCTGTTCACACCTATCCTTTGTCTCTCACAGTAACCATGCTGAGTTCACTTGTTCAGCCTTCCCAGGCCTTATGCGTTAATGTTCAGACACTGGGGCACCTGTTGTCTCTTCTGGATTGGTTTTTCAGACATGTTCATTTCAACCAATTCATGTTAAAGTATCTCATTCAACCCAGACAGCATAAGTGATACTTGGCCAAACCTCATTCCCTTTTAAACTCAGGGCATAGAAGTACATAGTGAGAAGAGTAAGGCACACATAGAAATCAGAAAGTTATTACTGAAATTCCCACATTTATTACACATACAAAACCATTACAGCGTATATGAAGTGGATTAGAAACTGGCTAACTGACATATTTCAAAAGGTAGATGTTAATGCAGAATCATCAAAATGTGTGTGTGTTTTAGTGAGCTCCCAAAGGGATCAGTTCTCAGCCCGACTCTATTTAATATTTTTATTAATGATCTGAAAGAAAATATACAATAATGGCTGATGAAGTTTGCTTGTGACACTGGTGGAGTGGTAAATAATTACAGGTCAGTTATAAAGAGACCTGGATTGCTTGAGGAGCTGGGTGCAACCAAACAACCTGCATTTTAACAGACTCAAATGCAAGATAATATGTCATAGATCAAGGAATGTATGTCATACTTATAAGATGGGGGACTGTATGCTGAAAAACAGTGATTCTGAAAAGGAATTAGGGGTTACAGTAGATTACAAAATGAACATGAAATCCCAGTGGAAGGCTTGGATGTATAAATAGGTGATATTGAGTAGGGAATTGGTATGACTTCAGTAGACTGCATTGCTAGAATAGTGTGTCTAGTTCTTGTGTCCACACCTTTAAAAGGAGGCTGAAAATTATTAATCATTCACAAAAGATCCACAGGAATTCTTCTGGTTCTAGAAAACCTGTCTTATAGTTAGAGATTAAAGAAACTCAACCTGTTTAGTTTGTTCAAGAGAAGGTTAAGAGGTGGCTTGGTTGTGGTCTGTAAGTACCTGCATGAGCAGAAAATTTCTGAGAGTAAAGGTATCTGTAATTTAACAGACAAAACGATAACAAGATCTAGAAGATGGATGCTAAAGCTAAAAAAATTAAAACTGAAAAAATTGCACCGTATTTCAACAGTAAAGGTAACTAATGAATGGAACATCTTATTGGGGAAGCAATGACCATGATATGGTCGAGTTCAGGATCCTGACACAAGGAATACAGCAGAATACGGACCCTGGACTTCAGAAAAGCAGACTTTGACTCCCTCAGGGAGTTGATGGGCAGGCTCCTCTTGGAGAATAACATGAGGGGGAAAGGAGTCCAGGAGAGCTGGCTGTATTTTAAAGAATCCTTATTAAGGTTGCAGAAACAAACTATCCCAATGTGTAGAAAGAATAGTAAATATGGCAGATGACCAGCCTGGCTTAACAGTGAAATCCTTGCTGATCTTAAACGCAGAAAAGAAGCTTTACAAGAAGTGGAAGCTTGGACAAATGACCAGGGATGAGTATAAAGATATTGCTCAGGCATGCACGAGTGAAATCAGAAAGGCCAAATCACACTTGGAGTTGCAGCTAGCAAGAGATGTTAAGAGTAACAAGAAGGGTTTCTTCAGGTAAGTTAGCAACAAGAAGAAAGTCAAGGAAAGTGTGGGCCCCTGTCCGAATGAGGGAGGCAACCTAGTGACAGAGGATGTGGAAAAAGTTAATGTACTCAATGATTTTTTTGCCTCTGTCTTCATGAACAAGGTCAGCTCCCAAACTGCTGCACTGGGCAGCACAGCATGGGGAGGAGGTGACCAGCCCTCTGTGGAGAAAGAAGTGATTCAGAACTATTCAGAAAAGCTGGATGAGCACAAGTCCATGGGGCCGGATGCGCTGCATCAGAGGGTGCTAAAGGAGTTGGTGGATGTGATTGCAGAGCTATTGGCCATTATATTTGAAAACTCATGGCGATCAGGGGAGGTCTCGGATGACTGGAAAAAGGCTAATGTAGTGCCCATCTTTAAAAAAGGGAAGAAGGAGGATCTAGGGAGCTACCGGCCAGTCAGCCTCACCTCAGTCCCTGGAAAAGTCATGAAACAGGTCCTCAAGGAATCAATTCTGATGCACTTAGAGGAGAGGAAAGTGATCAGGAACAGTCAGCATGGATTCACCAAGGGCAAGTCATGCCTGACTAACCTAATTGCCTTCTATGAGGAGATAACTGGGTCAGTGGATGAGGGGAAAGCAGTGGATGTGTTATTCCTTGACTTTAGCAAAGCTTTTGATACGGTCTCCCACAGTATTCTTGCCAGCAAGTTAAAGAAGTATGGGCTGGATGAATGGACTATAACGTGGATAGAAAGCTGGCTAGATTGTTGGGTTCAACAGGTAGTGATCAATGGCTCCATATCTAGTTGGCAGCCTGTTTCAAGTGGAGTGCCCCAAGGGTCGGTCCTGGGGCCGGTTTTGTTCAATATCTTCATTAATGATCTGGAGGATGGCGTGGACTGCACCCTCAGCAAGTTTGCAGATGACACTAAACTAGGAGGAATGGTAGATACGCTGGAGGGTAGGGATAGGGTCCAGAGTGACCTAGACAAATTGGAGGATTGAGCCAAAAGAAATCTGATGAGGTTCAACAAGGACAAGTGCAGAGTCCTGCACTTAGGACAGAAGAATCCCATGTTCTGCTACAGACTAGGGACATGGGTGGCAGGTTTGCAGAAATTTTGGTGGTGCCCAGAACTTGCCCCACCCAACTCCACCCACCCCAAACTCTGCTCTCTCACCTGCCTAAGGCTCTGGGAGGGGAGTTGGGTGGGGGAAGGAGGTCTGGGGTGCAGGTCCTGGGCTGGGGATTAGGGTGCAGGAGGGGTGTAGGGTGCAGACTCTGGGATGGAGTTTGAGTGCTGGGTGCAGGCTCTGGGCTGGAGCAGGGGGTGGGTGTGCAGGAGGGGGTGAGGGGTGCAGGATCTGGGATAGAGTCTGAGGGTGGGAGGCAGTGCAAAGGGAGGGGGCGCAGGCTCTGGGAGGGAGTTTGAGGGCAGGAGGGGGTGTGTGGAAAGGGGGAGGGGTGCACACTCTGGGAGGGAGTTTGGTGATAGGAGAGGGTGCAGGGGTGAGGGCTGTGGGGCTGAGGATGAGGGGTTCACAATACAGGCGGGGGCTCAGGGCTGGGGCAGAGGATTAGGGTGCAGGAATGAGGGCTGTGGCTGGAGATGAGGGTTTGGGGCATTGGAGAGGCTCAGGACTAGGGCGGAAGGGCAGAGTAAGGGCAGCCTGCCTTGCCATTAGTGAATGCGGGGCACTAGGACCCTAGGGCAACAGACAGCAGGTGCTCCCGGGAGCAGGGCTCCACTGAGGAATGTGCTACTCCGGCAGCACAAGCAGGCATGGGAGAGGCGCATGCTGCTTTCTTTCGGGCAGGGACACGGGGGCGGGGGGAGACCCGCGGGAGGGGGTGTGCGGTGGATGGTGGCAGGCGGAGGCCGGGGCCCGCTCCAGGCAGGAATGGGGCAGAGATCCAGCCCCTGAATATTGCTGGAGCAGGGCCCCCGGCCCTGAATATTGCTGGAGCTCGGACACCACAAAAGAATATAACCCACTGCCTATGCGTGACTGGGAGCCTTGAGGGGATGGCCCTAGGCCAGCTGTGTGCTCCTCAGGGAAGTCACTGTAGCTTTCTATGCCTGCCAAATCACACTGCAAGCTCATCTCTCAGTCATGGTGATGGTAGCCGAACTGCTGCCTGGCAGCTTTCAGAGGTTGCAATGGCCAGAACCAACGGAGGGCCTGATTCTCCCCTGCTCTGTCCTCATGTCATTTAACTAGTGCCAAGTGCATGCAAAATACTATCAACTCCTAATGCTTCCCTGCCTCACAGCCATGGTAGCATTTCACCTTACTTGGTCTTGGCCCTGTTGTAAAGGGCTGGTGCCACCTCGAGGGAGAAAGGGGGACTGAATGGAACTCTTCCTAATTTGAGTATGCACCACACTGCAGAGGCTACTGGCTATAAATCAGTGTTGCTACTTCTAACAGTGAATGTTTTAAACAGATTCGTCTTTGTTCCCCCTTCCCTGGAGCAAGTGTTTGGGATGGGCTTGGTGTTACCCTCACTAACTGCCCTCCCATGAGGCTGGCAGACGATGGGGACCTTCAGCTGGGGTGAACCTCGGAAACCAGGCTTCAGTTGGCCTCTTCTCTGAAATGCTGGGTGGAGTCTCAGTTTAGCAAGAGTGGGCAACTGGAACTGGAGGGGCTGATATCTGACATATGTGTGATCCTGACGTGAGTCATGGTCCCTGAGTAACATAGTCCATAGGGAAGTATTTGATTTAAGCCCATGTACCCCTTACTGGGTTGTATGGCTGTTTAATGAATACGATGGTGTGACGCAATAGGAAGAGGGGTAGATTGACCTGGGAATGTCATCTAGTTTTACTGGGACTATCTGCACTGGGGATGGGATAGCAGGGGATGATTTTACTTGAGAGTTACCTGAGCTTGTAACCTAAGCCAGGAGGGGGGAGGTGCCAGGTGACACCTTTGTTTGGAAAACTGGACAAATGGAGGGGAGGAGCTGGGGGTGAAGGGGGAGAGAGATGGCTAGAGGGGGGGTTGCTTACAGTTTTGGGCTGGGTGGTGAAACGCAGAGAATCCCAAAGCTGAGATCTAAGCTCCCTAACACCCCCCCCCCCAGAAGAACTTGACTGAGGGGTCCTGTTGTACCTACAAGCTCTGCTTGGGGCTGCGTTCCTGTCGTCTAAAAAGCCTTCTGTTCTCCTGGCTGGCTGAGAGTCACGGTGATTCACAGGAAGAGGGGTGCAGGGTGCTGACTCCCCCCACCCTGTGACAGATAGATTGATGGATCGTTATTAACCCTACAGAGTGGACAGTGTTAGGCAGATTTCAGAATGTTCTGCTCTGTCAGGGGTTAGAGGGACACTGGTTAAAGCCAGTCTCTTCCCCATATGATAAAACTGTTTGTAAACAGTGAGCCATTCTTGGCTATTACCTTACCCCAGTGGATCACAGAACCATGCTGGCTTTGTAGGAACTGTAACATATTTAAATGGAAGCCTTCACCACCTGTTCTGTCCTGAATTATGATTGGGAAAATAATATAGTTAAAATATTATATAAGTAAAAAGGTCGCAGTTATTTAAATGCATGGCAATTCACCAAGCCCCTCTGCTATAGCAGGGGTTGGTTAGTGTCGTTATTTATGGGCATCGCTGTGCTGCTCCCACCCCACTCCAGCATGCTGTCTGGCAGGGTGTGGGAGTGTAGGATGGCACAAACATGGCGTGCAGAAAGGTGCTCAGCTGAACGGGTGCACCATAGCTGCTGGGACTAGCAGTGCTGGAGGTGCTGCTGTACCCCCTGGCTTGAAGTAGTTCCCATCACATACAGGGTTTACAGTTTGGTCAATGGCTCTCAGCACCCCCATTCTACAAACTGTTCCTGCACCCCAGGGGTGCACTGCATTTCCTGTGTCACCAACTCAATAGCACCAGCACTTGGGAATAAAGATGTTTCCAGCAGGACAGCATGCTCAGCAGCCACAAGGGGGTGCTGTGAGACCTGTATCATTGTACCCATGGGAGATGGGGCTCATGGACAATGACAGTGCAGGTGCCACTACGTTCGCAGGCAGCCACAGGACTGAACACTTACTGCACCAAGGAACTGAATACAGGAAGGATGGCAGAGGCTCAGAGGCAGGGAAAGTGCATCTATCCCATCTGCAGGTTTCATAGAATCATAGAATATCAGGATTGGAAGGGACCTCAGGAGGTCATTTAGTCCAACCCCCTGCTCAAAGCAGGACAAATCTTCAACTAAATCATCCCAGCCAGGGTTTCATCAAGCCTGACCTTAAAAACCTCTAAAGAAGGAGATTCCACCACCTCCCTAGGGAACCCATTCCAGTGCTTCACCATCCTCCCAGTGAAAAAGTTTTTCCTATTATCAAACCTAAACCTCCCCCACTGCAACTTGAGACCATTGCTCCTTGTTCTGTCATCTGCCACCACTGAGAACAGTCTAGATCCATCCTCTTGGGAAACCCCTTTCAGGTAGTTGAAAGCAGCTCTCAAATCCCCCCTCATTCTTCTTTTCTGCAGACTAAACAATCCCAGTTCCGTCAACCTCTCCTCAGAAGTCAGGTGCTCCAGCCCTCTAATCATGTTTGTTGCCCTCTGCTGGACTCTTTCCAATTTTTCCACATCCTTCTTGTAGTGTGGGGCCCAAAACTGGACACAGTACTCCAGATGAGGCCTCACCAATGTCGAATAGAGGGGAATGATCACGTCCCTCGATTTGCTGGCAAAGCTTCTACTTATACAGCCCAAAATGACATTCGCCTTCTTGGCAACAAGGGCACACTGTTGACTCAGGGGAAATTCATAATGCCCAATGGCTTGCAAACCAAGCAAAACATTGGTAGGGTGGCAGGAGGAGCTGTTGTGATGACACAAGAAGCTCCTTTGATCCCATGATTTTCAGGGTTGGGCACATGGGCAGAGCTCTGTGAGAGAACCTCCAGGCTGAAGACACAGGTATGCCCTGCCACTGGGCCCTGCCTACGTGTATGGCCCTAAAGCAGAAAGAGCGTCCTGAGGCAGTGGTAGGCTGGGGAGTGTGGAGTTGTGGGGAAGTGGTGCTGCTGGGACCCGGCAAAGGAGAATCACTGGGGCTGCGGAAAGGGGGGAGCTGGGGAACTGGTGCCATGGGCCCCAGGGAAAGAAGTTCTGGGGCAGCAGGAGGCAAAGGAGTGTTGCTGCTGGTCAAGAAAGTAGTAAGACGTGGATGTACGTCGCATTGGTGGAGCCAGACCTGGTGATAAGGGTTGAGGCCTGTGAAAACAGGCGTCAAAGAGACAGGGTTGCTCGATGTCTGGTTTTCAGCTGGACACCCGCTCAAACAGAGAGCCTGGTGGGCTGTTAAAAGTCTGGTCGGTGGTACAGCAGAGCTAAGGCAGGCTCCCTGTCTGCCCAGCTCCACGCAGCTCCTGGAAGCAGCCGGCACGTTCGGCTCCTAGGTGTAGGGGTGGTTAGAGGGGCTCTGCGCTCTGCTCCCACCCCGAGCACCTGCTCCGCAGCTCCCATTGGCCGGGAACCGAGGCCAATGGGTGCTGCTGGGGCAATGCCCGTGGGTGAGGGCAGCATGCAGAGCCCCCTGCCCCTCCTCCCAGGAGCTGAGTGACATGTCACCACTTCTGGACACCTGCACCCAACCCCTGCCTAAGCCCTGAGCCCCCTCCCACACCCAAACTCCCTCTCAGAGCCCCCTCACACACCTTGAACCCCTCATTTCCTGCCCCACCCTGGAGCCTGAATACCCAGCCCAGAGTCCATATCCCTTCCCACGTCCCAACCCTCTGACTCAGCCCGGAGACCCCTCCCACACTCTAAACCCCTTGGTACCACTCCCCAGCCTGAAGCCACCTCCTGCACCCCAAACCCCTCATCCCCAGCCAACCCCAGCGCCCACACTCCCAGCCAGACCCCTCACCCCCTCCTGCACCCCAACCCCCTGCCTCAGCCAGGTGAAAATGAGGAGCTGGGATGAAGTGAGTGGGTTGGGGGCTTTGGAAAGGGGCCAGGGCAGGGCAGTGCAATGGTGTTTGATTTTCTGTTTGATTTAAAGTTGGCAACCCTAAAAAGAGCCAGTTTTACTCAGTCTTGATCTCAGCAAACCCACTGTGCTGTGCACTGATGCTTCTAACATTGGACTAGGTGCAGTGCTAATGCAGGGTGGCTAATGCAGTCCCCCATCACCTTCTGAAGTAAAAAAACTGACCCTCACTGAACAGAACTATACTGTCTTTGGAAAGGAATGTTCTGCCCTAGTTACGCAACTTAAGACTTATCTGTATAATAGAAATTATAAAGTGCTAACAGACAACTCCCTGCTCAAATGGTTGTGCCAAGCCTAAGGGACCAATTCCAGACTATTATGCTGGAGCCTAGCTCTACAGGAATGTGACAAAGAAACAGCCCAGATCAAAGGAAATGGAAATATCAGGGCAGGTGCCTTGTCAAGAGTAGGGGGACCCTGAGACATGCTCAGGGGTGTCAGAGACACCCCTTCCTACACCATTTTTGTGTTGGGGATGTGACACTAGCAGACCAGATACCAGATCATGCCAAAGTCCCCATGTCTCCACAGAACACTGACAAATACATGGTTGGAGCCAGGCTGGCTCACCTGTGTGTTAGTGGTGTTCAAAATGGCATTAAAATAACAAGAAATTGTTTCATGTTTAGCCTGCATGGAATGCTTGTGAGTTGCTGCCAGCATTCATCTACTTACAGCAGCTGCAGCCCACCTTGGTAATATTTGAGCATTTGCACTGTGAGCCTCTGTGACTGTGTAAGTCATCAGACAGGAGAGAGACATTACCTAGTGTGAAATGCTGCTCTCCAACAGAAGGTGTTATGTTCTGCTCCACTAGGAAGGCCCAGTGACACCAGACAGATTAGAGTGGAACGTTAAAGAGGACAAAAGATTTTGTTGTTCACTATCTCCTCCCGCTGCATGAAGAGGAGTCTTGCAAGTGAATTCCTCCCATCAGCTGATGCAGGTCAAAGCAGAAGGAAGGAAGGAAGGGATAAAACCCCTATCAAGGAGGAACTAGATCTTTATGCTGCTTGGACTGAGGGGCCAGGATTACTAGGCATAAACAAAAGATCTCCAGTGCTTAGCCTGGGTTAGCCCTAAAAGACATATAGAGCTTACTTATCATAGATGCCTTCTACTACTTTTTTAAACTTAAGAGTGGAACTCATTTATGTGTATCTATGTTCATAGGTGCCAACTTCTCCTCTACCCTGGGGTGCTCGACCTCCCCCCGCTCCGTCCCCACCCCTGCCCTCACTCCACCTCTTCCCCCAAGCCCCTCCACCCCACCTCTTTGCCCCCCTCCCCTGAGCACATTGTGTCCCCGCTCTCCTCCCTCCCTCCTGGAGCCGACCTGCATGCCGCAAAACAGCTGATTGCAGTGGGTGGGAGATGCTGGGAGGAGTGATCAGCGGGGCAGGCGAGAGGTGCTGGGGGGATGGGGAGGGAGAGTGGGGAGCTTGGCTGCTGTGGGCGCTAATTTTTCTCTGTGGGTGCTCCAGCCCTGGAGCCTATGTCTATGTTTGTAAACAATTCTCGTTTCCTTTTCCTAGTTAATAAAACTTCAGATTGTTTATTATAAGATTGGAATAAGCATTGTCTTTAGTGTGAGATCTAAAGGGAAACTCACCTGGGATAGGTGACTGGTCCTTTGGGACTGAGAGTAACCTGAATATTTGTGTGATCCTCAGTGTAGGGGGCCATCTATCACAAAGGCTTACCTGGGTAGTGAGACAGATTGGAGTCTCCAAGGGGACTCCATGGTCTGGCTGTCACACAGTTTGAGGAGTTTACACTTAATAGTGGGTTGGTGAAATCCAAGTAGAGAACTCACAGCCGATCTGCAGTTTGTGCATGTTTCCGAAGAGCGTGCCCCGAGTCTGCCTTGCTACTCATGCTCTTCAGTCACTGCCGGGCAGCCTGACGTAGCTGCGTTGGTCCCAGGATATTAGGGAGACAAGGTGGGTGAGGTGATAGCTTTTACAAGCTGGTCCAGGAGGGAGAAGTTGGAAGGGTGGAGGTTCTGTGGGGGCAGTCAGGGGATGGGGAACAGGGAGGGCTGGGAGTGGGAGTCCCGGGGGGCCTGTCGGGGGGGCAGGGATGTGGAAAGGGGTCGGGGCACTCAGGGGACAGGGAGCAGGGGGGTTGGATAAGGGGGTGGGATCCTGGGGGGCAGTTGGGGTGGGGGGTCCTGGAAGGGGGTGGTCAGGGGATGAGGAGCAGAGGGTGGTTGGATAGGTGGTGGTAGTCCCAGGGGGGCTGTCAGGGGGTGGGCGTGTGGATAGGGGTCAGGGCAGTCAGGGGACAGGGAGCAGGGGGGTGGTTAGGGGTGGGATCCTGGGGGGCAGTAGGGGAGGAGGTCCCAGGAAGGGGTGGTCAGGGGACAAGGATGGGTTGGGAGTTCTGAGGGGGGCAGTCAGGAGGTGGGAAGTGGGAGGGAGCAGAGAGGGGGCAGGGGCCAGGCTGTTTGGGGGGCACAGCCTTCCCTACCCGGCCCTCCATACAGTTGCACAACCCCGATGTGGCCCTCAGGCCAAAAAGTTTGCCCACCTCTGCTCTTGCATCTGGCACTCCCACCTAGTGGTGGACGAATGAAAAGAATCCTGGCAACCATTGTTCTTGCAGAAAACTACCCTCCAATAGAAATTCTCTTCAAAGCCTGATGGGCATGTGGGATGGGTCTGGACAGCTGCAGGCAACTATTAGCTGTGACCCTCTCTACGAGGTCTATTTAACCCATTGTCTTATTAGGGAGACAAAGGTGCAATTTCCAGAAAGGTCTGTTAGGTTTTGAGCTGCCCTGCCCATCCAGCAGATGAGAGGGGATCTCACTTTGATTTGGCTTTCTGTATCTTTCATGATTGAAATGCAAGTAGTCCTAGGAATTTATTATTCCTTCCATTAGATGTGCTTTGTAAGCCAGGACTTGAGGTTAGTATCTCTGACTTCCAGGGTAAGCAGTCATGCCTGCTCTTGTTTACCAGGGATACTTAAGGGGTTTGTAGCTGAGCCGAGCCATTACGATGAGTGGATCCCTGCCAGCACGGGGCTGCAAAGGCATTTTGCCCACCTTCAGCAAAAACTGAACAGTGCACTGGGGTATGCAATGGAAATTAGCTGTCAAGGCTGAGCTATATCTCTTGCTCTGAAGGGAGTGGGAAGAGGAAAGGTGGGGAATAACCTATCTAAACAAGTTTATACACGCATATGATTTTGTAATGCCCTGCCTGGAAGAGACACGCAGCTACATTGGGGAAAAGCATGAAGATTGTATTATAAATTTCCTTGCAGCCTGGATAAATAATGCATGGGTCTTTCCTCCCAGCATAATACTTGTACTTGGTTCCACGTCTACATCCCTCTTGTTAGATGTGAGTATAGTTGGATAGCTAACACAGTTTCACAGAAACAGCCCAGACCCAAAAAATGAGGTACTGCCTTCCTCACTTCCGCTGCAGAAATTCCATGGGGGTGAAGAAGGTGAGGCAGGAAGGGATAGTAAGGTAATTCCTGCTTCCTGCTATTTTCCCATGTAGTTAAATCACAGCACAGGAGGGGATTTCAGCACAGGGCATGCTCTCTTTTGGGGAGAGGCCAGATGGAGAGCAGCGATCAGGGCTCTCCCACTAGGAGTAGGGAAGGGGACCAGCCTGTCAACTGGAATACATAAAATAACAATAACGACTGAGACTGGGTAGAGAGAGTAGTAGGATCCTGGGTTCCAATCCCAGCTGAGCGACTGGCTCCCTGGAAAATTCTGAGGAAAGTTCTCGGGTGGGGAATGAGGTAAGTGCTAGCCACCACCCTGAAAACGAGACTCAGCAGTGGAGATGACCTTTCCTGGGGAATCCCACCTCTCCCCCCACACATGACACATGGATAGTCAGCAGATAGGCAGGCAGTTTATAAATACCACGGCTAGAAGATTTGGTTGGAGACTGTATGTCCTGAGATCACATGCTGATTCACAACTGAATTTTCTTGGGAAACGTATTGTGTTTTCAAACCCATTTCACTGCTAAATTATCTCATTTGCAAATTTCTTTGCCCAAATTCAGGTCCCGTTGGTTAGCACAAGCTGAGTATTGGTCCCTCGGTACCAAGGGGATCCTCTGGGGCATGAGACGGGATGCTCTGGTATCTCTGATGCCTGGTCACCTGCATGACCTCCCATTACCAGAGCATCTGGGTGTCTTGCAATCTCTAATGTATGTATTCTTCCTCACAGCCTTGCTGAGGGGGAGAGGGCGGGCAGTGCAACAAGCCCCACTTTACAGATGGGGACCTGAGGCCAGAGATGAGGTGACTTGTGCTAAGGTCAGACAGGACAGATGTGCAGGAGCAGGGAACTGAACCCAGGCCAGTATCTTAAACCATGGTGACACCCTCTGCTTCCTTCACAGGAAGGTTCCATGTGTGCCAGCCCAGATATTGAACTGTATCATATAAGGTCAAGTGAGATCCTGCTCCCAACCCTGACCTTCGTCCCACCTTGCAGGACGAGCTGGCACAGGTGGGAGCATGCACACACTAGGGCTGAGCTGAGGGGAAGGGATGGGGAGCTGCCTTGATTTGAAGCTAACTAACTTTGGGCATAGATAAGACTCACAGCCAGAGGGACCCTACAGGATTCCAGCTCTGCACCCCAGCACCCAACCCAGGTAGGAACACGCAAGAGCTGTCCAAACTTTTCCCCATTCTTAGAATGACACTGGAACCACCCCCATTGCCCTGTCACCACATTCTGAGGGACTCAGATATGTTTCTGGCCACAGCCAGCACCATCTGGAAGAGTTTAAGTCCCATTATGAAGGCTTTTTGGCAATGTCTCTATGGGACTATCTGGTTACACCTGGCACCCCCACATGCTCCAGAGGGGAGCAGGGAGGCAGCCACTTGCAGATGGTGAATGTTGAGGAAGAAACCTACTACCAGCCCCCAGAAAGTTCCCAGATGTCCTGTCGCTCTTGCCTTCCCTGTCTCTGTCTTACCTATGTAAGGTGTAAGCTCTCAGGGCAGGGACTCTGCTACTTTGTGTTTTGTGTAGCAGTGAGCACATCGGGGGCTGGTTCCTACCACCACCCTCGGAGACATTTTTTTATGACTTACAACAGTAACAAGAGGGGAGCAGACCAGAGAGTCACCCAAAATGGGTGTTGGAGGCAGAGGGCCTTCTGGCTGGCGCCAGAGGCTACTAGATGGGAAGCAGTGACCTGATCACCCTCAGACAAGGGAGAAGAGGCCACAGCAGGAGGGGAGCTGGAGCCTGTTGTGGGAGAAGGGCTATGGAGATTTCCTTAGCTTGTGCTTCTTCACCCAGAGTTCCAGTCATTCAGCAAAATGCTTACCTGAACCAAACTCAAACTCCAAGCCTGACAGGAATCACTGGTCCCTGAGCAGCACAAACACTCAGCCTCCTGGACATGTGGTACCAAGCGATGAGCCTTTGAAGGCCAGAGAGAAACCTGAAGGAGGAACGCCCCACAGAGAGAGTCAGAAGCTCAGGGCGGTCTCATCTCATCAGTAGCCCCTTGTGGAGAGACAACCAGTCTATGGCAGGTGCAACTCTAACACCTAATTGGCCTTAGCTTAGAATCACTCTGCGGAAGCCTGTGGGATGAGTGGAAGCTTGGTTGTTTTTTGATGCAAATAGCATTGGCCCAGGTTGTGTGAACTCTGATTGGGGACCAAGTGTTCCAGTGACACCCACTCCACTTGACGTGGAGGTAGTGAACCAGGCAGACTGGTAGATCTGTCCAACAACCACTTGCTTCACCTCCTGCTGCTGCTTCTGGATCCTTCATGTCAACATCTCCATCTTATTAATGATCCCAGCTGCAAATGGGAATCCAGGTGCCATTCGTGACAAAGGCGGGACCGTGTCCTCCACATCCTGAGGCCTGAGGAAGAAAAGAGAAGGCAATGAAGGAAACTGCTGGTGATGGCAGTAGCATCTCGCCTCTGCTGATGTGATGCAACTGCAGCTCCAGCAAGAGGTTAAGAGAAGAAAGTGACAGGTCATGTCACTAGTATAATGAAGGCAGGGGTCTAGGGAGCTGGAGCAGTGGTACTGGGGATGACAGGCAGAGAGAAGTGGGATAAGTCTTAGTGGGTCTTGCTGATGTTTGACAGGAGATCCCGGAACCCCCAGGAAGACTGTGTTACAATCTTTTGCCTGGAGGCCTGTGTGGGGGAAGGGCTGCCAGCTTATTTTGTACACTACCTGGGATGTGTCCCAAGTTCACATCAGCCAGAGGAGATTTCAGCTGAGAAGGTGGCATTGCCTCATCCCCAGTGAGGAAAGGTCTCTCCAGGGGCCTGGGGACTTTCACCAGTCTTACCATGAGTCAGTTTTACAAATGGCCTTGACTTCAGCTCCACCTGCTTAATCAGTGCTGGCCCTTGAACTCCCATTCCCTTCAGAAGTGCAGTTTAAGACTAGGAAGTGTGCTGCACCTCTTCCCACTTCAGGTCTTTGGCAGCACCTTCCATGGCTATTTAGTCAGCATCAGAGTCAGCTTCCAGTGCTGCAGATGCTGGGATCTCTAATGACCTTGGACAAGCAGGCTTGGGACATGCCTGGAGTTGTGGGGTGCTGGTGGTGGCACCCCAGAGTAAGTGTTCCAAAAGGCAGGCTTGCTCATTGCTAATGGTCCTACTAACCAATCTTGGAGCTTGTTGGGCTGTGGATGTACCAGGCAGACTCTCCCTGTGGGAGCTATCACATCTCTGCAGTGCGCAGGCATGTGTGATTGCATTGAGAACATGCAGACTCTAGTGGTACCTGTATGTTTCATGCTTGTAAATGACCGTCTAATAGTAGTGTCCTTGCTAAAAGTGAACGGTGAATGCCTGGCTCATCTGTCCTGCAATCAGTGTGCATGATTCTGCGTTTCTCAGTAGTTAGCAGGGTCCATCCTCTAGCTGCTGTGACTTCCACTCAGGAAGGGTTAATATTTCTACTGGGCACTGGTAGACTGTGCTAGGGCTCTGCCATACCACACTTCAGCCACCTAAATGCAGGATCTGATTCACTAATGGGTCAGCTTGGCCATTCCTGGGTGACACACAAACTCTTTAAGCTGCCACCTGCCACTGCATGGGCCTCTGGTTACAGTTAAGTTCCTGGTGTGATTTAGCATCATTCTCAGCCCTGTGAGTCCAGTTCTTGGGAAGAATCCAAGTAATCAGAAGTTTTTCCCATCTGCCTCTGCTCCCTTGGGCTTGGCTTTGGCACAAACGGCTGCTGCCAATTTAATTTCACTCCGTTTCCATGAGTCTAACGACTTGCTGAGAAGAGAGTTTGTTTTGCAATGAGTTGTTTGGTAACAGCCTCTGGCCCAGCCAGCACTGCTCAAAGTGCACAGGTTCAATCCCGTCTCGCACTAGTGACATCACGAGCAATGCCACTTGAGGTCAATGCAAATCAGGAATAAGAGAGAGGAGAATCAGGCCCTTCCACCTCATTCTCCTTGGCCCAGACAGACTTGTAATCTTCATCAGCACCACTTTCTGCTTGAAATGCTTTTAATTAGCTGCTCATTCAGGTGATCACAGCCATTTCTGCTGCCTCAGCAAAACACACACCGCACTTCTTGCTCCACAGCAAAAGGCAAACAGCTTCATTTAATCATAATCACTGGCATTTTCTGCAATGGTTCCCTGGTCTGCAGTCTCTTTTGACTGCCTCACTGTTACTCGACAGGTGGAGCTGTGTGACTGACTCGTGTCTAGTCTACTGCTCCGGTACCTTCTGGCCCAGTTACAGTGGGCCTTCCCCAGAACCTTGGGGAGTCAATGGATAGAGCCCCTTTGACCTCAGTGGCCTTTTGGATCAGAAGTGAGACAAGCTGAGCATGGATCCTTGCAGGTTAGGTTGAAGACGTGACCCTCAGCTGAGACCTACTCAATACTCCCCCGTGAACGTGTCATTGGATTCCACCCAGGGGAGAGCATGGTGCAGTGAGTTGCTTTACTGCCCTTACTCACAGGGATGTGGGTTTAAATTCTGATTGCTCTCATGAGAGAAGTGAGTCTGGAGTGGGAGGCTTGCATTGTGTTCACAGTGAGGACAATGGAACACGTAGTCTTTTCAGACCAGAAGTTTTGAGCACCTGGAAAAGGACAATTACAATGGAAAAGATTAGGCAAACAGGCTCCAGGTGTCACTATGTGCTACAGCTATAATGGGCCTGATCCCCAGGCACCTAAACCTTTTTCACACTAGGGATTTTGATGGAGTCATTTCTGATTTACCCCAGTGGAAGGGACAGGGGAGTCAGCCCCACTGTGTTTATAAAAGAACCGAACGCTCTGGGGGATTGACTGGGATTTATTACGCAGTTTCCAAAAGAAGTGCCAGGCACTGAAACTCTACAGAAACCAAGAACAGAAGATCATCCCTTCCAGGGTTCTGCTGCTTCCTTTAATGTTATGTGGAGTAGATCACTGCCTAACGTAACCTAATCCTCCTCACTGCCGGCACAACATGTGCCCCTCCATGCAAAGCCATGCTCCGGCTGCTTTGTTGCAAGGTAACATTGAGTTAATTCCTATGAAGCTCTGGTGGGATTTCCCAGGCAATTCTCTCCTGCAGAGGAATTTTGCTGAATTTGCAGAAGAGTTTAGCGTGGGGGAGGGGGTGTTCGTATTTCCCCAAGTTTCCTAACTATCTCCTCTCCCTATTGACCCGTATGTCAATCAAGTGTGGGAGCTGACAAAGGACAGTGATACAGTCAGACTGTTTGCATTTAGGAACTTCTGAGCCACATCAATTATTCAGTGTCTTTCCCCAGGCTTCCTTCAAGGTCACATTGGTAGGTTGTGTGATCTGAGGAAAGGGAACAAGAAAAACCTACAACCTGAAAACTCATCCAAAGCTCTCACTGCAGCCAGCAATGTAAGCCTGCTCCCTTCTGTTCTGATTGGCTCACTCATTGCACTTAGGAAGGACAGGCTTTCAAGATGATTATGAAAGAAATTATGTATTCAGGTATTCAAAGACCTGGCTGACTCCTTCCTCCAGTGGAATCATATGGCCGGGTGCATGCTACTTATGTAAAGCATTGTGTAACCCTTGCCAGCTGCAGAGCTTGTGCTTCTGTCAGCTAGAGAAAAAGGCAGTCCCAAGAACATCCGACCAGGGAGGGCAGTGCACTGCTTGGGAGCTCTGAGGTACCAAAGTCCTGGAGCTGCACCCTGAGCCTTTATAACCAGTGATCAGAGGCGAACTCCTGCCTCCTCTGCCAGAATGCAGATGTCCCAGGAGTCAGGGCTGACAAGGGAGTTCTGCAAGGCAGCCTATGGATGGAGGTGCCCCCTGAGGAAAGTACGGACCCCGGCATGCACTCCCCCACTCCATCCAAAGAGCCTGGCTTCTGGCAAAGACGTGGAGCATGCCGCAGTGTGCTGGGGCTGCTGCAGCTGGGGCTCGTGAGCTGCACAAATCCTACTGTGTAATATAAGGTGGCTGCAGCCTGCTCCAGTCTGTGGGAATTCAATGTGGCCTTTGAGCTCCTAGCAGGGCAAATCTGGGGCATCCCTATCACAAGGGCAGAGACTTGCTAACTTTACTGCACCATTGCCGTAATAGTCTCTTTCCCCTGCAGTGAAGTGCTGGTGTACAGAAGTCACTGCTAGAAGCTCTGTATCCATGCTCAGCTCAGACCAGCTCTCCCCTGGCTAACAAGGCACAGTGCTGCAGGGGCTCACTTCATGGTTGCACCTCCACATCCTGAGGCTTATAAGATAAGCAACTAGTTGTGTAAAAGAGTGTGAAAAAAGCTGGAGCTGAGGGGAGGAGTGATAATGTCTGTAATAACGACAGGACGAAGGAGTATGAAATTGCACCAGGGTGCACGTGCTTAATAAAAGCTGACAGCAAGAGAGGCTACTTTTGCCCTGCCAGGCAGCAGCACAAGAAAGCGCTTGGGGCCCCGCCACGCACATGGCTCCTCTCACATCCCACATCTCCTTGCAGAGCATGCACACCGAAGCTTAGGGAACGGGAAAGGGACAGCAATGGTCTGGATTCCCTTTAGCATGTCTTGGCCTTTCTGGGCCAGAGGAGGCATAGGCTTGGTTTAGCTCCAGCGCTTTGTGAGGAAGTCCCAACAGATTTACGGGAGGCGGGGGGAGAAATCGTGTTATAACCTGCAGCACAGGAGTCACTGCCAAGGGTGTAAATAGCTCCAAGATCCCTGCTATTGCCCAGGATTCAAAGCTGCCCCCTGCAGAGGTTGGGTAAATGGGCTTGGACCAGAGGGTGCTGCATGAAAGATCGAATCCTCCCCCAGCCACTGCATAGCTGTTACTGTAGCGTATGGGCTGTGGCCATCTCCAAAATACTTATGCTCCCCAAAGGGATCTATGCTGGCCCAGATCATATGCCATCCATACTCCAGTACCCTCCCTGCACCACCCCTGCCCGACCTGAGAGGCAGCCTTGTCTGCAGCCAGGGTGCACAAACCTCCTGTGCCTGTCTGCACTGGGGTGAATTTGCTAACTCCCCTGCATGGAGCTCAGTGGACTAGAGCTGCAGCCTTTCCTGCACAGCCTCCCCCAGGGGGATGCATCCAGAACAGCTCCTGAGCAGCATGTCAGCAACGTTTCCAAGAGCTTGTCTTCATTACAGAGACAAACAGGAGAAAGGGCCAAGAACACAGGAGGAAACAACTGGGATGCAATAGAAACACTCGTAGGAGCTCTGCGCTGTGAGGGGCAGGGAAAGCCGGACAAGGGAAGGGTTTCTTTGTGCCCTGGTGTCATAGCATTCTTTCTCAGATCTGAACCTTAGAGTTCAGAAAATGAGATACTAGCACCTGAATCCTCTAAGCTTAATCACCAGCTTAGATTTGATAGCACTGCCACCACCCAAAAATATAGTGTTTTGGGGCACTCTGACGTCACCAACCTTCCTTGGGGACCCCAAGAACCGAGATCCCTTGGATTCTTAAAACAAGGAGAAATAAACCATTCCCCCACCTTTCCCCCTCCCAGAATTTCCCTCCCTGGGCTATCCTGAGAGATACTGATCCAACCTCTTAAATCACCATACAGAGAAGCATCTCCCTTCCCTTCCACAAAGAGGCAAACAGATTCAAGGAAAACAGAGAGAGATTCTCTCTCTCCCCCCTCCCGTCTCCCCCACCCATCCTGGTGAGTTATCCCAATCCCCTGGAATAAAACAAGGGAGACAAGAAAAAAAATCAATCAGGTTCTCTAAAAAGAAACCTTTTAATAAAAGAAAGGAAAAAGTAAAGAATTATCTCTGTAACTTCAAGATGTAAATATACAGGGTCCTATAGCTTACAGACACCAGAAAGAGACTTTCCCCCCAGTACCAATACAAATCAAAATATTCCCAGCAACTACACATATAAAAGTTAACCAGCCAGATCCACAATTGCAAATAGAGTAAAACAATCAAAAAACCTAAACCTCCTGTTTTTACTTACTATTTGAAAAGAAACTTAGAGAGCCTGTAGTAATGTCTGGTCTCTCTCAGACCCTCCGAGAGAAGAACACACAACGGACAAAGAACACACACAAAAGCTTCCCTCTGCCCAAATTTAAAAGTATCTTGTCTTCTGATTGGTCTTCTGGTCAGATGTCCCATTCCCTGCTTGTAACCCTTTACAGGTACAAGAGACATTAACCCTTAACAATCTGTTTATGACACCGGGTCACACTCTTAATGGGCACGTTGTCTAGCCATTTGCCCCAGTACGAAGCTGAGACTAGATGAACACAGTGGTCCCTTATGGCATTAGAATATATAAAAGTGAGTGTAAAGAGTTACCATTCTGATTCTGCAGCAACTTACATGGTAGGACATGGGAGAACGGACAACACCTACTACGGTCAGGGGCATCCATGCTCTAACACGTTTTATTGCTTGTGCGGACGGGACAACACAGTGGTGTAGCCCAATGCAGCCACGGTTGTAGATCATTCATTCATGCAAGAGTGTGATGCTCAACACTTCTCAGGTCCTCTGATTAATTCATCCTTCACATTTATTATTATTTATTTTTTATTTATTGACCACAGATATTCTATATGTACGCCGTGCTCCTCAGTCTTGATTAGTCAGATGAACTACATGCTACCATCCGTCGCTGGATGGATGTCAATGCGCTTCCAGCAAGGATGCTGAAACTCGCTTACAGCAAACATCTGTGCCAGTAAACTGCATTGTTGCAGTATTCCTGGGAAATGAACTCAGGAGAGGCACAAACTCATCCATTTAAAGATTCCAATGAATGCTTTCAGGAAGTTGTTTTTGATTATTCACCCAAATCTTTAAAAAAAACTTCTGTTTTAAAATCTATAACAAACCCACTGCAAACACCACGAGTGAATGTCACTCTCTATCCAGCCAATCTGACCATTCCTGCATTTAAGGAATCTCCAAGGAGATTCTTTACCACAGCAAACAGGATTAATAGTTGCATTTTCAAAACAATGCTTAAAGGGACACTGTCGTCTTCAAAATCACATTTCTTTCTCAATGTGTTTTATGGGTTTTTGTTAAATGTAATAATGCCTGAAATACAAGAGCTGCAAGAGATTAGGAAGGAAAACCATTTCTGTCTATTTTCCAGTTTCTTTGCATTCTGTATTTGAGGGCATTCTGTGTATAACACTAGTTACCCTGTGTCTCAAGTATACAGAATCAATTAGTCAGTTTCCACTGTTGCTTGTGTGGCTTTTTCACACAGCAACAGGGGAAAGAAAAACATTTTCAAAAACAAGAACATGTGATTGTAAAACCACAAAAACTGGTAGGAGACTCCAGGCCAGGTGTGGGATCTGAGTCTGCTTTTAATTCTTTTCTTTGATATTGACTAGATTTCACATTGACAGTGCATGAATAGAACTGGCAAAGGTGGCAGGTCCCAAGAGGGTTTCTGTGACCCAACCCATCACAAGTGTCATCTGCAAACTTGCTGAGGGTGCAGTCCATGCCATCCTCCAGATCATTAATGGGGCACTCTGCTTGATACCAGCTGCCAGCTAGACATGGAGCCATTGATCAGTACCCATTGAGCCCGACGATCTAGCCAGCTTTCTATCCACCTTAGAGTCCATTCATCCAGCCCATACTTCTTTAACTTGCTGGCAAGAATACTGTGGCAGACCGTATCAAAAGCTTTGCTAAAGTCAAGGAATAACACGTCCACTGCTATCCCCTCATCCACAGACCCAGTTATCTTGTCATAGAAATCAATTAGGTTAGACAGGCATGACTTGCCCTTGGTGAATGCATGCTGACTGTTCCCGATCACTTTCCTCTCCTCTAAGTGCTTCAGAATTGATTCCTTGAGGACCTGCTCCATGATTTTTCCAGTATCAGGGGGTAGCCGTGTTAGTCTGTATCCACAAAAACAACAAGTAGTCGGTGGCACCTTAAAGACTAACAGATTTATTTGGGCATAAGCTTTCGTGGGTAAAAAGCCACTTTTTCAGACGCATGAAGTGAAAGTTACAGATGCAGGCATTATATAATGACACATGAAGAGAAGGGAGTTACCTCACAAGTAGAGAACCAGTGCTGACAGGGCCAATTCAATCAGGGTGGATGTGGTCCACTCCCAATAATAGATTAGGAGGTGTCAATTCCAGGAGAGGCAAAGCTGCTTCTGTAATCAGCCAGCCAATCCCAGTCCCTATTCAAGCCCAAATTAATGGTGCTAAATTTGCAAATGAAGTTTACTTTTGCTGTTTCTCTTTGAAGTCTGTTTCTGAAGTTTTTTTGTTCAAGACTGAGGTGAGGCTGACTGGCCTGTAATACCCCAGATCCTCCTTCTTCCCTTCTTTAAAGTCAGCTGTAGAAGTCACGCAGGCCGATTGTGGCAGTTGAATAGCTGATCCCAATGCCAGTAAACAGCCCCAATCCCTTGTTATATTGCTGACTCTAAAAAGCTCTGATTGCAGCCTTGGTAAGCAATGTAGGGCTTGACGTGGAAAGGAAATTGAGCTACAGTCCAACACTTTGTCTCTGAACAGATCAAACAGAAGTGGAAATGAAGCTAACCTCAGGGAATGCTGAGCAAGAACCAGGGCCTATGCACTACAAGGATGCTGTCTTTTCATGTTGTAACTTGTAGCAAATTATTCTAGCTCTGCCTTTAACTCCTTGCATTTATTTGCAGTAGCAATCTCGTTATACTGAATCCAACCATCTGCTCACTGCAACCCTCTGCTTTTCTTACACTCTGAAAGATACAGTATGGAGAACAAGCCAGCAGTGGCTCATGGGGCCATGGGTTGGGCTGTGATTGAAGAGACCTTTTCCAGTTCCACTGTTTGATCATTCTCAGAAGGATTCACCGCGACGCTGAGGCAATGCCATGCCAATCGCCATAACAATGACAGAGATTTTGTCTTGGCTCAATTCAAGTGAATTTAGCTCTGAGGGTTTTTCATATTGTTGAGAGCATTTTAAAGAAAGAAATCAAAATGATGGCACTAGAGTGAGACTGCACAGTGTCCATTGGGCAGGAGGGGAAGGCTGTCTCAGAAGGATCTTTCCCTATTCATTCAGGATGAGAAGGCAGGAACAGGCAAATCATGCTATTAATTGCCATTCATTGCATACAGTCTGCCAGTGTATCCCCCAGAGCCAATGTGATGGAGTTGCTGCATGCATAAGAAGACTAATCCACAAATTCAGCTATATCTCATCGGGGCCATTGCCTTGAGTCTGAGCTGGCAGGAATCTCAGATTCCAGGTCAAACAAATGGCACATTTATTTTCTTCTTCTTTTAATATTAGGGTAAAAAAAAAGGGAATTTTAAAAAGTCTCTTTGCTTAAGTGACTTTCAGGTTCTGACTCAACAACTCGAAATGCAGGAATTCTGCGTAATGGCAGGACCTCCCGCCTTAGGGGCTCCAGTACCCTAAGCACAATGGAGTGGCCCATGGGCTGGGCCTTTGAGGGCTGCATCAGTGCCAGATGCTATTGCAGCCACTAATATTGGTTTTGTACAGATTCATTCCAAAAGCCTTCACACACTGCAGTAATGGAGAAGGAACCAGCTAAGATGACAGGCAGGTCACTCCAATGGAATGGGGCAGGTGCAGAGAAGAGCCCTTTCAAACTGCAGCAGCTCCCTGCACTGACACTAGGGCTAGCGACAGGCAGCTTGCAGACAGAAGCCTGGGGAATGAGGATTAGAGAGAGAACAGTTCCACTCCATGTCAGCTGGGGATAGTAGAGGCTCCCCTTCCATACAATGGTTGAGGATAGGAGTTCTGAATGTAAGTGTCACAAGGGGAGAAGATTGCAGTTTCCTGAGCTACAAAGCCAGGGCAACTCTCTGTATCCCTTTAACCAGCAGCCTCTGGCCCATGTAATGTGCAGTACAGCTAAGTGGTTCCTGTGGGACCCTGTGTTCTGGGCCAGCGCAAACCAAGGGCTTCACTGTACAGGTTGGCATGTCTTTCACGGGGAGCATCCAGCTCTTGCCCAGCTGAAAGCCATTAGCAGCAGCTTTCCAGGAGCCCGAGGGCCACACCTCCTGGGCATAAAGGAAGCAAATTGTGCTGCTCCTCATCTTAAAAATGATTGTGCAGGACACAGACAATAGGTCCCTTGTTCAACTCTCAGAGCACCGGTGCATGCAGAATTTCCATGTCAAAGATGAGAGTGGTTGTGGGGCCCATAGTATGACTCCCTAGGCTCTGTTTTGCAACCAGCAGCCTTTTGCCATTCCTGTTTTAGCATTTAATTAATAGTCTACCAGCCTGGGAATGAACATGTGGTGCATTCTCCATCACGTGGAGATTTTACAACAAGGTCTTTCTAAAAGATACGTGCCAGCTCAACCAGGTATGTTGGGCTTGATGCAGAAATCAGTCGATGAAATTCTCTGTTGTGCAGAAGTGTAAGCTGGATAATCACAATGGTCCCTTCTGGCTTTGAACTCTGTGGGTCGCTAATAATATATTCAGCTTCCCTGCCCATTGCTTAAGGGAATGACCTGACTTGTGCCTCTCAGCTCACTGCGTTGCACTATGCTGTGGGTCAGATTCTGGTGAAGCTCCCCTTTCACTCAGGCCATTCCAGTCCTGACGTTTGGCATTTCCATTCCTCGTATTTATGTGAGTGAGCACTGAGAGGCTGTTTTGCGTGCGTGCAAGGGGAACAGTTTATGGTGAGCGCTGTGGGGAATTATTTTAGCATGAGTGCCGGAACGGTGGAGTGGGAGGAGCACTGAGGTTCTGTTTTGCATGAGTGCAAAGGGAAGGGTTTGGATGAGAAATAGGGGATCTAGTCTCCATGAGCGAACACAGGAGCAGATAAGAATGTAAGAAAATCAGAATGGACCTACTGGTCAGACCAAAGGGCCATCTAGCCCAATATCCTGTCTTACAACAGTGGCCAGTGCCAGGTACCCCAGAGGGAATGAACAGAACAGGGAATCATCAAGGGATCCATCACGTCACCCATTCTCAGCTTCTAGCAAACAGAGGCTAGAGACACCATCCCTGCCCATCCCTAGTTCTTAGAATCATAGAATATCAGGGTTGGAAGAGACCTCAGGAGGTCATCTAGTCCAACCTCCTGCTCAAAGCAGGACCAATCCTCAACTAAATCATCCCAGCCAGGGCTTTGTCATGTTATGCCAATCCAAACCTCAGTGTAGACATGGATAGGCTGATGGATTTCCTCTGTGTTATCTTAGCCGGTAAACTTATTTGCTCTGCTCATAAGCTGGCAGACATACCAGGTCATTGTTCATACATTTTGCAAACTTTGGCACATCATTAGATTTAAGTAGGATTGTTATAAGAGTCTTAGACAGCTTAATGGATTTAAAAGGCAATTTGTTTTTGTTATACATAAAGGTAGCCTGGTAATGAGCTCTCCTTCCCAACCAAAAGTTTGTGAAGCCAGGAGAAAAGAAGTGATCACAGGCCATAATGCCTGGAGAATCATTGAAATGTTTCTGGGAACAATTCCCTCTTCTCTCTTCGGGAGAAGCATAATGCACCCCTGCCCACTTCCCCAACAAGTCCCAGATTAGAGCTGCTCCAAGACAGGACCTGAGAGAGGCACTGACCAGAGGTCAATTTCTGAAAGCAGAGCTCTGTTGCTAGATCCTGGCTCAGTAGCAGAGCAGTGTGGACTCAGCTCTGTGCCTGTCTGGTGCTGCTCTTTCTTTGATTCACTGTTTCTGTTTCCACACTCTCCACTAACCTTATGCTATAACTGCAGGATGTTGGATGGTGCTAGAGGCCCAGTAGCTGGTACGCTTCCCTCCCAGTCAGCCCCAGACCAATGACCCAGCAGGGTGCCAGGAGGTGCTGTGTTGTTGTGATCCAGCAGGTTAGATGTAAAAGCAAATCTCTGGGTATCGCTATGTTCACATTTGTGGAATTAAGGATCCCATGTCACTTTGTATAAAAACTGAGGTAATTACACTTTTCTAAAATCAGCATGTGGACAGGATTCTCATTCCTGCGTGTCAGCTCCTAACCCCACTGCCACCTCCCCCTTAACCTGCTTGCACTCAAGAGGGCCTGCCAATGAGGGCACTTGGAGCAGTGTAAGCACCATGTCTGGTTGTATTCCCAACTCCTGGAAGTGCTTGTGTTCAACCAGAGTTTCCTGCACAGACACCATCACTTTCCCAGCAGTGACCATCAGGCTTGGTGAAAAACAGGCTGACTACAAGCCAATATTCCTATCTCTGCTGCCACAGCCTCTCTGGGGCTCTAGGCCTCCTGGGCAGCAGGCTTATGAATTGATCCCAACTGTGGGATGTGTGCAGCTAGCACAATCCAGCCCTACAGTTTTCTTGGCCTGTATGTCAGTCTGCATTGTGTTTGTCTCTTGATGGTATCAATAGAGGCATTGGTTTCAGTGATGTGGCAGGAAAAGCTGCATTTTCTATGCGTGCCCAAGCTGGATCTGTGCAGTCTGCAGCCCATTTGAGCTGGTGTGACTGAGAATGTTTACTAGTGTTTGGAGCCATCGGGACCTTTGTGTGCTTGTAGTTGACTCTGCTCATTTCCCCTCCTCAAATGACCCTGGGAATGTGTATGCAGGGACTGGAGTGAGTTGGTGAGCAATGAGGATAGACACTGGAAAGGAACACTCATTTTACCAGCAGTTCCTACTCTGCCTCCAGAGGTTGGCGGCAGAACTGAGCATCTGTCTCTCACACAAAAGACATTTTACCAAGGAAAAACAGAACATCATCTTCAGTAAAAGTGAAATGTCTGACTCTTTGAGGATAACAGAACTGATTGAGCAGTGGCTTTCGGTTGTAGTGACTCTGATGAGTTTTTGCAGCCTTTAGAAACAGTATTTTCCTTTTGCATTAAGCACTGACTTGGGGGCCTCTCTACCTGCATCTTCCAGAAACTCAAAACCACCCTGGCCTTTCTTCTTTCTCATGAACACAGCCTGGTTTATATACTAATCTGGGAGGCATTTTGTAAAACTCAACAAATATGTTTTTAATTATCAATTTGTTCCATATTTACCACACAGCTGCTGTCTTAAATCATAATTAGATACATATCTGAGAGAGTAAATGGAAAGCATTATTGAGAATTTTAATACACTTCTGATGCAGCCTGCATAATTTCAGGTTATGCGCAGGGGCTAAAAGTTGTTCATTCGGATATAATGAGGGCGTGAGCCGCTGCAGTGTTCATACTAGAATAGCGATATATACACAGTGTGGGTTTGTTTGTGTGTTGATCTGCATTTTACAATGACTTTTTACTCTTTCTCTTTCATAATATTTTTTTTTTACAATGTTACCTCGGAAATAGGCCCAGGGCCTTCTTCAATGGCCCTTCAAAAGTAAAACAAAGCCAAGAAGAATCGAAGAATTAAAACTGAAATAATCTGCTTTCAACTAAGGATAAGTGAAGCTGGCCAGTAAAATCAGATCCCTGATCTTTCCATGAAACTTCCTTCCAACCTCAAACCAGATTGGATCCGTCTTATCATATAACTGCTCCCACCCCTTCCAATCACTAAACTGCTGCTACGAAAGGTTGTGACTCTGGGAAATGTGCAGGTCATAGTGGATGGCTTTGCTGCAATGGGATTCCCTAACTGTGGGCGGGCGATAGATGGAACCCATATCGCTATCTTGGCACCGGTGCACCATGGCACCCAGTACGTAAACTGCAAGGAGTATTTTTCAATGGTGCTGCAAGCACTGGTGGATCACAAGGGACGTTTCACCAACATCCACGTGGGATGGCCGGGAAGGGTTCATGACGCTCGCATCTTCAGGAACTCTACTCTGTTTAAACGGCTGCAGCAAGGGAATTACTTCCCAGACCAGAAAATAACAGTTGGGGATGTTGAAATGCCTGTCTTTATCCTGGGGGACCCAGCCTACCCCTTGATGCCATGGCTCATGAAGCCAGACACAGGCAACCTGGACAGTGGTCAGGAGCTGTTCAACTACAGGCTGAGCAAGTGCAGAATGGTGGTAGAATGTGCATTTGGCCATTTAAAGGCGCGCTGGCGAACGTTACTGACTCGCTCAGACCTCAGCCAAACCAATGTCCCCATTGTTATTGCTGCTTGCTGTGTGCTCCACAATTTCTGTGAGAGTAAGGAGGAGACCTTTATGGCAGGGTGGGAGGCTGAGCCAAATCACCTGTCCTCTGATTATGCACAGCCAGATACTAGGGCGATTAGAAGATCACACCAGGAAGTGGTGTGCATTAGAGAAGCTTTGAAAACCAGTTTCATCACTGGCCAGGGTACAGTGTGACTGTTGTGTTTGTTTCTCCTTGATGAAACCCCCACCCCCTTGATTGACTCATTCCTTGTAAGCCACCCCCGCCCCTCGATCACAGCTTGCTTTCTAAGGAAATAAAGTCACTTTCATTTAAAAATCGTGTATTCTTTATTAATTCATTATAAAAAGAGGGAGAGAACTGACAAGGTAGCCCTGGTGGGGTTTGGGAGGAGGATAGTAGGGAAGGAAAAGACCATTAAAAAAATTTCATAATAATGAGAGCCTTTTGGTTGGGCTGTCCACTGGGGTGGAGTGGGTGGGTGCATGGAGCCTCCCCCAATGAGTTCTTACTCATCTGGTGGGTGAGGAGGCTAAGGAACATGGTGAGGGGGGAGGGTGGTTATACAGGGGCTGCAGTGGCACTCTGTGATCCTGCTGCCATTCCTGAAGCTCCACCATACGCCGGAGCATGTCAGTTTGATCACACAGCAGCCCCAGAGTTGCACCCTGCCACCACTGATCTTCCTGCCGCCACCTCTCATCTCAAGCATCTCTCCTCTCATCTTGAGCGTCTCTCCTGTCCTCACGTTCGTCCCTCCTGTCCTCACGTTGGTCCCTCCTGTCCTCACGGTCACTGACATCTTTCCTGTACTTTGCTACCACATCCTTCCACTCATTCAGATGAGCTCTTTCATTGCGGGTCACTTCCATGACTTCGGAAAACATTTCTTCTCGCGTCTTTTTTTTCTGCTGCCTTATCTGAGATAGCTTTCAGGACGGAGTAGGGAGGCTTGAAAAATTTGCAGCTGCATGAGGGAGGGAAAAAAGAGAGAGAAGTATTTAAAAAGATACATTTTAGAGAACAGAGGTGTGATAGTATAATTCCCCACTCTGAACCTTAGCGTCCAAAAGATGGGGTACCAGCATGAATTCCTCTAAGCTCAGTTACCAGCTTAGTACTTGTAGCGCTGCCACCAACCAGGAATTCCAGTGTCTAGTACACTCTGGTCCCCCCAAAACCTGGCCCAGGGACCCCCAAGACCCAGTCCCTCTGAAACTTAACACAAGGAAAGTAAACCTTTTCCCTCACTGTTGCCTCTCCCAGACTTCCCCTCCCTGGGTTACCCTGGAAGATCACTGTGATTCAAACTCCTTGAATCTTAAAACAGAGAGGACAATTCACCTTCCTCCCTCCTTCTCTTTCCCCCTCCCAGACTCTCCCTGAGAAAGTAATCCTAACACAAAGATAATTTAACCTCTCTCTCCCCCTTCCCTCCTTTCTCCCCACCAATTCCCTGGTGAATCCAGACCCCGTCCCCTGGGGTCTCACACCAGAATAAAAAATAATCAGGTTCTTAAACAATAAAAACTTTTAATTAAAGAAAGAACAAAGGTAAAAATTATCTTTGTAAATTTAAAATAGAATAAGTACAGGGTCTTTCAGCTATAGACACTGGGAATAACCTCCCAGCCTAAGTATACAAGTACAAATTAAAATCCTTTCAGCCAAATACACATTTGAACTCCTTCCAACCAAATACACATTTGCAAATAAAGAAAACAACCATACGCCTAACTCACTTTATCTGCCTAGTACTCACTATTCTGAACTTATAAGAGCCTGTATCGGAGAGACTGGAGAGAAACCTGGTTGCACGTCTGGTCCCTTTGAGCCCCCAGAGTGAACAACAACCAAAAACTAACAGCACACACAAAAACTTCCCTCCCTCAAGATTTGAAAGTATCCTGTCCTCTGATTGGTCCTCTGGTCAGGTGACAGCCAGGTTCACTGTTCTTGTTAACCTTTTCCAGGCAAAAGAGATAGGAAGCACTTTTGTTCTATTAACTCTTACTTATCTGTTTATTACATGCCCCCCAAATCGCTGACAGTGTGGAACCACACTGGCAGTGATTTTTCCCTAGAACTCTAGAATAAGCAGATTAATAAACACATGCACCCCTACATATGCTACTAATTATGTACAACTACAAAATTCTTCACATTGTAAGGACAATTTTTAACCAGTTGATTCTGGGAAACTTTCACGGGAGAGTGCATCAACTGCTTGATCTGTTGCCACTGCAGACGTTCCAGGGTTGTGGAGAGGTTCACCTCTTCCACGCCACCGTCACTTTTCCCTTCATCGTAGACACTGTCAGGCCACTCAGTCTCATCTCCTCCCTGGGCTGTAAACTGACAACCCTGCAAGTCTCTGGAATAAAAGGGCTTGAGAGAATTAATGTGGTACACTCTGGGCTTTAGGGAGGAATTAGGAAATGCTATGAGGTAGTTAACAGCTCCCAGGCGCTCTTGACCCTTGAATGGCCCTTCCCATGATGCTTCCATTTTATGGGTCTGTTGCGCCTTCAAGACCATAACCTGGTCTCCTACCTTGAAGGAACACTATCTGGTATGTCTATCATACCAGGCCTTTTGCTCTTTTTGAGCATCCTTTAGGTTTTTTTTTAGCAAGGGCTAAAGAGTGTCGGCGGGTGTTTGTAGGTTGCTTACAAAGTCCAGAATATTAGTTCCTGGAGAGGGTGTAAACCCCTCCCATTGCTGCTTCAACAACTGTAATGGCCCTTTAACCTCGTGGCCATACACAAGCTCAAACGGTGAAAAACCTAAACTGGGATGTGGTACAGCCCTGTAAGCAAAAAGCAACTGCTGCAACACTAGATCCCAGTAATTGGAGTGTTCATTCACGAATTTATGTATCATGGCCACCAAAGTTCCATTAAACCTTTCCACCAGGCCATTGGTTTGATGGTGGTACGGGGTGGCAACCAAGTGATTCACTCCATGAGTCTCCCACAGTTCTTTCATAGTCCTGGCCAGGAAATTAGTCCCTGAATCCGTAAGGATATCGGAGGACCAACCTACCCTGGCAAAAATGTCAGTTAGGGCCTGGCACACAGTTTTAGCCCTGGTGTTGCCTAGAGCTACTGCTTCCGGCCATCGGGTAGCAAAGTCCACGAAAGTCAGTATGTACTGCTTTTCTCTGGGAGGTTTTTTTGGGAAAGGACCCAGAATATCCACAGGTACTCGCTGAAATGGGACCTCTGTTATGGGGAGTGGCTGGAGAGGGGCCTTGACCTGGTCTTGGGGCTTTCCCACTCTTTGGCATACCTCACAAGACCGGATATACTTGGCAACATCCTTGCCCATCCCCTCCCAGTGGAAGGACTTCCCCAACTGATCTTTGGTTCTGTTCACCTCAGTATGGCCACTGGGATGATCACAGGCCAAGCTTAAGAGCTTTCCCCGGTACTTAGTTGGAACCACCAACTTTTTTTGTGGATGCCAGTCTTCCCGGTGTCCACCAGAAAGAGTCTCCTTATATAAAAGCCCTTGTTTTATAACAAACCGGGATCAGTTAGAAGAGCTGAGAGGCAGTGGGGTGCTCCGTGCCGCCGCCCAAGCTTTCTGAAGGCTGTCATCTGCTTCCTGCTCAATCTGGAGCTGTTTCCTGGAGGCTGGAGACACCAGTTCCTCCTTAGACTGTGGACTTGGGCTTGGTCCCTCGGAACGCGATGTAGGTGATGGAGTTGTTTTCGTGGCTGGGGAACTGTTCTCCGCTGCTGCACCAGGTGGCATTCCAGGCTCTGGCTGAGCCTCTTGGGTATGGTGGTCTGCTGCTTCTGCTAGTTCAGGCTCGTTGGTGCCCTCTGGCGTTGGGGTTGAAGATGCGTTTGCAAGCGCTGGCATCAGTGCTGGCAATGGTTCTGGTGCTGATTGTGTTTCCAGGTCCGGGTCTGGGACTGGAGGCACTGTGGCTGTTGCAGTCGTAGGCAGGGGATCCGGGTCCACTACCTCTCTCTGGGTCTCTGCTAACACAGACGGGGCCTCTGTGGATGGTTCGGGAACAGGAATGGATCGGGAAGCTTGCCTGGCTTGGCTGCATGTAACCATTCCCACCCTCTTGGCCCACTTTACCTGGTTGGCCAAGTCTTCCCCCAGTAGCATGGGGATGTGATAATTGTCATGGACTGCAAAAGTCCACATTCCTGACCAGCCTTTGTACTGGACAGGCAGTTTAGCTGTAGGCAAGTTTACCGCTTGTGACATGAAGGGGTAAATTGTCACTTGGGCCTTTGGGTTGATGAATTTGGGGTCCACTAAGGATTGGTGGATAGCTGACACTTGTGCCCCCCGTGTCTCTCCATGCGATAACCTTTTTCCGCCCACTCTCAAAATTTCCCTTCACTCCGAGGGTATTTGAGAGGCATCTGGGCCTCGGGATCTTTGGTGTGATGGTGGTGTAACGAACTGCACTCAGTTGGGGTTCTTGGGACAGTTGACCTTGATATGTCCCAGTTCATTACACTTAAAGCGTCGCCCAGCTGACTGGTCACTGGGCCAAGGTGGCTTACTGGAGATTTGTGAGGTGAGAGAATAGGTAGTCTGGGGCTTTCCTTGGGTTGTAGGTGGGGTCCTGGGTTGCCCTCGGTTATAGGGTTTATTGTCGGTGTGACCCCTGTGATATTCGCTCCCCTTGATAGTAGCTCTTTTCTTTTCTGCCACTTCCACCCATCTGGCTCCAATCTCCCCCGCCTCAGTTACAGTTTTGGGCTTCCCATCTAGGATGTACCTTTCTATTTCTGCAGGAACACCTTCTAAGAACTGCTCCAATTGTATTAGGAGGTGCATGTCATCCAGAGATTTAACATTGGCTCCTGATATCCAAGCATTATAATTCTTTCTAATGTGGTAGGTGTGTCGGGTGAATGACACACCTGGTTTCCACCTTAGGGCTCTGAACCTCCGACGGGCATGCTCAGGTGTTAGCCCCATTTTGATTCTGGCCTTGGTTTGAAAAAATTTATAATCGTTCATGTTCTCCTTAGGCATTTCAGCCACCACCTCTGCTAAGGGTCCACTGAGCAGTGGCCTCAGCTCTATCATGTACTGGTCTTCAGAGATGCTGTACCCATGGCAGGTCCTTTCAAAATTTTCTAGGAAGGCCTCAGTGTCATCACCTGCCTTTTAGGTGGGAAATTTCTTGGGATGTGGAACAATAACTGGAGAAGGGTTGTTAGGGTTGGCTGGAGCATGCTGCCTAGCCTGTGCTAATTCCAGTTCATGCTTTCTCTCTCTTTCTTTTATCTCCAGCTCTCTCCTGTGGGAAGCCTCTTTTTCTCTTCCTCTCAGCTCCATCTCTTTTTCTCTCAGTTCCATCTCTTTTTGTTTTATTTCTAGTTCTTTTTGTTTCTTTTCCATGTCTTGCTTGCGGTCTGCACCTTTGATTTGTTCCTCTGCCTCCAGTTTTGCCCGTTCCTTGGAACTCATACTTCCGGCTTCCTTGTGGTAGGGCGCCCTCTGCTGTTTACTGCTTGAAATGCTGCTTTTCTGTTGCCTTCTTTGGGTTGCTTAGCAACAGAGTCTTTTTTTTTAACTCTTTCTACTGAGTTATTCCCGACAGAGTTAGAAAGAAAAAAAAAACATTCATTTGCAAATGTGTTTTGCTGGTGTATGGTGACTCACACCTGGAGTCCCTTTGTTTAACAAAATCCTTGTTAAACCCTATTGCCTTTGCCTTCAGAGTACTCAGAAGGGAGAGACCAAAAAAACTTGCAGACCTTTGCTTTTAAAACAATCTCCTCTAGCCTGCTTTACACACAGCTAGCAGGGAAAGAGAAAGAAAAAATCCTACTGGCTTTTGCTTCTAAACCCAAACCTCTCAGTCTGCCTGCAGATAGCTAGCAGGGAGAGAAATAAAAACCTCACTGGCTTTTGGATTCTATCTTATCTATCTATCTATCTATCTATCTATCTATCTATCTATCTATCTATCTATCTATCTATCCAACCTCTACCACCATGTCATAGTATAATTCCCCACTCTGAACCTTAGCGTCCAAAAGATGGGGTACCAGCATGAATTCCTCTAAGCTCAGTTACCAGCTTAGTACGTGTAGCGCTGCCACCAACCAGGAATTCCAGTGCCTAGTACTCTCTGGTCCCCCCAAAACCTGGCCCGGGGACCCCCAAGACCCAGTCCCTCTGAATCTTAACACAAGGAAAGTAAACTCTTTCCCTCACCGTTGCCTCCCCCAGACTTCCCCTCCTTGGGTTACCCTGGAAGATCACTGTGATTCAAACTCCTTGAATCTTAAAACAGAGAGGAAAATTTGCCTTCCCCCTTCCTTCTCTCTCCCCCTCCCAGATTCTCCCTGAGAGAGAAAGTAATCCTAACACAGAGAGAATTTAACCTCTCTCTCCCCCTTCCCTCCTTTCTCCATACCCCATCCCCTGGGGTCTCACACCAGAATAAAAAAAATCAGGTTCTTAAACAATAAAAACTTTTAATTAAAGAAAGAACAAAGGTAAAAATTATCTTTGTAAATTTAAGATGGAATATGTTACAGGGTCTTTCAGCTATAGACACTGGGAATACCCTCCCAGCCTAAGTATACAAGTACAAATTAAAATTCTTTCAGCCAAATACACATTTGAACTCCTTCCAACCAAATATACATTTGCAAATAAAGAAAAACCATAAGCCTAACTCACTTTATCTACCTAGTACTCACTATTCTGAACTTATAAGAGCCTGTATCAGAGAGATTGGAGAGAAACCTAGTTGCACATCTGGTCCCTCTGAGCCGCCAGAGTGAACAACAACCAAACACTAACAGCACACACAAAAACTTCCCTCCCTCAAGATTTGAAAGTATCCTGTCCTCTGATTGGTCCTCTGGTCAGGTGACAGCCAGGCTCACTGCTCTTGTTAACCCTTTCCAGACAAAAGAGATATGAAGCACTTTTGTTCTATTATCTCTTACTTATCTGTTTATGACAAGGGGTCATACTCTTTCATGGTGAACAACACTATTTACCTTACATAGCACATATGTTTTCACTACAAGATCGCATTTTGCATCTTAATATTGAGTGCCTGCGGCTTTGGTGTTACAGATCACAGACGCAGGTCTGGGCAGCAGAATTCTGCTTGCATGCGGCCATGGTAAGCCATTGTCTTTCGTCTTCTGCAGCCTTCATGTATTCAGCGCCCTCTTTTCCCAAACAGCAAGCAAAGTCCGTTGAGTGCTGCTTCTTTCCTGTTGACATGCAGCAGAAGAAGACACCCCGTGGCTGGCATCATGGAAGATCACTGCTAAACACTCCCCTTCCCCCCACCCCCACAACCGTGTGGCTGGTAGCAGGAAAGATCCCTGCTAGCCAAACGCGGAAAAGCTCAGAGTCAATCGCACCCCCCCTTCCCCCTCCTTGGCTACCTGCAGGGAAGGATTTCTTTTACGCCACAGGCAAACAGTCCAGTAGGAATGGCCATCTCTGTCCCCTTACTTAAATTCCGGAATTTCAACCAGGTTACCATGAACAATATCACTCTCCTGAGGATAACACAATGAGATACAGAACGGATGTTGCTTCAATGCCAGCAATCACCGGGACCATAATCAGCTAGGCTTTGTCATGCAATGATACGAGATTACTTGCTACATGCATGGCGTGGTCAAGAGTCCTACCAAGGAAGATGGAATAAAGCAGCGCTGCCCAGAAACCTTCTGCAAAGGCTTTTGGAGTACCTCCAGGAGAGCTTCATGGAGATGTCCCTGGAGGATTTCCGTTCCATCCCCAGACATGTTAACAGACTTTTCCAGTAATTGTACTGGCCGCAAATGCATCCCAAGTCCTCAGGGCAAATTAATCATTAAAAAACACTTGCTTTAAAACCATGTCTTATGTTTACAAGGTACACTCACCAGAGGTACCATGGCTTCATTGTCTGAGATAGTTGCTTGGGAGGGCTGGGAGGGTAATTCCATCAGGGTAAGAAAAAGCTCCTGGCTGTTGGGGAGAAAGGAGTGCTGTGTGCTCTCTACAAGCTTGTTCTCGTCTTCCTCCTCATCTTCTCCATCTGCAGAATCCTCAGCCATGGCTGCGATTACCACCCCCCACCTCAGAATCCACGGAGAGGGGTGGGGTAGTGGTGGCAGATCCCCCTAGAATTGCATGCAGCTCAGCACAGAAGCGGCATGTTTTCGGCCCTGCCCCGGACTTTCCGTTTGCTTCTTTGGTTTTCTGGTAGGCTTGTCTGAGCTCCTTAACTTTCACACGGCACTGTACTGAGTCCCTGGTGTGGCCTTTCTCCATCACGGCCTTGGAAATTTTTTCAAACGTTTTTTCATTTTGTCTTTTGGAACAGAGTTCTGTTGGCACGGAATCCTCTCCCCATACAGCGATCAGATCCAGTACCTCCCGTGCGGTTCATGCTGGAGCTCTTTTTCAGTTCTCAGGAGACTGCATTATTACCTCTGCTGATGAGCTCTGCGTGGTCACCTGTGCTGGTGAGCTCTCCACGCTGGGCAAACAGGAAATGAAATTCAAAAGTTCGTGGGGCTTTTCCTGTCTACCTGGCCAGTGCATCCGAGTTCAGATTGCTTTCCAGAGCGGTCACAATGGTGCACTGTGGGATACCGCCCGGAGGCCAATACCGTCGATTTGCGGCCACACTAACCCTAATCCGACATGGCAATACCAATTTCAGTGCTACTCCTCTCGTCAGGGAAGAGTACAGAAACCGGTTTAAAGAGCCCTTTATATTGATATAAAGGGCCTCATTGTGTGGACGGGTGCAGGGTTAAATCGGCTTAACGCTGCTATATTCGGTTTAAAACATAGTGTAGACCAGGCCTTGGTGAAAATCACACTGGGAAAGAAAGCTACTAGAGCCTCCCCTGAGATAGTGCTTGGGGTGTGCTACAGACTGCCAGGATCTGATTAGAATATAGATAGAGATCTCTTTAATGTTTGTAATGAAGTAAACACTAATGGGAATTGTGTGATCATGGGAGACTTTAACTTCCCAGATATAGACTGGAGGTCAAGTGCGAGTAATAATAATAGGACTCAGCTTTTCCTGGATGTGATAGCTGATGGATTCCTTCACCAAGTAGTTGCTGAACCAACAAGAGGGGATGCCATTTTAGATTTGGTTTTGGTGAGCAGTGAGGACCTCATAGAAGAAATGGTTGTAGGGGACAACCTTGGTTTGAATGATCATGAGCTAATTCAGTTCAAACTAGATGAAAGGATAAACAAAAATAGATCTGTGACTAGGGTTTTTTATCTCAAAAGGGCTAACTTTAAAGAATTAAGGAAATTAGTTAGGGAAGTGGATCGGACTGAAGAATTTGGGGATTTAAAGGTGGAGGAGGCCTGGAATTACTTCAGCTCAAAGTTGCAGAAACTATCAGAAGCCTGCATCCCAAGAAAGGGGAAAAAATCATAGGCAGGAGTTGTAGACCAAGCTGGATGAGCAAGCATCTCAGAGAGGTGATTAAGAAAAAGCAGAAAGCCTACAAGGAGTGAAAGATGGAAGGGATTAGCAAGGAAAGCTACCTTATTGAGGTCAGAGAGGCAAAGAGTTCTGTGGCACCTTATAGACTAACAAACGTATTGGAGCATGAGCTTTTGTGGGTGAATACCCACTTCGTCGGACACAACAGATGCAACGGATGCAAGTGAGTATTCACCCACGAAAGCTCATGCTCCAATATGTTTTTTAGTCTATATGGTGCCACAGGACTCTTTGTCGCTTTTACAGATCCAGACTAACATGGCTACCCCTCTGATTATTGAGGTCAGAACATGTAGGGATAAAGTGAGAAAGGCTAAAAGCCATGTAGAGTTGGACCTTGCAAAGGGAATTAAAACCAATAGTAAAAGTTTCTATAGCCATATAAATAAGGAGAAAACAAAGAGAGAAGAAGTGAGACCGCTAAAAACTGAGGATGGAGTGGAGATTAAGGATAATCTAGGCATGGCCCAATATCTAAACAAATACTTTGCCTCAGTCTTTAATGAGGCTAATGAGGAGCTTAGGGATAATGATAAGATGACAAATGGGAATGAGGATATTTAGGTAGTTATTATCACATCCGAGATAGAAGCCAAACTCGAACAGCTTAATGGGACTAAATCGGGGGGCCCAGATAATCTTCATCCAAGAATATTAAAGGAACTGGCACATGAAATTACAAGCCCATTAGCAAGAATTTTTAATAAATCAGTAAACTCAGGGGTTGTACCATACAACTGGAGAATTGCTAACATAGCATAGTCTTTCTTAAAAATTGTCCTATTTTTAAGAAAGGATAAAAAGTGATCTGAGTAACTATAGGCCTGTTAGTCTGACATCTGTAGTACACAAGGTCTTGGAAAAAATTTAAAGGAGAAAGTAGTTGAGGACATTGAGGTCAACAGTAATTGGGACAAAGTACAACATGGTTTTACAAAAGGTAGATCGTGCCAAACCAACCTGATCTCCTTCTTTGAGAAGGTAACAGATTTTTTAGACAAAGGAAACACAGTGGATCTAATTTACCTCGATCTCAGTAAGGTATTTGATACGGTTCCATGTGGGGAATTATTAGCTAAATTGGAAAAGATGGGGATCAATATGAAAATCAAAAGATGGATAAAGAACTGGTTAAAGTGGAGATTACAATGGGTCATACTGAAAGGTGAACTGTCAGGCTGGAAGGAGGTTACTAGCGGAGTTCCTGAGGGATCGGTTTTGGGACCAATCTTATTTAATCTTTTTATTACTGACCTTGGCACAAAAAGTGGGAATGTGCTAATAAAGTCTGCGGATGACACAAAGCTGGGAGGTATTGTCAATACAGAGAAGGACCGGGATATCATACAGGAAGATCTGGATGACCTTGTAAACTGGAGTAATAGTAATAGGATGAAATTTAATAGTGAAAAGTACAAGGTCATGCATTTAGAGATTAATAATAAGAATTTTGGTTATTAATTGGGGACGCATCAGTTGCAAGTTACAGAGGAGGAGAAGGACCTCGAAGTATTGGTTGATCACAGGATGACTATGAGCTGCCAGTGTGATATGGCCGTTAAAAAAGCTAATGTGGTCTTGGGATGCATCAGGCAAGGTATTTCCAGCAAAGATAAGGAGGTGTTAGTACCGTTATACAAAGCATTGGTGAGACCTCATCTGGAATACTGTGTGCAGTTCTGGTCTCCCATGTTTAATAAGAATGAATTCAAACTGCAACAGGTACAGAGAAGGGCTAGTAGGATGATCCGAGGAATGGAAAACCTGTCTTAGGAAAGGAAGCTCAAAGAGCTTGGCTTGTTTAGCCAAACCAAATTAGGCTGAGGGGAGATATGCTTGCTCTTTATGAATATATCAGAGGGATAAATATCAGGGAGGGAGAGGAATTATTTAAGCTTAGTATCAATGTGGACACAAGAACAAATGGATTTAAACTGGACACTAGGAAGTTTAGACTTGAAATTAGATGAAGGTTTCTAACCATCAGAGGAGTAAAGTTCTGGACCAGCTTTCCAAGGAGAGTAGTGGGGGCAAAAGACATATCTGGCTTTAAGACTCAGCTTGATAAGTTTATGGAGGGGATGGTATGATGGGATAGCCTAATTTTGGCAATTAATTGATCTTTGATTATTAGCAGGTAAATATGCCCAATGGTCTGTGATGGGATGTTAGATGTGGTGGGATCTGAGTTACTACAGAGAATTCTTTCCTGGGTGTTGGCTGGTGAGTCTTGCCCACATGCTCAGGGTTTAGCTGATCGCCATATTTGGGGTCGGGAAGGAATTTTCCTCCAGGGCAGATTGACAGAGGCCCTGGAGGTTTTTCTCCTTCCTCTGCAGTGTGGGGCATGGGTCACTTGCTGGAGGATTCTCTGCACCTTGAGGTCTTTAAACCACGATTTGAGGACTTGAATAACAGACATAGGTTAGGGGTTTGCAAGGCCACCCGGGGGGGCAAGTGGGGCAGTTTGCCCCATGAGAATGCTCCAGCCCCAGGTCCACCTTCCTCCATCAGCTGGCGACTCGGTGCGCCGTGTCCAGGAGTGGCCCTGGACAGAGCTAAAGCGGCATGGCTTAGGCTGGGCCTGAGCTCCTCCCCGCTCAGAGCCGCGTGGTAAGGGAGCAGGGCTGCGAGCTCTGGTCCTGCCAGAGCCATGCTGCTGCTGCGCTGTCCAGGGGCCAGGGCAGCTCCTGGACACGGTGCGCTGAGGCTCCGAGAGAGGGGGGAGGCGGTGGTAACCCAGGAGCGGCCCTGAACGCAGCTAAAGCAGCATGGTGCGGGTGGGGCCTGAGCTCCTCCCTGCTGGGAGCTGCATGGTAAGAGGGCGGGGCTGCAAGCTCTGGGCCTCCCGCCGGAGCCAGGCCACTGCAGCGCTGTCCAGGGCTGCTCCTGGACACGGTATGCTGAGGCTCTGAGAGAGGGGGGAAGTCAGGGTAAGCAGCATGGCAGGGGCCAAGGGGGTTGGATAAGGGGCAAGGAGTCCCGGTGACAGTCGGGGGACAGGGAGGGGGCAGAGGTTCTGGGGGGGCGGTCAGGGGATGGGGAATGGGGGGTTGGATTGTGGGCATTCCGGGGGTCTGTCGGGACTCAGGGGCGGGGGGTAGATAGGTGTGTAGGGGACAGGGAACGGGGGAGTTGGGGGGAGTCTAGGGGAAGCAGTGAGGGGATAAGGAGCAGGATGGGTTGGAGATTCTAAGGGGGACAGTTAGGGGGCAGGAAGTGGATGGGGGTTTGATGGGGGCAGGGCCAGGCTGTTTGGGGAGGCACAGCCTTCTGTACCCTAAAGCTCATTCAGCAGTTTGTGTTAAATAGCTGTCTGCAAGCTTCAAAGAGCCAAGCTGTTACCTTTTCCATGGGGGAGGGATCACATGAGAAGAGCAATATCCTACACCACTTACATCCTTCCCAACCCTACCAAGGGAGACCCCCCCCCCCGCGTCCCCTGCATTCCCCGAGGCTCCAGATGGGTTATTTCAGTGGTTCTCAAACTTTTGTACTGGTGACCCTTTTCACATAGCAAACCTCTGAGTGTGACCCCCCCCCCCCGGCTACAAATTAAAAACACTTTTTAAATATATTTTACACTATTATAAATGCTGGAGGCAAAGCGGGGTTTGAGGTGGAGGCTGACAGCTTGCGACCCCCAGTAATAACCTCATGACCCCCCTGAGGGTTCCCAACCCCCAGTTTGAGAACCCCGGGTTAATTTAATTTTAGCACCCTGTGTCCATTCACATGCGTGTGCTATTTTGAGCATTTCAGTTTTCATAACATAGGCTCATCCCAGATTCTGGAACAAGCTCAAATGCTCAGTTTGTGGAGTATGTACATACGCTATACTAAAGACAAACCCATAGTAACCATCTCCAGTGTGTGAGGGACCCCATGGAGCCAGTCTCTAGGAAACAGATACATTCATGGAGGTTAAGTCCATTAATGGCTTAGGGTAAGGAATAGTGTCCCTAGCCTCTGTTTGTCAGAGGGTGGAGATGGATGGCAGGAGAGAGATCACTTGATCATTGCCTGTTAGGTTCACTCCCTCTGAGACACTCGGTAGACAGGATACTGGGCTGGCTGGACCTTTGGTCTGACCCAATATGGCCTGTCTTATGTTCTTATTTTCTAAGCTAAATGAACCCAAAATTAAGGAGACAGATATGAGTGAAGGAAGCCAGCAAAGTATCAGAAACCTGGAAAAATCTCTGACTGGATGGGCTCAGGCCTTTGGTCACAAGCTGAAGTGGTTCAAAAGTTTTGGATTTTTTTTAAGCAGAATTTTTTTATTGTTTCTTTAAACAAACACAGCAAGCAGCGAATATTTGGCCACACACTTCTGACACCCCAAACCATGTTCAGGTTTTGGCAGACTAACTGCAGCTTTTCAATTAAAAAAAAAACACAACAAATTTTAAAGGAAAGCAGACATTGTCAATGATTTTTTTTCTGCTTTTTAAAACCCCCTAGTTTTTGATCCAAAAAAAGTTTTGACAAAAATGTTTGTCCAACCCTTTTAATGAGCTTTAGTGCCTTTAGCACTAGCTGATGCTGAGTACCAGTGATACCTTGTAAAGGTGATGTCAAAAGAAGTTTTATCAAAACTGGGTTTGTGCCGAGATGCGGAAGGTTTTCAAATGTTTATTTTTCCCAGGGCTGCCAGTGTGAATCTGGAGTAGCTCTACTCTTATGCTGTTTTGTCTCTGGATTTACATTAGTGAGCCTAAGAACAGAACTTGCCCTTCAGATGGGGGAGCTCCATCATCTAAGGTGCCTGTCCCAGCACCTGGAAGGCTAGTGGACAGTGCACGTCCTTCTAGCGGAGCTCTAAAGTCACATGCTATTGCTTTCATTATGTGCTGTCTCCAGTCATGTCATTTCAGCAGCTTGGAATCTCCTGCAGGAGCCCAATGACTTTAGAGCATCTTATTTTGCAGTCTTATGTACAGTCCTTCCCCAAGCCTCATTTTATTCCACAGAAGCGACAACAATGCTGCTCTCCAGCCGCCTTCCTCAGGTGCCATTTTATTGCCAGATCAATCCTATGCCAGCAGCACTTGATTGTAGTAAAGGGATCCCAGGACAGATTAGATGAATTGCAGGTACAGTGCTGAAGTCTTCCAAATTCAACCCTCCTCTCAGATTGACACCAAGCCAGTTCTGAAGTTACCCCCGGTGTACAGATCTGGACTTGATTGTTTGAACCATTGCTAATCACCTCTTTCACCACAAGAAAGAAGATCCAACCCTCCCACTCCCCACACACACCCCAGCAAAGGGAGGCTGTGTCCTGTGTGACTCCATTGTGAAAAAAGACTCCTTCTTCACAAGAGGTGGGCTTTTAGGGCTCCAGAATGGTAGGTGTTCCCTAAGGAAATCCAATGAGTGAGATCTTCTCCTAACACCTGCCCTGTGCTTTCCTTCTGCAGAACGAAGTCTACATCCAAATGAAGCAGAGCCCTGTGGCACCTTATAGACTAACAGACATATTGGAGCATGCATCCGACGAAGTGGGTATTCACCCACGAAAGCTCATGCTCCAATACGTCTGTTAATCTATAAGGTGCCACAGGACTCTTTGCTGCTTTTACAGATCCAGACTAACACGGTTATACCTCTGATACTTGACATCCAAATGAAATACCAACCAGTCACCTGCTGGGTTTAATGCATGGCTGGCTTTCAGTTTCAGTGACAGGTGAATATGACTGCATGAAAATACATTCACAACTCTTCATCCTGTGACTGTGACATCTTATCTACCTTTCCCCTCCAGGAGAGACTGTGAAATTATCAGATTATGCAGCACAGACAGCCTGAGATTTCATAGCAGGATCATATCTGCCAGGCACAGTTAGCTGCAAATTCAGTGTGAAGGCTCAATCAACACTAATAGTGACATTTGCCTGCTAACTCTCTGCAGAAGCAATAATGGTGAAATTAGCTCCTTGGAGAAAGGTATCACTCTTGGTGCCAGGAGCCCTGCATTTCACAGGCCACCTGCCCTAGCAACACTCACTCGCAGTAAGCCAATTCCTCTCGCTCCAGGGTCAAAGAGGACAGGTCAAAGGGAAGGAAACAGCAGAGCATCAACAAGAAAGAGTCCCCTTTATCCATGCTCTTGACCATGAGCTCCTAAGGATTGAACCAATGACTGGTATCCACATAGACTGTGATGCCTACTCTTGCTTCTGGACCAGACTACCAATGCTTCAATGACATAAACACTCTTCTCCTCCAGTCAGGGGTGAAGGATGTGACCCAGCATCCATGGAGATATCCAGTCTTATTCTATAAATAATGTAGAGCTGGGAAGTGTAGACGGAGGCTTTCTGGTCAAAGCACCATATTTCTGGTTTCTAAGGACTTCTGTGACACAAATACTACTGTAATAACAATAATTAATATCAGGACTCATTTTCCCTGGGAAGGAGTGGTGGCCCTGTGGCTTGGGACATGTCACATACTGTGATAAATGAAAGGGGGTGGGGAGTGGCTCCCTTTTGTGGACACCCAGCCAGCCAGTTGACTGTGGAGTCCCTCTTGGTGGGTGTTCTCTGCTTGCTTTGCCTTTAAAGGGTTAAAAAGTAAAAGGACAGGAGTGGGCACCTGACCAAAAGAGCCAATGGGAAGGCTAGAACTTTTTAAAATTGGGGAAAAAACTAATATGATAATATATGGAGATATACCTATCTCATAGAACTGAAAGGTCATTGAGTTCAGCCCCCTGCCTTCACTAGCAGGACTGGGTGCTCATTTTGCCCTGGATCCTTAAGTAGCCTCCCTAAAGCATTGAACTCACAACCCTAGGTTTAGCAGGCCAATACTCAAACCATTAAGCTATCCCTCCCTCTCTTGCTGTCTGTGTTGTTCTCCCAGAGAAGGAACAGGGCAGAGTGATGCTGTAAAAAGCTTGGGCCAGGTATGAAAAATCATCAGATTATACTTAGAAACTACTCATTTGAAACCCCAGACACGTAAGTAGATTAAGAAATGTCTAGGAAGATGCAATTAGGTTTATCTCTTTTTATTATTTTATGGCTTGCGGATTCCTCTGTGCTAACTCCAAATGCTTTTGTTTTGTTTGTAACTTTTAAGCTGGACCCCAAGAAAGCTATTCTTGATTCTTAATTTTTGTATTTTTTTTAAATCTAGCAATAGTCTGAGTTTCCAGATATATTTTCTTTCTTTTTGTTTTTAATAAAATTTACCTTTTTTAAGAACAGGATTGCATTTTTGTGTCCTAAGAGGTTTGTGTACCTGTTGTTTAATTAGCTAGTGGCAACAGCTGATTTCCTTTGTTTTCTTTCTCAGCTCTTCCCCCGAGGGGGAGTGAAAGGGCTTGAGGGTACCCCACAGGATGGAATTCTGGGTTGTCAAAGGAGTTTTGCACTTGGGTGGTGGCAGCATCTACCCATGCAAGGTCAGAGAAAAGCTGTAAGCTTGAGAGTTTAATACAAGCCAAATGTTCAGTTTTAGAAACCATGCAGCCTCCCACCTTCTGCACTCAAAGTGCCAGAGTGGGGAATCGGCCTTGACACATGCTCTGGGCACAGCAATAACAGTGAGATGAGGATGGACTGGATAACCTGCTAGAAGCAACGTCAGCTCCTTCCAGGAAACGTGCTGTTTCCTAGCCATCCCCCAACCACAGTGTGCCCTGCTGTACTCTGGCCCCAGGCAGCATGGCTTACTCAGGACAGTCAGGCTAAATGGCTGAAGAAGCCAAAGGACTGCACATGGCCCAGAGTTTCCTCACGAAACTCCACCCCAGAAGGGAAGGGCATTGTCATAAACAGATAGTTAAGGGTTAATATCTCTTTTACCTGTAAAGGGTTAACAAGCTCAGTGAAACTGGCTGACACCTGACCAAAGGACGAATCGGGGGACAAGATACTTTCAAATCTTGGTGGAGGGAAGTCTTTGTTTGTGCTGTTTGTTTTGTTCTTTGTTCGCTCTTGGGGCTAAGAGGGACCAGACGTGCAACCAGATCTGTCTCCATTCTTTCTAAAACAGTCTCTCATGTTCATAATAGTAAGTACTAGCTAGAAAAGGCGGATTAGTTTTATGTTTGTTTTCTTAATTTGCAAATGTGTATTTTGCTGGATGGATATTTTACCTCTGTTTGCTGTAAATTGTATCTTAGGCTGGGGGGAGAGAGTCCCTCTAGTCTATATAAGCTGAAGACCCTGTAAACATTTTCCATCTTGATTTTACAGAGATAATTTTTATTTTTTCTTTCTTTAATTAAAAGGTTTCCTTTTTAAGAACCTGATTGATTTTTTTCCTTGTGTAAGACCCAAGGGGACTGGGTCTGAACTCACCAGGGAGTGGTGGGGGGAAAGAAGGGGAGGGGAAAGGTTAATTCCTCTCTGTTTTAAAATTCAAAGAGTTTGGATCACAGTGATCTCTCAGGGTAACCCAGGGAGGGGAAAATCTGGGAGGGGGAAAGGAGAGGAAATGGTTTATTTCTCTTTGTTTTAAGACCCAAGGGGTTTGGGTCTTGGGCTCCCCAGGGAAGGTTTTGGGGGACAGGGAGTGTACTAGACACTGGAATTTCTGGTTGGTGGCAGCGCTATCAGATCTAAGCTAGGAATTAAGCTTAGAAGGGTACATGCAGATCCCCACTTTTTGGACGCTAAAGTTCAAAGTGGGAATAATACCTTGACAAGCATTGTTTTCTGTCATTGGAGAATCGGGGGAAGCGTCTCAGCTTGGCTTTACTTTTTCCAGCATTTACAGATGGTATACATGGACAGAATGAGTCAGAGTGCAGGGTGGAGGGGAAGGGGAATGTGAACTGTGGTGTTTGGACAAGCCCCATTTTAGAGAGTGATAGCCGTGGCAGGTGTGATGCTGCAGCAGCAAAGTTCATGAGCAGGGCAGTTTTCTGGCCTGGGCTATCCAGGAGTCAGCCTGGATGGTCACAGTGGTCCCTTCTGGCCTTGGAATCATGAAATCTCTGACAAGTGGGGTTTCGCTCCCATGAATGTTTGGGGAGTAGCTGTTCTTAATGGATCTGATCCAAGGCCCATTGAACTCAGTGGAAAGATTTCTATTGACTTCAGTGGGATTTGGATCGGTCCATTTGAACACTCATGTGTGAAGGCAGCAGTTTGCAAACAAATACGAGCTGTCACTGTTCGTTATTTACTATTTGTCATTCATCCTTTATGATTTGTTTATAAAATGTCAGTGATCCAATCAGAAAGCAAAACAAACCCACGTGACTAAAATGAGCAGCTACCACTGTAACTAGTGGATGGTCTCCGTGAACAGCTCCCTGTTACGCCATAGGTTGAACGTGGTTCATAGAAACTATCTGGTGAATACTTGTGAATAACAAACACATTCCTCAAAATCAGGATGAGGATGCAAATTATTCATGAATAGAAAAAACATCCATGTTCATCCATAGCTTATTCATAATGCATAGGCTGAGCAGCTGTAGCGTTCCCACATGGGAGCTACAGGGGAAAAATGCAATTTCATGAGAGAACAGGAGGAAATGGGGCATCAGGGGCTCCTGAGAAGCATGGGGCAAGGATTTGGAAACAGACCTGACGTCTCCATTTCAGGGCAAACAGAAAGCAGGTCCAGCAGTGTAACCTGACCCTGAGCAAGGTAAAAAACAGCTCAACAATGGATCCACTGAGATGCTGAAGTCAGGGAGCATGCAGGGGAAAAGGGGCTGCACATATATTCAAGGGCCCTGTCACGTGGCTCATCGCTTTGGAAGTCTAAGAATGGGAAATGAGATGATTCCTGAGTTGCTCCCTCCTCTTTTGCCCTGCAGAGATTTGGCTGACCCACAGGCCGGTTTCGTGGATCTCAGACGGTGTCAGGCACGTGGCCAGGGCTTGTGGCTATCAGGGAAAAACAGCTACCTCAGCAATCCTGGTGTGAGTTAAGGGGGCTGACACAGGAGAAATAAGAGGCGAGACAATCAATTTGGAAACATAGTTGCCCTTTATTCATTGCACAGGGCATGATCCAACTCCTACTGAATTCTGCGGAAAGGTTCCCATTGGCTTCAATGGTAGTTGGGTTGAGACAAAACTCAGATGCTCAGTAGCTAGCCAGACTGTAAATCATTTCCCTTTATTAAACCATGCAGGTACACTAATGCACACTGCCTCTCCCATGCAGTCCCGGGAAAGCAACAGAAGATCTCCCAGCCCAGTGATAGTGTCATGTTGGTGTAGGAGCTCTGGGCTGGAGAAAGTGCATTAATTGTTTTCCTCCTCTGGCTAAGCAAGATATGTACCTCATGGGCCAGGTCCTAAGCTGCTTGCAAGGCACTACCCTCACTTAACACCGGCCCGTGCAAGTTCTCTGTACTTGCATGAAAACTGTCCACTATCTCCCATATACTTGCTGTGCCAATTCAGTATGTTAAATACATAACTACTTTTTTAAAAGAAAAAGGAATTCCCTTTAGTTATAGGTGTTAAGGGTTGTAAAGTCTTTAATAAATACATGATCAGCTTAAAAAGTCCTGTGCACTAATAAACGAGGAGGAATGATGACTCTGATGTAGAATCATAGAATATCAGGGTTGGAAGGGACCTCAGGAGGTCATCTAGTCCAACCCCCTGCTCAAAGCAGGACAAATCCTCAACTAAATCATCCCAGCCAGGGCTTTGTCAAGCCCAACCTTAAAAACCTCTAAGGAAGGAGATTCCACTACCTCCCTAGGTAACTCATTCCAGTGCTTCACCACCCTCGTAGTGAAAAAGTTTTTCCTAATACCCAACCTAAACCTCCCCCACTGCAACTTGAGACCATTACTCCTTGTTCTGTCATCTGCTACCACTGAGAACAGTCTAGATCCATCTTCTTTGGAACCCCCTTTCAGATAGTTGAAAGCAGCTATCAAATCTCCCCTCATTCTTCTCTTCTGCAGACTAAACAATCCCAGTTCCCTCAGCCTCTCCTCAGAAGTCATGTCTTCCAGCCCCCTAATCATTTTTGTTGCCCTCCGCTGGACTCTTTCCTATTTTTCCACATCCTTTTTGTAGTGTGGGGCCCAAAACTGGACACAGTACTCCAGATGAGGCCTCACCAGTGCCGAATAGAAGGGAATGATCACATCCTTCGATCTGCTGGCAATGCTCCTACTTATACAGCCCAAAATGCCATTGGCCTTCTTGGCAACAAGGGCACACTGTTGACTCATATCCAGTTTCTTGTCCACTGTAACCCCTATGTCCTTTTCTGCAGAACTGCTGCCTAGCCATTCGGTCCCTAGTCTGTAGCGGGTCATGGGATTCTTTCATCCTAAGTGCAAGAATCTGCACTTGTCCTTGTTGAACCTCTTCAGATTTCTTTTGGCCCAACCCTCTAATTTGTCTAGGTCCTTCTGTATCATATCCCTACCCTCCCACATATCTACCACTCCTCCCAGTTTAGTGTCATCTGCAAACTTGCAGAGAGTGCAGTCCACACCATCCTCCAGATCATTAATGAAGATATTGAACAAAACCAGCCCCAGGACACTCCGCTTGGGGCTTGGTGCACTCCGCTTGATACTGGCTGCCAACTAGATATGGAGCCATTGCTCATTACCTGTTGAGCCCGACGATCTAGCCAGCTTTCTATCCACCTTAGAGTCCATTCATCCAGCCCATACTTCTTTAACTTGCTGGCAAGAATACTGTGGGAGACCATATCAAAAGCTTTGCTAAAGTCAAAGAATAACATGTCCACTGCTTTCCCATCATCCACAGAGCCAGTTACTCCTCATAGAAGGCAATTGGGTTAGGCAGGTATGACTTGCCCTTGGTGAATGCATGCTGACTGTTCCTGATCACTTTCCTCTCCTCTAAGTGCTTCAGAATTGATTCCTTGAGGACCTGCTCCATGATTTTTCCAGGCACGGAGGTGAGGCTGACTGGCCTGTAGTTCCCCGGATCCTCCTCCTTCCCTTTTTTAAAGATGGGCATTACATTAGCCTTTTGGACCTCCCCGACAGCCATGAGTTTTCAAATATAATGGCCAATGGCTCTGCAATCACATTTGCCAAAGTGGCTGAGCTCATAACAACTGAACCAGTCATTTTCAAATCAGATCCTGACTTAAGAGGAAGGTCAAAAGAACTAAAAATGAGTAACAGAGTTAAGTGATGAAAAGGTTGATGATCTACTGATATTTGAATGATCTAAACACAAGGAGGGAAAGGAATTACTTAACATAATAAAAGAGGGTCTGGCTAGAAGTAATGGATGAAATTAAGAGGAGGAAAAATTAGGCTGAATCTCAGGAAAACCTTCCTGACAGGCAGATGTATGAGCCTGCAGAAACATCTCCCCAGGGAAGTGTTGAGAGAGCCATTGTCTGGCACATTTAAAACAGGAACAATCCTCCACTGACAGGCTGATGAACTAACTGCCTAACAGGTCTGTTTAATCTCTTGACTCAGTGATGTCAATAAATAATGGGTATCAAAAGGACATCCTCTGCAAAGGCACCAAAAGCTGGGCCCAGCACAAGCATGTGGCTATAGGCAATGAATCTCCACTCCAAAATATCTGACTGATAAGGGCTGCCTCAGAGTAATCTTGTCAAACAAAAACAAATTCCAAGTTGTTTAATTATTCATGAGTGCCCCGAGGCTCTCTGTAAGAGAGCTGATTGGAGCCCTTATTCTGGGCAATCTTGCATCTCATTTGTGGTGCTCAATATGCAGCAAACATAAAAAAAAAAACATTTTTGAACCCAATGGGGACACCTGCATCAGCCAATGCAGGAAGACAGGAAACTGCACAGAACCTGCTGCATCTTGTCTCCTCCTTCTGGCTCTCAGATCTCCTTTGAGAAAAGCATGTGCTAGTGGTGCTGCGTGAAGTGTTTGAGGCTAGTTTGGGGTTCCAACAGAACCAAAACCAGCTAAGTTTCCTGGGCAACATTCTGTGACCCCAGAAATCTTTCCTAGAAACTTAAAGGAGACTTTGTACTGCCTCTGGACAGCCAGTCATTTCTCTAAGCTGACTTTGTGATTTCAGGTGTTTGTACTGAACCAGCTGGTTGCATGGCAGCTCTCTGGGTCCAGTGGCCCTCTCAAATGCATCTGCCAAGCTTAGAGCTTTACAAAGCTCATGGCTTTCATTTTGAGCTTTGCCTTCAGCATAGACTAACCCCAAAATTGGCACGTATTTGCTGTTAAACACCATGAACTGAACTGAGAGAACCCATAGGAGCATGCCTTGCACAGCTCTGGTCCTTCATTTCAGCTACCTTCTTAAGGGATCAATCCTATTCCCATTCACTGGAAGTCTTGCTTTTAGCTTCCATGGGAGCAGGATTGGACCCTACAGTTGCCAACCCCGGATTCAGAAAAGGCCCAGACCGGCCTTGGGATCTGACCGAGCAGACTGTGGTCCTCATTACAGAGTGGATGGACAGAGCTAGAGAGTAATCTGTTACTGGTACCCTGTGTACAGAACTACCTTTTACAGTAAACCTACCAGAATGTGCTACCAGCTCTTAGTAGAACTCCAGGGAAATGACTGATGAACCCAGGGAGCTGAATAGCACATACCACTCCTCAGCTGCCCTGGAACCTGCATGGGGCATAATAATAAGCCAAAACTTCCTCCGTGCAAACAGCCAAAACCCACAACCAGGAGTCTGGCAACGGTGGCTGCACCTGCAGAGGCTTAGCCTCCCCTGACTTATTATACCCACCGCCCATGCTGAACATCTTGGGCAGGTTTTGTGCCCCACTGATGCCCAGGAGTCTACTTCCATTCTTCCCTGAGACTGTATGAACCATTCACATCATCCTGGAATTAAGGGCCTAGGGAAGCTGCAGGCTGTGCTGGTGCCATTCCTATACTAGATCCCAGTCAGGCCAGTGAGCTTTCCAACCACCAATGCACCTTGCTTAACTTTCACTGCACAGCTCGGGAGCACACACAGGAAATGAATTGTGCCAGAGCCCACCATGGCAGAGCCTCTGTAATTCAAAGATGAGCTCTCCTCACACAATGGTCGATAACACTGGATGACTGGGACTTCCTTCCTTCTTGCAGTTATGTTCTGTGTGATATCCCACTGGAGACATACTTCAGCAGTAGCTTTCCGTCAGAGAGAGTTGCATGGTGGCAGTGCCCTATCAAGATGATCTGGAACATTTACTTAACCCAGAGAACACAAGATGCTCAAGGTTTCCCGGGCAGCCTGTTTGCAGGCTTAGCAGTCCACACATTTCCCATAATATGTGTCATCAAAGGCCACTGTATAGAATGTGCAGTCACCTGGTCTTGAGAGACAGGACATTTCTCTAAGGTTTGGATCCCAGACTTAGAGTTGCTCTAATTTGAGCCTAGCTGTGACCTCTTTCCAGTAGCCAGGGATGCCCACCTTTGACACGCAGCACTGCCAAGGGGTGTGGCGCAGCCCTATGTGGAGAATCCACAACTGGCCTCTTAAACTAGCTTTAAATCTCTTTGATGCATTGAAGCAGCATAAACCAGGCTAAGCGGAGACCAGAATCTGGCCCATTACTGCTATCCAGGCCCCATCTAGATTAGGAAAATAGGTCATGTTTAAAACTAACAGCTGGTAGAGCAGCTCCAGGAAACTAAGATTAGCCCTCAATGCATTCTGTGGGAAGAGTCATCCTTCTAATTTCTTCAACCAAAATCAGTCAGATTCATTTTGAACAGACTCAAAAATGTTCATTTTGTATCAACATTTCAAAATGAAAATCACCCTGGCAGTTCAAACATGACATTTTTTGATTCATTTTGACTTTTTTCCCATGTGTTTTTCCATGTTTGTTACTTATTTTTGTTTATTTGTTTGAGAGGGGTTATGCTTTTTCCTCTTTAAATTTTTTTTTTCTTCCTCTTTTTTTTCCAGCTGGAAAAAGGGAAGAAAGGTGAAGTTGGGAAACCCTCCTGTTCATAGCTCTGTACTTCTTTCCAAAAAAAAAAAGTTTCTGAGAAAATAGTTTTTTCCACTGTTGTGGAAATATTTCAAAATGAAAAAAATTGTTTAAACCTTCCTGATCAAGTAAATTGAAAAAAATAATCAAAGTTGACAGTTTCCTATGGGAAGTTCTGAATTTGACAAAAATCATATTTTCCAATTGGAGAATTCTCAAGGTGCAGCATTTCACTCAGCTCTACCTAGACTGTGTTAAAAAACTAGGATAGAGAGAGTTTGATAACTTTAAAAAACTATTAGCTGGTCCAGGTGCCAGCTCTTGCCAAGGTCCGGGGTCTTACTGAACTCTGACAAATACATGGCTGGAAACCAGTCTGGCTCACCAGTGTGTTAGTGTTGTTGAAACAGATACTAGATTTATAATGTGTTTAGTGTTTAGACTTTAAGGAATGCTTGTAGCACAGGTGCCAACTTTTCAAACTGCCGAGGGGTGCGCGACCCCAGAGCCTGCCCCCACGCCATCTCTTCCCCCAAAACCCCACCCCTGCCCTGCCTTTTCCCACTCCCACTCCACCTCTGCCCCACCTCTTCCTGCCCAGTTCCGCCCCCTCCCTCGAGCATACCATGTCCCCTGTCCTCCCTCCCAGGCTCCCTGCATGCTGAAAAACAGCTGTTCATGGCAGGCAGGAGGCACGTGGAGAGAAAAGGGAGTCCGCCAGTGGGCAGGAGGCACCAGGGGCGTGGGCCGGAGCTGATAGAGGGATTGCTGTTGGGTGCTCTGCACCCACCAATTTTTCCCCGTGGGTACTCCAGCCCGGAGCACTCACAGAGTCGGTGCCTATGGCATGTAGGATGCTGCATGTATTAATTTGATTTATATTATCTGTATGCCATGTTATAAAGTAATGTTTAAATGTTTGCTCTGTAACTGTAAAAATGTTTGCCAAGATGGAAAATTCCCCACAGTCAGGGGAGAAGCATTACTAAGTGTGAAATGCTAGTTTCACAAGAGGTTATCTTCTCCCCAACAAAAGAAGGTCTACAGATACCCATCAAGTCATTGTGGAGAAAATACTTTGTTAATTGCTATCCACCATACCCCTGAAGAGGGTACGTGCACAAAACTGCATTCCATCACAGCTTGAATGCGGTAAGAAGAAAATTTAAATACCTGTCATGGAGAAATTGGTACTGGACTTGGAGGGGCAAAGATCTAAACATAAGCAAGAGATCCCCCAACTGTTTGGCTTGAGTTAGCCCTAAAGAACATAAAAGCTTGCTTGTTATAGATGCTTCTATTGCCTTTTAAATTTAAGATTGCACTTCATTTGTGTGTGTATATTACCTGCTTTAACCTTGTAAATAACTCTCATTTCTTTTTCCTAGTTAAAAAACCTTTAGTTAGTTTGTTACAGGATTGGCTACAAGCGTTGTCTTTGGTTTGAGATCTGAATACAACTGACCTGGAGTAAGTGACTGGTCCTTTGGGATTGGGGGTAACTTGAATATTGTTGTGATTTTTGGTGTAAATGACTATCACTAAGTCCAGCTTGTCTGAGAGGTAAGTATGGCTGCCAATTTTAGTTGGATGTATTCCTGGAGATTTCATCACATGACATAATGAATCTTTAATTAATCTTTTGATTAATCTTTAATTCCTGGAGACTCCAGGCCAATCCTGGAGGATTGGCAACCTAGTGGTAAGATAGGCTGGCGAGCCTAAGGGGACTGTCTGGGACTCTGGGGTCAGGTTGTTATAGTTCTTTAGGAGTTCTCACTTGGTACTGGGCTGGTGACATCTAATTACAGAACATACACCAGTTTGGGGTTTTTTGCCCTGATTCTTGACAGTCCCACTGTTGGCACTCACTCACGGGCCACTCCAGCCAGCGTGACAGCCCTTACATCCTCCTCTAGGGATGACCAGGAGAAAGCGTGTAAGGGTTGCTCTGCAGTGGGATGTGTGATTTCCAGCTCAAGCAGACTCCCCACGCTAGCTCGCACTGAGCTACTGTGCTAAAATTGAAGCATAGCTTGGTCGCACGAGCACCCCGAGTATGAGCCCAGCTGACACCCGAAGTTAGCCCCTCCTGCCGCCAAAGCTACACTGCTATTGTTAGCTGGAAATTACCCCTCCAGGCCCGGGGGGGCATACCCGACAGAAATCACATTCCAAACAGATACCCTGCATAGTACAATGCATCACAGAAGGCACATCACAGTCAACAGTGAACACCACACTCAGAGTCACTGGCCAGCAATCTTCTTCCACATTTCGCAGCCCTTGCACAGCCTTTAGGAGCGCTCCATACGGCATCCTGTCCAGCCAGCCATATCGCAGTGGGGGCTCCCTGCCTCTGGCACCCAGCAGTCCCTGCAAAACTTCCTTCGGCATCTTCCTCTACTCACCTTACAAACTTAGCTTTTCTTCATCTGATTGTCTTGATGATTTCAGTTTCATTCCAGTTATGCTGTAAATGAGCAGTTACCTCCGTATTAGCCATGTGTGAGGTATCGCTAGTGCACAGCAACTGCCTGTAGCATTTCAAGTCTAAGTCTTCCTTAATCCGCCTCTCGCATACAGCGAGATGCTGAAGACAAGAGACTGTAGCAATTTCATTTTATGTTCCATGGTACTTCATGGTACCTAGGGAGGTGGTGGAATCTCCTTTCTTGGAGGTTTTTAAGGTCAGGCTTGACAAAGCCCTGGCTGGGATGATTTAGTTGGGGTTGGTCCTGCTTTGAGCAAGGGGTTGGACTAGACGACCTCCTGAGGTCCCTTCCAACCCTGATGTTCTATGATTCCATGGTACCTCCTTTGCTTCTCCAAACATGCCTCAGTGTTGTTAGCGCAGCAGTTGCAAGTCCAGTTCTATGTTAGATCTCTAAGTGATATTTAGTGTCCTTTGTAGTCATACTTCCTAGGGAGCTGAACTGCTCCACACACATGAATGCCTCCCAGTCACCACCGGGTTTTGCAATGTTGTTGTGCGGTGTTGGTCCTAGGATATTAGAGAGACAAGGCGGGTGAGTAATATCTGTTATTGCACCATCTCCTGTTGGTGAAAGAGAGGAGCTTTCAAGCTACGCAAAGCTTTTCTTCAGGCCTGTGTAGCTCGAAATTTTGTCTCTTTCATCACTGTCTTCGTCTTTTCATGTGACATCTTTAGACCTAACTTGTCCGCTTCCACCACTACTCTTTCTGGCACCTCTTCTTGTGACAATCCAATCAGGTCAATATCAGCAGCAAAGCAAAGGTGACTAATTTTTTAGTTCATGGAGGCCCTCCTGTAGGTTTCCATCTGTGGTTCTTCTTAACATTTCTTCAGGATAACAGTTGAGGAGGGGCAGTGATACCAAGGAGCCCTGTCAGACTCCTATCCTCAAGTCAAACCAACTACTTTGCTCACACTTTGCAAACACAGACGCCGTCACGTTTCCATAGAAATTTTTGTATCAGCTTTATTGCATTTTCACCATCTCCAACCAGCTGCAGAATTGCCCAGATATGGCATTTGACATATACTGTCAGACGCCATAGCAAAATCCACAAAGACATTGGCCACCTTCCTCTCGTTCTGCAGCACTTTCTCACACAGTACATGCAGATTGAACATTTGCTCCACTATAGCTCTTTTGGGTCTAGACCCACTTATTCTTCGTCAGAAAGTTCTCGATCTGAGCACAACTCTCTTCAGGACGCATGCAGCAGTATTTTGCTAGGCTCTGTCAATAACCAGGTTGTGCAGTAATTTCCGCAAACAGCCAGGTCCCTCTTTTCACACACAGGAACAGCGTCCAACTTTTGAGCCATCTTCCAGTCTCCCAAATCACACTAACAAGATTATGAGATACTTGGATGTGTGCCTCTCCACTTGAATTAGTTTTATTTGTATGTTATTCACTCCAGAGCATAGGTGCTAGAACTGGGGGTGCTGGGAGAGGAACTGCCACACTCCCTGGCTTGAAGTGGTTTCCATCATATCCAGGGTTTACAGTTTGGTTCAGTGGCTCTCAGCCCCGCACTGTACAAATTGTTCCAGCGCCCCTGTTCCAGGGGTTTTATTGATTTCACGTCCACAGCACATCCTCAACTTATTTGATCGTAGGAGGAGGTTTATTGGAGTAAGTCAGGTTTCTCACATAGACCTCCTCTGCTTCTTTCATTTCCAATTTAGAACTTGTTTTGCTCATTTTATACAGGTCTCAGCAATACCCACCCCAAGTGTTGTGTGAAACAATATTTTTCCTCCCAGAGAAATCTTGCAAAAGAATCTTGGTGGTGGCCTTCCTAGTGACATTTGCTGCAGAAAAGTTGTGTATATTGATGTACTGTTGTTCAGGCCAATCTTCTTTCGCCACTCTAATCAGTGTATCTATTTTCTTGTGTCATACAGGAATATTGCTCTCTTGCAGTTTCATGCATTTTCCCTTGTGCTCTTTGTTTCCTTCACTGATCATACAACTTGATCATCTTTACTGTGATCCAAGGTTTCTTCTTTAGATCTGTTTCCCCGGGGATTCATCCATGGTCTCTCTAATGCAGCAGGAGATGTTGTACCATAAGTGATCTACACAACCTATGCAGAGGTCAGCAGCTTGTAGTTTTTGTTTAATTATCTTCGTGATTTTCACTTGTGTTTTATGGCTTTTCAGTTTGTTGGTGTTATAACAGACACTGGAGGTGCTTGTTGTTGTTTGTTGCTTCACAATTTGATCTTTATTTTCCCTATTATTAAGTTATAATTGGATTCTGTGTCAGCCTCCTGGAAGTGTCAACTCCTCATGACACCAGAACAGCACACACCTCTTTGAGATCATGATGAAGTCGATCTCATTCTGAGTCTGCAAATCCAGCAAAATCCAAGTTCATTGCCTTGACAGTTTGTGCTTAAACATGTTAGTGGACACATTTTTAAACACTGCCTCTCTTTCTCATCTAGACAGAGCTTAAGGAACGAAGGACTTGATTTCACTAGGATAAAGGTGTGTTCTCACTGTGGGTTAGCTAAGACCTGGTGGTAGCTAACAAGATAAAGCCCTAATGAAGACAGCCCTTGCAATTTAACATCTGAGCAGGTGGAGTAGTCTCTTCATTCCTGTGTGAATGACAACATGTGGTGAGAATCAGGGCCGATATCCCTATAAAGTGAGTGAATAATGGATAAAACCTTTGTTGCTTTGAGAAGTATCAGAACATTTCTAGCCTGCTTTATTCACTGACTGGACTGATCAGGCTTCTTGGGGTCTCGTTATTTCCCTGCTTGCTACTCTCTTGTCCTGGGGCTCTGGGATAAGACGGTGACATGTGCTGCATGGTCCTTCTCTGGGATGCTGGGGAGGCTCCATGTGCATCAGAGTGTTCCACACTATGAAAGTTCAGAGCTGAGGAAATCACTGTGATTATATTAGTCCCATAGCAAAGTGGGAGGAAGGGGAGTGGGACCGGAATTCTAGGAGATCCAGTGAAATCCTCAGAGAAATGTTGAGTGCATATGAGCCACTTCACTCAGGCAGTCTTGGACAATTGAGACCCATGACCAGAAGGAGTCAGATACAGTACTCCAAAAATAATAAAATACAGCTGGAATGATGCAATTCAGCCAGATTAATTGTAAAGGAGTTGGATTAGCGGAGGAGCCCTTGCAAGGCTCAAGTGAGATACTGACCAGGGAGCAAATTCATTTCTAGGGCTTGTTTCTTATTTCAGTTGCACTGGTGTAAATTGGAGTAACACCAAGGAAATCCAGACACGGAGAGACACCGGTGCCGCATAGTGGTGCACCAGGCCAATTGCTTCTGCGCTTTTTCGGACCTTGCAGAGAAGCAAGTAATTGTACCTGAATGGCACAGAGAGCTTTAGGATCTCAGCAAGCAGCCCAGAGGGACCATACTTCACTTGTCCTAGGAGAAATCACATCTCATACCCTGAGCCTTTCAGAGCATGACTGTGCTCCCTTCCATTCAGTATTTGCGGCTGTGCAGGACATTTAACTGAGGTATTAAGAGCTCTGCCCAGCAGGCGAAAATGAGCCGGTTAGAACTGTAGCTCAGTCAGTACAACTGCCATAGCCCTGCAGGGGGCAGTAGAATATCTATAGGCCTCCCCTTTACAGAATTATTCAGCTCTCTGTCTAGCTGGTGGATTGTGGGAGTGGCTTCCCCTGCCCATATGATTCCAGTGGAGACGCTCCTCAGTTCGCCTAGGGAAGCCCTTCTTTCTACTCTGCAGCTTCAAAATGGGTCAGATGCTCAAGAAACAGCCAAGATTTCTGAGCTCCCATAAACCCTGTGTTTCCTTTTGTGCCTCAGTGTCTCTTACTGAGGCTGCAGGAGCAACATATCAGCTGCAATACACCAGCCTATCTGTACTGAAGCATGTGCTTCTCTCTGACCAGCCATCTAACTGTCTACACATCTGTGTGGTTGTCCCACTGCCTGTACTTGACCTGTTCCCCCTCTACCTTCATACACATCAGTACCAAAGGGAAGAGATGGTCAAAAAATTGCAGGGGAAGGATTCCAATGACAAATTCCTTAGAAACAAGACATAAATTATGTTTTTCTAAATTTTCCATGGAAAATTTCAGTTTTTTTCACAGAAATTTGAAAGTCAATTTCAATTTTAAAAAACACTAGTTTGATGTGGAAATGCCACAGTGTCTCATGGGAGTTGTAGTTCAAGTGTCTCATGCTCCCATTCTCTTCTATAGACTAGGCTGCCAGGTCAGACTATATCTCCCATGAAGCACCATACTTCGGCCCCCTCTCCCCCGGAAAGAGGAGGTGGTGAGTCCTGAGAGACCTGGGGCATGGGGCATCATGGGAGTTGTAGTCCCACCAGGGAGCTCAGCCCATAGAAGAGAACGGGAAACGAAGCAAATGCACTACAAGTGCCTCAAGGCACTGCAGCAGTATTTCCAAATCAAAATGTTTTGGTTTTCAGCCAAAATATTTTAGGGTTTGAGTGTTTGGTTTTTTGGCTAAAACTTTCAGTGTTTAATAGAAAGCGGATGCTATTTGCAAATAAAATTCATTTAATTGGAAAAGTGTTTTGATTGACAATTGTCAACCCGCCCTCTGTAAAATCCTGTCCTCCCTGGCCCAGCCCTCCCCTGCCAACTGACAGGTGCTGCTGCAGCTTGGGAAGTGATTGTTTGTTGCAGGGCTGGAGTGATTCTTTGCTGGTCCAAGCCTTGCCAGGGGGAGGGAAGGGCTTACTTTCCCAGTCAGCTGTCTGATGAATGGGACCCTCCAGTAGTAAAGAGTCTGTGGGTGCACTGCTGTGGCTCAGCAGCAGCCTTACTGACAGGGCCTGCTGTTTGCTATCTGCCATGTTGTGTACTAGTAACCTGTTCCTTTCAGTAAGATGGTTTTGTAACTGGTTGCAGTTACTGTTTGCAAGGGCTAAAAATAAAGACCCTTGATTCTCACAATGACTCAGACATGCACACGGGAAACCCACAAACTCTGTTTGGCTGCCACTACAGCACACTGAAAAATTTTCATCTATGCTTTTTTTTGGAGGGTAGGACAAAACCAAACAAACTCCCTCAAATATTTCCACCAAAATTTCTTGTGAAAATTTCTGCTTTCATCTAACTATGGGAAGGGAGTTATCTAGAACAAAAAACATTTCCAGTTTCAACAATTGAGAACTTTTTTCAGTTGTCAAACAGAAAAAAATTGTGTTTCAGATTTTTGGTCTTTTGATGAAAGCCCAGACAATTCTGATTAAAAAAAAAAGAAAAAATCATATTCTTTGAAAGGTTTATGAAAAATAAAATACATTTCTCAACAGTCAAGCTGTCCTGCAGTATGATGGTGAAGTCCAACCTCAGGGCTGATTGTTAAGAACCAGGGCACAAATCCCAAACTGAGTTCTATACTTAGATTTCACCAACTAATTATCAAGTGTAAATTCCACAGGCACTATATCAGTGGTAATATTCAGTCACAGACAGTCTGTTTGGGTACTTTAATCTGTCTTGCCACCCAAGTAAGCTTGCCTTTGTGATAGATGTTCCCTTATACCAAGCATCACACAATATTCAGGTTACTCCCCATCCCAAAGGACCAGTCACTTACCCGAGGTCAATTGCACCTTAGATCTCACACCAAAGACAAGGCTTGTAGCCAATCCTATAATAAACTATATAAAGATTTATTAATAGGAAAAAGAAACAAGAGCGTTATTTACCAGGTTAAAGCAGGTAAACATAGATACACAGAGGAGTTCCAATCTTAAGTTTCAAAAGGTATTAGAAGCTTCTATAATAAGCAAGCTCTAGCTGACCTTTAGGGCTAAACAGCTGGGGAACCTTTGCTTATACCTAGAAACCTTGCCCCCCAGAGTCCAAGCAGCACAGAGATCCAGTTTCTTCTTATGTAACCCTTCTGCCCCTCTGAGTTGGCAGCAACAAGGGCCGGGTTCAGTATCCAGGGGTTCCGTTTCAGTAACACAATGCATAACCGGCTTGAGCCCCCACCCAGTGACCTGGGACACTCACATACCACACCCTCCTGGGCGCCTCTAGGAGGCAATACTTCCCCTCTCGCAAGCACGGAGTCTAAGTGTAGCAAAATCTTTTTAATAAAGGAAGGAATCAATGCGGCATCCCATTGGAGAAACACCACAAACAGGGTTATAACACAAACCATAAACAAAAACCCAGCTCCAAGTACGTTTGGCACTGTCCTTTTTCCCCTTAGGGTTTTAAGTCCAATCACCCCAAAGTCCAACAACCCAAAAGTCTCTGGTCAATGCCACCCCAGAGTTCGAGAGCCTGGGTAGAAAGGGGCACCTTACATGGTCCGGGGCCAACTGCCCTGCCTCTCCGTGGGTTCTGCTTCTGCCTTCTCCACGAACTGCTCCGCTTTACCAGCTGCTCCACTCTGCTCCTCCAGCCGTCCTCAGAAACTGCTCCGCTCCACCAACTGCTCGGCTCCACTCGCTCTGTGGGCCGCTCCACCCGTCCCACAGCTACTCCGCTCTGCCAGCTGCTCCGCTGCCACCAGCTGTCCCGTGATCCGCTCCAGCCATCCCCGCAACTGCTCCACTCCACCAGCTGCTCTGTTCCACAGTATAACTTCAGGCTCCCCCACTAGTTAGCACATTAGTCAGTGCTCTCAGCTCAGTAATTTCAGTTCTTTAGTGATTTCAACTCTTAGTGATCTCAGCTCTTAGTAGGGGAGCCCCAGTGCTAGTGCACCATTAGCCCAAAGTGAATTCAGCTCAGTAACCTGTATTTAGACTCTTGAGGGAATAAAAAAATCAACTCTGACATTCCACAGTGGAGAGAGGAGGGGGTGGAACTGGTGCTTCCACAAGGAGACTGCACCACCAGGCACAGATACCTGTCCCCAGCCTCTCTCAATTCACTGGGTTTTGGAACCCATGTCCCTTGTCTAGCCAGTACCACCCAACTGAGGGTGAGTCATTTGTCACCAAGCAGTCCCACAGCTCGGCAGTCTGGGATAGGGTAGGCGTGCCTATGCAAATACACTCTCTGACATTCTTTCCACCAGATGTCAGGGTAGAGCTTATCCTGACTCTGCTTACACTTATTAGGGGTTTTATCCCCTTCCTCATTTGTTCTCGTAGCTGCAAACTCAGCTGGCAGGAGGAATTCTCTTGCACGACTCATCTTCACTATCAGGCCCTTTTTAACTGCACAGCCCCACCCTGAAGCCCAAAATCTGCTACCAGAGCTGATACTATTTGATACAATTTTGGGAAATGCTTGGTCAAATTTTTTTACTTCACCCCCAACCCCAGCTGGCTTGAGAGCCCAAGTGGCCCCCTTCAGACAGGGCATCTAAGCATTCTGGCACATGGGAGGGATGTTGCATAGAGGGGAAGGAAGGGAAAAGAGTTACATGTACACTCACCAACCCGCTCAGTGCCTCAGTTTACCCAGCTCTACAGTTGCTCTTCTACTACTTAGCTCAATTCTTCTTTAGGTGTGTCCTAAACTTCTGTCAATGTTTAGCACAGCTCTGGACCGACATGGTCCCCAGCCCACAAAACACAGGACTTGGGGGAGGCTGTAGAGAGGTAAATCGTGGTGTCCCTCACAGGGTCTGTACTGGGACTGGCTCTATTCAACATATTCATAAATTATCTGAAAAAAAGGGTAAGCAGTGAGGTGACAAAATTTGCCGATGGTACAAAACTATTCAAGATAGTTAAGTTCCAGGCAGAAGGCAAAGAGCTACAAAACTGGGTAACTGGGCAACAAAATGGCAGATGAAATTCAATCTTGATAAATGCAAAGTAATGCACATCAGAAAACATAATCCCAACTATACATATAGAATGATGGGGTCTAAATTAGCTGTTACCACTCAAGAAAGAGATCATGGAGTCATTGTGATAGTTCTCTGAAAACATCCACTCAATGTGCAGCAGCAGTCAAAAATGCAAACAGAATGTTGGGAATCATTAAGAAAGGAGTAGATAATAAGACAGAAAATATCATATTGCCTCTATATAAATCCTTGATACCCCCACATCTCAAAAAAGATATATTGGAATTGGAAAAGGCTCCAGGAGGGAGTCTGGGTGCGGGAAGGGACTCCAGCATGTGGTAGGAGGTTGGGGTGCAGGAGGGGGTTTGGGGTGCTGGCAGTGCTTACTGCGGCTCCCAGGAGGCAGCTGCCAGGTCCCTTCAGCCCCTAGAGGCATGGGCGACCAGGGAGGCTCCACGTGCTGGCCTTGCACCCAAAGCGCCACCACCACAGCTCCCGTTGCTTGCGGTTCCCAATCAATGGGAGCTGCGGAACTGGAACTGGGGATGGGGCAGGTTACAGAGCTCCCTGGCTGCCCACGTGCCTAGGGGCCTCAAGGATCTGGTGGCCGCTTCTGGAAGCCACACGGAGCTAGAGCAGGCAGGAAGGCTGCCTTAGCCCCAAGTCCCCATTGCGCCGCCAAATGGACTTTTAATGGCCCGGTCAGCAGTGCCGTTCGGAGCCGCCAGGGTCACTTTTTGATGAGGCATTCTGGTTGAAACCCAGACACCTGAAAACCCTATTTCACCAGCTGGAGAAGAGTGGAAGGTAGCCTGGTCACCAGGGGCGGCTCCAGGCCCCAGCATGCCAAGCACGTTCTTGGGGCGGCAAGCCGCTGGGGGCGCTCTGCCGGTCGCCGGGAGGGCGGCATCCCGTGGCTCCGGTGGACCTCCTACAGGCGTGCCTGTGGAGGGTCCGCTGGTCCCGCGGCTTCGGCGGAGCTGCAGAACCAACGGACCCTCCGCAGGCACGCCTGCGAGAGGTCCACCGGAGCCACGGGGCCGGCAATTGGCAGAGCGCCCCCCGCGGCATGCTGCCGTGCTTGGGGCGGCGAAGTGTCTAGAGCCGCCCCTGCTGGTCACAGGCCTGAGAACTAGGGCTGGTGAGGTCTCCAGTTGGCAATGGCTCTCTGGATCCTCTGATGTCTCGCTCTGGCTTCAGCCCAGGTGAGCAGTGACAGGTAAAGCCATCTTGATTTACATTAATTACATTATCCTTTTCATTCTTTATTAATCAAGTCCTGTAACAGCCACTCCGTTATCTTGCCCAGGATTGATGTCAGGCTGACAGCCTTACCTGAGTCATCCCATTTACCCTTTTTAAAAATTGGCACAATAGTAGCTTCCCTTCAGTCTTCTGAAACTTCCCTAATGCTGTAAGGCTTATTGAAAATCAGCATTAATGTCCCAATGAACTCCTCAGCCAGATCTTTTATAACACTTGGATGCAAATTATCTGGATCTGCTGATTTAAAAAATGCCTAACTTTAGTAGCTTCTTAACAACATCCTACAGCGAGGAGGGGACTAATGGAATGGAAGGAGAGTATCATCGCCATATGATCAAACTATATCATCTGTTTTATTGAACACTTCTGCCTTTTCTGCATTATTATTGGCAATTATACTATTTCCATCTAATAATGGACTAATGCCATTGTCAGGATTCTTTTTGTTCCTAATATATGTAAAAAACTCCTTTTTATCGTCCTTAACTCTCCTGGCCATAGATTTCTCCTTGTGTCATAGAATCATAGAATCATAGACCTTAAGGTCAGAAGGGACCATTATGATCATCTAGTCTGACCTCCTGCACAATGCAGGCCACAGAATCTCACCCACTCACTCCCGTATCAAATTTGTGCCCCACGCTGCAGAGGAAGGCAAAAAATCCCTAGGGCCTCTGCCAATCTGCCCTGGAGGAAAATTCCTTCCCGACCCGAGATATGGTGATCAGTTAAACCCTGAGCGTGTGGGCAAAACTCACCAGCCAGACACCCAGGAAATAATTCTCTGTAGTAACTCTCATCCCACCGCATGTAACATCCCATCACAAGCCACTGGGCATATTTACTGCTGATAGTCAAAGACCAATCTCATCATACCATCCCCTCCATAAGGTTAACAAGCTTAGTCTTGAAGCCACCTATGTCTTTTGCCCCCACTACTCCCCTTGGAAGGCTTGTCCAGAACTTCACTCCTCTAATGGTTAGAAACCTTTGTCTAATTTCAAGTCTAAACTTCCTGATGGCCAGTTTCATGGGTGGCACGGTTTGTAGAAATTTTGGTGGTGCCCAGAACACCCCTCCCACTCAGCCTCCCCCAGACTCTGCCCCCTCACCTACCTAAGCCTCTGGGAGGGGGATTGGGTGGGGGGAGGAGCCTGGGGTGCAGGTCCTGGGCTGGGGATTAGGGTGCAGGAGGGGTGTAGGGTGCAGACTCTGGGATGGAGTTTGAGTGCTGAGTGCAGGCTCCAGGCTGGGGCAGAGGGTGGGTGTGCAGGAGGGGGTGAGGGGTGCAGGCCCTGGGATGGAGTTTGGGGGTGGGAGGCAGTACAAAGGGAGGGGGTGCAGGTTTTGGGAGGAAGTTTGAGGGCAGGAGGGGGTGTGTGGAAGGGGGAGGGGGTGCACACTCTGGGAGGGAGTTTGGAGATAGACGGGGTGCATGGGGTGAGGGCTGTGGGGCTGAGGATGAGGAGTTCATAATGCAGGAGCGAGTTGAGAGCTGGAGCAGAGAATTAGGATGCAGGGGGATGAGGGTTGGGGCTGAGGATGAGGGGTTCATGATGCAGGAGGGGGCTCAGGGCTGGGGCAGAGGATTAGGGTGCAGGGGGATGACAGCTCTGGCTGGGGCTGAGGATGAGGGGTTCATAATGCAGGAAGGGGCTCAGGGCTGGGGCAGAGGATTAGGGTGCAGGGATGAGGGCTCTGGCTGGAGATGAGGGTTTGGGGCATTGGAGAGGCTCAGGACTAGGGCGGAAGGGCAGAGTAAGGGCAGCCTGCCTTGCCATTAGTGAATGGGGGGCACTAGGACCCTGGGGCAGCAGACAGCAGGTGCTCCCGGGAGCAGGGCTCCGCCGAGGAATGTGCTACTCCGGCAGCACAAGCAGGCATGGGAGAGGCGCGTGCTGCTTTCTTTGGGGCAGGGACACGGGGGCGGGGGGAGACCCACGGGAGGGGATGTGCGGTGGATGGTGGCAGGCGGAGGCCGGGGCCCGCTCCAGGCAGGGATGGGGCAGAGATCCAGCCCCTGAATATTGCTGGAGCAGGGCCCTCGGCCCTGAATATTGCTGGAGCTCGGGCACCACAAAAGAATATAACTCGCTGCCTATGGCCAGTTTATATCCATTTGTTCTTGTGTCCACATTGGTACTGAGCTTAAATAATTCCTCTCCCTGCTTGGTATTTATCCTTCTGATATATTTATAGAGAGCAATCATATCTCCCCTCAGCCTAATTTGGTTTGGCTAAACAAGCCAAGCTCTTTGAGTCTCCTTTCATAAGACAGGTTTTCCATTCCTCGGATCATCCTAGTAGCCCTTCTCTATACCTATTCCAGTGTGAATTCATCCTTCTTAAACATGGGAGACCAGAACTGCACACAGTATTCCAGATGAAGTCTCACCAGTGCCTTGTATAATGTTACTAACACCTCCTTATCTTTACTGGAAATACCTCACCTGATGCATCCTAAAACTGCATTAGCTTTTTTCACAGCCATATCACATTAGCAGCTCAGAGTCATCCCGTGATAAACCAATACTCCGAGGTCCTTCTCCTCCTCTGTTACTTCCAACTGATGTGTCCCCAGTTTATAACCAAAATTCTTGTTATTAATCTCTAAATGCATGACCTTGCACTTTTCACTATTAAATTTCATCCTATTACTATTACTCCAGTTTACAAGGTCATCCAGATCTTCCTGTAGGATATCCCGGTCCTTCTCTGTATTGACAATACCTCCCAGCTTTGTGTCATCCGCAAACTTTATTAGCACATTCCCACTTTTTGTGCCAAGGTCAGTAATAAAAAGATTAAATAAGATTGGTCCCAAAACTGATCCCTGAGGAACTCCATTAGAAACCTCCTTCAAGCCTGACAGTTCACTTTTCAGTACAACTCGTTGTAGTCTCCCCTTTAACCAGTTCCTTATCCACCTTTCAGTTTTCATATTGATCCCCATCTTTTCCAATTTAACTAATAACTCCCCATGTGGAACTGTACTGAAATCGAGGTAAATTAGATCCGCTGTGTTTGATTTGTCTAGAAAATCTGCTACCTCCTCAAAGAAGGGATTGATTTGGCACGATCTACCTTTTGTAAAACCATGTTGTATTTTGTCCCAATTACCTTGACCTCAATGTCCTTAACTACTTTCTCCTTCAAATTTTTTCCCAAGACCTTGCATACTACAGATGTCAAACTAACAGGCCTGCAGGTGCACAGATCACTTTTTTCCCCTTTCTTAAAGATAGGAACTGTGTTAGCAATTCTCCAGTTGTACGGTACAACCCCTGAGTTTACAGTTACATTAAAAATTCTTGCTAATGGGCTTGCAATTTCATGTCCCAGTTCCTTTAATACTCTTGGATGAAGATTATCTGGGCCCTCCGATTTAGTCCCATTAAGCTGTTCAAGTTTGGCTTCTACCTCGGATGCGATAATATCTACCTCCATATCCTCATTCCCATTTGTCATCCTACCATTATCCCTAAGCTCCTCAATAAAGACTGAGGCAAAATATTTGTTTAGATATTGGGCCATGCCTAGATTATCCTTAACCTCCACTCCATCCTCAGTGTTTAGCGGTCCCACTTCTTCTTTGCTTTCTTCTTATTTATATGGCTATAGAACCTTTTACTATTGGTTTTAATTCCCTTTGCAAGGTCCAACTCTACATGGCTTTTGGCCTTTTTCACTTTATCCCTACATGTTCTGACCTCAATAAGGTAACATTCCTTGCTGATCACTCTCATCTTCCATTCCTTGTAGGCTTTTTGCTTTTTCTTAGGCCTGGTCTACACTACGAGTTTAAACCGATTTTAGCAGCGTTAAACCGATTTAACGCTGTACCTGTCCACACTACGAGGCCCTTTATATCGATATAAAGGGCTCTTTATGTTGGTTTCTGTACTCCTCCCCAACAAGAGGAGTAGCGCTAAAATCGGTATTACCATATCGGATTAGGGTTAGTGTGGCCGCAAATCGACGGTATTGGCCTCCGGGCAGTATCTCACGGTGCACCACTGTGACCACTCTGGACAGCAATCTCAGCTCGGATGCAGTGGCCAGGTAAACAGGAATAGCCCCGCGAAATTTTGATTTTCATTTCCTGTTTGGCCAGTGTGGAGCTCTGATCAGCATGGGTGGCGATGCAGTCCCAAATCCAAAAAGAGCTCCAGCATGGACCATACGGGAGATACTGGATCTGATGGCATTATGGGGAAACAAATCTGTTCTATCAGAGCTCCATTACAGAAGACGAAATGCCAAACCGTTTAAAAAAAAAATCTACAGGCTACACAATGCTGCATGACAAACGTAACGGGAAGCCAGAGACTCAAATGGACGCTCATGGAGGGAGGGCGGGGGTATTGAGGACTCCAGCTATCCCACAGTCCCCAGCAGTCTCTGAAAAGTATTTGCATTCTGGGTGGTTCAGGGAATAGCTCGTCAATGTACCCGCTCCCCTCCATCACATGAAAGAAAAGGGAAAAAAATCGTTTCTTGACTTTTTTTAATGTCACCCTATGTCTACTGAATGCTGCTGGTAGACGCGATGCTGCAGCAGTGAAGAGCAGTATCCGCTCCTCTTCCCTCCCCGGTGGCAGATGGTACATGCTTGATAACTGCTGAATACCCCTGGCTGGCCTCAGGGGTGCCTGGGTAAAAATAGGAATGATTCCTGGTCATTCCCAGTAGATGGTACAGAACGGCTGGTAACCGTCTTCATCATAGCCACTGGGGGCTGAGCTCCATCAGCCCCCTCCCTTTCCTGTGTAAAGAAAAGATTCTGTCTTGCCTGGACTATCATAGCAGTGGCATGCTGGGCTCCTCTCCTCCGCACTGCTTAATGTTCTGCCTGGACTGTCATAGCACGGGGAGGCTGCCTCCCCCTCATTTTATCTCACTCTGTCTTATCCATTCCATCCCTTCTTATTTCTTTACAGTCTACCTTATCATTGATATACAATGCTATTCCACCACCTTTGCCTTTATTTCTGTCTTTCCTAAACAGCACATACCCTTCAATACCTGTATTCCAGTCATGACTACTATTCCACCATGTTTCTGTTATCCCTATAATATCTGCTTTCACTTCCTGCACTAGTAACTCTAGTTCCTCCATTTTGTTAGCTAGGCTCCTTGCATTGGTGTACAAACATCTCAATTCTTGCTGCTTGGCTTCATTCGCATTCTTTACCTGATGTGACAAAGTTCCTCCTCTACCTTGGTGGGTCCTGCGCTTATTGGCGGATTTTGCTAGCCTCAGAGATCTTCCTGTGTTGGATCAGGAGTTGGAAGGTTTTGGGGGAATCTGGGCCTGCCCTCTACCCTGGGTTCTAGCCCAGGGACCTGTGGACTGCAGCTGTCTAGAGTGCCTTCTGGAACCGCTACATGACAGCTACAACTCCCTGGGCTACTTCCCCATGGCCTCCTCCAAACACCTTCTTTGTCCTCACCACAGGACCTTCCTCCTGATATCTGTTAACGCTTGTACTTCTCAGTCCTTCAGCAGTATGCCTACTCACTTTCAGCTTCTTGCATGCCTCTTGCTCCCAGTTCCTTGCACGTACTTCCTCTCCTCTGGCTCCTTGGCTTCCTCTGGCCTGACTGGAGTGAGCCCTTTTATAGCATCAGAGGGACCTTAATTAGAGTCAGGTGCTTAACAGCCTCACCTGACTCTTAGCAGGTTAATTGGAGTCAAGTGTTCTCATTAGCCTGGAGCAGCCCCTGCTCTGGTCACTCAGGGAACAGAAAACTGCTTATCCAGTGGCCAGTATATCTCCCTTCTACTACTCTGCTGTTCCCAACTGGCCTGGGTCTATCACACCGATTAGGCCCAGACATTCTACTGCCAGTATCACCTATTAGACTGGTATCTACACTACTCTTCCTCCTTATGTCCATTCTCCTACTCACGGCTGTATCCTTTCTTACTTCATTTTCTTCCCTCTCAATGTTAAAATCCGGCGTGGAGATTACCTGGCCATCTCCCAACCATCTCCCCCTAATTCCTAGTTTAAAGCTCTCTTAATCAGTTGTGCCAGCCTCCATCCTCGAAGTCTATTTCCCTCTCTACTCAGGTGGAGTCCATCCTGAGAGAACAGTCCTCTGTCCGTGAATGCCTCCCAGTGGCCATACATCCCAAAGCCCTCCTTATAGCACCACTGCCTGATCCATCCATTGATCATCATAATCTTGTCACACCTTTGTTGCCCTTCTCTAGGAACAGGCAGAATCCCACTGAAGATCACCTGAGCCTCGATTTCCTTAAGCATCTTCCCCAGCCTGGCATAGTCTCCCTTGATACATTCCAGCAAGAATTTAGCTGTATCATCGTTCCGACATGAAGGACATTCAGTAGATTCTTTCCCGCTCCTATTAGGATCTTCTTCAGCCTCAGGTCCACATCCCGTATCTTAGCACCCAGAAGACAGCTCACCCTTCTGTTCTCCCGATCAGCTCCAGTTATTCTTCTCAGTAAGGAGTCCCCAGTCACGTAGACCTGCCTTTTCCTGGTGATGGTGCGATTCTCTGGTCTATCCCCTGTTCCCTCTGGCTGCAAGTCCTCTTGATTCCTATTCACCCTTGCAATCCTCTGCAACCCAGCCAGTATCCTCCTGGGGCTTATGTTTGGTGTTATCTCCATCGACTCTTGCCCTCTTCTTATAGGACTAGCTGTGCCCCTTCTTCATTTTCCAATTCTGCAAACCTGTTCCTGAGCTCTATTTCTCCTTCACTGTCCCATCTTTTCCTCTGTCTTGTCCCTCAGATTCCCTTTTCAATTTTCTTCAATTCCTAACTTCTGCTTTATATTCATTACTATCAACTTCCCCTTTCTTCCATTTGTGTATATATGTATATATATACATACAGAGAGCTACCTTTACTTCCCCTCTAAGCCCGGTAATTGTTTTAACCAGCACAGCCTTCTTCCTTGACGGTTGGATTGTGGCTTTTGGGGCATCTAGTAAGGTGTTCAGAAATGATTCTCAATTACATTCACATTTTTCTGATTAAACTCTTCCCAAATGATTTGGCTCATAATTGTTTTCAGCTTTGTGAAATTGGTCCTATTAAAGCATCAAGCATATATATTACTGGTCGAAACTTTACAATGTGCAAGCAGAATAAATGTGATTATGTCGTGATCATTTGTACCCATGAGTAGTTCCTCTTTTTCTGTTAGGACACGATCTAATCAAGAATTCCCTCTTGTTGGCTGCAATACTTTTTGAGTTAGGAAATTGTCATCTATAATGCTTAGAAATTCCAAGGATGTTTTACTCCTGGCAGCATGAGATCTCCAGCATATGTCACTCAAGATGAAATCCTGCACGATCACACAGCTTTTTTCCCAATATATTAAAAATAGGTGTGTAAGGAGGTGGTGTCATGGTATAAATCCCCAATCTGAACCTTAGAGTCCAAAAGATGGGGTACCAGCATGAACTCCTCTAAGCTTAATTACCAGCTTAGATCTAATAGGCTGCCACCAACCAGGACTTACAGTGCCTGGTACACTCTGGTCCCCCCAAAACCTTCCCTGGAGACCCTAAGACCCAGACCCCCTGGATCTTGACACAAGGAAAGTAAACCCTTTCCCCCACCGTTGCCTCTCCCAGGCTTTCCCTCCCTGGGTTACCCTGGAAGATCACTGTGATTCAAACTCCTTGAATTTTAAAACACAGAGGAATTCCACCTCCACCCCTCTTCTCTCCCACCAATTCCCTGGTGAGTACCGACTCAATTTCCTTTGAGCCTTAACAAGGGGAAAATTAATCAGGTCTTTTAAACAGAAAACTGTTAATAAAAGAAAGAAAGAGTAAAGATCATCTCTGTAAATTCAAGATGGTATATTACAGGGTCTTTCAGCTTATAGACACTAGAGAGAAGCCTCCTCCCAGCAAAAATACAATTTAAAATACTTCCAGCAAAATACACATTTGCAAATACAGAAAACAATTAAAAGACTAAACTCACCTTTTTCCTGGTACTTACTAAAATTAGAACAGAAGAGACTTTTTCAGAAAGATTGGAGGAATCTGCTTACATGTCTGGTCCCTCTCAGAACCCAGAGAGAACACGGACAAAGAAAGAACACACAAACAAAGACTTCCCTCCACCAAGATTTGAAAGTATCTTGTCTCCCGATTGGCCCTCTGGTCAGGTGTTCCAGGTTCACTGTTTGTTAACCCTTTACAGGTGAAAGAGACATTAACCCTTAACTATCTGTTTATGACAGGTGATCATCCTTTCCCCTAATGTGATTTGGGGATCTGTAACAGACGCTACCTAATAGCCTATCTGTTAGGACATTGATCCATAAGCTAGGGTGACCAGACAGCAAATGTGAAAAATCGAGATGGGGTGGGGGGTAATAGGAGTCTATATAAGGAAAAGACCCAATGATTGGGACTATCCCTATAAAATCGGGACATCTGATCCCCCTACCATAAGCATTCAGAACATTTTCTTCCAATTTGTCAGTGACTCAGAACAGGCAATGCCATTTTTGATATAGAGTACCACTCCCCCTCACCTTCTGCCCACTTGATCCTTCATTGATTTTAACATTCCAATCATGTGAATCAAACCACCATATTTCAGTCATATCAACTAGATCAAATTTATGCTAAAAACTGAGCAATTCCAATTCCTCTTGTTTATTACCCAGGCTCCTAGCAGTGTGTATAAACAATACAAGAATTTATTTTCTTCATGTCCTTGATTCATTTTGTTCTTAACATCTCAGTTTTGTGCTCAGTGATCATATCTTCCCTCTTTTTACTCTCTCTTTTTTCCATAAACGTAACCTCTTCCTGATTACTCTAGTCAGCCTGTCCCTCAGGAGATGGCTGTTTTTAAAAAAAGACCTGATTGGGACCCGCCTGCTGTCAGGCTCGGTAACTTCAAGAGTTCTTCACTGCTACACTCCTATCATTCATCACATTCACTTGTTGTGTTGGCTTTTAACAATGATTGGAACTATTTGGTATAGGAGCCATCCGTTATTCTGTGTTTGTGATATCTGTGTATTCTCATGAAATGGAGCCCTGATCCTGATTAAGCAAGGGAACCACAGGGTTAATGCCCTGCAGAGGCAGAGAAGGAGAGATGCTGAGACTGTGGATCACTTAAGAGCTGCCCAAGGAGCCTGAGCCACTGTGGGGAATCCTGGACCCTCCACCTGCCCTGCGGGGGGGCCAGGATGCCCAAGAGCAGCACCCGGCCTGTGAGCCACAGCAGCCCCAGGCTCCCTGGGCAGCTCTTACTACGATCCGGCTCCAGCTTCTGGTCAGGCCAGGGGACGGGGCTTTGGGGGGGAATGGGAGGAGCAGGGGTTGGGTCCACGGCTGGGGATGTGGGGGGCCCAAATGTTCCTTGTGCCCAGGGCCCCAATAAATCTTAATCCGCCTCTGCATGTGTGTGTGTGGCATTCAGCACAAAAATAGCTAGGAGCTTGTCATTTTTAAATTCTATTTTGCCCTCTGGTATTTCCTCTCAGCATGGCCTGGGCCACTGAGGAGCCCCCAGAACACCTTACTTGGTGAGATACCAAGGGCACTGCACAGAGAGAAGGTGGATTTTAAAATGCTCTGAAGTATTTCCAGGAGAAAGCCCCCTGCACTGGTTAGAGGGCACCCTCAGCTCCTACCTCTGGGCTGCAGTCCATTAGCACTGTGCATTGTGCAGCTCACTTCACACAGAGGGTAGGTGTATCCAGGGCAGAGACGTGTGTGGCAATGACAGCAGTCACAGAATAATAGCAATTAGGGTTGCCAACCCTCCAGGACTAGCCTGGAGTCTCCTTGAATCAGCATTGCTCTCCCAATGACTATTGAAAGCAATCTGGGAGATTTCTATTTAAAGAAAATGACATTACATCACGTTGGGGGAAAAAAATCTCCTGGGATAGCTTCAGTCAGAGTTGGCAACCCTAATAGCGATATGGAGCTGGAAGGGATCTCGAGAGGTCAGCTAGGTTGGCTCCCGTGCACATTGACAGGACCCAGTAACCCTAGACCATCTCTGACAGGGGTTTGTCCAGCCTGTTCTTAAACACCTCCAATGATGGGGATTCCACAGCCTCCCTTGGAAGCCTGTTCCAGAGCTGGACTACCCTTACAGATAGAAACAGTGGTGAGCTGGAGCTGGTTCGCACCAGTTCGTGCAAACCAGCTGTTAAATTTAGAAGCTGGTTTAGAACTGGTTGTTAAAGGGGTAGAAATTGGGAGAGGAAGGTTTTTCTGTCATTACACCAGCCCATGGGACTGTCCTGTCCAGCCCGCCTGAGCTCCCAGCTGGGGAGTCCCCCCTGACCCCTCTCCCGCCTTCCCCCCTCTCACAGAGACTCAGTGTGCCACGCCACCGGTGCCAGCGCTCTGGACCACTCCTGAGCAGCTCTGCAGATCCTGCTGCTTTGAGCGGTATGGTAAAGGGATGGGGCTGTGATATCCAGCAGGCCGTGCAGCATCCATACACGCTGTCTTGAGCAGCATGGTAAGGGGTCCAGGCCGGGGCTGGGAGGAGAGATTGGATAAGGGGCAGAGAGCGGTTGGAGGGGGCGGAGGTTCTTGGGGGGGATTGGTCAGGGGACGGGGAATGGAGGGGTTTGGGTAGGTGTGGGAGTTCCAGGGGGTCTGTTGGTGTAGTGGTGGATGGGGGGTCGGGGCAGTCAGAGGACAGGGAGCAGGGCGAGTTGGGTAGGGCGTGGGGTCCTGGGAGGCAATTAGGGTGGGGGATCTCAGGAGGGGGTGTTCAGGGGCCAAGGAGCAGGGGGGGTTGATGAGATGTGGATTCTGAGGTGGCAATCGGGGGCAGGACGTGGGTGGGGGTCGGATGGGGGGGACAGGCTATTTTGGGAGGCACAGACTTCCCTATCCAGCCGTCAATACAATTTTGCAACCCCAATGTGCAGGGCCTGCTTTAGGAAGTGTGGGGCCCAATTCGAACAGTTTCAACAGGGCCCCGGCAGGGATGACTTAAAAAAAACACATAAAAAACCACATGGGGCTTGTACTCACTTGGCGGTGCTCCGAGTCTTCGGCGGCACTTCAGCAGCGGGTCCTTCACTCACTCTGTGTCTTCAGCGGCACTGAAGGACCCGCTGCTGAAGTGCCACCGAAGACCTGGAGCAAGTGAAGGACCCACTGCCGAAGTGCCTCCAAAGACCTGGTAGGGAACCAGTTGTTAAGATTTTGGCAGCTCATCACTGAATAGAAAGTTTTCCTAACACAGGCGCCAGCTTCTTACGGGCCTCAGGCCTTGTCCTCATCCCATCCCTTCTGCCAAGTCACCACCCCTGCCCTGCCTCTTCCTGCCCCTGCTCCACTCCCACCCTGCCTCTTCCCACTCAGTTCCGCCCCTGTGACGAACTGGGAAAGTTCTTAATGTTTGCTCTGAATACTGTGTTGGTGCCTCAGTGTCCCCATGGCAGTTCTTAAGTATCTGGCAGAGCAAAGGCCAGTGCACCTAAATGCCTGACACTCTGTCTCCTAGCAACTGATGGCCTGGGCCCTCCTCTGCAAAGGTGCCAGCTGAAGGTGTTGGAGACAAAGGGATCAGGTGACCTCCTGGCCCCGGGAAAGGGGCTGAGGAGAGAGGAGGGGCTGGGAGGGGTTGTGAGTCTGGAGCTGGCTGGGGTCAAGGGTGGAGGGCAGACCTGGGGGTCTGGCTCACTGCCCCCCCCAGAATGGACCCAGCCGAGGGGTCCGGTTCGCTGTACCTACAAGCTCTGTTTTAGACCCTGTTCCTGTCATCGAATAAACCTCTGTTTTACTGGCTGGCTGAGAGTCACATCTGACTGCAAAGTGGGGGTGCAGGACCCGGTGGCTTCCCCAGGACCCCGCTGGTGTGGACTCGCTGTGGGAAGCGCACGGAGGGGCAGAGGATGCTGAATGCTCCAAGGAGAGACCCAGGAGGTGAAGACGTGTGAGCTTCTTGCCCTGAACAAGTCTGCTCCAAGGGAGAGGAGGCTCCCCAAAGTCCTGACTGGCTTGGTGGGGAGCAGTTCCAGAGCATCGCCCGGTGACTCCGTGACAGCCCCCTTCCCCAAGCACGCCCTGTCCCTACTCCTTCCCCCTCCCCACTTTCCCCTTCTCACCTACCCTCCTAGTGCGTCTTGCACACTACAGAACAGCTGATCGTGGTGGGCAGGAGGCACTGAGAGGGAGGGAGAGGAGGTGATCAGCGGAGCCACCAGCGGACGGAAGGCATTGGGTGGGGGAGGGAAGGAGCTAGCTGCCGGAGGGTGCTAAGCTAGTCCTAATATCAAACCTAAATCTCTCTCGCTGTTGCTGCAGATTAAGCCCATTACTTCTCATTCTCCCTTCAGTGGAACTGGAGAACAATTGGTCACAGTCATCCTTCCAGCAGTCCTCACTGTTTTTTAAGATTCTTATCAGGTCCCCACTCCGTCTTTTCTCAAGCCTTTTTTCAGAGGTCAGGCTTTTTAAGCCTGTTATCATTTTTGTGACTCTCCTCTGGCCTTTCTCCAATTTGTCCACATCTTTCTTAAAGTGTGGCACCCAGAATTGGACACAGCACTCCAGCTGAGGCATCACCAATGCCAGAGAGCGACAGTTACCTCCCATCTCTTATATATGACACTCCTGTTAATACACCCCAGAATATTAGCCTTTTTTGCAGCTGCATCACATTGATGACTCATATTTAATTTGGGATCCACTCTAATCCCCAGATCTTTTTCAGCAGTACTAGCACCTAGCCAGTTATTCCCCATTATGTAATTGTGTATTTGATTTTCCCTTTGTAACTGAAATACTTTGTACTTATCCTTATTGAATTTCAGCTTGTTGAAGTCAGACCCGTTCTCCTGTTTGTCAAGGTTGTTTTTAATTCTAATCCTGTCCTCCAGAGTTCTTGTAAACCCTCCCAGCTTGGTGTCATCTGCAAATGTTATAAGTGTACTCTCTACTGCATTACCCAAGTCATTAAAGAAAATATTGAGTAGTGCTGGACCTAGAACTGACCCCTGCAGGATCCCACCAGATGTGCCCTCCCAGGCTGACAGTGAACTATTGATAACTATTCTCTGAGTATGGTCTTTCAACTAGTTGTGCAGGAGTAATTTCAGCTAGACCACATTTCCCTAGTTTCCTTATGAGAATGTCGTGTGTCAAAATTCTTAGTAAAATCAAGATATATCATGTCTACCACTTCTCCAAATCCACTAGGCCAGCAACCTTGTCAAAGAAGGAAATTAGATTGATTTAGCATGATCTGTTCTTGACAATTCCATGCTGGCTGTTCCTTATAATCTTATTGTCCTCTAGGTTTTTGCAAATTGATTGTTCAACCATTCGTTCCAGTATCTTTTCGGGTATGGAAGTTAGGCTGACTGGGCTGTAATTCACCGGGGTCCTCTTTGTTCCCCTTTTTAAACATAGTTACTATGTTTGCCCTTCTCCAGTCTCTGGAACATCACCCCTCCTCCCTGTGTTCTCAAAGATAATCACTAACGGTTCCAAGATTGCTTCAGTTAGTTTTTTAAGTAATCTAGGATTAATTTCATCAGCTCTGCCAACTTGAATATATCTAATTTATCTAAATATGCTTTAACCTGGTGTCATAAACAGATAGCTAAGGGTTAATGTCTCTTCCACCTGAAGCACCTGACCAGAGGACCAATCAGGAAACCAGATTTTTTCAACTCTGGGTGGAGGGAGTTTGTGTCTGAGTCTTTTGTCTGTCTTCCTGCTTTCTCTGAGCTTTGGAGAAGTAGTTTCTACTTTCTAGTCTTCTGTTTCTAAGTGTAAGGACAAAGAGATCAGATAGTAAGTTCTATGGTTTCTTTTCTTTGGTATTTGCATGAATATAAGTGCTGGAGTGCTTTGACTTGTATTCTTTTTGAATAAGGCTGTTTATTCAATATTCTTTTAAGCAATTGACCCTGTATTGTATCATCTTAATACAGAGAGAACATTTGTATGTATTTTTCTTTCTTTTTATATAAAGCTTTCTTTTAAGACCTGTTGGAGTTCTTTCTTTACTTCAGGGAAATTGAGTCTGTACTCACCAGGGACTTTTTTGGCTTGTAGTCCTTCCCCCTTGTTCTTAATATTAATTGTGTGGACTATCTGGTCACCGTTGACCTTTTTAGTGAAGACTGAAGCAAAATAGACATTAAACCCCTCAGCTTTCTTTTGATGCCATCCATGATTAGCTCTCCTTCCCCACTAAGCAGAGGGCCTGCACTTTCCTTATATTTCTCTTGCTCCTAATGGATTTAAAGAACCTTTTCTTATTGGCTTTTATGTCCCTTGCTAGGTTTTACTCATTTTGTGCCTTAGCCTTTCTGATTTTGTTCCTATGTGCTCATGCTATTCTTTTGCACTCCTCCACTTTTTGTAGGATTCATTTTTGATTTTCACATCATTAAAGAGTTCCTGATGGAGCCATATTCTTCCTATCTTTTCTTCACATTGGGATAGTTTACTGTGGTGCCTTTAATACTGCGTCCTTGAGAAACTACCAACTCTCCTGAACTCCTTTTTCCTTCAGATTTTCTTCCCATGGGATCTTACCTACCAGTTCTCTGAATTTGTTAAAATTCCATTGTCCTTATTCTGCTGCATTCACTCCTTCCTGTCCTTAGGATTATGAAATCTCTCATTTCATGATGACTTTCACCCAAATCGCCTTCAACCTTCAGATTCACTACCAATTCTTCCCTGTTGGTCAGAATCAAGTCTAGAATGGCTGTCCCCCTGGTTACTTCCTACACTTTCTGTAACAAAAAATTATCCCCAATACGTCCACAAACTTATTGGAAATGTTATGTTTTGCTGTAGTCAGATAATTTTAATTGGATGTTTAAAGTCCCCCTTACTACCAGGCCCTGTGTTTTGGAAATTTCTGTTATTCGTTCTAGTAATGACTTATCCGCTTCCTCTGTCTGATTTGTAGGTCTACATTAGACCCATGCAATCACGTCATCCCTATTTTTACCCCTTTTATCTTTACCCTGAGAGTCTCAAATGGTCTGCCTCTCACTTCCTACTGGCCCTCAGAACAAGTGTACATATTCTTGATGTATAATGCAACCCCTCCTCCAATTTTATCCTACCTATGCTTCCTGAACCAGCTATATCCCTCTATTCCAATATTCTAGTCATGAGACTTATCGTACCAAGTATCTGTGATGCCAATAAGTTATAATTTAGCTTATGTGCTAAGGTGTCCTGTTCTTCCTGTTTATTCCCTTTATTCCTTGCATTCATGTACAGACATCTAAAATGTTGGGCAGATTCCCCCACTGATTTTCCTCTTGTTGCTCCTGTGACCCTTTGTAATTTTCCATGTTGCCCCCCCTTCCCCCATATCTAACCCTTGCATGACTTGTCACATGGCCAGGTCTGGAGCTGAAATGAGATGAGACATTTTCAAAATGAACCTGTCACCTCTCATCCTCAGCACACTTCTGAGCCAGCCATACACAGAGGGCCTGTTTTACAAGCCTGCTAGCCCTGTCCAATTATCAGACCCCATTAGAAAGGCATCGGATGCCCCCTACAAAGGACTGGGAGAGCTTAGCTGGAAGGAAGCTGCAGGATGGAGATGGGTTCCTGCAGGAGGCCCTGAAGCAGGGAGATTGAAGGGAAGGGCGTATCCTCCTTAGGAACCTCTGAGAGTCAGTATGATGTTATTGACATGAACAGTGACCATATAGATCATTGTTGCAACCAAGGTCCTATAGTTGCGTCAAATCTTGTACAAAGGAGGTCAAGTAAGGTTTCTATGGAAAGTTTGTAATTTGCTAGTTATGATTATGCTTTCGGTACATGTGTATATTTTTTGTATTTGAAGTATGAATATTGGCTATGTACTTGTATCTCAATGCATTTGATTCTAAGTAGCATCAGTGAAGCACTTGGTCAGTTTCTTGAGAAAAGACTATTCTGAGTAAGTGCCCAATCAAGAAACACTTAACTGACAATGGACTTTGGGAGATGCCAATCCACATCTGAGCTTTCCTGGGAATGTTCAAACTAACATGTAAACAATGGCCTCAGCCTGCAAACTGAGTCATGCATGGACATGTGACTTGCCCAGGTGGCTACAAACTCCATCTTGTTGCTGTGATTTTGCACAGAAAAACAAAGGGGTTTCCATCCACAAGAGAGAGAATATAAAAGACCCCAGAAGCATCTACATGTTGTCTTCAGCTGGCTCAAGAGATGGCCTCTCCATCCCAAAGAGATGTCTAAAAGAAACTGGAACAAAGGACAGTAACTATGGGGGTGTGAGTCATTGCTGGACATAAGCCACAAACTACAATATTGGTGTGAAAAGGATTGGGCCCAGACTAGGAAGGAGTCTAGTCTGTGAAAGAAGCTTATTGGGACATCTCTGAGGATGAGATTTATCTGTATTCAGTTTCCTACTGTATTAGGCTTAGACTTGCATGTTTTGTTTTATTTTGCTTGGCAACTTACTTTGTTCTGTCTATTATTTGGAACCACTTAAATCCTACTTTTTATACTTAATAAAATCACTTTTGTTTATTGATAAACCCCAAGTAAGTGATTAATACCTGGGGGAGCAAACAGCTGTGCATATCTCTCTATCAGTGTTATAGAGGGTGAACAATTTATGAGCTTACCCTGTATAAGCTTTATACAGAGTAAAATGGATTTATTTGGGGTTTGGATCCCATTGGGAGCTGGATATCTGGGTGCTAGAGACAGGAGCACTTGCTAAGCTATTTTCAGTTAAGTCTGCAGCTTTGCGGTTGTGGGGTCAGACCCTGGGTCTGTGTTTCAGCAGATTAGCGTATCTGGCTCAACAAGACAGGGTTTTGGAGGCCCAAACTGGCAGAGAAAATGGGCTCAGAGGTAATCTCAGCACATCAGGTGACAGTCCCAAGGGGGTCTCTGTGACCGAACCCTTCACAGTCTGAACCAAGGATGGCCCCCAAAACTGCTTTTGTTTTGGTGTTTTGCTTAAGTTTTATGTTTGAAGAATAAAATTGTGCCCAGAAAGAGACTGAGGCCTGACAGCAAATCCTTCCTCAGCAGAGCAGAAGATCCTACATGAGTGAGGGGAAACTGAGGCAGCAACTACCTTGAAGCCAAAATGGGAGGTGGCAATATGACACCCTGGCTCTCCCCTGCCTGGCTTGTTATGCCATTGTTTGCACATGTGCAAAGCAGGTGTAAAACACGACCAGATGGGAACAGAAGCATTTGCACATGTGCAGATGGTGTTCCAAGGTACAGGGAGTGGAGAACTGAACCAGGCCTTGAGTGAATGAGGAACTTTCTGCCTTCTCCTCTCCAGAATCCCTCCTGAATTCATCCAAGGAGGACTGTGTGGTATGAGCCTCATAGCTCCTAGCTCATTGTGTCACCTTACAGTGGCAGGAGCCATGGTCCTTCTTGCCCTACAGTGGATCTGAGACTGACCCAAGCCTCTGAGGTTTGTAATATCCCAGCAGGAGAATTGGCACTGAGGCCCGAGTCCCTGATCTGGTCCCTGCTGCAGTGCCACTGGAGCTTCCTTGGTATGTAGCTGCCCTAATATCCCCTTTGACAGTTTACTTCAGCACGACAGAATGAGCTGGGGATCAGCAGCTACATGGACAAGGCTGCTCCCCAGCACCAGCAACATCCACCTCCAGTCACCCCCTTTCCAGCCTTGTTCACCCCTGAGAAAGGGGAAGGATCCAACCCCTCAGGACAGAGAGCCTAGAGCCAGGCAGCCAGGGACTCCATCCAGCACGGACACTGTGAGCAGCTATAGGGCTGGGCCCATATGACCACAGGACTGGGAGAACAAGCTCCCTGTCTCAGGTGATGTCACTTTGTCGAGTGGGGCTGTTAAATGCCACATCCAGGATCCACAGCTTGAGCTGGGGGGCTCCTGCCCGAAGCTTCAATCCAACAGAAACTGCTCTATTTGGTAATGGCGATGGTGGGAAAGGCCCAGCCGCAGGATGTTGATTCAGCAGCCCAGATACTCAGCCACTTCCTGTTTGGCTGCACTAACATGACTTGCCTCCTTTACAGAAGGCTGTTCGTTCAGAGAAGTGAAGAGCTGTTGACAAAGAGGAGGCTGACAGAGCTGAGCCGGAACAGCTGGGCTGCCTCCCCAAGAATAACGGAAAGAAAGCAAAGCAGACTGCCTCCCCCGCCATGTCTCAAGCAGCATCGCTCGCAGTGCAGCATGGGTCTAGCTTGCACTCTCTCCTTCCCGACACCCCCTGGGAGCCTATGGACACACTACTGAAAATACAGCTAAGCCCAGCAACACCCCGTACAAAGTTTCACCCACGGAGCTGTTGTGCCTGCCCTGGGTGCCCTGATATTAGTTCTGGCTGCAGATCACGAAGAGAACAGGTTGTCTCTGTTACTTTGAGAGGGAGCATAGTCTAGTGGTTGGAGCAATGGCCAAGGAATCAGGACTTGGACACCTGGATTCTACTCCCTTTTCTGCTGCTCTGGTTTATCATCTTTGACACCTCACTTAGGAACAATGGATGGCCTGCCATTTGCACCCACAATCTTTGCAAATAAACTGTGGCCCAAATGGCCACTTGGGAGTCTAGCTACTGCTGAAGGGTGTGATACACCAGGTGGCTGCAAGGCAGGTGCTTAGGTTTCCACCCTCCATGTATTTTGTGAAACCCAAATTTTGTCTGCAAAGGGAAGCCAGTGCTCATCCCATCTGCTCTCTATGCCTATAGCCACTGCCCCTAAAATGGGGGGACAATTAGAGCTGGTTGGCCAATTTGTGACTATAGTTGAGAATAGAGGAGGGGAGTTGGAGTCCCTGCTCCTGGTGGTGTATGAAGACTTGTTATGGAGGATGTTCGTACAGCTGTCAGGTATTCAGGGCAGTGCTTAAAAGTCACCAACATCTCATGAATTTGCTAACTCTGAGCCAGTTGGGCCTCCAAGATCTTCTGCTCATGGGCCACGCCTGCCTGTGCTGAAGGAGTCATGCTTCTGGAACCCAGAAGGCAGCACCAGAGAACCACCAGCAGCATGGAGCCTCCATGCAGGTGTCCTTGACCTTTCATTTGTCCACACTGGTCAGTGTCAAGCCCTGTGTCCCATGCGAGTTCAAACACCCCTCCCCACCCACACACACTGGAGGGATCAAGAGAATCTTGCTGGGAATTGCTGCAGGATTCATCCAGCCCTATATTCTGACTGCAAGATCACTTTTGTTGGTGATGCATGGGCCACTACATGCCCAGCTTGACCCTCAGATCCCAGACACTAAAATGAGTCACTCACATCATCCCTACTGAGCAGGCTTTCAGAGCAAGGCCCCTCTCCAAAACATGAAGCATTTAGCCCTTCTTGTGATTTTCAGGTCACTAGCCAGGCTGTCCTGATCTCTGAGACTGGGTTAGTTATTGGCAGCTATCCACCAAATAGTCTGGCCAAGTTGTTTGCAGACAAGGGCGGAGGCAACTCATGGGGATGCATATCGGTTCCTGATTGGTTTGTACTGAACATCTGCTGAAGCCACTGCCCTCATGCTGCACCTCTTCACACCCGCCCCCCCCCCCACTATCAGCAGGCATGGGTTGTCTCTGGACAAGGGAATTGCATGAGCTTTTTGCTAATGAATTTGCTTGGGCTATTCGCTGTTTGCTAGCTGAGGCGTGCAAGTTGGCACATGGACCCGGCACTTCAGAAGTGACAAGAGATTTGGGTGCCTGCACTGGGGGCCAGGCCCAACTTGAGACCCCTGATTTTCAGAAACAGCCCAGCATGTGCCCGCTGAAATAGTCCCCTTTAAAGTGTTTCAAATGGGGTCTGTAAAATTGAGGGAGCCGGAATCATATGTGACTTTGGGAAACGGCCCAGGTATATTTTCTGTTCCCTGGTTAGGTGGGTGAAATGCTTACGCAGGAGAGTAACAAATGACAAACAGCAACTAAGCACCAGCTGGGTTCTGTGGGACTCGTTCTAGCTCAGCAGCAAAGGCTCTGCAGTGAGACCTTGGGTCACAATTGTGTGGCTGTCGTGTGAGCAAGAACAGAATCCTGCCCCTCTCCTGCAGCTGGGCTGGCTCCACAGGGTGAAGAGTCAAAAGGGAGAAGCATTTTAGTTTCTATGTGAGCAGGGAGCAGAGCAGGCCTGTGATGTGAGAAAGGGCCATTCTGACCCAGTGACATGACATTCCAGAGTACAGGCGTCTGACGAAGTTGGTATTCACCCACGAAAGCTCATGCTCCAATAGGTCTGTTAGTCTATAAGGCGCCACAGGACTCTGTTGCTTTTTACAGATCCAGACTAACACGGCTACCCCCCTGATACTTGATTCCAAAGTAGAGCTGCACTCTGAGCCCAACAGTGTGCTGGGAGCCTAGAGTCTAAGATGCCCTTCATGGTCCATGTCAAGGACACACCTCACTTGCGCATGGTTTGAAATATTCTCTGATTTTAACTGCAAATGGCAGCTGGTCAGGTCAGTGAGGACGGTAAATAAAAATGACAGACCTGTGAACAAACACTGTAACTGTACCGAGACAGTCTAATGACAGTGTGTGCAGTGTGTGCTGTTAGCTAATCCCAGCTCCTCGAACGTGACTAGAGGCTGCCTGGGAGCAACCAGAAATGTTATCTGGAAATCTCAACCAAGTCCCACAGTGTGATACAGCCAGTGAGATGTTTATATACACTGAGCAGTGGCAAGCACACACTGCATAGGGCTTGGCTGAGAGGCGAGTCTGATGCGGACAGAGCCGGCTGACGCTCACCACTCTGCAGAGAAATGCCAGTGCCCCACATGCTCCAGCATCCACACCAGGACAGGTGTGGACAGGAAGAATCAGAGATATTTGCAGCTCACCCCAGAGTTACAGCGGGGTGCTGGACAGCGAGCGTTTCCCGGCTCAGAGGAGCCCTGTGGCTTAGCCAGTCCCACTTGGCAGAGAGCAGAGACAGACCCAGCAATGCAGAATGCCGTGCTGGCTAGAGTGGCTCATGGCAGTGAGTGCCAACCTCAAGGCAGAGTGTCAAAAGTAGAGCGGACACCCCAAACTGGTGGTGGATTCTATAATTAGATTTCACCAAGCAAGTGACAAATATGAACTCCTGGATCGCTGTGGCAGTCTCACCATGGAGTCACAGACAGTCCCCTTAGACTCTTCAGTCTAGCTTGCCACACAGGCAAACTGGATTTCATTATAAAGGGTCACTTAAACCAAAAATCACCCCCACCAGGTTGCTCCTAGTCCCAAGAGACCAGTCTCTTACCCCCTGATCATCTGGTGCCCTAGATCTTACCCTAAGACAATGCTGGCAGCCAGTCCTGTAATAAACTAGCTAAAGGTTTCTTAATTAGGAAAAAGAAATGAGTTATTTACAGGTTAAAGCAAGCAAACAGATACACACAAATCAGTTACCATCTAGCTCCTAAGAGTGACAGAGTTGTTGTGAGCTGGCAATTCAAAGTGTCTTTCAGGGCAGACCCAGGGGGTAATCCCTGGGGATCTCTGGCTTCAGTTTAGAGTCTCTGGCCCTGTGAGAGTTCAAACACCAAAGAAATGAAAAATCTTCACATCAATTATTTTAATTTCCCTCTTCCAGCATTCAAAGCAATGGGACAAGGCTTTTGCACGTACTTCTTCATGGGTGGGTGGGACAATTAGCAAAGCTTTTGTCTTATGATGGCCCACTTAAATGTTAATAGTCCTTGTGGGAGCGGGGGCGGGGGGGGGGATTCCCGAGCCTGGGTTCATAAGTTCAGAGCAAACATTTTCAAAGTTATAAAGCAAAATTTACATATTTCCTTAAGGTCTGGAATACATACATTACCAGTGAGATTAATGCATGCAGCATTTTACAAGCATTTCACAGAGTCGAAAGACTAAATACATTCTTATAAGACATACCTATTTTGAGTGAAACTGACACACAGGTGCCCTGGTCTGGTCTCTAGATATGTGTTTGTCAATTCTTAGCTAATGCCTGCAGCCTGGGCAAGAACTCACACCTGATCTGCCAGCATCACACAGAGAATATCTTATTATTACTGATAGGTTTCAGAGTAGTAGCCATGTTAGTCTGTATCCACAAAAAGAATAGGAGTACTTGTGGCACCTTAGAGACTAACAAATTTATTGTAGCACGAAGTGAGCTGTAGCCCACGAAAGCTTGTGCTACAATAAATTTGTTAGTCTCTAAGGTGCCATAAGTACTCCTATTATTATTACTGATTATTATTGCCCACAAATGTTAGCATGGGTGCAAATGGTGACCCATGATACAAGGCAGTGGCAGACCTGGCCTAGAGAGCAGTTTACAAATGGCCTGTTTGAAAGGTGGTCACTGACAAACTTTAAAATGCTGTTTTTACCTAATGCACAATTAGCCTGTGGAACTCACTGCAACTAGCTTTTGAGAGCAAAAGCTTGGCAGGATACCAAAAAGGCCATGTATATAGATCATAGAAATGCCCCCAGCCACAGCCTACAGATCTGGAATTTTTTGCTGAAGGAATGTGCAAGTAGTTTTGAATAATGAGCAAATATAATTCCACAATCTGTTGTGAACAGAAAAAAAGTGAAATTCATCCAGTAAATTGCCCCACCAGTCTGTGGGGAATTTCCCATCCTGGGGAAAAGGAGCCGATTCAGAATCTGCTGCTCCAGAGATAGGATGGCAGCAGAACTAAACAGCGTCTGTGGGCATGCAGTGAGTACCATGATGAGGGAGCTTGCAGCCTAGGACTCCGGAGGTCTAACTCAAGAGTTCATCCCTTAACCAGCCTGTGACTCATTTTTCCACTGCTCAGTGCCACAGCACAATGCTAATGAGCCTCTGTGAGCTCAGGGAGCCAAGGTCACCGAACCTGATTGTGACACTCAGGTGAATGAATTGGATGTGAGTCGACTCCGGATGTCCCCTCCTGGAGAAATAAGCTAAATAGAGAGTCTCACACTGAAGTCTCACAAATAGGGAGTTCCATATTATTCCAACCAGTGCCCCACTCCCCAGTGCTGGGTGGGTGCTATGCTGCCCACCACCCCACATATCTTGGGCATAGGCCATAATTGACAATAAGCCTATAGGACCCAAACCTGCTCCCACTGAAATCCATAGCAAAACTCCTATTGCCTGCACAGGGCTTAAGATCAGGTCCTAAATGTCTATTTATTGGAAATTCTGAACATTCCCCTAACAAACCTCTTTTAGTAATTTTATGATCTCTGTTGCTGTAGCAGCAGCAACTCATCTCCTCTCACAGCAGCCCTGTAGGGCGAGGAAATATCAGCATCCCTCTGTTACAGGCAGGAAAGTGAGGCAGGAAAGACTCATTAGGTGACATCCCTAGGTTACATGAGGAAACCTGTGGCAGAGGTGGGATGTGAATGCTGATCTCCTGATTGCCCAGCCACTGCCTTAACCACAAGACCACCAGCCCATGGTTGCCCTACTTCCTCTGTGGGCTCTCAGGAGAGTCTCTGCATCCAACAGATGTGGTGGCAAAGAGCAAAACGTGCTGCCATAGGAACACGCAGTGCAGCCGAGACCCCTGGCAAGTGACAAAACAGAGGCTGCTGGCCAAGGGCTCTCCCCTGATTGGCTGGAGTGGTGCAGTCCACTCAGCACGGCAGAGTCCTTGGCAGGGCCGTCCTTAGGCATAGGCAGAATAGGCAGCCGCGTAGGGCCTCACTCTGCCTGGGGGCACCACTCTGCAGGCAGCCCAGACAGTGTAGAAGCAGGGCTGCTGGGTCCTAGAGAGAGCCGAATGCAGCACAGTCTGAGGAATGGGATTGGCTGTGGGGTCTCTGGGAAGGGGAGGGGGTAGGGGTTGGGGAAGGAGCTCACCTGTGAGTGTGACTCTTTTCCCCCTGGCTGAGGTCAGGTGAGGCAGGCTCTGTGGCTCTGGAACCAGTATCCTTTGTTGTCCCCCATAACATCCATTCTTCTCCCCCCAGCCCCACGGAGCACCCCCTCCTTTCTCCCTCCTCCCCAGGAGCACCCCTCTCTCTCTCCTCCCTCCCCTCTGTCAGGGCTGGGTTGGGTGAGGTGCTGGGGGATAGGTGGGGGGAGGGCTGGCTGGCTGCCTGCTGAGGAACGAAAGTGAAAGTAACTCACTTCCTCGGCAGGCAGCCAGGATTGGAATGTCACACAGGGCTGGGCTGGGGATAGCCAGATGTGTGAAAAATCAGGATAGGGGATTGGGGTAGGGTGAGCTGATATTCCTATTTTATAGGGACAGTCCCAATTTTGGGGTCTTTTTCTTATATAGGCTCCTTTTACCCCCCCCCATCCCTGTCCTGATTTTACACACTTTCTGTCTGGTCACTCTAGGTGGGGGTAATTGGTGCCTATATAAGACAAAGCCCCAAATATCGGGACTGGCCCTATAAAATCAGGACATCTGGATCTGGCCACCCTAGCTGGGGAGCGCCTCTCCTCCAGGCTGGCAGCTGCCAGCGATCCATCTCATCCGGGGGGAGCTGCACAGGGCAGGATGAGCTGCTGTGGCTCCATGGGTGCCCTGTCCCTGAGATCAGATGCTGTGCTAACTTCACCATGGTCCATAAGGCTGGTGGTGGTGCCCATTGGCGTGTGATTGGACCTGAGGGTTTGCTGCTGCTGTTGCCACTCTGCACCCCAAGAGGTGGATTTTGGGATCCTGCAGTTTTCCACCTATCTCCTCCTCTACTGCAGCTTTTGGGGGTGAGCCAAGCATGAAAGCAGTACTGTGTTGCCATTTAGATTGTCATTTAACAACTTTGTTTGCTAGCAATCCTGAATCCAATTTCAATATTTTTTTTTAAAAAAATCAATATCTTAGCCAAAAACAGAAAATAAAGTTGTTGACAATTATTAGTGACAGTTTTGGTTTGAGGCAGGGAGTGGGCCAGTTTTCATCAGAGAAATAAAAAATGTTGACTGATTTTCCTATAGCCTGTTACTCCTGATAAGAGCCCTCCAACAACTGTAATATGCTCATCTCCTTACTAGTGTATAAAGCAGGGGTCGGCAACCTACGGCACACGTGTCAAAGGTGGCAGGTGAGCTGATTTTTGATGGTATGCAGCAGCAGGCTGAGCAGCTCAGCCCATCACTGCTCTGGGGTTCTGGCTGCTGCCCTATTGCCAGCTGGGATACCAGCCATCGGCCCCACTCAGCACCTGCTGCTGGCCTGGGGACCCCCAAGGAACCCCAGGCTGGCAGTGGGCTGAGCAGGCCAGCTGAACCACTCAACCTGCTGTCAGCCTGGGGTTCCATTCACTCAGCCGGCAGCGGGCTGAGCGGGCTGGTGGCGGGTTGAGCAGGGCCGGTGGGGGGTTGAGTGGCTCAGTCTGCTGCCAGTCTAGGGTGCCAGCAGCACTCAGCCTACTGCTACTCCGGGGTTCTGGCTGCCGGCCCCTTGCCAGTCAGGAGCTCAGCCGCCAGCCCCACTCTGCCTCCTGCCAGCCTGGGTGAGCAGAATCCCAGGCTGGTAGCGGGCTGAGGGGGTTTGGCGGCCGGGATCCTGGCTGGCAGGAGTTGGTGGCCAGAACCCCAGACCAGCAGCAGGCAGAGCAGGGCCTGGGATCCTTGTCTAGGGTTCCAGCCACCAGCCCCGCTTAGCCCGCTGCCGGTTTGGGGTTTCATTTACTCAGTTGGCAGTGGCCTGAGCAGGACCGGTGGCCAAGACCTCAGATAATAACAATAGTTTATTTATATAATATAGACATAGAGAGAAACCTTCTACAAACATTAAAATATATTACTGGCACGAGAAACCTTAAATTACAGTGAACTTGACACACCACTTCTGAAAGGTTGCCAACCCCTGGTATAGAGTGACCATATGTTGTACTAAGATTCTCCTGCTTTTTTTTTTCCCTGTGAGTCAGTATAACTTTTGCCAGCCCAGAAGTTGGGCAGCCAATGTTTTACATTTTCACATTGTTTTCTCCAACTTTCATAAAGTAAATACATAGTTAATATGAGTTAAAAAGGCCAGGGACACTTCTTTGTGAAGAATCTGTACAGCAGATCATGCCCATAGACGATCCAGAAAAGAAATTTGAGGTTGAATTTTTTAATGTTGTGATGGATAAAGCAATATCTGCTGTTGATGAAAGGTTTAATACCTTGCAAGTACACCATGAACAGTTTGGATTTTTGTATGACATAACTAAATTCAATGAAATAGGAAAACAAGAGCAACTAATGACAAAGTGCAAGAACCTAGAGAGCATCCTGAAGCACGGTGATAGTTTTGATTTAAATGGACTTGAACTGTACGAAGAATTGAGTACACTGTCATCAATGTTGCCATATGCAAAATCGGTGATGGACATTGTACAGTTTATTCATACCCGCAAACTTGTTGACATTTATCCTAATGTGTGCATTGTCACTCGTATTCTACTGACAATTCCTGCAACAGTAGCATCAGGAGAACGGAGTTTCTCAAAACTAAAGCTCATTAAAAACTATCTCTGCTCTACAATGAGTCAGGAACGCTTAACTGGTCTTGCTATTCTTGCAATCGAACAAGACACGACTTTGTCTTTGTCATACGATGACATTATTACTGATTTTGTAGCCAAAAAAGCCAGAAAGATTGCTTTTAATTAAAAAGAAATCTTTGTTTCAATACCTCTTCATATAAATTTCCAATAAAATTTTGATAAATTAAAAAATATATATTATTTGCATCATTCTGTCATATCAGAATTTTTTCTATAGTGCTGCTTCTTTAGTGCTAGTCCATCAGCATTACAGTGTGCTTAATTAAGTTAAACTGGTTTTAATAACGTGAATGTGGCAAGTTTTCCAAAACTGTAAGTTTATGTTTGTGTTGCTAAGAGCAGATCAGGCACAGGGGCACCAGTTTAATAATCTCGCCTAGGGCACCATAAATCCTAAGGCCGGCCCTGGTCCCTGGCCCCGTACCTGTTGGCTTGTCGGCACTTAGTTTCTTTAGCCTGTCTGCCTAGCGCCAGCCTGGCCAGTGGTCACACAGCAGCGGCCAGCTAGGAGTGCGCACACAGAATGGGGATATCTTTGCCAGCGAAGTCTGATGAGTGCAAGGTTCGAGGAATGTAAGCCAGCAAGCCCAGAATCCAGGAGATGGGCTCCCACTGTAAGAGTCAATGATAGCCCAGTGCCACCTCTGGCTTTGCTATTTTAAGTAAAACCCAAACAAAGTTCCCCCCACGTGTCCTCACTTTGCCATAAGAATGGACCATCCCCTTCTCCTGGCTGTTGCTAGCTGAGCTAGTGGGGTGTTTGCTGCAGGGACAGCCATTCTGGGCTCTCCATTTCAGAGCATTCTTACACTAGAGCAGGAGATAAGATAAGACGTTTCAGCCCCTTAGGGCAGCAAGAGGTCTGACTGACTTTTGGGTGCCAGGGTCTCCTCTGCTTCTAATAGGGCCACCTTATTTGAAGTTCAAAGAAATCAAAATCAACAAGCAATTTGCTTCTTTACTAACAGATTTATGTGTAGTGTCCAGCACTGGAGTAGCTGGGGGTGGGGGGCTGCAGATCAGTAGTGAGGGGCATTGTCAGAGCTGTGCATGGGGAGCCCAGCACTGGGGCAGCCGGGCGAGGGGGCAGGGGCTGCAGATCAGTAGTGAGGGGCATTGGCAGAGCTGTGCGTGGGGAGCCCAGCACTGGGGGAGCAAGAGGGGGTGGAGGGACAGAGGCTGCAGGTCAGTAGTGAGGGGCATTGGCAGAGCTGTGCACGGGGCACCCAGCATTGGGGGAGCCAGTCGGGGGCTGCAGGTCTGTAGTGAGCGGCATTGACAGTGTCACAGGGAAGCAGCTTGGCTTATGCCTGTATGTACTTTACTTGTTACAGAGCCATTTGTCTCCATGTCACATGCACAGAGCTCAGCATGTACACACCAAATGGAGCATGCCATGGAATTGGCTGCTCCGTGGAATTTGCTGAGGTTAATGAGAGAGGGGCAGAGAAGAGTTCTTGGCCAGGAGTGGCTCTGATCATGGCCAAATGGGTGGGGGCTCTGATCTTGGGGTTCCCTTCAGAAAGAGCAGAGATTCAGAAAGCTGAAGGAGGCTAAATGCTTCCCTTTGTGCAGGCTCTCAGACAAGATAGTATTTTAGGAAATTCCCCTTCAGCTTCCTTGGCGTGTGCTGCATATTTGAATATTGATTCAGCTCATTTGCATGTGCTCTGTACCTGCACTTGGGCTGCTCGTTTGTCGGCTGTCTCTGATTGAGCTGGGATGATATGCTAATACTGCACATCTACATTGGCTTAAAAAAAGAAACACGATGTCATTTCCTCAAGACTTGCCAGTCTGTCCCGAATGCAAAGCAGCTTCCCCTCCCCCAGGCTCAGGAGGCGGCCTGCAGAATAGCGCCTTGCACACTGGAGGCCTTTTCAGCAGTCACTGCCCACACCTCTGCTAGTGCGCGAGACCTCAGGGGAGTATGTGAGGCACCCAGTGAGGAGCAGGTTTCCATTTACAGCAGGGCACCAGAAGATGCTTAAACCGAGAAGGGAGCCTGCCGGCCGCTGGGCTATCTGTCGCGGCAAGCCAAACACCCCTATCAGGCCTCAGCTGTGACTGTGCAGCCCCACCCAGCACAGTGCCAGAGTGCTGGCTCCCCACAGGGCTGGCTGAGTGACACTGGCCTGAGTCGCCCCAGCCAGTTCTCACCTCGAGAAGAGCTGCTCCATAGCAACTGGTGAACATTACATTGGAATGGTTTTTCAATGGAAAACTATGATTTTATTAAACACATTTTTTTCATGAAAACTGCTTTCCATGCAAAAATTCAACTTTTTGTTGAAAAACTGATCATATAGAAATAGGAAACAGCGGTCTGAAAATAAAAAATCTCTCTTCAGAAATGCCACCGTGGTGCCTCATGGGAGCTGTAGTTCAGGTCCCTTATGCCCTTGTTCTCTTATATGAACTGGGTTCTACTGCAAGACTACATTACCCATGATCCGCCATGTCCATAGGATTCCCGGGATGCATTGTGGCAGCTGAGCAAAAAAAAAAAAAGGGAGGTATAAAAAAGGTGAGGGACCATATAGCAGGGCACAGATTATCCAATGAGTTCCTGGAATGCATTAGAGACGTTTTATTACTGAAAGTGGAGCCAGCAGCTAGAGGAGAGGCTGTTCTAGATTTGATTCTGATGAATAGAAAGGAACTGGTTGAGAATTGGAAGGTGGAAAGCAGCATGGGTGAAAGTGGTCATGAAATAGAGTTCATGATTCAAAGGAATGGTAGGAGGAAAACCAGTTGAATAAAGACAATGGATTTCAAGAAGGCAGACTTTAGCAAACTTCGAGAATTGATAGGTACAATCCCATGGGAAGTCAGTCTAAGGGCTTGGCTACACTTGCAGATGTACAGCGCTGTGATTTAAACCCATCTTCATACAGCTGAGTAGGGAAAGCACAGCAGTCTGTCCACACTGACAGCTGCTAGCACACTGTCATGGTCACATTTGCAGCTGCACTGGGAGCAGTGCATTATGGGCAGCTATCCCAGCATTCAAATGGTTGCAACGTGCTTTTCAAGTGGGGGGGGGAGTGTGAGAGGGAGGTGGGGGGAAAGAGAGTGGGTTTTTGGAGCGCTGAGAGTATGTCAGCATGCTGTCTTGTAAGGTCAGACCTCCCTCTCTCCCCTGTCCCATCTCATAGACCAGATAAGCAGCCACTCGCCAAAATGGACCCCAACCCCTCTCTCCCCGCCACCTCTCTCTTCAAGCAAACATTAGCAGTCGGCACTCCAAACTGAGCCCCCCTGCCTGCCTCTTCAAAGCAAACAGTAGCTGTGTTTGGTTTTTTGATAAGCAGCCCCCAAAACAGAGCTTTGAAAGGGCACTTCCTCATCTGGAATTCACAACAAAACAAGAGAGGACGCTTCAGTTAAAAGGATTATGGGGAGTTTCCGGAGATCAATCGGTGCGTAGTAACATTACTCCCCGTTTACACTGGAACAGCAGCATCTCAGCCAATACGCAACAGCTGTTATTCCTCTCGGGGAGTGGAGTGCCAGCAGTGCTGTAGCCACAGAGACACAGCACTGTATGTGCCTTGCCGGTGTAGACGGAGGGTGAGGTAAAGCTCTGGGAGGCTTTACTGAATTGTAACTCACAAGTATAGCTAAGGCCTAAGAGAAAAAAGAGTTCAGGAGAATTGGCAGTTCTTTTAAAGAGAGATTAAGAGCACACGCATGGGTGGCAGGATAGCCCCTGGCCCCTCCCCTTCTGCCCAAGACCCCAGCCCTCCCTCTCCCCTTTCTCCTCTCCTCCCCTACCCAGAGTACCCCACCGAGGCTGCTGTCCCCCCTGCCCCAGCCCCCCCGACCCCATCCCTGGAGCACAGGGAGGATGGTGCCATGGCAGCATCCCTGACTCCAGCCCCAGAGCACGGGGTAGGTGGCATGACTACAGTGCTCTCAACCCCAGCCCCACAGCATGCAGCCACAGCCCCCCACAACGCCAGCCCCAGAGCGTGCCATTGCAGTGGCCCCAGCCCCACAGTGCAGAGTGGGCACCAACCAGCCACAGTCTCCCCCAGACCCCAGGTGGCAGACCATCTGGCCCCAGTCCCGCCTTGACCATGATGGGAATTCATTTCTAGGGGCGGAGGATGGGTATGGCCACAGCAGGCCATTTGGGAACGCACAGCCTCTCCCAGCTTATAGTACCCACCACCCATGAGCACAAGGGCAAACTGTCCCAAAGTGTAGGAAAGATAGAAAACATGGTAAGGAACCTGGTTTAACCAGGAGACCTGCAACAACCTGAAATTCAAAAAACAGTTTGTAGCATGGTGGTCACCCGGCTCTGGCCCTGAAGGGATCAAAGCAGCCCTGGAGAGGGCTGTGGGTGGAAAAAGGTAGGCTGATGGGGGAAGCAGCCTCAGCTGGGGCCAGCTTAATCAAGGCCCAGCTGGCCCTTATAAGAGGGCTGTGGGCCAGAAGCTAACACACACTCTCTCTTCTCTTGAGAGAGAAGCACCTGGCTGCCTGGGAGTTGAGAAGGGTACCTGAAGGGGAGCAGTGCTGGGGAAAGGCAGCAGGTCCTAACCCCCTTGCTGATGATAAGTGCCCTCTCCTGCTCATGCTTCCTCCTGATATCCCATTTCCCCACTTACCTCAGGGCTTTGGTCTCCTTCCCCCGGTGAACCTAGTTTAAAGCCCTCCTCACTAGGTTAGCCAGCTTGCTTGCGAAGATGCTCTTCCCCTCTTCGTTAGGTGGAGCCCGTCTCTGCCTAGCACTCCTCCTCCTTGGAAAACTATCCCGTGGTCAAAGAATCCAAAGCCTTCTTTCTGACACCACCTGTGTAGCCATTCGTTGACTTCCATGATTCGACGATCTCTACCCAGGGCTTTTCCTTCCATAGAGAGGATGGACGAGAACACCACTTGCACCTCAAACTCCTTTATCCTTCTTCCCAGAGCCACATAGTCTGCAGTGACCCGCTCAAGGTCATTCTTGACAGTATCTCTGGTGCCCATGTGGACAAGCACAAAGGGGTAGTGATCTGAGGGCTCGATGAGTCTCGGCAGTCTCTCTGTCACATCGTAAATCCTAGCTCCTGGCAAGCAGCAGACCTCTCATTTTTCTCGGTCGGGGTGGCAGATAGATGACTCAGTCCCCCTGAGGAGGGAGTCACCAACCACCACCACCAGGCTCCTTTTCTTGGGAGTGGTGGTCGTGGAACCTCCATCCCTCCACTATGGGGAGGGATAGCTCAGTGGTTTGAGCACTAGCCCCCTAAACCCAGGGTTGTGAGCTCAGTCCTTCAGGGGGCCATTTGGGGCAAAAATCTGTCTGGGGCTTGGTCCTGCTTTGAGCAGGGCGTTGGACTAGATGATCTCCTGAGACCTCTTCCAGCCCTGCTATTCTATGATTCCCTAGGACAGTGCATCTCATGCCTTCCAATCAGTGGAGTCCTGCAGACTGTTCACTCTCTCCTTTCCCAAGGCACAGGAAGGCCCTGCTTTGGGGAGAGTGCCTCTGCTTGAACAGCAGGTACCCAGGACTTTTATGTTTAAGGGCAGCTACTTTGGGGAATGAGAAGAGTCCCAAATAATCTGAAGGGAGCTTTCAGAACTCTCAGAGGATGGGTCAAATGGACAAAGGGGTCCCCACTCTGGAGAGGGGATCTCAGAGCAGGCAGCCAAAAGCAGAGCAGGAATACCCAGGGCTTCTACAAAACTGAGTGATCCCTGCAAGTGGGAAGCAAATGCAAAGCACAATGATTTGCTAGGAAGAATGATGAATAATACCCGGCATTTCTATGTGCTGAGATGCCCTGTAGAGACCAGTCTGGAGTGCTAGGCAGAGTGGAGAGCTGACCCCACAGGGCAGTGTGTGCTGACTGCCAGTAGCCTGTTGCTGTCCATCCCAACCACAATACTGAGTTGGGGGGCCAAAGGGGAAAGTTCCAGAACGCCTCAGGAAAGGCTGCCTTGTACCCCTGAAGGCTGAAGGGGGGCATCCATTCCCTGGAGAGTCTCTGCCTGATTTCTCAGACAGAGGGCATTGGCTGGATTCAAAGCTCATAAAGCCAGAAGGTACCATTAGTATTATTTTGTGTGGCCTAGTCATCACCCAGGCCAAGAAATCTGACCCAGTGATTCCTGTATCCAGCCCATAACTTCTGGCTGAGCTAGAGCAAATCTTTTGGAATGGATCGCCCAGTCTTGGCTGACAGAATCCACCCTCATTCTTGGTAAACTGGTTGGATTAATGATGGACATAAGCCAGTGTTTAAATATCATGATGACAAACACCTCCTAGAAACCTGAGCAAGAGCGAGAGAGCTCCCGTATCCCTCAAACTTCCAGGAAACTCCAATCTCCAGTTTGGGGAAACTGCAATCACCATCTGTGTGCCACATGGTGGAGCTATGAGAATTCTCCGGCGTAGGAGGGAGAGCCCTGAAGTGGACTATGGAGGGTGGAGGGCACTCCTGAGTTGCAACATGCCAGCTGGGGCTCTGGCTAGCTCATGCTGTGGGCATTACTTCTGCTTTGTCGATGCAATGGAAAATGGAGTGTGTATGTTGCATGGCAGAACCAGGCAGCTTCCGTTGATTCCTAGAACTCTGTTTCAGTACAGAGAGGAAGCAGTGCCCAGCTGCCCACAACAGAAGGCAGCATGGCAGTGTCACGTAACTGAAAACAGAGAGAAGCATTGCAACAGCCAGATGCCCGAATGGCTCATTAAGTCACATGGCTTCCCGTCAGTCTGGGCAGCTGTTTCCCCATCACTGGCACCATAGCTGGGCTACTGAGGACAGGATCCTGTAGTCCTGTCTCCTATCAAGGCAGAGGGGATCGTGGGAAGAGAGATGGCAGGGAGCCCAGAAGGCTACGGGCTTCAGTCACTCTCCTAGAGAGAGAAGGGTGCCCAGCTAACCCAATGCATGCAGGCTAGAACTCACAGCCTCTGAGTCTCAAAATACAGGCTGGCTTCACCTGAGCTGATGAAGACTCCTCATCAGCTGCTGCTGGGTCTATAGCCTCTTTGAAGGCCCCAGTCACTAGAAGGTACAGCCGTTCTTGTAATGTCAATTGTGATAGCTCCTGGAGGCCTCTGCTAGGTGGGGTCCCTGGGTGCTAGGTGCTGCACATACATTTAGGGAATGATAACCCCTACCCTGAAGAGCTTGGAGGCCTCATTGTGTAGTCGTGGCTTGTGGGGAAAAGTTCCCCATTCAGACACCAGGCCTGGCCCTGCTCTGCACCTTGCTTGTCATTTATGCCAGTGCTAAGGGTGGTGTTTGCACTCACTTTGCACAGGGTGCAGGGCGGAGAGAACAAGGTCTTTTGTTCAGCATTCCTTTAAGAAAGCATCTGTGATGCATGGCTGACAGGAACGAGGTGAATGGCCAGGCCAGTGCAAGTGCAGGGGAGGAGAGCAGGGAGAGCAGCAGTGCAGGGTTTCTCCATACTGCCCAGCAGTGCACCTCGCCCCTTCACCAGGGACCTCTCCCTCTGTTGCTCAGAGTTGAGCCCAACTAAGCCATAATACTCAGTGCTGAGATTGTTCACAAGGGGAAAAGTCCAGAGGAGGGGAAAAGGAGCTGGTGGTTTCTTGGGATGTGGTCACCTGTCCCTGCCCTCTAGGCACTGGGCTGGCACCTCCAACACACTTCACTTAAACCACCGAGCAGGCACTCTCTGTCGCTAGCACCCTGGGCTATAACTGACCAAGTGGATGCCAACTCCCATTGCTTTACTAGTCCCCGATCCAGGACAGCTCAGATCCTCTTTTGTCAACACAGACTCATACATTTAAAGGCTAGAAGGGACCATCATCATCATCTAGTCTGAGCTCCTGCAGATCTCAGGCCAAAGAACCTCGCCCACCTGCTCCAGTAATAGATCACAGAATCATAGAGATTAGGGTTGGAAGAGACCTCAGGAGGTCATCTAGTCCAACTCCCTGCTCAAAGCAGGACCAACCCCAGCTAAATCATCCCAACCAGGGCTTTGTCAAGCTGGGCCTTAAAAACCTCTAAAAAAGGAGATTCCACCACCTCCCTAGGTAACCTATCCCAGTTCTTCATCACCGTCCTAGTGAAATAGTTTTTCCTAATATCCAGCCTAGACCTCCCCTCTGCAATTTGAAACCTTTGCTCCTTGTTCTGTCATCTGTTACCACTGAGAAGAGCCAAGCTCCATCCTCTTTGGAACCCCCCTTCAGGTAGTTGAGGGCTGCTATCAAATCCACCCTCACTCTTCTCTTCTGCAGACTAAATCAGGGCCGCCCAGAGCATGGGGCAAGACGGGCAATTTGCCCCAGGCCCCGGGCTCCGCAGGGGCCCCCAAGAGAGTTTTTCGGGGCCCCTGGAGCAGGGGCATTCACTCGCTCCGGGGAGGCCCGGAAAACTCTTGCGGGGCCGGGCCCCAGCTTCTTCCACTCCCAGTCTTCACTGGCGGCAGGGTCCTTCCACTCCGGGGAGGAAGAACCCCCCGACAGCGAATTACCACCAAAGAGGGATCTGCAGCCGAAGTGCAACCCGGTCTTCGGCGGTAATTCGGCAGCGGGGGGCCATTCCGTTCCGGGACCCGCCGCCGAAGTGCCCCAAAGACCCATGGCGGGGGCCCCCCACCACCGAATTACTGCCGAAGAGCAGGCTGCACTTCGGCGGCGGGTCCCACTTCGGCGGTAATTCGCCGGTGGGGGGCCCCCGCTGTGGGTCTTCGGGGCACTTCGGTGGCGGGTCCCGGAACGGAAGGGCCCCCCACCACCTAACAGGGCCAGCTCTAGACATTTCACCGCACTGGGGGCCCCCTGCCTCTTGCTGGTCCCGCGGCTCTGGTCGACCTCCCGCAGGTGTGGCTGCGGAGAGTCCACTGGTCCCGTGGCTCCAGTGGACCTCCCGCAGGCGTGCCTGTGGATGCTCCACCAGAGCCGCGGGACCAGCGGACCCTCTGCAGGCACGCCTGCGGGAGGTCCACCAGAGCTGCCTGCCTGCCCACGGCCCCAGGCTCCAGGAATCCTGTGGGTGGCCCTGGACTAAATAACCCCAGTTCCCTCAGCCTCTCCTCATAAGTCATGTGCCCCAGCCCCCTGATCATTTTTGTTGTCCTCTGCTGGACTTTCTCCAATTTTTCCACATCCTTTCTGTTGTGGGGGCCCCAAAACTGAATGCAGTAATCCAGATGTGGCCTCACCAGTGCCAAATAGAGGGGAATAATCACTTCCCTCGATCTGCTGGCAATGCTCCGAGTAATGCAGCCCAATATGCCATTAGCCTTCTTGACAACAAGGGCATACTGTTGACTGTAATTCCCAGATCTTTTTCTGCTGAACTGCCTCTTAACTAGTCAGTCCTCAACCTGTCAGAGTGCATGGGATTCTTCCATCCTAAGTGAGGACTCTTCACTTGTCCTTGTTGAACCTCATCAGATTTCTTTTGGTCCAATCCTCCAATTTGTCTAGGTCACTCTGGACCCTATCCCTACCCTCCAGCATATCTAGCTCTCCTCCCAGATTAGTATCTTCTGCAAACTTGCTAAGGGTGCAATCCATACCATCCTCCAGATAATTAATGAAGATGTTGAAAAAAACCGGCCCCAGGACTGACCCCTGGTGCACTTCGCTTGATATCGGCTGTCAATTAGACATCAAGCCGTTGATCACTACCCATTGAGCCCGACGATCTAGCCAGATTTCTATCCACCTTAGAGTCCATTCAGCCAATCCATACTTCTTTAACTTGCTGGCAAGAACACTGTGGGAGACCATATCAAAAGCTTTGCTAAAGTCAAGGTATATCACATCCACTGCTTTCCCCATATCCACAGAGCCAGTTATCTCATCATAGAAGGCTATCAGGTTGATCAGGCATGACTTGCCTTGGTGAATCCATGCTGACTGTTCCTGATCACTTTCCTCTCCTCCAAGTGCTTCAAAATGGATTCCTTGAGGACCTGCTGCATGATTTTTCCAGGGACAGAGGTGAGACTGTAGTTCCCCAGGTTCTCTTTCTTCACTTTTTTAAAGATGGGCACTATATTTGCCCTTTTCCAATGGCATTTCACCATGCTGCATGGACTGGTGCATGTCCAGCTTTTCTAAATAGTCCTTGACATATTCTTCCACCACTGAAAGCTGCTCACCTCCTCCCTGTACTGTGTTGCCCAGTGCAGCAGTCTGGGAGCTGAGCTTGTCTGTGAAGACCGAGGCAAAAAAAGCATTGAGCTTTTTCCACATCATCTGTCACTAAGTTGCCTCCCTCATTCAGTAAGGGGCCCACACTTTCCCTGACCTTTTCTTTTTGCTAACATACCTGTAGAAACCCTTCTTATCCTTTGCTAGCTGCAACTCCAGTTGTTCTTTGGCCTTCCTGATTGCATCCTTGAACAATATTTTTATATCCTTCCCTAGTCATCTGTCCAAGTTTCCACTTCTTATAAGCTTCCTTTTTGTGTTTAAGCTCACTGAGGATTTTTCTGTTAAGCCAAACTGGTCACCTGCCATATTTGCTATTCTTTATGCACATTGGGATGGTTTGTTCCTGCATCCTCAATAAGGTTTCCCCTAACCTTTTTTATTATATGGAGATATACCTATCTCACAGAGCTGGAAAGGTCATCAAGGCTAATCCCTTGCCTTCACAGCAGGACCAAATACTGTTCCTAACAGATTTGCACCCCAGATCCCTAAATGGCACCCTCAAGGATTGAACTCATAACCCTGGGCTTGGGGAGGGCAATGCTCAAACCACTGAGCTACCCCTCTCCACTCTGGCTGAGTTACTCCTGTTCTCAAATCAGGATTTAAAGAATTCAAGTTACAGCGACTCCACCATTTACACTACTTTAAACAGGCAGGTGATCCATGCTGCAGAGGAAGGTAAAAAGCTCCTAGGGGTCTGCCAATCTGACCCAGGGGCAAATTCCTTCCCAAACCCAAATATGGTGATCAGCTGGACCTTGAGCATTTCTGCAAGACCCACCAGCTAGGCACCTGGGAAAGAATTCCCTGTAGTAACTCAGAGCCCTCCTCATCTAGTGTCCCATCACCGGCTGTTGGGGATTTTTGCTACGAGCAGTCGCAGATGAGCCACATGTTATTGTAAGCAGTCCCATCATACCATCCCCTCCATAATCTTAACAAGCTCAGTCCTGAAGCCAGTTGCCTCCCCTTGGAAGGCTGTTCCAGAACTTCAGTCCTCTGATGGTTAGAAACCTTCATCTAATTGCAAGCCTAAACTTGTTGCTAGCCATTTTTGTCCATTTGTTTTTGTGCCCACATTGGTGCTTAACTTAAATAACTCCTTAAATAACTTAAATAACTCCCTCCCTGGTAATTATTCCCTCAGCCTTCTTTTGGTTAGGTTAAATAAGCCAAGCTCTTTGAATCTCCTCTCATAAAGCAGATTTTCCACTCCTGGGATCAACCTAGTTGCCCTTCTTTGTACCTGTTCTAGTGTGAATTCATCTTTCTTAAACATGGGAGACCAGAACTGCACACAGTAGTCCAGATGAGGTCTCACCAGTGCCTTGTATAACGGTACTAATACTTCCCAGTATCTACCGGATATACCTCACCTGATTCATCCTGAAACTGCATCCCTTTTTCAGGGCTGCATCACACTGGTGGTTCATGGTCATCCTGTGATCAACTAATACACCCAAGGTCTTTCTCCTCTTCTGGCACTTCCAACTGATACTAAGCCCGTTTTATAACAAAAATTCTTTTTGTTAATCCCTCAGTGCATGACCTTGCACTTTGGACTATTAAATTTCATCCATTTCTATTACTTCAGTTTTCAAGGTTGTCCAGATCTTCTGGTCCTCCTCCATACTGGCAATATCTCTCAACTTTGTGTCATTCACAAATTTTGTTAGCACACTCCCATTTTTTTTTTGACAAAGTCATTAATAAAAATGTCCCAAGACTGTTCCCTGAGGAGCTCCACTAGTAACCTCCCTCCCATCTGATAGTTCACCTTTCAGCATGATCCACTGTAGTCTCTCCTTTAACCAGTTTCTTACCCTCCTTTCAGTTCCAATATTAATCCCCATCTTCTCCAATTTAACTAATAATGTCCCATGTGGCACTGTGTCAAAAACCATACTGACATCCAGGTAAATTAGATCTACTGCATTTCTTTTGTCTAAAATATTAAATATACTCTCAAAGAAAAAGTTCAAGTTGGCTTGGCACAATCTACCTTTTGTAAAACAATGTTGGGTTTTATTCTAATTACCATTTATCTCTCTGTCCTTAACTACTTTCTCTTCCAAAATTTGTTTTAAGATCTTGTATACAACTGAGGTCAAATTAACAGGCCTGTAATTTCCTGGATCATTTTTCCCCCTTCCTTAAAAATAAGTTCTTGTCATAAACATACAGCTAAGGGTATCATAAAATCCCTCTTTACCCTGTAAAGGCTTAATCCCTCTTTTACCTGTAAAGGGTTAAGAAGCTCAGATAACCTGGGTGGCACCTGACCAAAAGGACCAGTAAGGGGAGATGATACTTTCAGATCTTTGGGGGAAGGTTTTTTGTCTGTGTTTCCCAGAGTTAACAAGGAAACAGTGCAGGGGAAATACTTCTCCTAAGCCATATCTGAACTAAGCATCTATTCTTGCGAAAATAGTAAATAATAGCAAAGAAATGCATTAGATTACCTTTTGTTTTAGCTTGTGAATTCTTCCTGTGCTAAAAGGGAGATTCATCTCCTTTTTTGTAACTTTAAAGTTTTGCCTAGAGAGGAAATCCTCTGTGTTTTTGAATCTTTTGTTATTCTGTAAAGTACTTACCATCCTGATTTTACAGAGGTGATTCTTTTACCTTTTCTTTAATTAAAATTCTTCTTTTAAGAACCTGATTGATTTTGTATTGTTCTTAAGATCCAAGAGTTTGGGTCTGTGTTTACCTGCACCAATTGGTGAGGATATTACTCCCAAGCCTTCCCCAGGAAAGGGGAGTGGAGGGCTTGGGGGAATATTTTTGGGGGAATAGGACTCCAAGTGGTCCTTTCCTTGATTCTTTGTCTAAATCACTTGGTAGTGGCAGCATACCGTTCAAGGCAAGGTGGAATTTGTGCCTTGGGAAAGTTTTTAACCTAAACTGGTAAAAATAAGCTTAGAGGGTCTTTCATGTGGGTCACCACATCTGTACCCCAGAGTTCAGAGTGGGGAAGGAACCCTGACAGTACTATATTAGCAATTCTCCAGTCATAAGGTACAACTCCCGAGTTTATGGATTCATTAAAAATCCTTGCTATTAGGCTTACAATTTTGTGTGCCAGTCCCTTTAACATTCTTGGATGGAGATTATCCAGTCCCTCATTCTGGTCCCACTAAGTAGTTTGAGTTTGACTTCCATCTTGGCTGTGATAATTTCTACTTCCAAATCCTCATTTCCATTAAGCACTAGCCCTAAACCTCTGATTCCCCTTATTAAAAACTGAGTCAAAGTATATGCTTGCGTAGATTATCTTTAATCTCCACCCCATCCTCAGCATTTAGTAGTTCCACTTCTTCTTCCCTTCTTTTCTTTTTATTTATGTGGCTATGAAACTTTTTACTATTGGTTTTAATTTCCTTTGCAAGGTCCAGATCTCCTTGGCTTTTGGAAGTGTTTGCTTTTTTGCTGCACTTTCTGACCTCTCAGAGGTAGTTTTCCTTGCTGATATCTCCCATCTTCCATTCCTCGTAGGCTTTCTGCTTTCTCTTAACAACTCCTATGAGAGGTTTGCTCGTCCAGCTTGGTCTTCAACCCTTCCCTATGAAGTATTTCCTCTTGTTTGGGGTGCAGGCTTCAGATATTTTCTGCAACGTTGACTTAAAGTAATTCCAGGCCTCCCCCACATCCAGATTCTTGTTCTTCAGTCCAGTCACTGCCCTAACTACTTCCCTTAATTTTTTTTAAGTTTGCCCTTTTGAAATCAAGGACTCAGTTGCAGATCTATTTTTATTTCTATTTCCGTTTAGTTTAAATTGCATTAGCTCATGATCACTCAAACCAAGGCTCTCCTCTACACCAATTCTTCTAAGAGGTCCTTGCTACTAAAATGGCATCACAAGAAATCTGTAAACTATCACATCCAGGAAAATCTGGGCCCTACCATTATTAGTAGCACTCGTCCTCCAGTCTATATCTGAGAAGTTAAAGTCTCCCATCATCACCCAATTCCCAGTAGTGCTTATTTAATTAAAAACATTAAAGAAGTCTCTAGCCATATCCAAATCACACCCAGGGGCCTGTAGCACACCCCAAGCACTATCCCAGGGGAACCTCTCGTAGCTTTCTTCCCCAGCACGATTTTGACCCAAACACACTCTGTTTTATCCATTCCATCACTTCTAATTTCTTTACAATCTACCTCATCATTGATATACAATGCTACTGCACCATCTTTACCTTTATTTCTGTCTTTCCTGAACAGCACATACCCTTCAATACCTGTGCTCCACTCACAACTAGTACTCCACCATGTTTCTGTTATCCTTATAGTATCTGGTTTCACTTCCTGCACCAGAAGTTCTAGTTCCTCCATTTTGTTACCCAGGCTCCTTGCACTGATGTACAAACATCTTCATGGTTGCTGCTTGGCTTCACCCAGGTTCCTCACCTGATTGGGGACAGTCATTCTACTGACAGTATTACCTACCTGCCTGTTAGCATCACTGATATTGGCACTATCTTTCCTCTTAATGTCTATTCTCCTAACCACTGCTCTTCCTTTCTCCATTGCTGTATTCTCTATTTCTTGATTTTCCTTCTGGTCAATATTAGTACAGATGTGGAGAGTACATGAGCATCTCCCAACCATGTCTCCTGAAGTCCTACTTTAAAGCTCTTTTAATCAGATGTGCCAGCCTCCATCCCAGAAGTCTCTTGCCCTCCCTACAGAGGTGGAGTCCATCCTATGAGAACAGTCCTCTGTCCATGAATGCCTCCTAGAGGTCAAACATCCTAACTTCCTTCCTATAGCACCACTGCCTGAGCCATCTGTTGGTCATCATAATTTTGTCTCACCTACACTCTCCTCCTCAAGGGACAGATAAAATCGCACCCAAGATCACCTGAGTCTCCATTCCTTTAAGCATCTTCCCCAGACTGGTAGAGTCTCCCTTGATGCATTCCAGCAAGAATCTAACTGTATCATATCTTCCCACATGAATTGGATTGAATGAAATGGATTCTTTCCTGCTCCCACTAGGATTCTCCTCAACCTCTGGTCCACATCCTGTATCTTAGCCCCTGGCGGACAGCTCACCCTTCTCTTCTCCAGATCAGCTCTGGTGACAGGCCTGTCTGCCCTTCTTCATAGGGAGTCATCAATCACATAGATTTGCCTCTTCTTGGTATTGGTGCGATTCTCCAGCCCTTTTAACTGTTCTTTCTGGCTGCAAGTCCTCTTGTCTTTTGTTCTCCCTTGCAATCTTCTGCAAGTCATCCCCTGTCCTCCTGGGGCTCTGAACTCTGATTGTCTCCATTGACTCTTCCCCTCTCCTTTTGGACTAGCCACTCTTCTCTTCTTCCTCCCACCTTCAGTTACTGCCTGTTGTGCCCCTTCTTCATTATCCAACTCAGCAAACCTGTTCCTGGGCTTTATTTCCCCTTCACTAGGCTGTCTTGTCCTCCACCTGGTTCTCATAGTCACATGCTTCCACTGGCCTCTTTCCTCACCCAGCAGCCTCCCCTCAGAGTTCTCCAGTCCAGCTTGCATCTACAAGTCTTGACTTTTACCTTCAGCCTCCTCTCTCCTTCCCCCCATCCATATGCTCAAATCCCCTTCAAACCTCAACCATAGTTTCCACCTGCAACTCCAAACCTTGGATCTTCTATCAGCCCTGTCATGCAGCACTTCATACAAAAGAAGTTCTTTTCAGGTACCAGCTCCAGGATAATGTACATCCTGCAGCTTCCACATGTGGTCATCTTCACTGTATCTTCCCAGCTAGTGGAATAATGTCAGGGAGGCAAAATGAGCCTGGCAAGAGGTCAAGTGCAGTTGGTGACTCTGCCCTGTACCCTGTGTCATGGTCAGGGCTGATCATGGTGACTCAGCCGCTGTACTTTCTTAAGAACACCGTCCCTGTTTCTCTGGAAGCAGGACAGACACACACATGTTGCTGACTTCTGAACAAGCACTGCATGGACATTAAGTAATGTGCATTGGTAAAATCTGGCTGGGATTCAGCAGATGAGAAGAATTTATCCAATATGTGCCTCATGTCTTGGAATGGAACGATGAGGCAGTATTGCAAAACCTCCCACTAACTCCGGAGACCCAGGAAAGAAATTCAGATGGATAGTAGTATCTCTTCTAGGCCTGTTGCATAATCCAAATCATCAGATAATCTTGTAATATTTGCATGATGCTGTGTCCCTTTACTGGCCTCACTACTGGTATCATTTTCCAGGGCTTAATTCCCAGGACACACCCAGGTCACTAGATTCACTGTGAGGTGGCTATGATCCAGCTATGGCACCATGCTACTGTGAAATCAATGGGAGCTAGGCACCTAACCTCCTTAGGAGCTGTTGAAAGTCCCATGGGGCACCTATCTACATCTTTAAGCCCCTCAGTCCCTTTGGAAATCTGACTTTTAGGCATTTTTGAAAATGTCACCCAATATCATCTTTGTAAAGTACTTTGAAAGCCTCACATGGCAGGTGCTATACATGCAAGTGCAAAAGAATGATGATTATTGCAATGGGAGAAGAACCCTGCCATGTCCAAGCTCCTGATACCTTTGGATAAACACCCAGTAGCACTGAACAGGGTAAATTCCTGACCTGCAATTCACTTGAGCCTCAGTGTCTAATGATAAGGAGACAATACAGGACTGATCGGACTGAGGTCCACCAGTGACCACCTGGAGCCACCACCACATACTTTCAGAGAAAAAAATACAATTGTACAGAGTTTCTCTGCTCCTAAAGGAATATAAGAAACCAGTGTAATGACCAAAGAAATTGTTTGGAATCAGAGCTGAAAAGCAATTGCTCTGCTTTGTTAATGTTCCCCATAAGTGGCTTCCCGCAGGGTTGTGGGGAGTTACTCTACCCCCAGCAGGTACCACTGTGATCAGCTGGAGCTTTCCTATCCCTTTACAGGTGCCAGGCAGAACGACGAGGGCATCTCATGCCTTAAAATCATCTGCTCTGGGGACCAAGAAGGCATTTTTTTTCCAGCCTTGTGCTAGGTAAATGTAGCTCACAATAGCACAGGCTTTGTTCCCTTCCCCTCCCGCACTTATGGTTCACACAAGAAGATAAGGGATAAGGACCTACTATAGCTGCCTACTAAGGGAGCTACTCTTTTAGCTCAAGTACATAGGAACATAGGACTGGAAGGGACCTCATGGGTTCATCAAGTACAGTCCCTGCCAGCTCAGGAAAACCTGTCAGATAATCTTGTTCATCAAGCTCCATTTTAACTGGTAGAAGCTGGTGCTTTCAGTGACAAAGTTTGTGTGACACTATGTACCTGGGGGGAACACCCTGCACCCCGATGTTCATCCTTGTAATATGATTGTGTGGTATCCGATGCAAAGTTTGTTATGTCAGGTGTCTTCAGAAGGCTCATGATACACTGAGCATTGTTGTTACAGTAATGTTATAGGTTCTAATGTCCTGTATGTAGTTATGAGGCTGAAAATGTGTCCTCGTGGCTTAAAATAAGCCCAGGCAAAACTCTCCAGGAGCAGAGGGGCAGATCACACTTCATCAGGGCATGTATGGGACAACCCAACCCAGCCTCACAGGAACAAAGGACACTGGCCTAGGCAGCAATAAAGGATCTATTGGACTCTCGAGTGAGTCACTCCCTTCCCTTGGTCAGTTTGTAACTGCGATGAGGTAATGCTCACCTGACTCTGAAGGGGGGGAGGGAAAGCCAAGAGGGAAGAAAGAACATGATAAAAGGGAGAGACATTTGCGATGCTTTTCCTCTCTCTTCCACCTCCATCTACAGACATCACCACCAAGAGACTCAAGCACTGATCAAAGGGGAGAGCCTGGCTGAAGGGAAACCAACCAGCCTGTGATGAGAAGCATCTAAGTTTATAAGGGGACTGAAAGTGTTCAGGTCAGCTTAGAATGAGTTTTGCTTTTATTTCATCTGACAAATCTTTGGACACAGCAGCAGAGATGTTTCCTGCCTTCTGACGCCAGCAGCAGCAAAGCCAAACCTCAGGGAAAGCCCTACCGCGAGTCCCTATGGTGGGTCCCTTCTGGCTTCTGCTGTTAACAGGTCTCATGCTTTGCCACAGTCACACCCAGCATGGCCATGGCAGGGGGGCCCATCCCCAGAAGCAGGCAGTCTGGGACTAGGTGACTTTGGGTGTGGCTGGACTCACACTCTGCCCGGTTGTGTCCTTTGCAGTGGGCTGATCAAACACTTGGCCATGGGGCTGCCAGGGGGTGGGAATCCAAGCAGATTTTCCTAACACTCACCCCAGCATGGTCCTGGAGGATGCTTGGTTCTCCTCTTCCCTGCAGCCAGTTCCACTGTGTATGGGGGGGCTGATTCTAACTTGCTTCTTCTCTTCATTCTGATCTCTGCTAGGCTCAGTGCAATCACACAAGTGCCTGAGGTCCCCTTTTGGGATTGCAGATCTGACCCCGCAAGCACAGGATCGGGGGCATGGGAGGTGTCTTCCCATGGCCCATGGAGCTGTGTGGGGCTGCATGTGAACGGGGATGGGCCTGACCATCACTCACAGAACACCTGGGCTCTGGCTGAGAATTCACCGCTGGAGCCAGCTCACAAGCATCCCCAAATTCCCAGGATGTGCAGAGCAGTGGTTGTGCTTGGGCCGATTGTAGGGACCAGGCCCCTTGAAGTCAGATGTGAGTCCAGTGGGACATCCCACCCCACCAAGAGCTCTGGGTCCTTTGGAGCCAGCATTTCGGCAAAGGTCCACTCATGGAAGGGGATATGTTCATCCTTGTTCTTTCTTTAAACAAGCCCCTGGCCTCCCAGGAGAAGTGTGCGCTGGGGAAAGAGGTGCTAGTAATTGCTGAAGCACAGGCTTCCCTGGCACTGGGCACCTTTGGTGGATCATTGCATGGCCCAAAGGCAGGGAACAGACAAACCTGCCCCTCCTTGCCAAGCCCCATGGACTGGAGTTTTGGACACACTTGGGGACAGAGGGTTGGCATGGATGGTTATTAAAGAGAGATACAGAACCATCTTCCACAGCTACGTTGTGCAAATTCCTCCCCATGGCCCTTCAATGAACAATGCTCATCTGGGTGAAAACTGGGCATGCAGCCCCTTCTCTATAGCAAGTGCAGGGTGCCCTGGGGAGGGGCAGCTCTGTGTAAGTGCCAGACCCAGGACACTTGCTGGGCTGCCCTCTGGGAAAAGACCAAGGGCTCAGCCATGGTGAGATATCCATGGAACAGAAAGAGAAGTCACTCCCACTCCCAGCACTGGCTTTAGGGCCAGGGGTGAACCTTCCCTCCCTGTGCTACCCCAGCCCAGCCAGGCTGGTTCTGCATGCTCCCTGAACCCTTCCTGCTAGTACTACCCCAACCACGCTTAGCCCACCCACACTGCACATACAGCTCCTCAGGGTCAAGGCAGCCACAGGAACTCAGGGGTGGAGGGGGGACATCTCCACTCAACATTCCCTCTGGCCTCAGGAAGCATCATCCACTCATCCCTGCCTTTGGAGGAGGCACCAGCAGGAAAGGCCAAGACTGTGGCCTTCAGCTTTGGCCTGCTATCAAGTCCTGAGCACTTGCTTTTCCCTAGAAGATAAAAACCAGGAACCCTCCACTGTCTAGCCCCTGGTGCTGCCATGTGCCCCCAGTCAAACCAGGAGCAATTCATACCCACGTGGCCCAGAAGTGACTCATGCTGTCAGGTGCACGCAGGGGAGAAACGCGCTCTGGCCCTGGCACCAAACTGCAGGGAGATGCTCCCCACAGACATTTGATGGGGGTTGGTGACGTACTGAGCCAGCTCGTGTGGTCATGATGTGCAAAGAGCAGCTCAGGGACATCAGTGCACTGGGGGCTCAGGACAGAAAGGCCAGTTATGGATGAAAGAAGAGTGTTGTGGTACTGTTCTGTACCAGAAACGGGCCACTACTGCACTCCCTGGCACCCAGCCACCAACACAGAGATGAGTCACCCCCATTGGAGGATCCCAAGGTACTTTACAAGCACCAGTGAACCCAGCTGCACAGCACCCCAGGAGGTGTGTGAGTGCCACTATCCCCATTTTAGCTGATGAGAAAACTGAGGCACAGGCACCAGATCCCACAGCAAGTCAGTGGCAGAGGTGGGACTGGAACGCAAAGACCCTGACTAGCAAGGCTAAATTATGCCGAGCTGCACTCCAGGGGTAGCTCCTGACAGCAGCGGCCCTAGGAGCAGGGGAAGAGCCCAGTGATCATGCCCTTATCAAACTGGGTGCAGTGTGAGCCCTGCCCCTCCCCAACACACACACACATGCACACACATGCACACACACACAGGCACTGCAAGGCCTGTAGGAGAGGAGCACTAGCCTGAACCAGCCCGTGGTCTCAGACAGACACCAGGGCCACAGTGTGAGGAGCCCAAAGGGGGAGCTCCTGGGGCAGCTTTCTAGGTATCTTAGGAGCTCAAGAGCCTCAATGAGACTTATGGTGTCCCTAGTCCAGTAGTCAGCAACTGGTCAATTGCAATCGATTGGTCGATCCTGGAGACTCTCCCAGTCGATCACAATCTCTGGCCACTAAAAGTCCAGTGGGGTAGTGGGGCTGCCACTAAGGCAGGCTCCCTGCCTGCCCGCCCCCGTGCCACTCCCAGAAGCAGCCAGTACCCCCTCATGGCCCCAGAGGGGGTGGCGGGGGTCTCTGTGTGCTCCTCCTGCCTGCAAGCACCGCCCCCGCAGCTTCTATTGGCCGAGAATGAGGAACTGTGGCCAATGGGAGCTGCGGGGGCACTGTCTGCAGAGAGCGGCAGCATGAGGAGCCACATGCCCCCCCAGGGACCGCAGGAGCACGTTGGCCCCTTCCGGGAGCCGCATAGGCAGGCAGAGAGCCTGCCCTAGCCCAACTGCACCACCGACTGGGAGCCAACCGAGGTAAGTGCAGCCCAGTGGGAGCCCGCACCCCAACCCCCTGCCCCCTCCCAGAACCAGCACCCCGTACCCTCTCCTGCACCCCAACACTCTGCTCTAGCCCGGAGCCCCCTCCTACATCCAAACTCCCTCCCAGAGCCTGCATCTCGCACCCACACACACACACACTAACCCCCTGCCCCAGGCTCAGCCTAGAGCCCCCTCCCACACTGCAACTCCTCGGCCCCAGCCCGGGGCCTGCACCACATCCCAAACGCCAACCCCCTGTCCCAGCCTGGTGAACGTGAATGAGGGTGGAGGAAAGCAAGTGACTGAGGGGGAGAATGGAGTGAGTGGGGCGCAGCCTCGGGGAAGGGGTGGGGTAGATTCTGGGTTGCCCTTAAATTCAAAAAGTGATTTTGTGTGGAAAAGTTTGGAGACCACTGCCCTAGCCTCTGTTTGCCAGAAGCTCGGAATGGGCAACAGAGATGGATCACTTGATGTTCCCTGTTCTGGTCATCCTCTCTGGGGCAGCTGGCATTGGCCGCTGTCAGGGGACAGCATGCTGGGCTAGATGGACCTTTGGTCTGACCCACTATGGCGGTTCTTATATTCTCCTTAGGTCACTTAAGCACTTGAGAGACCCCACCCTGTGCCCCTGGCCCTTGACCATGTACCTGTGCAGCGGTGAGTCCCAGCCCTGCCCTCTCCCAGGGCCTGGCATGCCAGGGCCTTGCACTTGCTCTCTGTGCATCAGCAGTGGCCTTTCCCTGTCCCTGGCCGGGTCCCCACAAGGTTCCTCTGACTCACTCGTAGGGCACCGTGCTCTCGCACTGGCCATTCAGAAATTCTCCAGAGTGCTGTGCAGGGTTTACACAGAAAAACCTGGCCTCATCCAGCCCATGGGTGAGCACAGTGGAAACGGAAAGCAGAGAGAATGGAGCCAGCCTTGTCCCCAGAATGAGTCACCAACCTGCTATTTATAGACGGGCACTTCGGGGAGGGGAGGGCAGGAAGAGGTAGGCCCAGAGAAAGTGTTTTTTCTGGTTCGCTCACCACTCCTTGGGATTCTCCAGGGTCCCTTCCAGGGGTGGGAGCCAGTGAGCCCCATGCATGGGCATCAATCCTGCATTCATTCATGCTTTGATCTTTTTCAGCCATCATGATACAACTATTGTCTCCTTCCTCAGCTCCCTGATCTATGTGGCGCGCCTGTCATGGGAGAGGGGTTGGGGAACAGGCCCGGGGAGCATTTTGTGATTCTAAAAGCGAGGTGATAGGCACCACTGGCTGTGGCACACTCATATTGACAGCACTCCTGGTGCTATGTACAAGCTGTTTCCTATGAGATAACAGTGTGAGCTGGTGCCCCATGGCACAAAGGCTCAGTTCCCCAAGAGAGGAGAGCACAACTCATCACCTGCTGGTGTGGAGCAGCCAGCGAGCAGCCTCTGTAACCTTCTTCTGCCTTGGGGAAACCCTGGGCTGCTAGTGAGGCTGCAGTGGCTCATGCCCTGTGCTCTCTGGCCCAGATGCTGAGGCGTAGCCAGGAAGAAGGTGGATCAAAGTCACCTTTGCACCCCATGACCTGTTCCAGGCATGCTTGGCCTTGCTCTGTGTAAATAGCTCGTAGATAAGGTGCCAATAGATGACGCTCTGGAACAAAACACTGGGTTCCTGGGCCCAATCAATCTTGTTGTGTGCTTACAAACAGCCACATTGCCCAGCCCACAAGTTCAAAATGCAGGAATCCAAACTTCACCTCCCATGAGGCCCTGTGGCACCAGGCCAAGCTGGAAGCTGTTCTTCAATAGTTCAGTGAAAACTCAAAAGAGTCCATGGGCACCCCCCCTCCACTATTTACCTGCCAGCTCTGCAAAGAACATCCCTGCCCTGTTCTCCCACAACATTAATGGGCAAAGTGGGTGTGCTTCTGAAAAAGGGCCAGACTGAGCATCTGAGCCCCAACCTGCCAGGCCCCTGTGGGCTTGACCCACAGCCTGCCTACCGTGCCTGTTCCCTGTGGGTCTGACACCCCCCTCCGACTGGTACTCTGCCAGCCCCTGTGGGCTTGGCCCCAGCCTGGAACCCTGCATCCCCCTGTGGGCCTAACCCCCTGCTTGGCACCCTGCAGCCTGGCTCCCTTGCTTGCACCTTATGTTAACATCTTGGGCAGAGTTAGTGTAAATGGTCGGAATTCCAGGGGGAGGGGGTTGCATGTTCCTTTTGGCCAGGTGTAAATGACCCCATCAGGGAAGACTCAGGGCCTGGAGACTGCTCCCACACAAGGGACACGGCCTGGACCTGCACACTACAATCTTCCCTCACACATCACCATCTGACCTGGGGTAACCCCTTCCCCATGCCCCGCCAGTCTTTGGCCCCTTGGCAAGGGCACATGTTGGTGCTATGGAGACATGTGCCCAGGAGGGGGGGTGAGGCGCCACCTTGCTTTTGTCACAGAGGACCCCAGAGGAAGCCATCGTAACCGAACCAGCTGTGGCAGGTACCAGAGGCCCTAGATCCTGTTGCCAATTATCTCGGCAAGCCACACCCCATTCTGAGGGTCACATTCTGCCCACAGATTCTCCTGGGATATGCCAGCTGCAGCCGGGGCAGGGCCTGGATTTATCTGTGGCCAGGCTTTAGCCCTAATCAACACTCTGAACAGATTGGGCTGGCCCTGGAGTGGCTGTGTGGGGCAACAGGAGGGCTCCAGCAGAAGGGCCAGCAGCAGTCTGAGTTCCTGGACTCCAGGGAGGGTTTGGGCTGCTCCTTTGGTGCACCCTCAGGGTCGCAATGCACCCCAGAGCAAAGAGGAGGGATGGGGGAGGTTGGCCCATGACCCCACCTGTACACAGGCCCCTGGAGCCAGCCAGGCATTGTGTGAGGAGCATACTGCACAGCTGGGAAGAGTCCGCGCTTTCTGAGGCACAGTCCCTCCCTCCTGGTGCAAGTCTGCACAGCCCTGATGCAGGGCAAGGGTCCCTTGCCTGGTGCTTACTGTGAGCTCATACACTGCATAGGACCCATAAGGAATCCTGCTGAGCCCAGTGAAAGGGGTCAAGGAGCAGAGCACTGTCTGATGGAAAGGCTCAGGGAGTGTAAGGCACTATGCTGTGGAAAAGGGCAAGGAGTCAGTACTAGCTAATGGGAGGGGTCAAGGAATTGGGTATGGAGTCTGACCCTTTAAAGACAATTCTGGGAATGAAAGTGAGCCTCGCCCAGCACTGTGCCTTCCCACAAGCCTCTGGGAATTCAGCCCATTACTTCATTGGCACAGAATCCTAGAATACCAGGGTTGGAAGTGACCTCAGGAGGTCATCTAGTCCAACCCCCTGCTCAAAGCAGGCCCAATCCCCAGACAGATTTTTGCCCTAGATCTCTAAGTGGCCCTCTCCAGGACTGAACTCACAACTCTGGGTTTAGCAGGTCAATACTCAGACTGCTGAGCTATCCCTCCCACAAAATAGCACCTAAAAGAACATCTGGCATGTTCTGGGGTTCAACAGCTTCTGTGCCAATGCAGAAGATTCTGCAGCACATCAGTTACTACGAGACTGTTTCCCAACAGGAGTATTAATCATGGTTTATTTAAATACTATATCACGCTGTGACAGTCTGTATCCCTATGTTCACCCTTTTTACAAAACTAGAATGGATTTTGTACAAAGTATGCCTCTGAAAACTCATCATTTTCTGATCATTATTGTCCTGGTAAAATCTGTGTGGCAACATTGTATGTAATGTATAAGATCCTACTGTATTACATTACTGAGACATGTTCCAAGTTCAGAAAAGCAGGTACAAGTCAGTTCCTCAAAGACAAAAGGCAAAGTGACACCTCAGCCAGGTGTCAACAAAATCAAATGGACTATTGTCAATTAAGCAGCCATTCTATGGCAGGAAAAAGGGTATGAGTGAGAAACCTACATTTTGGCAAAGAGACAGCAGGAGGTTCCCATGCCCCCAGACCTTTTGTCTTCTGAACCTCAGCTTGAGATAGGTTTCAAACTGGTAGCCGTGTTAGTCTGTATCAGCAAAAACAACGAGGAGTCCTTGTGGCACCTTAGAGTATAACAAATCTATTTGAGTATAAGCTTTCGTGGGCTACAGCCCACTTCATCAGATGCAGCGAGTGGAACATACAGTAGGAAAGTATAAATACAGAGCATATGAAAAGGTGGGAGCTGCCTTCCCCCCGACTTGGTAAGGCAACTCCCATCTTTTCATATGTTGTGTATTCATACCTCCCTACTGTATGTTCCACTCCATGTATCTGATGAGGTGGGTTTTAGCCCACAAAAGCTTATGCCCAATAAATGTGTTAGTCTCTAAAGTGCCAAAAGGACTCCTCGTTGTTTCAGCTGGAGATGACTTTCAAAGAAAGGAGATCAGATGCCCCCAAATACTCCTCCCTTTCTCTCTGCTCACAGCATCAACAGTACTTGATGGACAAGGAAATTAACCTTGAACTGGGGGAAGGGTCTTGGCTGAAAGGATTCCAGCCAGTAAGACTGCGAGAACATGTGGTGAGAGAAACTTTTGCTTTGAATTCAGTTAGCTTGTTAGCTATTGATTGTGGTTTACCATCTATTTTCTTGTAACCAATTCTGACTTTTACGCCTCATTACTTGTAAACACCTAAAATCTGTCTGTCTGTAGTTAATAAACTCGTTTTATCTAAACCAGTGTGTGTTTGGACTGAAGTGTTTGGGAAACTCTATTTGGGATAACAAGATTTGTGCATATCATTTCCTATTGATGAAATGATGGCTTTTTTATGAGGTGCATTGGCACATTTCTGGGGGAAAGTCTGGGCCTAGGAGTTTGCTGATGTCACCCTGCAGTGTAATTCATGGCCATAGCACTCAGAATAGCTGGGATTGATTCACATGCTGATGGCTGGCTGCAGGCAGACTAGGGGTGGTGGCTCTCACAGTGAAGCCAGGTAAAAGGCAGCCAAAGTTGGAGAATCGAGGGGACACAGCAGTCCATCAGTCCAGACTGTACCCTGGGGGAATGTCACCCATGCTCTCTAGAATAAACAGTCCCAAATGATCTAATGGAGCCATGAGGGAGACGTGGCAGCACCTTGGAGTTAGGCCCAGGTCCTGCCAAACTCAGGCAGGCAAACCCCCTTTACCCGTCCCTGGGAGATGTGCTTGACTAACGGCTGCAGGCTTTGGGCCTTGCTCTTAATTTGAGGGCATGTCTGAATCCACCCTAGTACCAGGGAATGCTGGTCACTAAATAAGAGAGCTCAGAGATGGGAAAGGCTTATAGAGTCAGGTCAGCATGCTTCCCTTCCCTGAGGAGCGAGGGCAGGACTGGACCTTTCGGGACCCTTTCTGGTGCCTGGAGCAGGCTAATTTAAAGTCACCCAGCAAAGAGCTCAGTGTGCATTAACTCTGACCTGTCAGAATAACCATAGGATGGATCCTCATCTGATATAAATCAGGGAAGCCACATGGACTCCAAAGAGGCCAACTTACACCCACTGAGGATTTGGCCTCAGGTGTGTCCACTGCAACTAGGGACAGCACAGCGTGGAAAAGCCCAGTGAGAGGGAGAGCAGTGGGCATCACAGCAGCTGTGCAGAGAGCAGCTGAATAGCCCTAAAGCCACCCTTACCTTGAGCTCCCGAAAATAGCTCCATCATCCCCAGAGCACAAGTTTGGACTAAACCAGCTACTCTGACCCCTCACCAAGAGAAAAGAACCTGCTGGCCAGAGGTTGTTCCTTCCTCACCTGTTGCAGGGTGACTTGGCATTGGCAGAGCCTGTACAGAGTAAGTTTTTGTGTTGGGAATGAATGGCTGCTCTTTGCCCAAACACCTGGGTTCCCATACAAGCAAGGGCATTTGTACAGAGAGAGTACTACTGTTTGTTACTTATCATTCCTTATTCTCCTGTTTAAAAACTTTCAATCAACTTGGGAAGAGAAGCAATACCATGTGACTTAGGTGATCCACCACGTGCCACAAATGAATAATGGCAAACAGGGAAGAGTCCGAGAGAACAGTCAATGAACTCTAGAACTGGGCAGGAATTTTAAAAAATGTTTTTTTTTGTTGGAAAATGGCAGTTTGTCAAAATCAGAACTGCCCATGGGATAAGAATGATTTTGATGAATCTCCTGATTTGAAAAAATAAGTTTTGAAATTGTTGAAACAGACCACTTTATTTTTAAATGAAATTCTTTAGGTTTTGGTTTGACATGACTTTTGTTTTGAAATTTTAGATAATTTATACTAAAGAAAGATGGTAAAGATCAAAACTGGAACAAAACATTTCAAAATTATCAAAAAAAAGTTTTGATTTACCTGATCTGAAATTTTATTTGATTTTATTTTTGGTTCACAAAAATTGTTGAGAATTCAACTTTTTGTCCCAACTCAGCACAGGAAAAATCTCAGGATGAGAAATCTTATGGGATGGGGAAAATATTTCCAGTCCAAATCTAGTGAACACCCTATTGGCTGAAAATTGTCAATCCAAGAAGTACTTATTAATAACAAATCAGACCAAAGGAAATCAGAGCTGATGCATGTATGGGAAAAAGGGGTTAAATTTATTCACAATGAATACATCAACCAGCTTTCCCCCTGAGTGACCGAATACAGTGCAGGGGTCAGGGGACTCCCCTGAGACATGCAGTTTCTAGTCAGACCTTCTTTTCTTCCTTGCCTTCTTTTTTTGGTTCATGCAAATATGACGTGTGGGTTTTTTGTTTTTTTTTGGTCTGTCTAGAAGTTGTTCAGTGGAAGTCCCAGCTATGCAAATTGCTGCAGTTCTGCTGTGTCAATTCTTGCATGTCTCTCTCTCTTTCTCTCTCTCTCTCCCTCTCTCAGACATCTAGTAAACTGCAGTGACTAGAAAAGCCCTGAGATCCGGTGGTAATTGGCAACAAGAGCAGATAAAATTTAAAAAGCTGAATCAAAGAATGAGGAGGGGAATGTTCAGCTCTGTAGTTTCGCACTGATGATTCTCCTCTTGTGTTTCACCAGGTGGCACTGGGCTGGGAAGTGCCAGAGGGGCAGAAAGAACCTTTGAAGTTTAATCTGAGCTAGTTCTGAGGAGTGGAGTGAACAGGCAGCTGATAGAGCCATATTCCCCACAGGACAGGGTCCCTGCCCTGATGCAGAGAGATATGGGGCAGGTAACATATCCGCTCTGCTGAGGGACCCCTGGTGGGGTTTCCAGTATTGATTCTGCAATATCTGTCAGAGGCTCAACAACTTTATCTTCTTTTTGTTCTGCTTTTATTACCCTCTCCCTTGCGTTACCCATTCGCAGATGTCATCTGAGATCTGGAGGCAGATTCGTCTCTCATTTGCATCAGTGTGGATCAGAAGTGAAAAAAATGGTAGTCTCATTGCTGACCATCCTTGTGTTTTCACCATGGGGAAACTCAAGCAATCTGTGCCGGCAAATGCCTGAGCTCAGCAGCTTATGAGGGCAGAACCAGTGCCAATAAAACAAGGCTCGTTCTGAACTGTCATCCAAAAGAGGAACAAGGCACCAGCTTTTACAGCAGTTATAAAAAGCTAACTTTATGGTGTTATGTAGAGAGAAAGGATCTCTAGAACTGGGAGCCATCTAGGACTCTTGCTCTGAGAGTGGCTGGGACCAGGAAGGTGCACGTAACTCAGAGCGGCTAGTTAGAGAAGATCCTGCCATGGAAAGTTTCCTAATGGAAGCCATGTAGAGTGAGAACCTCAAGCAGAAGCCAGACCAGGGCAAGATGTTCGAGGTGTCCAGCAAGTGGGATGCCAGTAACCACTTCCTCCCCAGGGGCAGCTTCACCAGGTTCGCCGACTGGCGGTTCATCCACAGGGCCCGACTCAGCTGTGTTCCCTTCAACGAAGCCATCCGTCATGGCAGTCAGGACAAGTGCTGCAGGAAGTGTGGCTACGTGAACGAGACCCTGCCGCTCATCCTGTGTGGATGCAAGCAGCACTCTGGAGCCTGGCGGCACCGCCACAATGCCATCCAGAACCGACTAGTGAAAACCATCCCACCGTCCCTGGGGAAGATCACCGTCGACTCTGCCATCCCCGGGACAGACAGCAGACTGCAACCCGACATCGTCGTGACGGATGCAGAAAAGAAGAAGGTCCTCCTGGTAGATGTCACGGTGCCTTTCCTAAACTGGCCACCTTCCTTCCACGAGGTCGAAGTATGCCTCGCTGGCTGAGACCCTGAGAGCCCAGGGCTACGAAGTCCAGATACATGCTCTGATAGTGGGAGCCCTGGGCTCATGGGACCCCCGCAACGAGCCGGTTCTGAGAGCATGTGAGGTCAGTCGACGCTACGCCCGGCTCATGAGACAGCTCCGACACCATCAGGTGGTCCAGAGACATTTATACCGAACACATCACTGGACACCGCCAATACCACACTGAGTAATTGAGACAGCCGACCAGGGAAATAACCCACTTCCTTCCCTGAGGGACCAAGGGACACACCCCACCCATGTACCTATCCACTACACCGATACTGACTTGGACTCCTTATTCATTCCATGGGTGGCAAACCCAAGCCCACTTATTCACTGACACTTTAAAAACCCTTGCACTCCAATCTGGGTATATGCCGGTTATGTGATATGTATGTATCTTTTCATCCTTGCAAACGATATCTGTAATCCCCTGTAACCCAAGCCTGACCCCAGATGTACAGTACCTTCCCCCTCAACCTGTGTATATTTCATTTCAAACATTTACTTTAATAAAATTTTTAAATTTGTCTAGAGGGCTCAGGACCAGCCTTTCAGAAGATCTGAGCCCCCAGTGCACAGACAACACACTGAGCTCTTGTAAATCCCCTGCCCATTGATATGCGTTACTGGCCATGGATGTTTTTATCCCCTAAAACTAGGGTGACCAGACAGCAAGTGTGAAAAATTGGGACAGGGGGAGGGGGGTAATAGGAGCCTATATAAGAAAAAGACCCAAAAATCAGGACCGTCCCTATAAAATCGGGACATCTGGTCACCCTACCTAAAACATAACTCTCCATATACAGTCTGATGTTCATTATGAGCCTTCCGCAGCAGCTGGGCCACACATGACTCAGGTACTGTCTGAAACACCCCATGCAGAGTTGTTGCTCAGGAGACCCAGGAGCAAACCTGTCACCGTACACTGCCCAGAGACAGCCCATAACATCATGCATCAAACCAGAGACTTGGAACTAGGTTCCTGCCTCCCCCATGGGACAGTGCGAGTTTACGGGTTGGTCCTGCAATCTGCTCCAGAAGCTCCAGGTAGCAATGCCTTCTCCAGTATTAAAGGTGCAGTCTAAGGTATGTCTATAGCCAGTGGGATGTGCCAAGCATATGCGTCTCCTCACAGGGTGCCCCTTACCCAGCCTTAATCCAGGCTGGGATGGTGGGATATTTCCTGCCGCATCTTTCCTGGTCTACTCCCTGAACTCTGCAGCGGTATTTTCATGGCACCATTTCCTTCATGTTCACCTTTGCCTCCAAGCTAGACCTGCATCCAAGCAGCACAACTTTCCTCTGTGGCTGCATTTTGAGTGGTTCTGGAGCTGGGATCATGACTTGGCCCACTACAGAGAGGAGCTAGTTGATATATGAGTCTGGGTTTGGATTCCAACCTCCTGTCCAGAATTCCGGTGCAGCCTGTGCTCTGGACACAGGCCCTTTCCCAGGGGCAGAGCACTCCGTGCTCCAGCCGGGGGTGGAATGCCACTGTTTGGCCCTACGTAACACACCAGCAAAGCCCTGGCACTGCAGAATTTCAAAGAAAAAGTCTCCCACCAAAGCTTGTGTCTGCCTGAGAAATGATTTTGTGGTTCCTGCTCTTCGCAAATGCAGAAATGCCCTCAGGCAGTTACACAGGTAGAACAAGAACCTACAACCCCAGCCGCCTCCATGGTCCTGCCCTGGAACAGCAATGTGAGCAGCTCTCAAATCAAGACTGAACTGTGCGTGCTGCCCCCACAGTGGGAGGAAGGAGGGTGCAGAAAGGCTGATCCGTTTAGTGTTCCTGGGCACCAGGGTCTAACAGGCCCCTTCACCTGGTAATGGTGGGCACTCAGGGGCACTCATCAGAGCACTCCTGGTCTTCATCCCATTCACTCACATAACCAGGATGTGGAATGCTCTTCCCCGCTGCATGGATGGATTCACTCCACTCATGTAACCAACCCTTTGAATCCTGCTCCCACCAACTTTGAAGCTGGCTGCACAAAAGAATAAGCAGCCCCAGGCTGGGCCACTCTCAGCTGAGAGAGATGATTAACAAGGATCAAATCTTTAACCATGCACTCTCACCAGTGGATCTCACATGGATGCGTGCATGTGGTGTCAAGTATCAGAGGGGTAACTATGTTAGTCTGGATCTGTAAAAGCAGCAAAGAGTCCTGTGGCACCTTACAGCCACTACATGCATCCGATGAAGTGGGTGTTCACCCACGAAAGCTCATGCTCCAAAATGTCAGTTAGTTCATAGGGTGCCACAGGACTCTTTGCTGCATGTGGTGTGTTTGCATTTGTATGCGTATGTATGTGTGGGTACGTGCTTACCTTTCTGCCTGCAAAACCTGTATTTCCACAGCCAAGCAGACCTTTGTGTGAGCAAACCAGGTAATTCCGTGCACAAACCATTGTCTAAGCAAGCAATTAGCCAGCTTATATATGTGAAAGTGCATGTGCCAGTGGGGACACTGATTCAGGGCCCTTGTTATTACTCACAGAGCACTGTGTGCTGTGTAGAAAGGCAGCTCACAAAACACATAGAGAGACAATATGGTCACTTCCTGGAGGCTCTGATGGGCACTCTAACACAGACAAGTTACTCAAAGGCTCACACTGAAATGCAAGAAGGTGAGCATGTGCTTTTCACTTCTTTCCCAGGAAGCCTCCAAAGCAAAACAAGAATTATTTAAAGGAGGAAAAGAGACAATCTGGTTACCCGAGGGTCACAAGCGAGAAGGGGGAATATGGGAATTTAAAGGCATTTCCTAAACACCTAGCCTAAGAATCCAAAGCTGGTGTCCTTTTGTTCTTTGTCTTTCTAGTTCAAAGTGGTTCAGAAACAACAGCTGGTCTTGACTCATCTCTGTTATGCGTGCAGCAGAGCAGAGCGCTCACACCAGCAAAGCAAGAGGAAAAATGTGGTAGAGAGACAGTGGAAATCCATTGTACAAATCCCTGTGAGGCAGGGGCCATCCCTGACTACATTAGAGTTAGGTCGAATTTAGCTGGGTTAGGTCAATTTTATAATGAATGCGTCTACACAAGCAACCCCATTGCATCGACCTAAAGGGCTCTTAAAAATTGACTTCTGTTCTCCTCCCTGGCAAGGAGAGTAGCGCTAAAATTGACCTTACTGGGTCAGATTTGGAGTAGTGTGGACACAAATTGACGTTATTGGCCTCCAGAAGCTATCCCAGAGTGCTCCAATGTGACCGCTCAAGACAGCACTTTCAGCTCCGATGCACTTGCCAGGTACACAGGAAAAGCCCCAGGAACTTTTGAAATTCATTTCCTGTTTGGTCAGCGTGGCGAGCTCAGCAGCACAGGTGACCATGCAGCCCCCCCCAGAATCGCAAACGAGCTTCGGCACGGAGCGAATAGGAGACACTGGATCTGATTGCTCTATGGGGAGAAGAATCTATGCAGGCCGAACTCTGATCAAAAAAAAGAAATGCTAATTTATATGCCAAAATTGCACAGAGCATGATGGACAGAGGCTATAACAGGGACACACAGCAGTGCCGCGTGAAAGTCAAGGAGCTCAGGCAAGCCTACCAAAAGACAAAGGAGGCAAACAGTTGCTCTGGGTCAGAGCTCCATACATGCCGCTTCTATGATCAGCTTCATGGCATTCTGGGGGCGACCCTACCACTACCTCACCACTGTCCATGGACACTTGCAAGGGGGCAGTCTCACGCAACAGGGAGGAGGATTGTAGGGATGAGGAAAAGTAGGAGGAGGAGAAGGAGGAGAATGCGCAGCAGGCAAGCAGTGAATCCGTTCTCCCCAGCAGCCAAGACCTTTTCATCACCTTCCCAAGGTGGGATCCCTGACCTTGAAGGCGGAAAAATCCCCTCTGGTGAGTGCACATTTGTAGAGGGTTTAAAAGCAAGAGTGTTTAATGTTTGATTTGCCCTGAAGAATTGGGATGCATTCATGGCCAGTACAGCTACTGGAAAAGTCTGTTATCGTGTCTGGGGATGGAGCGGGAATCCTCCAGGGACATCTCCATGAAGCTGTCCTGGAGGTACTCTGAAAACCTTTGCAGAAGGTTTCTGGGGAGGGATGCCTTCTTTCATCCTCCACAGTAGGACACTTTACCATGCCAAGCCAGTAGCAAGTAGTCTGGAATCATTGCAGCACAAAGCATGGCAGCGAATAGTCCTGGGCTTTGGTTGCATTCAAGCAACATTCCGTCTATATCTTTCTGTGTTAGCCTCAGGAGAGTGATAATATTCATGGTCACCTGGTTGAAATAGTGGAATTTTTGTAAGGGAACAGTAAACGAACCCCGTTCATGCTGGGCTGTTTGTGCTGGCTAAAAGGGATTATCCCAGAAAATAGCCACGTGGCAGGGGAAGGGTGAAGAGATCATCCCAAATAGCAATGTGGAGGGGTAGGGGGAGGTGTGTGCTGCTCATTGACCTGAAAACCACAGCCTCTCCTTTTAAATGGCAAACCCAACCGGCATTGCTTGCTCTGGGAAAGGAGGACGCTACAGTTTGAAAACATTCCCACATGTTATGAAGGCGTAAGAAGCCAACTTGGTGTACCCTTTGGCTTACCATGGCTGTCTGGAAACCAAATTCTGTTGCCCAGCCATGTGTGATGTGTCACCATACTGGCAGGCGCTCAATATAAAAGGCAAAATGCGACCTTGTACTTAAAGCCCATGTGCTGTCTGCTGTGAACTGCTTGATTCACTGTGAAAGAGTCTCCCTTTTGTTTTCAGAAATGTATCATCTTAAATTTTACTCTCCCTTTTTATCCCTCCACAGGTGCAAATGGTTCTATGCTCCCCCCTATCATCACTGTCCTTGCGGTTATCGCAGATTAGAAGGTGAAAAAAACACACTTGCAATGACATGTTTTCCGAGCTCATGCAGTTTTCCTGCCCTGATAGGATAGAGCTGAACACATGGAGGCATTCAGTGGCAGGGCCAGGAAAGCATTAAATGAGCACGATGAGAAGAGGCAGGATGCAATGCTGAGGCTAATGAGGAAGCAAACGGACATGCTCAGGTGTCTGGTGGAGCTGCAAGAAAGCCAACAAGAGCACAGATCGCTGCTACATCCACTGTATAACCGCCTGCCCTCCTCCCCAAGTTCCATATCCTCCTCACTCAGATGCCCAAGAATGCAGTGGGTGGGGAGGTTCCAGGCACCCAGCCACTCCACTCCAGAGGATGGCCCAAGCAACAGAAGGCTGCCATTCAAACAGTTTTGATTTATAGTGTGGCTACAATAAGCAATGTGGCATTGTCCTTCCCTCCTCCTCCACGCCACCCTACCCCACCCGGGCTACCTTATCAGTTATCTCCCTTTTTTTTAATTAATAAAGAAAGAATGCATTGTTTCAAAACAAACAATAGTGACTTTATTTCCTTTGCCATCTGTGATCAAAGTGTGGAGGGTGGTTGGCTTACAGGGAGTTAAAATCAACAAAGGGGGTGGGTTTGCATCAAGGAAAAACACACACAACTGTCACACCATAGCCTGATGAGTCATGAAACTGGTTTTCAAAGCCTCTCTGATGCGCAGCACGCCTACCTGTGCTCTTCTAATTGTCCTGATGTCTGGCTGTTCAAAATTGGCAGCCAGACAATTTGCCTCAACCTCCCACCCCACCATAAACGTCTCCCCCTTACTCTCACAGATATTACGGAGCACACAGCAAAGCCGTAATAACAATGGGAATATTGGTTGCGCTGAGGTCTAACCTACTCAGCAAACAGCACCAGCGAGCTTTTAAATGTCCAAAGGTGCATTCTACCACCATTCTGCACTTGCTCAGCCTATAGCTGAACAGCTCCTGACTACTGTCCAGGCTGCCCATGTACAGCTTCATGAGCCATGGGAGCAAGGGGTAGGCTGGAATCCTAGGGGTTCCAAAGAGGATGGATCTAGGCTGTTGGGTCCCCAAGGATAACTATTGGCATTTCAACATCCCCAAAAGTAATTTTCTGGTCTGGGAAGTACGTCCCTTCTTGCAGCTGCTCAAACAGCCCAGAGTTCCTAATGATGTGAGCATCATGTACCTTTTCCGGCCATTCCACACTGATGTCGGTGAAACATCCCTTGTGATCCACCAGTGCTTGCAGCATCACTGAGAAGTACCCCTTGCGGTATATGTGCTGGTGGGCAAGGTGGTCCAGTGCCGAGATAGGGATATGGGTTCCATCTATCGTCCCACCACAGTTAGGGAATCCCATTGCAGCAAAGCCATCCACTAGGACCGGCACATTTCCCAGAGTTACTATCCTTGATAGCAGATCATCAGTGATTGCATTGGCTCCTTGAATCACAGCAGTCCTCACAGTAGATTTGCCCACTTCAAATTGATTCCTGACTGACCAGTAGCAGTCAGGCGTTGCAAGCTTCCACAGGGTTATCGCCACTCGCTTCTCAACAGTCAGGGCAGCTCTCATCTTGGTATTCCTGCGCTTCAGGGCAGAGGAAAGCAACTCACAGACTTCCAGGAAAGTGCCCTTATGCATCTGAAAGTTTCTCAGCCACTGGGATATCATCCCATACCTGCAACACTATGAGGTCCCACCAGTCTGTGCTTGTTTGCCAGGCCCAGAATCAGCATTCCACTATATCAACCAGCTCACTGCCGCCATGATGTCCCAATTGCCACAGTCCGTGCTTTCAAGAACATCTGCGTCCATGTCCTCATCACAGCCATTCTTGTGCTGCCGTCTCTTAGCCAGGTTCTGCACATACTGCAGTATAATGCGCAAGGTGTTTACAATGCTTGCAACAGCAGCGGTGAGCTGAGCGGTCTCCATGATTGCCATGCTATGGCGTCTGCAATATGGTAAGCCAGGCAAAAAGGTGCGAAATCATAGAATATCAGGGTTGGAAGGGACCTCAGGAGGTCATCTAGTCCAACCCCCTGCTCAAAGCAGGACCAATTCCCAACTAAATCATCCCAGCCAGGGCTTTGTCAAGCCTGACCTTAAAAACCTCTAAGGATGGAGATTCTACCACCTCCCTAGGGAACTCATTCCAATGCTTCACCACCCTCCCAGTGAAAAAGTTTTTCCTAATATTCAACTTAAACCTCCCCCACTGCAACTTGAGACCATTACTACTCATTCTGTCATCTGCTACCGCTGAGAACAGTCTAGATCCATCCTTTTTCGAACCCCCTTTCAGGTAGTTGAAACCAGCTATCAAATCAGGGGCGGCTCTAGGCACCAGCAAAGCTAGCAGCTGCTTGGGGCAGCCCATTTGCAGGGGCGGCAGCTAGCGGAGATTAAGCCTGGGAGCTGAGAACCAACAGGGGGCCCTGGGAGCGGTAGGTCCTTGGTTAGCTCCCTGCCTATAAAACCAGCCCTGGAGCAGAGAAAGAACTACATTTCCCAGCATTCCCTTGGCCACTACTAACAGGAAAGGAGGGGCAGGAGTATGGTAGCTGAAACCTCATGCTGCAGCTTGAGCTCACTGCTAGAGTGGGGTGGCGCTGTGAATGGGGAACAAGTGTGCCCAAGGAGTAGAAGGCGTTGGCCCAGAGATCCCCTGCAGAAGACATCCCCAGACTGGCTTAGGGATACTGGTGTGACCCCACCTTGCAGCCCCCAAAGAAGGAATTGGGGGGACAGTGCCCCTCTCTATCTGAAACCTAGCAAGGGAGGTACATGGATTCCACTAGAATTTAAAATGAAAAGTAAGGGAGGGGAGGCTCTACTGGACTGGGCAGCTTTAGATACAGTACCAGGCATGTAGGAGGATTTCCACTTCTGAGCCATGGAGGCAGAAATTGACTTTTCCTTTCCAGATGTAGCTAATATTCAGAAAGGGAATCTAGCACCTGCCTTCCAGATTTGAACACCTCAAAATTCAGGAGTGCTCAGCCTCAGTTTGGGCAGCTGGTACTTCATTTCTCCCAGATCAAATATACTGATCCACTGTCACTTGCTGTAGCAAAAGTAGATTAAATTGAGCAAGAAATGCTTCCCAGTGGTTTTTAGGACTGGAATTGCTATTTTCAACAGCCACTGCTTTTTTTTTCTAGTTGATTAAAAGGAAGACAGTGATATTGCATTGGCAAATTCCCCATAGAACCAAAGAGTGGAACAAAAGAATAATAAAGGCACCTTGACTTTTCCTCATATGTAGCAGTGCATGGGATTCTTCCATCCTAAGTGCAGGACTCTGCACTTCTCCTTGTTGAACTTCATCAGCTTTCTTCTGGCCCAATCCTCTAATTTGTCTAGGACCCTCTGTATCCTATCCCTACCCTCCAGCGTATCTACTACTTCTCCCAGTTTAGTGTCATCGGCAAACTTGCTGAGAGTGCAGTCCACACCATCCTCCAGGTCATTAATGATAGGCCAGGCCCTATGAATAGTGCAATCATGCAGCCATGCCATCAGCTGTATACTTCTCCCTCTTCATAAATTCACAGCTTTCAAAGCCAGGCAGGACCATTCTGCTCACCAAGTCTGACCTCTGGCATAGCCCAGCCCAGAGAACCTCATCCAGTGATTCCTCAGTCAAGCACAGTAATTTATGGATAAACTAGAGCGAATATTTAGAAAGCAACATCCATTCTTGATTTAAAGACTGTAAGGGATGGTAAATCTACCGCATTTGTAGATACATTGTTCCAACCATTACAAATTTGCACCTTATTTATAATTTAAATTTATTTTGCTTCAGCTTCCAGCCAATGGATTTTCTTCTGCATTTGTCTGCTGGATTAAAGAGCCCTCTACTATTGGAAATCTCTTTCCTCTGAAGGTACTCGTAGACAGTGATCAAGTCACTGTTTCGTGATAAGCTACATATATTGAGACCCATTTGTTTCTCACTGTAATGCAGGTTTACCAAACCTTCAATTGTTCTTTTGTAAAACAGCTGCATCAATCCCTTTTATACCGTGTGGTCCTTTGTTTTCCCATTTAAGGACAGAAGAATTCCATGCACTGCTAAAGGCTGGACACCGACTGGCTAAGCGGCAGTTCAGCAGAAAAGGACCTGGAGATTATAGTGGATGGGAAGCTGGATACAAGTAAGCAGTGTGCCCTTGTTGCCAAGAAGGCTAATGGCATATTGGGCTGCATTAGTAGGAGGATTGCCAGCAGATTGAGGGAAGTGCTTATTCCCCTCTATTCGGCATGGTGAGGCCACTTCCGGAGTACTGCATCCAGTTTTGGTCCCCCTACCACAGTAGGGATGTGGACAAATTGGAGAGAGTCCAGCAGAGGGCAATGAAAATGATTAGGGGGCTGGGGCACATGACTTACGAGGAGAGGCTGAGGGAACTGGGGTTATTTAGTCTGCGGAAAAGAAGAGTGAGGGGGGATTTGATAGCAGCCTTCAACTACCTGAAGGATGGTTCCAAAGCAGATAGAGCTCAGCTGTTCTCAGTGGTAGGAGAAGATGGAAGAAGGAGCAATGGTCTCAAGTTGCAGTGTGGGAGGCATAGGTTGGATATTAAGAAAAGACATTTCACTAGGAGAGTGGTGAAGCATTGGAATGGGTTACCTATGGAGGTGGTGGAATCTCCATCCTTGGAGGTTGGGAGAGTCCTGGCTGGGATGATTTAGTTGGGGTTGGTCCTGCTTTGAGCAGGGGGTTGGACTAGATGACCTCCTGAGGTCTCTTCCAACCCTAATCTTTTATGATTCTATGAAGCAAACTCTTCCTCCAGCCACAAGCAAGGAAGGAAGAAAAACCAGTGGGCAAGCAGCAGGGCCGGCTTTAGCAAGTGCAGGGCCCAATTTGTACTCACTTGGTGGTGCTCCGGGTCGTTGGCGGCACTTCGGCAGCGGGTCCTTCACTCAAGGACCTGCTGCTGAAATGCCACCAAAGACCCAGAGCGAGTGAAGGGCCCGCTGCAGAAATGCTGCCAAAGACTCCCTGGAGCACTGCAAGGTGAGTAAAAATTAAAAAGGCACCAGCGCAGGGCCCCCTTAGGCTCCAGCGCGGGGCCCGATTCGGGGAATCAGGCGAATCAGCCTAAAGCCAGCCCTGGCAAGCAGATATGTGCTCATTGGCAGCAATTCTCTCTGGTGCCTCATCAGCATGCAGGGCTCTCTGACGATGTTCAGCATGGGCCACAGGAAGGGCAGGGAGTAGAGGCCTTGGGGGGCAGCCAGCTACTTGCCTAGGGATACTGGTGCCATCTATTCCCCCCTAAAGGCGGAAAAGTTGCTCCAAAGAAGTATTTCTGTGTCTCAGTGATAGATCATCCCTGGCAGGGAACTTCAGACTGAGAACTGCTTCAGCAGACCTTCCGCTTGGGAGTGGCCTGTGTCATAAACAGATAGCTAAGGGTTAATGTCTCTTTCACCTGAAGCACCTGACCAGAGGACCAATCAGGAAACCGGATTTTTTCAACTTTGGGTGGAGGGAATTGAGTGTCTAAGGTCTTTTGTTTTCTGCCTGCCTGCTTTCTCTGAGCTTTGGAGAAGTAGTTCTACTTTCTAGTCTTCTGTTTCCAAGTGTAAGGACAAAGAGATCAGATAGTAAGTTATATGGTTTCTTTTCTTTGGTATTTGCATGAATATAAGTGCTGGAGTGCTTTGATTTGTATTCTTTTGGAATAAGGCTGTTTATTCAATATTCTTTTAAGCAATTGACCCTGTGTTGTATCATCTATACAGAGAGAACATTTGTACTTATTTTTCTTTCTTTTTATATAAAGCTTTCTTTTAAGACCTGTTGGAGTTTTTCTTTACTTCAGGGAAATTGAGTCTGTACTCACCAGGGAATTGGTGGGAGGAAGGAATCGGGGAGATCTGTGTGTTGGATTGCTAGCCTGATGTTGCATTCCCTCTGGGGGAATAGGAAAGTACTTTTTGTTTCCAGGATTGGGAACAGAGAGGGAGATTCACTCTGTTTGGATTCACAGAGCTGGTGTCTGTGTATCTCTCCAGGAGCACCTGGAGGGGGGAAGGGAAAAAGGATTATTTCCCTTTGTTGTGAGACTCAAGGGATTTGGGTCTTGGGGTCCCCAGGGAAGGTTTTTCAGAGGGACCAGAGTGCCCCAAAACACTCTAATTTTTTGGGTGGTGGCAGCAGGTACCAGGTCCAAGCTGGTAACTAAGCTTGGAGGTTTTCATGCTAACCCCCATATTTTGGACGCTAAGGTCCAAATCTGGGACTAAGGTTATTACATGAGTGGCAGCTGGTGGGAGATAGACAGAACCCAGAAGCCAGTAGAAATATTATATTTTTCTTTTCTCTGCTAAGGGCTTTTTAGCAGAGAGAAGCAGTTGGTTTTAAAAGGGAACCAGAGAGAATTTTTTTTTCTGCTCTCTCTCGCAGTTTGTGGCTTGCATGTTAAGGGTCTTTTGTCATGCAATAGCCCTCCCATTAGGAGGCAAGTACCGGCACTTATATGCATGCAAATAAAGTGGTTTTTCTGGTTTCCCTTCATTGAACATTAGCTAGAGAGAGAAAAGGAAAATTAACTAAAGGCACTGTTGCTAGGCAGACTTCAGGAGGCAACAGAGAACCTGCAGTTCAGAAGATAAACACCGGAGGGCACCCCAACACAAGAAAACAGGAACCATGCCTTCTAAGGCAAAAATTGACGCCGAAGAACAAATCAAAGAAGCTGAACACAGGCGACAACTGGAAATAAAACAAAAAGAGATGGAGATGAAAGAAAGAGAAGAACAGATCAAAGAGGCAGCACACAAAAGAAAACTAGAAGAAGAAGAGATGGCCTACCGAAGGAAACAAGCAGAAGATGAGTTGGCCCACAGAAGGAAGCAAGAAGAAGAGGAGGCGGCCCACCACCGAGAAATGGAAAAACAACAAAAAGAGAATGAAGAGAAGGAAAAACAGAGAAAACATGAACTGGAGTTGGCAAAAGCTGGGCTGCCTGTGCCAGCCAACCCTAACAACCCGGCACCAAATATTGCTCCACAGCACCGAAAATTTCCCACCTACAAGGCAGGTGATGACACCGAGGCCTTCTTGGAAAATTTTGAAAGAGCCTGTCTTGGGTACAGCATTCCCGAAGACCAGTACATGGTAGAATTGAGGTCACAGCTCAGTGGACCTTTAGCAGAGGTGGCAGCTGAAATGCCTAAGCACCAAATGAATGACTATAAACTTTTTCTAACCAAGGCCAGATACAGGATGGGGATAACCCCAGATCATGCCCGTCGGCGCTTCAGAACCCAAAAGTGGAAACCAGAGGTGTCATTTCCCAAACACGCCTACTACATTGCAAAAAACTATGAGGCCTGGCTAACAGGAAACAACATTCAAACCTTGGAAGAACTGAACCTCCTCATACAAATGGAGCAGTTCTTGGATGGTGTTCCTGAAGACATCACACGGTACATACAAGATGGAAACCCCAAGAATATTGCTGAGGCGGGGGAGATTGGAGCCAAATGGATGGAACTGGCAGAAAGCAAGAAAGCTACTGTCAAGGGGAACGATTACCCCAGGGGGCACACAGACCATAAACCCTACAACCGAGGACAGCCAAAGACCCCACATACCACCCAAGTAAAGCCACAGATACCCTACCCTTCAACCTCACCAGTCTCCAGTAACTCACCTCGGCCCAGTGACCCATCAGATGGAAGATGCTTTAAGTGTAATGAACTGGGACATATCAAGGCCAAGTGTCCCAAGAACACCATGCGAGTGCAATTCATTACACCACCATCACACCAAAGATCCCCAGGCCCGGATGCCTCTCAAATACCCTTGGAGCGAAGGGAAAATTTGAGAGTGGGCGGAAAGAAGGTTACTGCGTGGAGAGACACGGGGGCACAAGTGTCAGCTATCCACCAATCCTTCGTTGACCCCAAATTCATCAACCCAAAGGCCAAAGTTACAATTTACCCCTTCATGTCACAAGCTGTAGACTTGCCTACAGCTCAACTGCCTGTCCAGTACAAAGGCTGGTCAGGAATGTGGACTTTTGCAGTCTATGACAATTATCCTATCCCCATGCTACTGGGGGAAGACTTGGCCAACCAGGTGAGGCGGGCCAAGAGAGTGGGAATGGTTACACGTAGCCAAACCAGGCAAGCTTCCAGACCCATTCCTGTTCCTGAACCGTCCACAGAGGCCCCGTCTGTGTTACCAGAGACCCAGACAGAGGTAGTGGACCCAGATTCCATGCCTACCACTGAAACAGCCACAGCATCTCCAGTCCCAGGCCCGGAACTGGAACAGCAACCAGCACCAGCAAGTGCAACCCCATCTTCAAACTCAACGCCAGAGGGCGCAAGCGAGCCATAACTGGCAGAAGCAAAAGACAACCATACCCAAAAGGCTCAGCCAGAGCCTAAAATACCCTCAGGTGCACCAGCGGAGAGCGGTTCACCAGCAACGGAAACAACCCCATCACCTACATCGCTTCCAGAGGGACCAAGCCCAAGTCCACAGTCTGAGGAAGAACTGGTGACCCCAGCCTCAAGGGAACAGTTCCAGACTGAGCAGGAAGCAGATGACAGCCTTCAGAAAGCTTGGGCGGTGGCCCAGAGCACCCCACCGCCTCTCAGCTCTTCTAATCGATCCCGGTTTGTTATAGACCAAGGACTTTTATACAAGGAAATTCTTTCTGGTGAACACCGGGAAAAATGGCAGCCGCAAAAACAGTTGGTGGTTCCAACTAAGTACCGGGAGAAGCTCTTAAGCTTAGCCCATGATCATCCCAGTGGCCATGCTGGGGTGAACAGAACCAAAGACCGGTTGGGGAAGTCCTTCCACTGGGAGGGGATGGGCAAGGATGTTGCCAAGTATGTCCGGTCTTGTGAGGTATGCCAAAGAGTGGGAAAGCCTCAAGACCAGGTCAAGGCCCCTCTCCAGCCACTCCCCATAATTGAGGTCCCATTTCAGCGAGTAGCTGTGGATATTCTGGGCCCTTTCCCAAAAAAGACGCCCAGAGGAAAGCAGTACGTACTGACTTTAGTGGACTTTGCTACCCGATGGCCGGAAGCAGTAGCTCTAGGCAACACCAGGGCTAACACTGTGTGCCTGGCCCTAACAGACATCTTTGCCAGGGTAGGTTGGCCCTCCGACATCCTTACAGATTCAGGGTCTAATTTCCTGGCAGGGACCATGGAAAAACTGTGGGAAACTCATGGGGTGAATCACTTGGTTGCCACCCCATACCACCATCAAACCAATGGCCTGGTGGAAAGGTTCAATGGAACTTTGGGGGCCATGATACGAAAATTCATCAACGAATTCTCCAATAATTGGGACCTAGTGTTGCAGCAGTTGCTGTTTGCCTACAGGGCTGTACCACATCCCAGTTTAGGGTTTTCACCATTTGAACTTGTGTATGGTCACGAGGTTAAGGGGCCATTACAGTTGGTTAAGCAGCAATGGGAGGGGTTTACGCCTTCTCCAGGAACTAACATGCTGGACTTTGTAAGCAACCTACAAAGCACCCTCCGACACTCTTTAGCCCTTGCTAAAGAGAACCTACAGGATGCTCAAGAAGAGCAAAAGGCCTGGTATGACAGACATGCCAGAGATCGGTCCTTCAAGGTAGGAGACCAGGTTATGGTCTTGAAGGCGCAACAGGCCCATAAGATGGAAGCCTCATGGGAAGGGCCATTCACGGTCCAAGAGCGCCTGGGAGCTGTAAACTACCTCATAGCATTTCCCAATTCCTCACTAAAGCCTAAAGTGTACCATGTTAATTCTCTCAAGCCTTTCTATTCCACAGACTTACAGGTTTGTCAGTTTACAGTCCAGGGAGAGGATGCTGAGTGGCCTGACGGTGTCTACTACGATGGGAAAAAAGACGGTGGCGTGGAAGAGGTGAACCTCTCAACCACTCTGGAACGTCTGCAGCGGCAGCAAATCAAGGAGCTGTGCACTAGCTTCGCCCCATTGTTCTCAGCCACCCCAGGACGGACTGAACGGGCATACCACTCCATTGATACAGGTAATGCTCACCCAATCAGAACCCCACCCTACCGAGTGTCTCCTCATGCCCAAGCTGCTATAGAACGGGAGATCCAAAACATGCTACAGATGGGTATAATCCGCTCATCTACCAGTGCATGGGCATCTCCAGTGGTTCTGGTACCCAAACCAGATGGGGAAATACGCTTTTGCGTGGACTACCGTAAGCTAAATGCTGTAACTCGTCCGGACAACTATCCAATGCCACGTACCGATGAGCTATTGGAAAAGTTGGGACGTGCCCAGTTCATCTCTACAATAGACTTAACCAAGGGGTACTGGCAAGTACCGCTAGATGAACCTGCCAAGGAGAGGTCAGCATTCGTCACCCATGCGGGGGTGTATGAATTCAATGTCCTTCCTTTCGGCCTTCGAAATGCACCCGCCACCTTCCAGAGGCTGGTAGATGGTCTACTAGCTGGACTGGGAGAATTTGCAGTTGCCTACCTCGATGATGTGGCCATTTTTTCAGACTCCTGGCCCGAACACCTACTACACCTGGAAAAGGTCTTTGAGCGCATCAGGCAGGCAGGACTAACTGTTAAGGCCAAAAAGTGTCAAATAGGCCAAAACAGAGTGACTTACCTGGGGCACCAGGTGGGTCGAGGAACCATAAACCCCCTACAGGCCAAGGTAGATGCTATCCAAAAGTGGCCTGTCCCACGGTCCAAGAAGCAGGTCCAATCCTTCTTAGGCTTGGCCGGATACTACTGGCGATTTGTACCACACTACAGCCAAATCGCTGCCCCACTGACCGACCTGACCAAAAAGACCCAGCCAAATGCAGTTAAGTGGACTGATGAGTGTCAAAAGGCCTTTACCCAACTTAAGGCAACGCTCATGTCGGACCCTGTGCTCAGGGCCCCGGATTTTGACAAGCCATTCCTAGTAACCACAGATGCATCTGAGCGTGGTATAGGAGCAGTGCTCATGCAGGAAGCAACAGATCACAACTTCCATCCTGTCGTGTTTCTCAGCAAGAAACTGTCTGAGAGGGAAAGTCACTGGTCAGTCAGTGAAAAGGAATGCTATGCCATTGTGTACGCCCTGGAAAAGCTACGCCCATATGTTTGGGGACGGCGGTTCCAACTACAAACTGACCATGCTGCACTAAAGTGGCTTCATACTGCCAAGGGGAACAACAAGAAACTTCTTCGTTGGAGTTTAGCTCTCCAAGATTTTGATTTTGAAATTCAACACATCACAGGAGCTTCTAATAAAGTTGCTGATGCACTCTCCCGTGAGAGTTTCCCAGAATTCAGTAGTTAAAAAGTGTTCTTAAAATGTAGAAGTCTGTTAGTTATATACTTAGGAGTATATGTAAAGGTGTATGTGTTGTATTAATCTGTTTATTTTCAAGTTCTAGAAGGAAATCGCCGCCAGTGAGCTTCCCCACTGTCTGCAATTTGGGGGGCGTGTCATAAACAGATAGCTAAGGGTTAATGTCTCTTTCACCTGAAGCACCTGACCAGAGGACCAATCAGGAAACCGGATTTTTTCAACTTTGGGTGGAGGGAATTGAGTGTCTAAGGTCTTTTGTTTTCTGCCTGCCTGCTTTCTCTGAGCTTTGGAGAAGTAGTTCTACTTTCTAGTCTTCTGTTTCCAAGTGTAAGGACAAAGAGATCAGATAGTAAGTTATATGGTTTCTTTTCTTTGGTATTTGCATGAATATAAGTGCTGGAGTGCTTTGATTTGTATTCTTTTGGAATAAGGCTGTTTATTCAATATTCTTTTAAGCAATTGACCCTGTGTTGTATCATCTATACAGAGAGAACATTTGTACTTATTTTTCTTTCTTTTTATATAAAGCTTTCTTTTAAGACCTGTTGGAGTTTTTCTTTACTTCAGGGAAATTGAGTCTGTACTCACCAGGGAATTGGTGGGAGGAAGGAATCGGGGAGATCTGTGTGTTGGATTGCTAGCCTGATGTTGCATTCCCTCTGGGGGAATAGGAAAGTACTTTTTGTTTCCAGGATTGGGAACAGAGAGGGAGATTCACTCTGTTTGGATTCACAGAGCTGGTGTCTGTGTATCTCTCCAGGAGCACCTGGAGGGGGGAAGGGAAAAAGGATTATTTCCCTTTGTTGTGAGACTCAAGGGATTTGGGTCTTGGGGTCCCCAGGGAAGGTTTTTCAGAGGGACCAGAGTGCCCCAAAACACTCTAATTTTTTGGGTGGTGGCAGCAGGTACCAGGTCCAAGCTGGTAACTAAGCTTGGAGGTTTTCATGCTAACCCCCATATTTTGGACGCTAAGGTCCAAATCTGGGACTAAGGTTATTACAGCCTGTCAGACCACAGCTGGGCTAGGGGCCCTATGCAGCAGGGCCAGGGGATCACAGCTCTGGCACCTCCTCTGACCTTCACTGGTGAAACTGTTCTCACAGCCCTGAAGAGATCTTGTAGGAAAACAAGGAGAGGTCCAACAGCAACAGGGAGACTGGGGGCAGTGGGGAAGTGAGTGCTTGGGCAGTGAGGAAATCACGAGCAGCAGAACAAACCCTGCAGGTCATAGAACTGTGAGCACTCGGGCTGGCTCCAGCGCCAGCTGAAGTAAATGGTAAGGTTCCCACCAGCTTCCATGGAGGTTTGGTCAACTTCCTGCTGCACCTTGCTGCTTGCTGAGCCCTTAAGCCTCTGGGTGAGTGAGACTAGAGGAGAGTCATCGGCCTCAGACCCTGTGAGCGGTGGCATGGAGGCTTGGCTGTGCACAGGCCCCCTAGAGCCTCTGGGCATAGGCAGTGCCATGGAGAATATGTAAAGATCAGAGCCAGTGAGGAATGACTCATTCCTGCAGTTGCGACAGGGCACCATTAAACCGAGCGCATGTGTGGAAATGGGGGCTGATTTATGGAGCCAGGCAGCAGCCGGCATGAATTAAACATGGCGGCTGAGATGTGGCTGCTCCATGCTACGGGCCGTAGATCAAGTCAGGCTCCCCAGCACCCCAGCTGCTCGTCCAATCATTCAATCAGTGGGAGCAAGGCTGGGGCAGGCGAGCGGCGAGTTGCTCAGGTGTTGCAGTATGATAGCTCAGCCTCTGGCAGTGTACCACGCAGGCCACACACTATGCCTCAGAGCAGAGCAGCTGGCTGGGGGAAGATGCTGGGGAAAGCAGAGCTGCGTCCCATTATTATTATTACTCAAGTCATTTGTACTGTATTAGCAGCCAGGGCCAGCAGTGAGACTGACGCTGACAGTGCTCTCCAGGGCAGCAGGGCAGGGGGCTTTGGAGGGCTGGGTGGGGAGCACAGGAACAGGCGGTTCAGTGAGTGCGCTGGGCAGGTGCCTCGCGGTGCATGCTAGAACAGCTGCAGAGCTGGGGCTCAGCACTTGTGATGCATCACAAGACGCTAGCAGGGCGCTAGGCAGTGTACTGCCCCCACTGGTCAGGATCTGCTATTGCGCATTGAGCTCCGTAGAGGGAAAGCCGGATATGCCACACAGGCCCAACTTGTTCTGGTCTCCCTGGTTTTGGCAGGCCAGCTCCTCCCTCTGGGGCCCAGCTGAAGCTAGAATCATCATCAGAGGGAAGCACAACACCTGGCACTGAAAAGTCCCATTCAGCTGGTTCACTGGGTTTGGGGGTTTACATCTCTCAGGCCATTCCTATGCCCCGCAGCCATGAAACCAGTGGGAAGCCCATTGTGCCCAGCCAAACGAGGGTCTCTGTGACCTCTAAACAGCCAAGCTGCATGTGTCATAGTCTATCTGTTCTCAGGCCCAGGTGCTCAGTGCCAGCACTCTGCCTGCGAAGAGCACAAAGGGAGCATCGCCCACCAAGAGTCAAGGTCTGCAGGTTTAGTGGACACAGTGTTCAAAAGATTCACAAATTTTAACATCCATGATTGTTCACGGAACCGTGCCCCAGCAGGTGCATTAGCCTCCGTTTGCCATTCATTAGGCTCTGCTGGAAAAGTGTCAGTTGTCCAAAAAGTCAGCAAGAACAATACCATGTGACTAAGGTTTGCCAATGCCGTGAGAACACAAGAACTCCTGGACTGGATCAGATTCGAGTTCCATCTAGCCCAGTTTTCAACAGTGTGGTCATCAGTAGGCCCTTCCCAGGACAGTAAAGCACCCACAATAGCTATGTGGGAAAATCTGCCCCCCACATTAGGGCTCATCCTGGTCTCTAATAGTTAGAGATCAGCTAAAGGCCTGACGCATGGGGTTTAAAATAAATGAGAATAGATAGATAGATAGATAGATAGATAGATAGATAGATAGATAGATGACCAATCATACATCACAAATAATGAACAGGGAATAAATAAAGACTGCACATTGTTTACCTAAACTCTGGGATGAATAATTAAGAATAACTAAGACATGACAGGAATCAGCATCAGTTCCTGAATGATTCCTGCAGAGCAAAGGGTTCATGATCTGCCCTCACTTGTCCCAGTCAGACCAGGGATGGAGGCACAGCAAAAGGCAAGCTCCTTCTGTCCCTATGCCTCCCAACACCCCTCTGAAAATCACGTCCAGCTGAAAAGTGCTCATGGTTAGCAGGTTGTGGGCACGGTAGGAGATGTTATTTACCAAACTGATTTCAGCATTTAATTATGGAGCATCAGCTTTTCCCCTTTGCTACTGCAATGCCCAGCCCAACTTTGGCAGGATGTGCTGTGCTGTCTGGATCCCTGCCCACAATCCACTTCATTGCTTTCCCCATCACAGCTCATCACATGGACAGGGATTTAGAAGGGAAAAGCAAGAGGCAGTGGAATCCCCGGATGGTGCTTTCCCAGCCACCAGAGCAGCAAAGTCCTGCTCCAAACAAACAGCGACCTCTATATGTCCTTTGGCTTCTGCTGCAACCTGACAGCTAAGAGATCCCTACCTGTGTAGAGCGAAGGCCCAGCAGGGCTGACTTCCAGCCCCAGAGATGAGAGCAGCAAAAGGCAGTGAACTCACCAGGAGGACTGGGCTGGCCTAGATTTAAAGGAGATGGGACTCAGACGAGCAGGAGTTTCTTCCTAAAGTCAGAAGAGATCAAACCATCCCCAGAGCAGCGAATTCCACTGTTGCAAGCAGAGCAGTAATGCATGTTGGCAGCAGCCAGAAGGCGAAAGGGTAGGTTACAAGGGAGACTATTTCTGTTGATACCCACAGAACAAGCACCAACACGCAATCCCCTTCCCCGCCATCCCCCGCCCCCACACACAAGTCCACTGCTCAGCTCTCTAGCTCTCGTAAGGTTTCCTGAAGTGCTGACCAGCTGCACTGGGGTGTATTTTCAGAAGTTGAGGGGTGGGGGGAAGGAAAGTTGTGTCAGCATATAAAAATTCTCTGTCCCAAGCATCATCATGAACGAGAAAAACTGGGCAACAATTGCTTTCTTAATGACCGTGTCTGAAGCCAGGGGCGGGGGAATGGAAGACATACTGAAGCACATAGACCTATGAAAAGTTAGGGGCATGGGGCAAACCAAGGTATCGGGTGGGGGGCAACTGCCTCCTGTGCCGCATAGCAAACAATGCCCCACTGTGTTCCCTAAACGCAGAGAGGTGCTCCCATTAATCTCAGTCACTGAGTAGGCAGGGGCTCTCCACAGCTCCTCCTCCTTGGTTGATGGAGCTCCCCTTTCTTGATTCAGTCTGCAGTAACCACTGCCTATGCCTACCCCAGCCCCCCACACTCAGAAACATGCCTGCATGCACCATTCACAGGCTCACCACTCACACGTGCACTCATTGCTATGTGGCCATGCAAATGAGTGCTATCCAGGACAAATTGTCTTCGGCAAAAGACCCAGGGTTGATGCTCGCACCACAGTCTTTGGCCTCCCGCTGATGAGTCTATGAACCGATGATCCTAATAAAGCACTGTGAGATGTGCTGGGACATTCCAACTTGCTGCATATGGATCCACGATGCTGGGCACTGTACATACGTGGGCAGGCTTGGTCCTACCCCTAGGTGCTTGCAATCTAATCTAAGACATGGATCAGGACGTGAGATCAGACGGGGGAGGGCTGTAATAGGATTGTGCAGTTACATTGTAGCCCTGGCCTATGTTTCTGGTTCCAAATGAGACAAAAGGTTTTTATGAAACGAATAAACATCTGCTCTCTCCAGCCAGCCCTGCCCAGCCAGCAGAGAGGAAGGGGCTGATATTGGGAAGGTGGCCCTGCAGATGAGGGTGTTAAGCTGGGGACTGGAAGGAAGAGAGGTCAGTGGAGCAGCACAGGGTGCTGCGTAAGAGGCACCGGGAAGGAAGGTCAGGCATGTTTGGGGTGGAGCTGACATGCTTTGAGGAGAAAAGAGCATTCACCACTAAAGCGAACATTGGAGGTGGGGGGTGGTGTAGAGGCGGGAACAGAGACGCATGCTGTGCTCCATGGCCCAGCTATGAGAAAGCACCTACACGCAGCAGCCGGAGGAGAACTGCTCCTACCTGAACTGTTACAGGCAAGCACCCTACGGCTCCATCATTCCCTGCCCCGGAGGGCGGGACAATACGCTGACTCTGACTTCATCAGATTTCCGCGTAACTCACAAGAGGAGAGCTGTGCCCTCTAAGGGCTTTTGGCATCAAGTTGCTTCTGCATGCGGCATCCCCTGACCCTCTGGAGCAGGCGTGCTCCACTCCCCCGAGCCAGAAGGCCCCTCTGCCAGCAGGGGCAACAGGTTTGGATAATTTTTAGTGGCGCCCAGAACAGGTCCAAGTGCCCTCCCTCCCCTCCAACCCCCAACCTGCCTTGTAAGCCAATATATATTTTTTAAAATAATGTAAAAATGGACTTGAAACAGTAAGTGTTTGACAGTTTCCCATATTGCACAATGTGGGAGTTGGGGGGGTGGAATGAGGGCTCTGGCTGAGGGTGCGGGCTCTGGGGTGGGGCTGGGGATGAGGGGTTTGGGGTGTGGGAGGGGGCTCAGGGTTAGGGCAGAGCATTTGGGTGCAGGGCTGAGGGCTGTGGGGTGGGGCCAGGGATGAGGGGTTCAGGAGGGGGCTCAGGGCTGAGGCAGAGGGTTGAGATGCAGGGAGGTGAGGGCTCTGGCTGGGGGTGTGGGCTCTGGGGTGGAGCAGGGCTGGGGATGAGGAGTTTGGGGTGCAGGCAGGCTGCCCCAGGGCTGGGGCCAGAGTGGAGGCCACAGTCCCCCCAGCGCTCTCCCTGCCAGCAGCAGCGAGCTCTGGGGGAAGGGCCCCCTAGCAGCACACTCACCCGGCACCGGCACTGCACTTGCTCCTAGGGGCCAGACCCCTCTCAGGTCCAGGAAGCCCCATTGCCTCCCCTAACGTGGGTATCAGGGGGGAGGGGGCTGCCATCATATGTGGCCTCCTCCCCTGCTGCAGCCTGCTGCCCCTCACCGTAGCCCCACGGGGGATGGGGCTGCCCCTTGCCCAGCATGGGGATGGAGCGGTGGCTGCAGGTAGGGGCGCGGATCACACAGTCGGACACTCGCCCAAGCCCCAGCAGCTGCTCAGGTGAGGCCCCGACTCCGTCTCCCAGGGGGTCCCGGGACAGGGGAGGGCTGCCAACCGTGTGTGCACCTCCTCCCCTCCTCCCTCCACAGGTGCAGCAGCCGCCTCAGCCTGCCGCCGGCGCCACTCTTGTGTTGTAGGCAGCAGCGGCCGGCGGCGGTGGTGAGGGAGCACAGTGTGGAGCAGCAGGGCAGCCACCGCTTGACGCAGGGACACTCCGGAGCCCAGGGGAGGGGAGGCGCATGGGGGCAGCAGCAGGGCCCTCCCTAGCTATTCTGGGGCCCTACGCAGCCCCCCCCCCGTGGGGGGGTCCAGGCCTCTGCAGGAGTAGGGGGGCTGGCTTGAGGGGCAGGGGGGAACCACCCCCCCAGTACACACTGGTGGTGCAGGGGTGGGAAGAGGTGGGGCAGGGGCTGGAACAGTATGCAGTTTCCTGGTGCCCTACGCAGCTGCGTACTTTGCGTATGGGTAAGGGTGGCCCTGGGTGGCAGGCAGGGTCAGGGGAGAGACCCGGCTCCGAACACTGGTGGAGCCAGGCCCCCATGCCTTGAATATTCCTGAAGCCCAGGCGCCATGGGCCCATACAACTCACCACCCCTCTCTGCCAGCCCTGCTGCTCCTGTGGGGAAGCCCAGAGCATGGGGTAGTTCATATTCCCAGACTGCGGCACACGAAGGATTGCTTCCACTGGAAGCAAGGCACAGGGGGAAGGTTTCCAGCCCAGTGGCAGTGGAGATCTTCAGAGGAGTGCTAGGGAAGGAGGAGTCAAGTCCTAGGGCCCTCAGTGACAGTTCGGGGCCAGCCCTGAGGAGTGAGTGATGCGACTCCACACGGAGCATTTTACTACACCTGAGCGGCCATTCTCAGCGCCAGGGGAGCTGCAAACTGATTAGTTAGTTTGCAGCCCCAGGGTTCCCACTTAAATTTGCGGCAAAAACAGACCACAGGAATCTCATGGTGACTCCCTTCTTTACCCCAAGCAGTGCGGTTTTCCTGTTTTCTTACTGAAAGAAGAAAACCACGAAATTTGGCCATCAGACCATTGCTCAGCCCCAGCCACACTCTGAGATCTGGTGGACCTGGCCAGAGATTCCAGTCTGTAACTCCACAACCAGTGTGCCTGCTGTGGGGGCTCCTCCAGAAATGGTGAAACGGGGCCCAAATCAAACTCACAGCTTGAAACTGTGAAGGGGACAGAAACCCTGATCCACAGTTTACAGCTCAGATCCTTCTTGCCTACAGCCAAGGTAGGATTGTCAGGTGTCCAGTTTTTTGCCAGAACGCCTAGTTGATTAAAAGTCCATTAAAAGTATGGTTGGCGCGGGGCTGGCAGGCTCCCTACCTGGCTCCTCGCGGCTCCCCGCCACTCCCAGCAAGCAATGACACGTCCCTCGGCTCCTAGGTGGAGAGACAGCCATGGCAGCTCTGTGAGCGACCCCAGCACTGCCCCAAGCACCAGCTCTGGAGCTCCCATTGGCCAGGAACCAATGGGAGCTGCAGGAGCAGTGTCTGCAGGCAAAGGCAGTACACAGAGCCCCCTTGCCCCTCTGCCTAGGAGCCGAAGGACATGTCGTTGCTTGTGGGGAGCCGCCAAAGGTGAATGCCACCTGGAGCCCCTTCCCATGCCCAAACCCCCTGCCCCAGCCTGATCCCCCTCCTGCACCCTGAGCCCCTTGGCCCCAGCCTGAGGACTGCTCCTGCATCCCAAATTCCTCATCCCCAGCCCCACCCAGAGCCCACACCCCCAGCCCAGAGTCCATACCCCCTTCCACACCCCAACCCTGTGCTTCAGCCCCCTCCCACATGCTGAACTCCTCAGCCATACACCCCAGCCTGGAGCACCCTTCTGCACCCTGAACCCCTCATCCCTGGCCCCACCCCAGAGCTGGCAACCCCACCAAAGCTCTCACCCCCCTGCCCCCTGCCCCAGCCAGGGGAAAATGAGCGAGTGAGTGAGGGTGGTGGAGAGCGAGTGACAGAGGGAGAGGGGATGGCATGACAAGGTGGCAGGGCCTTGGAGAAGGAGTGGAAAGTCGGTGCCTGTGGCTGTAACTGTTGTCTGGGACTTTCTGTCGCAGGTGAATGTCCCATCTTGGGCTCTGAGAGCTATTTGGTGTCCTCGCTGCAAGAAACTCTCGCTTTGGGGCTCACTCACTAACCAGGGGAGCTTTGCTCTTTGTCTCATGCCATAAAATAAAGTGTTTGTCACCCCCTTTTCCAGAGGATCAGTGCCTAGGTTTGAAATCTGTCTCCCCTGCCAACAGAAAGTTCTCCTGCTCCCACGTATGTCAATGGAGTCAAAAGTCCCTGCTTTTATCACTGTCTATGATAGTGTCTGAGTGTTGGCAAGAGCTCAGGTCTGGCTTACACTGGAACTTTTCACTCATAGAATTATTTGGGGGGGGAGTGTTACCAGAATAGTTATACTAGTAAGAGCCCGAGTGTGGACACAGTTATACTGGGATGAGCTGCTTATAGCTGTATAGCTATTCCTCTTCCCATATGGGAGCAGCTAAACTGGAATAATGCAGCTTTATTACCAATGCAATTGCCCCCACGCTAGTGGTACAATTAAAGAGGTGCAACGTCCTAGCATAGACAAGGTCTCAGAAAGCTGGTGTCGATATTTTCTTTAAACTCCTCAAATCTGAGACATTGGGCTGCATTCTTCCCCGCCTGGCGCTTGGTGGCGCTGTTCACATCTGTGCCAGGTCAGTGTGAAACACTAGTGTTGTGATCTAGTAGGGTTTGCACTCCCTTGCACCGGGGGATGTGAGCACACAGGGCTGGAGAATCAGACCCACTGAGCTTCAGGTCTCTGCAAGCGTGGAGCACCAAACAAATACATGCATGCATAAACACTCCTCTGGGGAGGGAAGAGTTAATCCGTAGTTTCTCTTAAAATGGCAAAACTCCAGCAGGCAGGGCTGGCTGGTTCTGTGCAGCTGAAGTTAAAGCGGGATTGGTCTGTCTGATAGACCCTCCCTGCCAGAAGAGGAAGATGCCTTTGTGAGCAGTTTATGCAGAATAGATCCCCTGCGCAAGGAGGCACTGGCTGTTTGCTCCAGATAGGATTTACATGAGATGAATAGAGTGTAATCCTAGAGCAGCTCATCTGGAAACGGACCACGTGAGAGGCAAACGTCTTACTGGCAGCCCTTCCCCCACCACGGCCCCCTTGTATGCAGAAAGGGAAAGCCCCTCTCCCCTTCCTTCTAGGAATGTCTGGCCTGCAAAACTCCTCAGCCAGGGACCATCTGCTCCAAGGGCAGCCCCTCCCCCTCCAGCCCCAGCACAGCCTGCCAGTGGGTTTGCAAACAAAGGCAGCACTTCAAGGCTGCTGCTTTGAGCCCCCTGCAGTAAAAGAAGGGAGGAGTTGGGGGTGGGGATGGGCGAAGGACCCCAAGGGGCTTTAGGGGCAGTTGGACCCAGCAGACTTCTCATTTGGGCAGCTGCTTCTAGCACTAGGTCTGGGGAGCATATTGCTGCCCCATGTGGTGCCACCAATGGGGCAATAAAGACACCAAGTCCTAGGACCAGACCCTGTGTGACGGGTGACTAGGGACGCGTCACAGCAGCCCTATGCCCATGGGGTTTCTAGCATGGCCAGGGCTAGGGGAGACATGACCACTGGGGTTCAAGGACTAAGGCGGGGGGCTGAGCTGGGATCCCTCTGTGCAGTTCCTTATATAAGGACAGGGCAGCCCTGGGTGAGGGAAAGCTGAGACTGCTCTTGACCTCCAACCCCTTAGTGGTTGGAGAAGGAATTCCCTCTTGCACTGAGGGACAGCTTTTAGGAAGTTTTAAGAAATGTGGGTTGTGTGATCAGGAATCCACTGAGTTTTCAGTCCTTGAGACAATTGATGAGACACTTCCTAGCACTCAGTGGGCTACCACAGCAACTCCGGTTTGTTCCCTGTCTAATGTGGTGTGTGCAGTGTGCAGCCTAAGGAAAGGGAGCTGGGGCTTAGTTTAAAGTGCATTTCTCAGTGTTGTCACATCTGAGAATATTTGGTACTTTTCTTCAAGTCAAGTTATTTTATGAGACTCAATTTTCCTTCTTTCTTTCTTGTTTCCTTCCTGGTTGCAGAGAAAGGCCTGAAAGTGTGACCGGCCCACCCCTCGGCTCTGAAACAAGAAGACAAATTAATAGAATCCCACACTACTGTTTTTTAATCTAATTATTTTTAAGCCAATCTCATGATTTTGGGGGCCTGACTCATAGTTCTTTAAATAATTTATTTTTGAATGTAAAAATGGCAGTATGGGGCTCAGTGATTATTTTCTATTAAATGCTCCAAATTATACATGGCTGGCTACCAGGGGAAGAGGAGGGCATTAAACTGCCAGACCCATGAGCTCCCCTTGGGATCTGAGAGTCAAGCTGATCTCTTTCCTTGTCACTCATTCTCAGCAGTAACTGAGTTCTTCAGGCCCAGTTAGGCCCTTGGTGGTATCTGTGCCACCCCATAGGCTTGGGGAGACTGACCCTTAGTAAACAGTTCTGTTAATGATGCATAAGAAGGAATAGACCCCAGCTTCCTCCCTGTTGGTTCGGCAGGGCTAGAAGGAGCACAAAGCAATAGAAATGTACTTTTCTCACTGAAGTCAACAGATCTGACTCTGAATACACACAGCTGGGCATAAAGGGACTGCAGTGCAGGGGTGAATTCCCCCAAGGAGCACCTCTGCTGAGTAAGAAGGGGCCATTGTTACACAGTCATTTTTTAGAAGAAGAACTGCTCTTTAAAGACATTTGGCTTTGCATTATGAATAGTTAAAGGTCACACACTGAGCATGGGCAGTTCGTTATTTTCCAAACATCAAAGTGTGATGCAAATATTTCCAGGTGTGAATATTTATCTGATCATTCAAACAGCTGCCAGCGAGTGTAGCTAACTTCACAATCAGATGACTCCGGAGGTTGGAGCTGGAGTCTTTAGGCACTGTATAATTCTGCAAACATAGTCCCTATAAAGAGCTTTGATCATTCCCTCAGGTTGAGTACTGCTCAACAACATCCTCTCCCAGTTAACAATAACCCTCCTTAGCTCTCCAGCTTGTCACTCATGCTGCGGTTTATAGAATGCTAAAGCCCAAGGCACAGTGAACACAGATAATGCAGCTGTAGATGGATGAATGCATTTTGAGGTGGATAATTGCTGGGCGGTTGGACTTGGGGGAGGCCCAGTCGTGCTCCAGCTGACTTCAATGATCGTTAGGCGGGTGAGTTAGTGCTGTAGCCAGAGGTGAGTGCTAACAGAACATTGTGTAATAACTTTGTGAGTGACATTGGACTGAAATTCTTCCTGCTCTCTCCAACTTAGCACCCTGCAGTCCATCATTTGTACTTTACTGAAGTGCCCGGGAAAGGGGGCGAGTGGTAGCATATGAGTAGGACCCTCACAAAAATATCAGGCATGTTATCCAGGGTGCTATCCCCATGAATGCATTTTCAATCTATACGTAAATTGTTGTTCACCCACAAGGCAGAGGAAAAGCTTTGTCCATGTCTTACACTTGATACCCACAGAAATAGCAAAGTAAAATCTATTTGCAAACAGGGCCGCCCGGGAGGGGGCAGGTGGGGCAATTTGCCCCAGGCCCCGGGCCCCTAAGGGGCCCCCATGAGAGTTTTTCGGGGTCCCTGGAGCGGGGTCCTTCATTCACTCCGAGGACCCCGGAAAACTCTCATGGGGCCTGGGCCCCCGGATCTTCTTCCGCTCCAGGTCTTCGGCGGCGTGGGTCCTTCCGCCAGGGCAGAAGGAGCCCCTGCTGCCAAATTACCGCCGAAGCGGGACCCACAGCTGAAGTGCCGGGTTGTTATGGTGTGTTTGTGTATGTGTGTAGGTATTCATATATTTGTGATGCTAAAGCTGGAGTTATAATTCTGGTCACAAAGATGGATAATTTTTCAAAGTAGAATACCTTTTAGGCTGAAAGTTCATGAAAGAAATGATCAGAGACAGAAATAGGGTGAAAAGTCCAATGAATATAAGCCAGCTGGGTTTTGTAAAGAGAAATGGTATACATTAGAGCTTGCAAACATATCCTCATGCTTCTTTTGTATTCGCTTTCCACAAACATTCAAGTGATTGAGTTTTACTAGCACAAATGTTGGCAGAAAGTGAATTTCAAAGCTTCATGCATGAGTATCCATGGAAACTGAATTTTAAATTTGTACATGCAAGTATTTGTATCAGAAGTGCTTTGCATGGTCATCCAATCAGGGAACAGAAACAACACGATGGCCAACTGACCAATCACAATTAAGAAACACAGCTTGAATTTCACATATCGCATACATACAGCAAACATCAATCCACAGAACGAAAAAAAGAAATGTGAAAAAACTTGCATCAAATCACCATCTGCTTGTGAATATTCCACAATGAGCAAATGAGTCGGACTCACTGGATAAATGATTCATTGTGGATTATTCGCTTGGTTCTAATGGAGATCTGGCACTAGACATTTAGATAGCAGGATGATAGACAATTTCAGAAATAGATATCTGTCTAGGTGCCATGTGGGTGTCCATCGAAGACAGACAGATTTCTGTATGGCAGCTGGACTCTGTGGTGATGATATCCATGTAATACATTCCTTTTCCTCTGCATCCATAAGAAAAACTGGGGAGTCCTGTGACACATTGCATTTATTTTGCCCCTTTCACTGTGTCATTCATCCCCTGCCCTAATCTATCTCCCTCTGGTCTAGTGTTAATGGTCCAACCTCAGAGCAGCTTCCTAATAGCTGCCATTATACTGATAAAGATAGCTCCTGTGTCTCTCCCCACACGAATGGGGCTCCGTGGATGGAGGATTCAGTAATATGCTGAGGCCAGGGAAGGCTGGTGGGGCAAGATGCTCTCAGATTATCTTGATACTGTTCCCAGCTGGTCCCCAGGCCTCCTGGAGCTAGTAACTCACAGAGACCACATTTATCAGAAGAGGCTTGTGACTGTGAGTGACTCTGTGTTTGGGTGCCCAGCTTCGGTCTCAAAATGGCATTTCCCAAATTAGGGGAGAATTTGGCATTGAATTGGGGGCACCAGGAGTGGAGGAGGGAAGGATCTGTGTAGCCAGCTCTGAGGGAGCTCCCTGCTTTGGGCTATGCACGGCCCCCCTACTGCAGTAGTTTTGGGTGTAGTGGATGATGATTTGGCCCATTCTGGGTTTTCTTAATGGGAAACAAAAGGAAGAGACAAAGCAGAGGAAAAACACGAAAAAGGAAAAGCTATCTAAGGCGAAGCACTAAGTAGTGCAGTACAGGGTTGTGCAACTGTGTTTTGTCCAGCTCTGTACCAATGTTACCTCTGTCCATACGCAAACCGTCCATCTCTAGCATTGCAGACTTGCACAAATGTGGGTTGTGCAATCCACACTGTGGCCAACCATTGCACAACTCAAATCTGAGTCAAAATTCTGTACTGCTCATAACAACACAGGGTCTTATACACAGGCTGTACAGTCACCAGCAGAGACGGAAGCAGAGGCTTTCAGCCCCAGAATCACAGACCCCCACCAGCAGAGCTGGAGGGGAAGTACCTTGACTGAGGATGTACAATCACTGGGGTGAGCCACCAGGAGACATGAGGTCTACATAAGTCAGTGTTATTGCAAACTAATGAGGATTAGACAAACTGGCCTCAGCATCTGAGGGCTATAGGAATTCAAGCTCCATTTTGGAATGAGCCATGGCCACAGATACCTGGGACCAGCATGTCTACTGGGGGCGCATGTCACACACTGCCTAGTGTGTGCGATCACAGCACCTGCCCCCAGACTACATGGCCTGCTATGAGCTCGTACGCTCAGAAACTTTCCTGTGGTGTAACTTGGAGAGCCCTGTGCTGCTGGGGCTAATAGCTCAATCCTCAGTGACGGTCATTGTGCCCATCTGGCCTCCGTGCATTACATGGGCAGGCAGAATTTCTAGTCACTTCTTTTTATTTATAACTCCTGCCTATTTAGCAAAGCGACTGTCCCTCGCTCAGCACTTGGGGGAGTGAGGTGCCAACCTGCAGTGTACCAACTAGAATCACCCATAACTCCATCTTACTGCAGTTTTTGCCTTGGAATGGAGATCCGAGAATCGGGGCTGGGGGAAAGAGATATTTCTGGTTTACGTAGGAGTTTGCTCCCCAGGTAAATTTCCAGATGGTCAAAGCTCAGGGGGCAGAGGAGAAGCTCCTTAAACACAAGCACCTGATTGGCCTCTCCCTTTCACTGAGGTAACTCAGCGTGTATGATGAGAAGTCAATGGAGTCACTCAGGGGACAGATTGGTTTGAGCAAGAAGGGAATCAGGCCTGAGGTTATTTTAAAAAAGCTGCCTAGGTATTAGCGATATTGGCATCATTTTTAGTTAACCAGTGGAACAACCTGGGGTGGATTCTCCATCACCTGGAGTCTATAGGTCAGGACTGGGTGTCGCAGCTCTAGCTCAGCTGTAAGCTTTGGACTGGATGCAGGAAGCCCTAGCTGAGGTTTTGGGGCCTGTGACCTACAGGAGGTCAGAGTGGGTGATCCGAATTGTCCCTTCTAGTTTAGACTCGCAGGGCCTATGAAATCATTGTCTTTGGTCTCTGCAAAATGAAGGCCAAAGCAACGTTCAAATCCCAGCAGCCCCTGCAGCCAGGGGCAGCTTCAGGCCCCAGCACGCCAAGCGCGTGCTTGGGGCGGCATGCCACGGGGGGTGCTCTGCCAGTCGCCGGGAGGGCCGCAGGCAGGCTGCCTTCAGTGGCATGCCTGCAGAGGGTCCTTTGGTCCCACGGCTCCGGTGGACCTCCGGCAGGCGTGCCTGCGGAGGGTCCGCTGGTCCTGCGGCTTTGGTGGAGCCGCAGAACCAATGGACCGTCCACAGGCACGCCTGAAGGAGGTCCACCGAAGCCGTGGGACCGGCGACCGGCAGAGTGTCCCCCACAGCATGCCGCCGTGCTTGGGGCAGTGAAATGTCTAGAGCCGCCCCTGCCAGCAGCCCCTTAGTTCACACTCCAGCCTTTCCACTGATTTGCACCCACCTGCCGGCCCTGTTCATGTGAGGGGACTCAGCGCACAGGGAACGGGACTCAGTATGAGGGAATCTGCAAGCAGGGACGACTCCAGGTTTTTTGCTGCCCCAAGCGTGGCAGAACTGGCGCTCTGTTACCCAAGGGACAGAGCAGCAGGAAGCTCCCACATGATGCTGTGGGCTCCCCAACTGGTCCCTGGCATATTTGCTGAACACACATTTTCCTAATGCAACAAATTACAGGGAAAGCATCTTGACACTGACTTTACCCTCAGCACGATGAGTAGGGTTAAGCAACACAGAGTGGCAATCACCTTGTAAAGGACCTGTGAGTGCCACACAAGCCAATACAGATCGTTACCCTGGATTCACCAGCTTCAGCCACAGCTCTGGGACCTACACTGGGTAACAGTGCAGGGAGCTGAGACCATCCCTGCAAACAGGGCCCGATTCGAATACCTGGCGGCAATCCGGGGCTTCGGCGGCACTTCGGCAGCAGGGGGTCCGGTCCGGGTCTTCCGCGGCACCGAAGGACCCCCCGCCGCTGAAATGCTGCCGAAGACCCGAAGCGGACTCTTCTACCCCACCCACCCCGCTGAAATGCCTCCGAAGACCCGGAGCGGACTCTTCCACCCCACCCCCCGCCGCTGAAATGCCGCCGAAGACCCGGAGCGGACTCTTCCACCCCACCCACCCCGCCGAAATGCCTCCGAAGACCCAGAGCGGACTCTTCCCCCCACCCAACCCGCCGAAATGCCGCCGAAGACCTGGAGCGGACTCTTCCCCCCACCCCCTGCCGCTGAAATGCCGCCGAAGACCCGGAGCGGACTCTTCCACCCCACCCACCCCGCTGAAATGCCGCCGAAGACCCGGAGCGGACTCTTCCACCCCACCCAACCCGCCGAAATGCCGCCGAAGACCTGGAGCGGACTCTTCCACCCCACCCACCCCGCCGAAATGCCGCCGAAGACACGGAGCGGACTCTTCCACCCCACCCACCCCGCCGAAATGCCTCCGAAGACCCGGAGCGGACTCTTCCACCCCACCCAACCTGCTGAAATGCTTCCGAAGACCCGGAGCGGACTCTTCCACCCCACCCCACCCGCTGAAATGCTGCCGAAGACCCGGAGTGGACTCTTCCACCCCACCCACCCCGCTGAAATGCCGCCGAAGACCCGGAGCAGGTGAGTAAAAAAATTTTTTTAAATTAAAAAGGTGCCTAATGCCCGGGGCCCTCTTAGGCGCAGGTGCAGGGCCTGATTCCAGGGAATTGGGGAATAAACACTCATCCTCTCTATCAGCCACACCCCGAATACATACAGACGTACCCCTCCTGTCTGCACACATAGAGACACCCCTTCTCTATGTGTACACGCGTACACACCTCCTCTGTGCCCAGACATACACATCACTCCTCTGTGCGCACGTACACACACGTCCCATCTCTGTGTGCACATAAAAACACCGCTCCTCTGTGTGCACACATACCCCTTCTTCTGTGCATGCACACACACACACACCTCCTCTGCGTGCAGACACACTCACCCCTCCTCTGTGTGCAGACACACCCTCCTCTGTGCACACACACACACCTCCTCTGTGTGCAGACACACTCACCCCTCCTCTGTGTGCACACATACCCCCTTCTCTGTGTGCAGACACACCCTCCTCTGTGCACACACACACACCTCCTCTGTGTGCAGACACACTCACTCCTCCTCTGTGTGCACACATACCCCTTCTTCTGTGCATGCACAAACACACACCTCCTCTGTGTGCAGACACACCCTCCTCTGTGCACACACACACACCTCCTCTGTGTGCAGACACACTCACCCCTCCTCTGTGTGCACACATACCCCCTTCTCTGTGTGCATGCTCACACACACGCTCCTCTGTGCACACACACACACCTCCTCTGTGTGCAGACACACTCACCCCTCCTCTGTGTGCACACACACTCACCCCTCCTCTGTGTGCACACATACCCCCTTCTCTGTGTGCATGCACACACACACACACCTCCTCTATGTGCAGACACACTCACCCCTCCTCTGTGTGCACACATACCCCCTTCTCTGTGTGCATGCTCACACACACGCTCCTCTGTGCACACACACACCCTCCTTTGTGCACACACACACCTCCTCTGAGCCTGCACTCACACACATACACACCTCCTCTGTGCGCACACATACCCCTTCTTCTGTGCATGCACACACACACACCTCTGTGTGCAGACACACTCACCCCTCCTATGTGTGCACACATACCCCCTTCTCTGTGTGCATGCTCACACACAGGCTCCTCTGTGCCCACACACACCCCTCCTTTGTGCACACACACACACCTCCTCTGTGCCTGCACACACACACACATACACACCTCCTCTGTGCGCGCACACACCTGAAATATCTTGTGAGATGAGTTTTATGGACAATTCTCCGGTTAATTTTAAACCCTAAACAGACTAGCCAGCTGTTAAATTATACCCAAGGCTAAGCCTAATTTCCCTTTCCTTCACACAGATGTGACACAGATGTTGTTGGGAATTGGGCCTGCTTTGAGCAGAGGGTGGGATTAGATGACCTCCTGAGGTCCCTTCCAACCCTGATATTCTATGATTCTATGATTCTATGAAATCAGGAATCAGTCCCTTGAATCACTAGAGTGATACTGCTGTAAGCACAATTGGGATCAGGGCTCTGACTGCAGGGGCCAACCCCTCCATTGATGCAAGACCCTAGAGCAGTAAGAAGGATCAAGCTGGCAAAACCCATCACTTTTGGTGCCATCCTCAACCCTCATAATCCAGAAATAAAACTGCCTTTTATCAAACCAGAGAATGTGCAAAGGACCTGCAGCCCCACCTGCTTCCCGCCTCAGTGGACGTCCATGAGTTCAGTGGAAGGTTCTCCATTAAGGCCATACAACAAAGCAGCAGTCAGCTTCCAGGAGCCCAGGCTTGGTCATTTCCTGGGGTGGATCTTGTCTCCATTCTTTACATTCACTGCGATGCTTTACCCCCGGGTGTTTGATTTCAGATGCTGCTTCAGTGTCAGGATCAGCGCTGCCAACCCACATTCCACACCAAGGGTGCAGATAGCCCCTGTGTCCCAGCCCACTACCCCTCATCCAGTCATTTAGCACAGGGGAGTAGCAATGCCATGGATCCTTATTTGTGTGGCTGACTGTGTAGCACACCATGAACCCAGATACACAGAGCACCTAGCAAGGCCTGATAGGACATAAAGAGTCCTGAACATCAGCACACAGGCATATAAGGAACAGAAAATAGCCTCTAAGTCCTTGGGGTGAAGAGGGAAGCAAAGATATCCTGGCTATGCCTTCTATTGCCCCTTATGCCCAAGTAAATCTCTAGATTCAGAGATGATAAGGCCAGATGGGGAGACTGTGATCATCTAGTCCAATCCCCTGCATAATGCAGGCCAGGGGACTTCCCTGAATGAATAGCTGATTGAACTAGAGCATGTCTTCAGAAAAATATCCAAACTCGAATCCTCCAAAGCTGTTCCTATCAAAGACATTTCCTACAACCCATGAGCATCAGACCCTTCCTTCCTGCCCTTCACTGGAGGATCCAGGCAAGACCACTAGTGATGTCACGCAAGGCCGGGCTGCAGCACCCCTCCCTGCAACTGGGCCAAGACAGGATGCTGAGACTCCTGAGCTGTGTCTATGGTCCAGAAGTGACCCATTGCTGATAATGGATGTAGGCAGCAGGAGCAGCTGTACTGGACTAGAACAGTTCCACTGCAGGTATAAACCAGGAGAGAGCATGTTGTGTGTTGTTTCAGACACCAGGTTTCAACCTGGCTACTGCGGCGGTGCTGAACACTACAGCTGGTGGGAAAATAATGAGCTAGACCAGTTTTCAATAGGAAAATGTACTTTTATCTCAACGAAAATGTTTCATGGGAACATATCTATTCCAACAAAATTTTTGATGGAAAGACAAAATTAATTCTTTTGACTGTATCATTTCAGTTCAGGTCATTCTGTTTTTTATATTATATTAAATATTAATTCTAATATATTTATATCTGCTATTTCATCTAATATATAATGGATTATCTTTAATGTTTCAATGTAATATACAAGAAAGTATCAGAGGGGTAGCCGTGTTAGTCTGGAAATCATCCGACGAAGTGGGTATTCACCCACGAAAGCTCATGCTCCAATACGTCTGTTAGTCTATAAGGTGCCACAGGACTCTTTGCTTTTACAAGTAAATGAAAGGAATCAATGTTATCAAAAAATCCAGTTTTACCCTCTTGAAATGAAACATTTTGACATTTTCTAAACAAATCCAAATTTTTCAGAATTTTCCTTTGATGGGAAATTTCAGAATTGTGATCTCCCATTCTGCTCTGGGACACTTCCCCCCAAAATGTCATATTTCCCCCCGAATGGACATTCCAGTGTGTGGCCAGCTGTAAGATGCACACAGTTTGCTGGTGCAGCTACAGTGCATTCAGCACTTACTCCTGTGGTCAGGCACAAGTAGTTTGTGTTACATAGACACAGGCCAGTTCACCAGACAGGGGGAATGCCAGACTGCTCACAGCCTTGTATGACTCCACTCTCCAAAGAGTTTGCTCAGCTCCTTTAAAACAGCAAAGCAAACGAGGCCTGAAAAGTCTTTTGAGGGCTGGAGGGAGCAGAGGGGCTGGGAGTTAAAAATTCTGAGACTGCCTTTAGATGTGTAGCTCACTCCTGGGGCCAGGCTAATTCATTCGAGCATTCCCCAGAGGGTGAGCTCCCTTCCTGACTGGAAGCTGTTCGGATCAGTAGGACATGCCATTCTTCAGGCCTGCAGGGACTTGCACTGATGACTAATTTTATGCACATCCCATTAACTTCACTTTAGCCTCTTTGACTTCCCTGGGAACTGCTCATGTAAGTCGGTATTTGCAGGCCCAAGGCCTAGGGCTGCACTGGAATAGCTCTTAATTAACCAAGGCCTGGTCTACACACAACATGTAGATGGACATAACTATGTTGCTGGAACACTTTATCCAGGGCTGTGGTGGATTCTCCACCCCTGACAATTTTAAATCAGGATGAGAGCTTTGTCTAACAGATCAGTGCTAGGAATTGCTTTGGATTAGTTCTCAGCCTGGGCTACACAGGAGGTCAGCCTAGATCAGGGATAGGCAACCTATGGCATGTGTGCCAAAGGCGGCATGTGAGCTGATTTTCAGTGGCACTCACACTGCCCAGGTCCTAGCCACCAGTCTGGGGGGATCTGCATTTTAATTTAATTTTTAAATGAAGTTTCTTCAACATTTTAAAGCCTTTATTTACGTTACATACAACAATAGTTTAGTTATATATTATAGACTTATAGAAAGAGACCTTCTAAAAACATTAAAATGTATTCCTGGCACTTGGAATCTAGCAATCTGGGAATGGGGCCCTGGTAATGGCTGGGGCCTCAGGCATTACCATACTACACTGAATAGCCACATAATTACAGCAGTGACCCAACTTCCATCAGAATCTCCTGCAGAGTGTCCCCAAAGCTCTCCTCTGGGGCTGATGCTCTCTGGGTGGGATCTGAGCTCTCAGGTTCTTTTTGTTTAAATGTGAAGGAAAATCCAGCCAAGTGAGCAAGAAAATAATTAACTTTTCTGATTTAAAAAAGCCCACACGCATTAAGATGTGCAAATGAATGACTCTGAAATAGCTGAACTTTCAAACTCTGCAGACACTTAAACCTGAAAGAGTAAGTTTAGAATAAAGTTATTAATAGTTAAAAATTAGCTTGGCACCAGCACAGCCTGTCACCTGGAGAAGGCTTGGAGTTACATAGTAGGCAGCGCTCTGGACTTGTTCTTAGACACCAATCTCCCACTTAGGCTTGTCAACCCTCCAGGATAGGCCTGGAGTCTCCAGGAATTCACATCGATCTCCCAGTGACGATTGAATCTGGGAGATTTTAATAGGATGTTTTACGGAAATGACATTAGGTCATGTTGGAATAAAAAATCTCCCAGAATAGCTTCAGTCAGATTTGGCAACCCTACTCCCACTCCTGGGGGCCAAGCAAAGAAATGAGCTGATAACTACAGCTCAGAGTAAATCCCTATTTGTGTTTCTCTGCAGATTTCCTTTGGGGCCAAAACTTTCCCCTGCTGGATTGAACCTGACAGTGATTTCAAGAGCAAGAGGAGTGTGGACAAAATACAATTTGCAGCTAAATCCAACCTAGCTGCCTGAGGTGTCAAAGAGCACACAGGCACATGGCAAAACTCCCTGGGGAGCAGTCTTTGTGGGAAGACCAAGAAACTGGTGAACAAAAATAACATTTATAGGCTCCATTTTGGGTGGGCACAATCCAGGTGCAACAGCAGAGTGACGTGTGGAGCCCCAGAATGGGGGGCCAGGGGGAGAGGATGGGAGGGCTGAGTATCAGGTGAGAGACATTGGCAGAGCTGTATGGGATAGGTTGGGATAGCGGGGGGTGGCTGCACAGCAGGATGGGGCATTGGTAGAGCTGGGCTGGGGAGGGAAGATGGGATGCTGCATGTCTGGAATGAGGTGCATTGACAGAGGAAATCTGGGACCGAAGCAGCACAGGGGATGCACCAGGATAAGGCCGAGGTGTGTTGGCACAGCTGTGTGGACAGGAAGCCTGGCACCATGTCCAGGAATGAGCAGGCAGGATCCTAGCAGGGGTAATGTGTTTTTATCCCACTGGCTGCTCTGAGACCTACCACATGGCTCAGCTCAGAGCAGAGCTCTCTGCAGCAGGGACAGACCAGAGCAGGCGTCGTGAAGCTAATCCCAGGATTCTCAGATTAGCTCACTTGATCTTTGACCCAAGTCAGAGAATCACCCCTATCAGCAGAGGCTGCTCCTGCCCTGAACAGGCAGGGACCGGACACCAGTGAAGTCGAGCCAGGCTGGGAAGTCAGAGCTCCTGTCTCATCAGACACCTTCTATTCTGTGGCTGATGAATGAAGCTGAAAGGAAGGACCCCTTCCCCCAGCCCGGCGCAGCCCCCTCGCCAGCACCTCCTGCATGCACTCATATTATCTGTTTCAAGCACATTTTTATGCAAATGTTTTAAACATTCCTTTCAGAGGCACAATGCAGCCCAGACTAAGCCTCTGCATGGAAATGCACATTTCTCCTGCCTCAGCTGCTCCTCCAGACAAGCAGAAGTGTGGCTCCGACAAAGGGATATGGTAATTCTGCGCCATCTGAGGGTTGGGGGAGGGGACCAGCCAGGGGCCAGAGTGCTTTCAATAACAGAAGAAAAGCAGGGTTCCTGGCACAGCCAGGAGTCAAGGAAGAGAAAGGTCCCACTGCTGGATCAAGGGAAGTCATGACAGGCAGCCGGAGAACCCATCACAACAAACCACTGCCTCTGGGCTGTGCTGAGATTCACTGCAGGTGGGGGATTTGGGGGCTTTTCTATATAAGCAGAGGGTTAAAGATGCTACCTGAAATGTATTTATACTAAACGAACATGAGCATGGCTGCAAAGTCAAGTGCTCCAAAGTTAAGACACGCCAGCATGAAGGTTGTCTGTGCAACCTTAATCCTGACCCCTTGTGCGTATGCACTGCAGCTCCCTGGGGCCACGAGCAGGTTTCAGGGTGTTGTATCTTTGGGGGCAACAGGTTTAGGAAGAAATCACTGGAGACACAGAGCTGTAAACCTTGAAACAGCCATTTATTGCCACACGGAACTAACCAACAGCCAGCCAAAACTGGCTGGGCTATCCCCTAATACTCTAACTCAGTTGCCATAGCAACACAGGATTCTATTACCACGCCAACCCAATACACAACACAGGGGGTCCACCAAAATAAACCAGAGAGCAGGGCTGGTGTTAGACTCACTGAGTCCCAGAACAGAAAGCTGAAGCCTGAGCAACTTAGCTTTGAAGGGTCCCCGCTGGCTTGAGGCCCCTGGCAATTGCCCTGCTTGCTACTCCCTAACGCTGGCCCTGGCTTTTAATCTACTGGATACGCAGAAAACCAGTGGTGACACAGATGGGCCATGGAGTTTTTATAGCATGTTGGGGGCGGGGGTGGGGGAGGCTCAGAAGGAAGAAGGTTGAGAACCCCTGGTCCAGTATATCCCCCTGCATTATGATACAGTCTTTAATTCATGGCCAGATACCATTTTTCCCATGTTCTCCGAGTGCCTCTCCTTCAGGGACAGGCCTTGAGTCTGTGCCTCTCCTCGGGGCGAAGTTCACAATTCTCCCACGCTTAGACTGGGCCCTGGGCTACTGTACCCTGTAGATCAGGGGTAGGCAACCTATGGCATGCGTGCCGAAGGCGGCACGTGAGCTGATTTTCAGTGGCACTCACACAGCCCAGGTCCTGGCCACCGGTCCGGGCGGCTCTGCATTTTAATTAATTTTAAATGAAGCTTCTTAAACATTTTAAAATCTTTATTTACTTTACATACAACAATAGTTTAGTTATATATTATAGACTTATAGAAAGAGACCTTCTAAAAACATTAACATGTATTACTGGCACGTGAAACCTTAAATTAGAGTGAATAAACGAAGATTCGGCACACCACTTCTGAAAGGTTGCTGATCCCTGATCTAGATCATCCCTGACAGGCAGGGGCAACTCTAGGTATTTTGCCGCCCCAACATGGCAGGCAGGCTGCCTTCGGCGGCTTGCCTGCGGGAGGTCTCCAGTCCCGCGGATTCAGCGGCACGCCTGCGGGAGGTCCGCCGAAGCCACCAGACCAACGGGCCTTCTGCAGGCATGCCACCAAAGGCAACCTACCTGCCTGCCTCCCTCGTGGTGACCGGCAGAGCGCCCCCCTGTGGCTTGCCACCCCAGGCACGTGCTTGGCGTGCTGGTGCCTGGAGCCGCCTCTGCTGACAGGTGTTTGTAAAACCTGTTCTTAAAAATCTCCAATGATGGAAAGTGAGTGTTTTTACCCTGGAAAGCTTATGCCCAAATAAATCTGTTAGTCTTTAAGGTGTCACTGAACTCCTTGTTGGTTTTGTGGATTCAGACTAACATGGCTATCCCCTGATATTTGACTCCAGTGATGAAGATTCCACAATCTCCCTAGGCAATTTATTCCAGGGCTTAACCACCCTGACAGGAAGTTTTTCCTAATATCTAACCTAAACCGCCCTTGCTGCAATTTAAGCCCATTGCTTCTTGTCCTATCCTCAGAGGTTAGGAAGAACATTTTTTTACCCTCTTCGTTAACAACCTTTTATGTACTTGAAAACTGTTATCATGTCCCCTTCTCAGTCTTCTCTTTTCCAGACTAAACAAAACCAATTTTTTCAATCTTCCCTCAAAGGTCATGTTTTCTAGACTTTTAATCATTTTTGTTGCTCTTCTCTAGACTTTCTCCAATCTGTCCACATCTTTCCTGAAATGTGGCACCCAGAACTGAACACAATATTCCAGTAAAGGCCTAATCAGCGCGAAGTAGAGTGGAATAATTACGTCTTGTGTCTTGCATACAACTGCTGCAAAAAAGACGAACATCATTCTGGGATATATAAGCACTCCTGCTTATACATCCCAGAACGACGTTTGCTTTTTTTGCAACAGTGTTAATTGTTGCCTTATATTTATGACCTCCAGATCCTTTTCTGCAGTACTCCTTCCTACACAGTCATTTCTTATTTTGTATGTGTGCAACTGATTGTTCCTTCCTAAGTGGAGTACTCTGCATTTGTCCTTACTGAATTTCATCCTATTTACTTCAGACCATTTCTCCAGTTAGTCCTGATTATTTTGAATTATAATCCTATCCTCCAAAGCACTTGCAACCCCTCCCAGCTTGGTATTGTCCACAAACTTTAACAGTGTACTCTCTATGCCATTATCTAAATCAGGCCTGCACAACATGAGGCTCACTGTGCAGCCCGTGGGGGGATTCTAAATCCCGCGCACACGGTGCTCTGCAGGCAGCCCAGAGCCCTTTGAATCCTGGCTGCGGCTCCAATGGCCGGGCTGGGGCTGGGATTTAAAGGGCTCAGGCTCCCCTCAGCGGCAGGAGCTCTGGGCCCTTTAAATCCCTGCCCCAGCCCTGCAAAGCTATGGGTTCCCCCTGCCGACGGAGACCCGGGCCCTTTAATTTGCCCCTGAAGGCTCCCAGCCACCTCTTCAGCTGGGAGCCCCTGGTTGATTTAAAATCAAGTATCACCTCCCCACCCCCAACCTTCCTTTTTGGCCCACAGCTGTTTTGGTGGGGCGGCGCTCGGGAAGGAGGGTTTGTTTCTGCAGGGCTAGGCAGCGCTGGGGCGGCGTGTTTCCGTGGGGCCGGGAAGTTTCGGCCCTCAGCTGTTTTCTTTGGAGTAATGTGGCCCTTGCCGCTTTACGAGTTGTGCAGGCCTGATCTACATAATTGATGAAGATATTGAACAGAACTAGACCCAGGACTGATCCCTGCAGGACCCCACTCATTAGGCCCTTCCAGCATGTCTGTGAACCACTGATAACTACTCTCTGGGAACAGTTTTCCAACCAGTTATGCACCCACCCACCATCTAGGTTGCATTTCCCTAGTTTGTTTATGAGAAGGTCATGCAAGACAGTATCAAAAGCTTTACTAAAGTCAAGATAGACCACAACTACCGCTTCCCCCCATCCACAAGGCTTGTTACTCTGTCAAAGAAAGCTATCAGGCTGGTTTGACACAATTTGTTCTTGACAAATCCATGTTGACTTATCTTCAAGATGTTTGCAAATTGATTGTTTTATTATTTAGTCCATTATCCGAAGTTAAGCTGAACGGTCTGTAATTCCCCAGGTTGTCCTTATTTCTCTTTCTATAGATGGGCATTATATTTGCCCTTTTCCAGTCTTCTGGAATGTCTCTGGTCTTCCGTGACTTTTCAAAGATAATTGCTAATGGCTCAGATATTTCCTCAGTCAGCTCCTTGAGTATTCGAGTAATAATAATAATACTAATAATGTTGATGGCTCTGAAAAATCTGGCATTTCAGACTGGATACCCACAATTAGTGGGTACTTTTGGCCTTGCTCTCTGTGCCCCAGCTCCCCAGTTGTGCAATGGGAATGATGGTAGCCCCTCACCTCCCAGGGTTTTTTGTGAAGATCAATTCATTAGGACTGAGGAAGCATTCAGATAGTATAGCGCTGAGCACCACAGAGAAGCCCGGGGGCAGTTAAAGATTCTCTCCGGAGCAGGGTTTGAGTGGTGTGCGGTACATAAGGCCATGAGCCACACATTGCATAGCAGCATGCAGCGCTGTGTAGGAAAGTCCCAGAGCTACAGCTCTGCATCGAGGACTTGCCAGCTAAGTTGAGCACCCAGCTGAAGAGCTGTGTAAAACGTCACATACCCAGGACCATGGGCTCGTGCTCTTTCTTCCTCCTCCAAACTAACCTGACTCAGGCCTTGGCTACGCTGGCACTTTACAGCACTGCAACTTTCTCTGTCAGGGATGTGAAAAAACACACCCCTGAGCGCAGCAAGTTACAGCGCTGTAAAGCACCAGTGTAAGCAATGCCTCAGTGCTGGGAGCACAGCTCCCAGCGCTGCAAGCTAATCCCCACCGGGAGGTGGAGTACGTGCACCGCTGGGAGAGCTCTCTTCCAGCGCTGGCACCACAACCACACTCGCACTTCAAAGCGCTGCTGTGGGAGCACTCCCGTGGCAGCGCTTTGGAGTTTCGAGTGTAGCCAAGCCCTCAGATTCAGCAGGAGTCAAGCAGCATCCCAGGCTCCTGCTCCTCTGACTCGGGGCCGGTGTACACTACTGCTTAAGTCAATGTAACTTACACTCCTCACACCCAGCCACAGCCAGAGTGTGCCCTGCATCGCACCCCTCACAGCCAGAGTGTGCCCCCCATCACACCCCTCACAGCCAGCACAGCCAGTGTGCCCTGCATCGCACCCCTCACAGCCAGAGTGTGCCCCCATCACACCCCTCACAGACAGCACAGCCAAAGTGTGCCCTGCATCGCACCCCTCACAGCCAGAGTGTGCCCCGCAACACACCCCTCACAGCCAGCACAGCCAGAGTGTGCCCTGCATCGCACCCCTCACAGCCAGAGTGTGCCCTGCATCCTATCCCTCACAGCCAGCACAGCCAGAGTGTGCCCTGCATCACACCCCTCACAGCCAGCACAGCCAGAGTGTGTCACGCATCACACCCCTCACATCCAGCCACAGCCACAATGTGCCCTGCATCACACCCCTCACACCTAGCACAGCCAGAGTGTGCCCTGCATCACACCCCTCACACCCAGCACATCCAGAGTGTGCCCTGCATCACACCCCTCACAGCCAGAATGTGCCCTGCATCGCACCCCTCACAGCCAGAGTGTGCCCTGCATCACACCCCTCCTACCCAGAGTGTGCCCTGCATCACATCCCTCACACTCAGTGTGCCCTGCATCACACCCCTCACACCCAGTGTGCCCTGCATCACACCCCTCACACCCAGCACAGCCAGAGTGTGCCCCGCATCACACCCCTCACACCCAGCACAGTCAGAGTGTGCCCTGCATCACACCGCTCACATGAGCCACAGCCAGTGTGCCCTGCATCACACCCCTCACAGCCAGTGTGCCCTGCATCACACCCCTCACACCCAGTGTTCCCCCATCACACCCCTCCCACCCAGCACAGCCAGAGTGTGCCCTGCATCCCACTCCTTACACCCAGCACAGCCAGAGTGTGCCCTGCATCACACCCCTCACAGCCAGAGTGTGCGCTGCATCCCACCACTCACACCCAGCACAGCCAGTGTGCCCTGCATCACACTCCTCACAGCCAGTGTGCCCTGCATCACACTCCTCACACCCAGTGTGCCCCGCATCACACCCCTCACATCCAGCCACAGCCACAGTGTGCCCTGCATCACACCCCTCACACCCAGCACAGCCAGTGTGCCTTGCATCACACCCCTCACAGCCAGTGTGCCCTGCATCACACCCCTCACACCCAGCACAGCCAGTGTGCCCTGCATCACACCCCTCACAGCCAGAGTGTGCCCTGCATCACACCCCTCACACCCAGCCACAGCCAGCGTGTGTGCCCTGCATCCCACTCCTCCCACCCAGCGCAGCCAGTGTGCCCTGCATCACACCCCTCACAGCCAGTGTGCCCTACATCACACCCCTCACACCCAGTAACAGCCAGAGTGTGCCCTGCATCCCACCCCTCACAGCCAGCACAGCCAGAGTGTGCCCTGCATCCCACCCCTCCCACCCAGCACAGCCAGAGTGTGCCCCGCGTCACACCCCTCACACCCAGAGTGTGCCCCGCGTCACACCCCTCACACAAGCCACAGCCAGTGTGCCCTGCATCGCACCCCTCCTACCCGGAGTGTGCCCTGCATCACACCTCTCACACCCAGAGTGTGCCCCGCATCACACCCCTCACACCCCGCACAGCCAGAGTGTTCCCCCATCACACCCTTCACACCCAGCACAGCCAGAATGTTCCCCCATCACACCCCTCACACCCAGCACAGCCAGTGTGCCCTGCATCCCACCCCTCACACCCAGCACAGCCAGAGTGTGCCCTGCATCCCACCCCTCACACCCAGTACAGCCAGAGTGTGCCCTGCATCCCACCCCTCACACCCAGTACAGCCAGAGTGTGCCCCGCATCACACCCCTCCCACCCAGTGTTCCCTGCATCACACCCAGCCACAGCCAGTGTGCCCCGCATCACACCCCTCCCACCCAGACAGATCTGTAGAGTACTCTGCAGTGCACCTCCCAGCCCCACACCTTTATGCTATACCCACAGTGCAGCTGGGCACGAGCCTCGCAGCCTGGGTAGACAGACTGGCACAGCAGGGCTTGTTCTAGCTCGCCAACTCTGCAGTGTGGACACGATGGCACCAGTGGAGCTTTGCTAGCCACCTGTGCTCGGAGCTGGGGGTGGGGTGGGTGTGAGCTCAGGTGCCTAGCTCCAGCCTCCACCCATGCTGCAACAGCCACAGCGCGATTTTAACATGCCACCAACACAGGTCTGTGAACCTGAGCTGGGAGACTCATTTCCAGCAGCGGTGTCGAAGTACCGCACCCTGCCGCACCCAGCACTCCACACACACACAGCGTACTGAGCATGTGTGACACCCCTGTAGTTCCACGGGAGTCCGTGCTGCCGCGTCGATGTGAGAGCAGCACTTGGGTTTCGCTTCCCAGTGGTCTCATTTTTAATGGCATGATGGGTCTGAAATCCACATCCAGCTTAGCATTGCTTGAAAAGGTTGATTTCCACCTCCAAGGCAGGGGAGAGAATGAAACCCTGTCCGCTGCCAATCCCCACTCAAGCCTTGCACCCAGCATCCTCACTAGCTCCAAGCAAGCCAACAACCCCCTAACCCAACAGGACTCCGCAGTGGAGCAGGGCCCTGCTCCCCTCACCTCCACCCAGGCTGCTGGGACTCAACTCCCTGAAGTCCTGGTGCAGTTCAGAACAGCCCCCAGGGGGCACTGTGGCTGGGTGGACGCTAGGGCAGTGAGTTGGGCCCCAGAGGGGGAGGTTGCCATGAAGGGGCAAGGGGCAATGTTGAGGTGCAGCAGGGGGGGATGGCTGCTTGCTCTGCTTTCTGGTACCTGGATTGGGTGTCAGAGCAGAGCGTGTTGCTGGGGCTCACAAATGATATGAACCCTGGATTCTAGCCTGGCAGCTCCAGACGCCGCTAGCTGAGCTGAGCTCTAAAAATAAGCTTCTTGATTGCAAATTACCCTTCTCCCTCATCCTCACTAAATGTTTTCCTTTCCGATGAGCTCACCCAGCCTGAACCCAGGGTCCCAGCCTGCCCAGCATGCTGCCAGCTACGCACAGGCTAACCCCAAGCGAAGCTGAGCTGGGCTTTGGTTCAGTTCAGCTGCTCTGTCATGGAATGTTGCTTTACAACAAACAGTTCTGAGAATTGCCAGTGACAATAACAGATGGCAAATGTTTGAGTCATGGCAACATGGGAAGCAAATCCAACCAGAGATTTTTTCAAGTCAGATGGTCTTTCTAATGCCACTTGTCCTCTGCATCTCCAGGGCTGGACCTGCTGGACACAACCCATTTCACGTCTGAACACTGCACCCTCTGTCCTCAGCCACCCCGGCCTGCTTCAGCTGGAGTTGTGACAGCACGTCTGTCCAGACAGCCAATTGGGCAGCGGTTATCTTGTCACCTAGTTTCATGAACCAGTGGAAGGAATGAAGCTGAGTGATTCCAGCACTACTCCCAGAAGATACTAGCTCAGCATGTTACCAGTGTAACCCTTCTGCCAGGCCGAACTGATAGCAGCAAGGGTCGGGTTCAATACATAGGGGTCCCTTCCCTACAACGTAATGCAAAACCAGCTCGATCCCCTAGCCAGTGACCTGGGAAAATCTTACACACATCCCTGGGTGCCTCGAAGAGGCAATACTTTGCCTCTTGCAAGCACAGAGTCTCGGTGTAGCAGAAAAGGTTTAATTACATGAGATAAACAACAAGCATTAAATTGGGAAAACACCTCAACTAGAGTTCATAGACCAAACCGTGAGCAAAGACCCACCCCAGGAAATTGGGCCGTGTCCTTTTCCCTGGACTCTTGAGTCCAGCAACACCCAAATCACCCCAAGACTCCAAAGTCCAAGACTCCAAATGTCCATAGAGTCCAGCAACCCAAAGATCACCCACAGTCCCCAAAGTCCCACAATCCAAAAGTCTCTGTCCTGGGTCAGCGCAGCCCCAGAGTTCGAAAGTCTATATGCAGAGCCCCCCCCCCTCCCCAGCCTGGGTAGAAAGGGGCACCTTACGTGGTCCGGGGCCAACTGCCCTGCCTCTCCATAGGGATCTGCTTCCGCCTTCTCCACGAACTGCTCTGCTCTACCAGCCCCTCCACTCTGCTCCTCCAGCTGTCCTCACAAACTGCTCCGCTCTGCTCCACCAGCTGCTCTGCTCCACCAGCCATCCTGTGATCCACTCCAACCGTCACCACAAACTGCTCGGCTCCTCTCGCTCCTTGGGCCACTCCACAGCTGCTCCGCTCTGCCAGCTGTCCAGTGATCCACTCCAGCCATCCCCACACACTGCTCGGCTTCACTCCACTCTGCCAGCTGCTCTGCTCTGCAGTATAGCTTCAGGCTCCCCCACTAGTTGGCAAAGTACTCAGGGCTCTCAGCTCAGCAATTCCAGCTCTTAAGTGATTTTAGCTCACAGTAGGGGAGCCCCAGTGCTAGCGCACCATTAGCCCAAAGTGAGTTCAGCTTAGTAACCTATATCAAGATTCTTAAGGGAATCAAAAATCAACTCTGATATTCCACAGCGGAGAGAGTAGGTAGACCTGGTGCTTCTGGCTCACACAAAGCCCCTGCACCACCAACTACAAATACCTGTCCCCAGCCTCTCTCTCAATTCACTGGGTTTTGGAACCCATGTCCCTTGTCTAGCAAGTGCTATTTAGTTGATAGTGAAACCCTTTATCATAAAACAGTTTCGTAGTTCCTCATTTACTTAATCAGGGTGACAACACTTTATTCCTCCGGCTCCAATAACAAAGAAATTGGGGATCCCACAGCTGTGAAAGTAACCATTTCAGTCTGCCGTGGGCTATGCTAGGCAGAGTGGGTGTGCCTATACAAACACAATCAACCTCTGAAATTCTTTTGCACACTCGCCAGAATTCACCATCAGATGTCAGGGTAGAGCTCATCCTGACTGTGCTTACACCAGTGCAGGGTGACCACAACCACAGAAACAAGAACACCAGAGCAGCTCTGCTGCAAGGGAGTGGGGTTGGATTCGGACATCCCCATGAGGGGTGCATCTCCTGCTCAGTGCAGCACCTGCTCCAAAGGGACATGCCACAACCCCCCATGGAGGAGACAGGTTGGGCAGCCTCTCCTCTCCTCTTCTCTGGACATCTCCACAGTGCTCAGTCAGCTACCCAGCCTGGGCACTGGGGGTGGAATGTGTCGCTGAGTCAGGCCCCATCAGTGCTCAGTGCTACCAGCGGTCACTGTGCAAATCCACCTTGCTCTTACTTGGCATTCAGTTCTCTTTTGTCAGATGAGCAAAGGGCCCTGGTTGCTGCTGGACTTCAACCACCTAGGAATCTTGCCTTCTTCATGCCAGTCAGTTCAGATCTATCCAGCTATGAATTACCCTGCCATCTAGCGGGCCCTTTCCACAACTCAAACATGGCTGAAGGGATTTTGCTCCAACTTTCCAGAAAATTTAATCTCTGAGCTGAGGCCCAAGAAAGGAAAATTTCAGCTCCAACAAAGGGAGGTTCAGCAATTTATAATCAGTGGTTTGAACTACAGATTTACTGAGGCTATATGGGTTGAGTGGTCATGCCCACTATAATAGATGCCAAATCTATGTTAATGGAACCATAGGCACTGAGTTTTTCTTTTCCCTGGGGGTGTCCCATCCCCACTCTACCCCAAGGCCCCATCCTCACTCCACCTCATCCCATCCCCACTCTGCTCCCTCCCCAAGGCCCCCGCCCACTTGTTGCTCTCTACTCTCCCACAAGCATCTCCCCCATCCACCAAACAGCTGTTTGGCTGCACCTCCAACCAGGGATGCCTCCAATCAGCTGATTAGGGTGCCACCCAAACAACAGTGGCTGAAGGGTGCTGAGCACCCACTAATTTTTTCAGTGGGTTCTCCAGCCCCCGAGCATCCATGGAGTCAGCACCTATGAATGGAACCTTCTGCCAGTTGGAGTTGACAGCAACAAGCGCCAGGTTCAATATCTAGGGGTTCCTTGTAACAATACAAAACAGAACCAGCTCAAGCCCCCACCCTGTAACCTGGGAAAATTACCCATCAGTCTGGGCACCTCTAGGAGGCAATGCTTCCCCTCTCTCTAGCAGTCCTCTGGAACCCCCTTCAGGTAGTTGAAGGCTGCTCTCAAATCCCTCCCCCCCCACTCTTCTCTTCTGCAGACTAAACAAGCCCAGTTCCCTCAGCCTCTCCTCATCAGTCATGTGCCTCAGCCCCCTGATCATTTTCATTGCCCTCCACTGGACCCTCTCCAATTTGTCCACAGCCTTTCTGTAGTGGGGGGCCCAAAACTGGACTCAATACTCCAGATGTAGCCTCACCAGTGCTGAATAGAGGGGAATGATCACTTTCCTTGATCTGCTGGCAATGCTCCTAATAATACAGCCCAATATGCCACTGGGCTTCTTGGCAACAAGGTCACACTGCTGACTCATAACCAGCTTCTCATCCACTGTAATCCCCAGGTCCCTTTCTGCAGAACTGCTGCTTAGCCAGTTGGTCCTCAGCCTGTAGCACTGCATGGGATTCTTCCTTCCTAAGTGCACTTGTCCTTGTTGAACCTCATCAGATTTCTTTTGGCCCAATCCTCCAATTTTTTCTTAGCCTATTTGCAAAAACATCAGGTGCCTCAGACTGCACCCTGCCAACATAGGCACCAACTTCCCTTCGGCCTGGTGGGTGCTCAACCTCCCCCCTCGACCCCACCCCTGCCCCGCTTTTTCCTGCCCCTACACTGCCCTCACCCCGCCCCATTCCACACCTCCACCAAAGTTCCCCCCCTTCCCACCCCCATTCCATCCCCTTCCCCCAAGTCCCTGCCCCTTCTCCGCCTCCTCCCCTGAGCACACCACGTCCCCGCTTCTCCCCCTCCCTCCAGGAAAATCCTAAATGCCTCCAAACAGCTGTCAGGCAGCGGGGGTGGGGAGCACTGGAAGGAGGGGGAAGAGCAGGGATGTGATGCACTTGGGAGTGGGGAGGAGGTGAGGTGGGGTGGGGGAGCTTGGCTGCTAATTTTTCTCAGTGGGTGCTCCTGCCCCGCAGCACCCATGTAGCCAGTGCTTATGCCTATGCCTATGCATCAAACCTGGCACCTCCCTGATTGTGTTCTGTGCCTGTCCCATCTATGTCACAACTGGAGCAGCTGGGTGTGAAGGGCCCTGCCGCCTGACAAGTCCATCCCCATGAGCCCTTTCAGCTCCTTCATGTTTCTCACTGGCACCTCTTCAGCCTGTGGTTTGTCTCCTCCCGTGGAGCCAGTAACCAGACTGTTACTCACACGGCCCTCCAGGTACCTGAGGAGACAGGACAGGAGCATTTTTCTGTGGTAGGTGTGAAACAGGCCTCTCAAAAATAGACCCCTTCAGTCACTTCAGATTACAATAATAATGCTCAGCACTTTCATATGCATGGATCTCTATGTCGTCAAAGTGCCAGTCAGAGTAAGCAGACAGGGAAAGAGAGAGATGGATGGATGTGCAATTGGTATGAATCTGGCATGACCACAGATCACCAGTGAGCACTTTCTCCCGTATCACCCTGGCCTCTGTTCTGTATGTGCAATGCATGTGGCAGAAAGGCTTTTACAAGGGATATTTTATGGAGTTTTTAACTTTTATTGGAATTGTTTTGTATCCTTGTATCTATAAAGCCAGGCACCTTAGCTTCTGCGAGTCCAGCTGCACAGGGCTTAGGGGGACAGGGAAATTATGATTCCAATTTAAAACATGAGAATGTCACCATTTTATAACCAGAAAGCTGTGGTAATTCAAGGGCTGGGGACAAGTGCTGTGCTTCCCACTGGGAAGATGGGAATCTCACCTCTCCTAAAGAATCATGCTCCTATTTCTAGCTCCACACCATCAGGAGATATTGGCCCTTGAACCTGTCACTGGTGCAGGACCATCCATGCCCCAGAAATCTCTCTGATCCACAGGAGTAGACAGCACGTGCCCAATTCAATCTCCTGAGATGAAAGATGGGTGTCACTTCAGTCCCGAGGAGCCAAAACCCTAAGGGTGTGCCTATACTGCACACTAAGCCCAGGCGAGGTGGGAAGGTCCCAGAGCTCAGGCTGCAGCACAAACCCGAACATCTACACTGCAGTTAAACTGCCCCTTAGCCCAAGCCCTGCAAGGCTGAGTGAGCTGACATGGGCCAGCCACAGGTGTCAATTGCAGATGTGTACCCTTTGAGCCAAAGCCCTCCTCCATTCACACACAAATCAGATTGACTCAGGTCAGCAAACACTCAAGACTAGGCTCCCTGCTAAGAGGGTTAGTCAGAGCCTGAGTCCCTCTTTCACTCAGGTCCAACTGCCATTTTGCAGTGTGGACGCAGCTCAAGTTGCAGATACAAGTTGGAAGGTCTGCTTAGTGCAGTATAGATGCATTAGCACGGCTGTGAGACCCGGGTCCAGCAATTGTCAGCCAAGGTTTACTATACAATGTGGATGTTCAAACACTGAGCCCACATGGCCAGGTCCCACAAACCTGGGTTTACATTGCAGTGTAGACACACCTTTTGATATCAAGATAGATTAACCCTCAGCTATAAGCCGGCCAGCCTGACAATTCTGTCACAACTACAAACCCACATGTCTGAGCAGTGACATTTTTGAAGTCTAATTTAACAAGCAAAATTCACTGTAGGACTGAGACCTTGGTTGCAAGGACAGTCAAAGCAAATGAGAGCCAGGCCCCTGAAAGCAATGATTTCTAGCAGAGGCACGGATGCAGTAGAAGAGCCATGCACAGTAACGGGAGACTTGGAAATGGCAGAGGTGCTTAATGACTTCTTTGTTTCGGTCTTCACTGAGAAGTCTGAAGGAATGTCTAATATAGTGAATGCTTACGGGAAGAGGGTAGGTTTAGAAGATAAAATAAAAAAAGAGCAAGTAAAAAATCACCTAGAAAAGTTAGATGCCTGCAAGTCACCAGGGCCTGATAAAATGCATCCTAGAATACTCAAGGAGTTAATAGAGGAGGTATATGAGCCTCTAGCTATTATCTTTGGGAAATCATGGGAGATGGGGGAGATTCCAGAAGACTGGAAAAGGGCAAATATAGTGCCCATCTATAAAAAGGGAAATAAAAACAACCCAGGAAACTACAGACCAGTTAGTTTAACTTCTGTGCCAGGGAAGATAATGGAGCAAGTAATTAAAGAAATCATCTGCAAACACTTGGAAGGTGGTAAGGTGATAGGGAATAGCCAGCATGGATTTGTAAAGAACAAAATGTGTCAAACTAATCTGATAGCATTCTTTGATAGGATAACGAGCCTTGTGGATAAGGGAGAAGCAGTGGATGTGATATACCTAGACTTCAGTAAAGCATTTGATACGGTCTCGCATGATATTCTTATAGAAAAACTAGGAAAGTACAATTTAGATGGGGCTACTATAAGGTGGGTGCATAACTGGCTGGATAACCGTACTCAGAGAGTAGTTATTAATGGCTCCCAATCCTGCTGGAAAGGTATAACAAGTGGGGTTCCGCAGGGGTCTGTTTTGGGACCGGCTCTGTTCAATATCTTCATCAACGATTTAGATGTTGGCATAGAAAGTACGCTTATTAAGTTTGCAGACGATACCAAACTGGGAGGGATTGCAACTGCTTTGGAGGACAGGGTCAAAATTCAAAATGATCTGGACAAATTGGAGAAATGGTCTGAGGTAAACAGGATGAAGTTCAATAAAGATAAATGCAAAGTGCTCCACTTAGGAAGGAACAATCAGTTTCACACATACAGAATGGGAAGAGACTGTCTAGGAAGGAGTATGGCAGAAAGAGATCTAGGGGTCATAGTGGACCACAAGCTTAATATGAGTCAACAGTGTGATACTGTTGCAAAAAAAGCAAACGTGATTCTGGGATGCATTAACAGGTGTGTTGTAAACAAGACATGAGAAGTCATTCTTCCGCTTTACTCTGCGCTGGTTAGGCCTCAACTGGAGTATTGTGTCCAGTTCTGGGCACCGCATTTCAAGAAAGATGTGGAGAAATTGGAGAGGGTCCAGAGAAGAGCAACGAGAATGATTAAAGGTCTTGAGAACATGACCTATGAAGGAAGGCTGAAACAATTGGGTTTGTTTAGTTTGGAAAAGAGAAGACTGAGAGGGGACATGATAGCAGTTTTCAGGTATCTAAAAGGGTGTCATCAGGAGGAGGGAGAAAACTTGTTCACCTTAGCCTCCAGTGATAGAACAAGAAGCAATGGGCTTAAACTGCAGCAAGGGAGATTTAGGTTGTACATTAGGAAAAAGTTCCTAACTGTCAGGGTAGTTAAACACTGGAATAGATTGCCTAGGGAAGTTGTGGAATCTCCATCTCTGGAAATATTTAAGAGTAGGTTAGATAAATATCTATTAGGGATGGTCTAGACAGTATTTGGTCCTGCCATGAGGGCAGGGGACTGGACTCGATAACCTCTCGAGGTCCCTTCCAGTCCTAGAGTCTATGAGTCTATGAGCCTTGCATGCTGCCTGTGCATCTAACTGGCTCAGCAGGAATCTCTCTGCCATGCTGAGCTGGTGCAGAGACTAACTCAGTAGGAATAGGACGCAGCAGTAACTAGAAAAGTTTCAGCCCAAGGAAATATCTACAGCTGTTAAACAAAGGGTTGTGGAACCTGCCCCCCTCTCTGTGCAGCCATCCACAAAGTCCTCTCCTAGCATCTCTGCAAAGCGAGAGGAAAGGGAAGGCAGTTCACTCTTTGCTTCCTGGGGACCTGCCATTGCCCCTGAACCCCCTCACAGACACAGCACTGCATGCCACCCATATGAAGATCATTAGAAATGTTAGCATCAGAGAAAGACTTTTCAGTCCCAGAGTGTTCAGTGACAACCCCAAACGCAGTCCAGAGCCCCATCACAGCCCATCCAGACACCCTCTTCCCAGCTGGACATTCCCAAATGAACAGAAACAGCCAAACACCAGAAATCAGAGGGGGAGACTAGTTACCAGAGCATCTGATCCATTCCCCAGGGAAGGGGCAGGTTTATGCAAGGTGTTAGCCTGGCCTCCTGTGCTTTGTCCAGGAGCAAATAATGCAAGCACAGGGGCATTCCAAGGCAGCTTTCTTGGCGATGATCTCCCGAGGAGCCCCGTGCAGTAAGCTGACATGAATGTGGCAGTTACAAAAGCCCTAGCCCTGCAAAGTGTTGCCATCCAGCCCAATATAGATCTGTGCTGTAGCGTGCCTGTTTGTGCAGCCCCTACTGGGCCTGCAGTATCTGAAAGATTAAGTGGAACTCTTCCATGACATGGGTGAGCCTCACCAGCATCCATTCCTCGTCCTGGTCCTTAGCTATCAAATGGTGCCACTCCAGGAAAGGAAGGTGATGACTTCTTCACAGAATCCCTGACTCTTCCTGTTATTGTTATTGCCCAGACTACTGTGCATGCTGCCTGCTACAGCTACTTAATGATCAGCCCAAGGAGAGGAGGCAAAGAAAGCAGAGTGCGCAGGCTGTTTCCTCACCCACGCCCCATCTGTGCCTGGTTGATGCCAAGTGCCCAGGACAAGAGCAGGGAAAGAAGCTCCAGGCAGGGCTGGCTCTACAGGTTTTGCCGCCCCAAGCAGCGCGCCGAATTGCCGCCACGGACAGCGGGGACAGTCCGTGGGCTGTTAGGGTGGCAGGAGCGTTTCCGCAGCAGCGGCAATTCGGTGGCAGCTTCAGTCTTCAGCTGGAAGAAAGAAGCTGCACCTCCACGCACAGCTGAACATAGAAGCTGCTGCCAAATTGCCACCATCGCGGAAACGCGCGTGCCGCCCTCACAGCACACAGACTGCCCCGCTGTCCAATTCGGCGCGCTGCTTGGGGGAAAAAACACCCGCACTGCCGCCCCTTGCAGGTTGTCGCCCCAAGCACCTGCCTGGAATGCTGGTGCCTGGAGCTGGCCCTGGCTCCAGGGAGGCAGGATACAATCTGACCACTCTCTTCCTTACCATCCTGAGCTCAGCACCGTGGTTTTCCCCTCTGGAGGGGCAGAGGCCAGGCTAGCTGCATTCCCTGCATCATTACATACAAAGGGAGCTTCTGTGAAACAATTATTAATTTGTCTGAAGTCCAGAGAGAAATGAGACCTGGGGCAAACCTCTGTCCTGACACACTTTGTGCTGGCTTCAGGAACTGGCCCAGCCCAGAGCTGTAATTCCACACCCTATCACGGTAGATGGAGAGACTCTCTGTAGTACACATGCAACCCTGTGGACCCAGGGAGACCTTTAGTTTTCTTGAGCCCACATCCTCACAGGTATTTAGGTGCCCAACTCCCTCTCAAATCAATGGGAGTTAGGTGCCCAATAAGAGTCAGGAGCCTAAACCTTTGAAGATCTGGGCCTTGGTCTCTTGCTTCAGTAGATATATGGAGAATCTTTAAACAAATATTGACCCAACAGACCCAAGTGCCAGTGAAGGGGTCCTATACCCTTGTGTGTGACTAAGGCCTGGTCTACACTACGCCTTTAAACCGAATTTAGCAGCGTTAAACCCATTTAACCCTGCACCCATCCACACAACGAGGTCCTTTATATCGATATAAAGGGCTCTTTAAACCGGTTTCTGTACTCCTCTTCGATGAGAGGAGTAGCGCTGAAATTGGTATCGCCATGTCGGATTAGGGTTAGTGTGGCCGCAAATCAACGATATTGGCCTCTGGGTGGTATCCCACAGTGCACCATTGTGACCACTCTGGAAAGCCATCTGAACTCGGATGCAGTGGCCAGGTAGACAGGAAAAGCCCCGCGAACTTTTGAATTTCATTTCCTGTTTGCCCAGCGTGGAGAGTTCACCAGCATAGGTGACCACGCAGCGCTCATCAGCACAGGTAACAATGCAGTCTCCTGAGAATTGGCCTATGATGAAACTCGTTTTCAAAGCTTCCCTGATGCGCACCGCTTCCTGGTGTGCTCTTCTAATCGCCCTGGTGTCTGGCTGAGCATAATCAGCGGCTAGGTGATTTGCCTCAGCCTCCCACCCCGCCATAAAGGTCTCCCCCTTACTCTCACAGAGACTGTGGAGCACATAGCAAGCAGCAATAACAAAGGGGACATTGGTTTGGCTGAGGTCTGAGCGAGTCAGTAATGTGCGCCAGCGCACCTTTAAATGGCCAAATGCACATTGTACCACCATTCTGCACTTGCTCAACCTGTAGTTGAACAGCTCCTGACTACTGTCCAGGCTGCCTGTGTATGGCTTCATGAGCCATGGCATCAAGGGGTAGGCTGGGTGCCCCAGGATAACTACAGGCATTTCAACATCCCCAACTGTTATTTTCTGGTCTGGGAAGTAATTCCCTTGCTGCAGCCGTTTAAACAGAGTAGTGTTCCTGAAGATGCGAGTGTCATGAACCCTTCCCGGCCATCCCACGTGGATGTTGGTGAAACGTCCCTTGTGATCCACCAGTGCTTGCAGCACCATTGAAAAGTACCCCTTGCGGTTTACGTACTGGGTGCCCGGGTGCTCCAGTGCCAAGATAGGGATATGGGTTCCATCTATCGCCCCACCACAGTTAGGGAATCCCATTGCAGCAAAGCCATCCACTATGACCTGCACATTTCCCAGATTCACAACCTTTCGTAGCAGCAGCTTAATGATTGCTTTGGCTACTTGCATCACAGCAGCCCCCACAGTAGTTTTTCCAACTCCAGATTGATTCCCAACTGACCGGTAGCTGTCTGGTGTTGCAAGCTTCCAAAGGGCTATTGCTTCTCGCTTCTCAACTGTGAGGGCTGCTCTCATCTTGGTATTCTGGCATTTCAGGGCAGGGGAAAGCAAGTCATAAAGTTCCATGAAAGTGCCCTTATGCATGCGAAAGTTTCGCAGCCGCTGGGAATCGTCCCATACCTGCAAAACTATGTGGTCCCACCAGTCTGTGCTTGTTTCGTTCAATGGCTAGAACCTGCCCCATTACCAGCAGGATCTCCAAAGTGCAGGGACCCGTGGTTTGAGAGAATTCTGTGTCCATGTCCTCATCACTCTCATCGCCGCTTTGCTGTATCCACCTCCTCGTTGCCTGGTTTTGCAGGTCCTGGTTCAGCATAGACTGCACGATAATGCGCAAGGTGTTTACGGAGTCCATGATAGCTGTCTTGAGCTGAGCAGGGTCCATGCTTGCTATGCTATGACGTTTGCACAGTTCACCCAGGAAAAAAGGCAAAAATGGTTGTCTGCTGCTTTCAGGGAGGGAGGGGTGAGGCTGTACCCAGAACCACCTGCAGCAATGTTTTTTGCCCCATCAGGCACTGGGATCTCAACCCAGAATTCCAAGGGCGGGGGAGACTGTGAGAACTATGGGATAGCTATGGGATAGCTACCCACAGCGCAATGCTCTGGAAATCGACACTAGCCTCGGTACACAGACGCACACCGCTGAATTAATGTGCTTAGTGTGGCTGCGTGCACTCGACTTTATACAATCTGTTTTAAAAAACCAGTTTCTGTAAAATCGGTATAATCCTGTAGTGTAGATATACCCTAAGGGATGAAGTCGCTGAGAGACTGAAAAGCATCCATAGATGAAACTCAGCGCCTTGCTGGGGGCCTTGGGAAACTTCTCTTGGGCTCAGTCAGCAGACAGGATCCTGACATACTTGACCAACTGAAATAACACCATTGGCTTCACATCCTGGGTTCCTGGGCTGCGAAATTCATTTCCACAGAAAGGGAAGTGTTTGCGAATTACAGGGTTGCCATAGACATTCACTGTCCATCTCCTCACAGCTCCAATTCACCTACTCACCATCCATCTCCTCACTGCTCCCAATTCACCTACTCACCATCCATCTCCTCACTGCTCCCAAATCACCCACTCACCATCCATCTCCTCACGGCTCCAAATTCACCTGCTCACCGTCCATCTCCTCACAGCTCCCAAATCAGCCACACCTTTTGAAAGTAGCATCTTGGTGAAGCCAGACGCTTGCCGTGTTAGACACCTGTAAGTAGCATGACTCATGGTTAATAGGAACAGAAGGTAGAAGTACTAAGCCAGCCAGGGCCAGCTCCAGGGTTTTTGCCTCTCCAAGATGCAAATTAAAAAAAAAAAAAGCCACTATCACGATCAGTGGCAATTCGGTGGCAGCTCCACCGTGTTGCTTTCTTCTTCAGTGGCAATTCAGCGGCAGATCCTTCCCTCTGAGAGGGACTGAGGGACCTGCAGCCAAATTGCTGCCAAAGAGCCCGACGTGCTGCCCCTTCTTCTTGGCCACCCCAAGCACTTGCTTGCTGAGCTGGTGCCTGGAGCCGGCCCTGAAGCCAGCATTCATCTCACACTGATAGAATGAGATTTCTCTTCCGGGCAGGATGCGCCATAACATTCAACCAAGGGGTTCATTGCACCTTCCTTTAAAGCAGGAATCTCAAACTAAAATCACCTCGAGGACTAGTACGTTGGCCCAAGGGCCACATCACTGAAACCTTTTCATACAATGATGCAAAAGTATAGTCAAAAATGAAAAAAAATGAAGAGTAATACAGTATGCTATTAAAAGTCAGTGTATTAACCTTTTTAAAACTGTAATGTGAAAACTCAGTGCTAATTTTAACAGTCATTTCATTTTTGGCCACTTAGCTGGCAGCATTTTGCATCAACCAGAGCATCAATATTAGGTTTGTAAAAAGCAGCAAAGAGTCCTGTGGCACCTTATAGACTAACAGATGTATTGGAGCATGAGCTTTCGTGGGTGAATACCCACTCCGTCAAACTCATGTTAGGTTTGATATCCTCAGACAAAACCAATCTTAGGGTTGCTTGCAAATTGTACTGCATTCCATACAAAAAACGACACTGAGAGAATGTTAAGACTGTACAGTTAAGCACACGTGCCAAAATTAGGGTTGCACGCACAACTTTTTCTCTGCCTCTTTGAGACTATGTGTAATCTTTTAATTACAGGGTCATGTACGGTTTCTCATATAATATACACCTTTTTTCTACACCCTTAAATTGTATAGCAACTTACAGTGATTTTTCTACTGACTTTTATTGCATTGTAGCCCAATATATGCTTACTAGCAAAGGACTTGCCACTTAGCCACTCAAGTTTATGGTAAGTATGAGTGAGGGTGGGTAAATGTGGGTTGTGATGGGAAGCTGTGTTGATTTGTACCTGGGTTGTGTTGTGCTGGAAGATTTTGGTTGATCTGTGTTGGTGGCAAATAAGGGATGTGTGCTGGGGTGAGGCACTATCTGTATTTGGACTTGCTGGTTGTGTTGTTGTGAAGGTGGTTGAGCTGATATGTGAGGTGACAGCTAGGCCTAAGGGTGTGGCATTCGGGCCAAGTAAGCCACAATCTGTGAAGTCTCCCTCATACAACCAATGAAACTGTACTGTGCAAATTAGCTATTGAGTAAGGGAGGTGATTAGTTGTGTAATCTCTGATATCACAATGGTCTAGTACTCTTGGCACAGTACAGACACACACCAATTGTCAAGTCAAAATAGCTGAGAACTTCAAAATTGGTTGGTAATAGACTGCAAAACCACTACTCCACCTCTTCCATGAGGCCCTGCCCCTGCCCTGCCTCTTCCAACCTCCATTCCAACCCCTTCCCCAAAGTCTCCACCCCAATCTGCCCCCTTCCTGCCCCATTCCAACCCCTTCCCCAAATCCCCGCCCCAGCCCCGCCTCTTCTCCGCCTCCTCTCCTGAGCGTGCCGCGTCCCCGCTCCTCCCCCCTCCCTCCTGGAAAATCAGCTGTTTGGCGGCGGAAAGCGCTGGGAGGTAGGCGGAGGAGCGGGGACATGGTGCGCTGGGGGTGTGTGAGGGGAACTTGGCTGCCGGTGGGTGCAGAGCACCCACTAATTTTTCCCCATGGGTGGTCCAGCCCTGGAGCATCCACGGAGTTGGCACCTATGGCAGGCCACAGGAAATAACTCTATGGGCCGCATGTGTGTTTCAGACGCCTGCTCGTCATTGCCAGAGACAGGCTACTGGACTAGGCAGATGTGGGTCTGACAGGTCTGTCATTTCCTCTGGAAATCATGCTGCTCTGCTATAGGAGCAGTACAACGTGCCTTTTCCCAAAGCAGTCCTGGCCATCCCTATCATCTGGAAGTGAGGCCTGCTGGGGTTCCAGTGAGCAGCATGAACACCCCAGTTTGTCCTTTTTCCCCAGGATAATGGTTATGGCACAGAACAGGACTAGCACATGCCAAACATGGGGGATCACTTCACAGCTGGCCCAACTGGGAAGCAATTAGTCAATACAGCAGTTTTTGGAGCTACCACACAAAGAAACTGAAACAACGGTCGCAGTGGCAAATCCAGCACTACATGCCATGTTCATGGAGAACCGGGGAGGCTTTCACTCCATTTTTCTGTAGAATAGTCATAGATTTATACATTTACTTGCTCCTGCCACAGCATAGGGGGCTAGGCCTGATGACTTCTGAAGGTCACTGCCAGCCCAACATTTCTATGATTCTAAGGCCAAAAGGGGTGATCAGCTAGTCTGACTTCCTGCACAACACAGGCCGCAGGAATTCCCTAAATTAATTCCCATTTGAACTAGAACAGGTCTGTTAGACAAACATCTTATCTTGATTTTAAAATTGTCAGCAATGGAGAATCGACCACAGCCCTCAAGGGAGAGTAGCTGCAGTGGTTAATAACCCTTGCTGTTAAAATTTGTGCCTTATTCCTGGCTTGAATTTGTCTAGCTTCAACTTCCAGCCATTAGTTCTTGTTATACCTTTGTCTGCTAGACTGAAGAGCCTGCTCTTATCAAATTTCTGTTCCCCGTGTAGATACTTTTAAACTGTGCTCAAATCACCTTGCAGCCTACTCTTTGTTAAGAGAAATAGATTGAGCTATTGAGTTTATTGCTAAGAAATGTTTTCTGCTCCTGTAATCATTCTCATGGCTCTTCTCTGAACCCTTTCCAATTTATCAAGAGCCTTGAATTGTGGACACCAAAGTGCCAAACAGAGAGGTAATATAACCTCCCTACTCCTACTCAAAGTTCCATTGTTTATATATCCAAGATTGCATCAGTCCTTTTGTGCAAATGGCATTGTATAATGGAATGCTAAATACGCAGCTGTTCAGATATTAATCTCATGCCACACTGGACATGAATGGTGTTGCCATGGAAAGCAGATAGCATATGTGTGTGATGTGAAAACAGGGATCATCCAAACAGCATACACCAGATACAATCATTGCTATGGAAACCAACAGTAGAGCCAGAGCATTTTGGACACACACATTGGGCTAAACAGGCCCTTTACCAGGGTGGCTCATCATCCCTGCAGGAGCTCTTTGAACCATCCTGTTTAAACAAGATCCCACTACCTGATACTGTCACTGAATAAGGCCCTGCTGTGACACTGCGGCAGACCAGGTGCCAGCTCATGCCAAGGCCCTAAGGACTCATTGAACACTGACAAATACATGGCTGGAAACCCATCTGGCTAACCTGTGTGTTGGCATTGTAAGAATGTGCCTAGTGTTTAGACTTTATGAAATGCTTGTAATGCATTGTTCTCACTTCTAATATCTGTATCCCATGCTATAAGATAACATTGAAGTGTAACTGAAAATCACCAGACAGAAGAGAAGCATTAATGAGGGAGAAATGTGAGTCTCCAACAGTAGGTGTTATTTCCAGCCCAGCAAAGAAGGCCCAGGAGAAAAGACTTTGTTAACTGCTCCCTCCCCCTCCCCCAAGATGAGTCTTGCAAGTGAATTCTTCCCAACAGCTGAATTTTCCACTCCAAACTGAACAGGGAAAGAATAAAAAGCTCTAACAAGGAGGAACTGTATTTTTATGCTGTTTGACTATGAGGGGCCACGATTACTAGGCATAAGCAAAGGATCCCCAGTGCTTAGCCTGGGTTAGCCCTAAAGGACATATAGAGCTTGCATAATATTAATGCTTCTACTAATTTTTTAAATGTAAAATTGGAACTCATTTGCGTTTATGTATGTTTACCTGCTTTGACCTTGTAAATAACTCACTAATTTCCTTTTCCTAGTTAAGAAACCTTTAGACAGTTTATTACAGGATTGGCTACAAGTGTTGTTGGTGTGAGATCTAAAGTGCAATTGACCTGGAGTGACTAGTCCTTTGGGACTGGGAGGGGCCATCCCTAGGTGGTTGTGGGGCCCGAGACAATCTCCACCTCTGCCCCAGGTGCTGCCTCCACTCCACCCCTTCCCACAAGCCCTATCCTTGCCCCACCTCTTCCTGCCCCTGCTCCGCCCCCTCCCCCATTCCACCCCTTCCTCCAAGCCCATGCCCTGCCTCTTTATGGCTTCCACCCCTTCCCCCGAGCGACACCAGGAGCCGGTGGGGTGGGGCAGGGCGGAACGGAGCGGGGCAGGCTGGGGCCAGTTCTCTCGCTGCTGCCTGTGCCAGGTCCCCCACTAACCCCTCAGGCCACCCTGGACCCAGCACCCCCTGAAGCACAGCGGCCCCCAAAACACAGGGCCCGGGGCAGTTGCCCTGGTCTGTCCTATGAATGGGACAGCTCTGAAACTGGGAGTAACCTAAATAGTGCTGTGATCCTCTGTGTAAGGGACCATCTATCACAAAGGCTCACCTGAGTGGGGAGACAGAACAGGGTGCCCAGAAGGACTGTCTGTGACTCCATATTAAGGCTGTTACACTACCTGAGGGGTTCAGTCGAAACATAGAACTCAAAATGAAGAGCACTCTGCTTCTGCACAGTCTGCCCCGAGGTTGGTACTTACGCTTATGAGCCCCTGCAGGACAGTTTGACACCGGCTGTTCAACTCTTACTCACGTCAGTAGCACTTACTCACATGAGGAGTCCCACTGGTTTCAGTGGCACTCCTGGCACATGTGCTCCCCAAGATAAGGGATGCCAGCTGGGCCCATGGTAATGCAAGAGGAAGCAGGGTCCAGTAGACACTGGGTGTTACTCAGAGAACAAGCTGGAGAAGGTTGGATGTGCACACACGGAGGTCTGAGAGGTACCTGCCCTCAGCCAATGTAAGCATGGTGTGGAAATACCTGAGGGCCAGCCCTGTTCTGAGTCATTGCCCAGGGGAAACCTGCCTCTTGCTGTCTTTTCAGCTCATCTCTGTAGTCCCCTACTTCATTTGTAATCTCTGATTGCACCAATTGTCTGTTTGCTGGAACTCCTCTGATTATTTTTCTCCAGCCTGTGGGAAAGTAGCCATTGCCATCCAGGCCAGGGGGCCACAGCAGAAACCAGAGGTGGAGAGCTGAGCAAGTCTAGGTAGAGCTAATTAACATTTCAAGGGCCCATTAACAAACACTAAATCACAGTTGGGCCACTTCTGGAAGTGTGTGTGATTCTCACATGAATACAGAGCAATTCATTATCATCAGGGCTGCTGCAATGAATAACTAATGAACTAGTTCACTTCCCCTACTTGGCCAGGTGAGGAAGGGTTTGCAATAGAATCACAGAATATCAGGGTTGGAAGGGACCTCAGGAGGTATCTAGTCCAACGCCCTGCTCAAAGCAGGACCTACTCCAACTGAATCATCCCAGCCAGGGCTTTGTCAAGCCCAACCTTAAAAACCTCTAAGGAAGGGGATTCCCTAGAAACTGTGGGGAGCTGTGTGTGTGTGTGTGTGTGTGTGTGTGTGTGTGTGTGTGTGTGTGTGTGTGTGTGTGTGTGTGTGAAGTTGGATAAGTGAGGAATAAGGTAGGTCCCTAGGCCAGTGCATCAGAGATGGCAACACACACACACACACACACACACACACACACACACACACCAGGAAAGAAAAAAAGCCAGCCATGCATTTACTAAATGAAATCCCAGAGAAATGAAGGTGCCTGTCCTTTCCCAGTTGCAGGGTTGTGTTGAGACTCAGAGAGTAACTTACAGCGCCTGCAACCAGACAGTACAGCATTGAACTGGAAATGCAAATATACATGTAATTTATATTCAGTAATGCAGTTAATGTACCTTATGGCCAATAAAGCACCACCAGACTCTATAGTACATTTGCTGAGGATAAATACTGGGTGAGTGATAATGGAGCTATTTGAAGCGGTGTGTTAATGAAAATGCGCATGTATCTGAATGCAGAGCTCTCACAACTGGAAGAGATGAGGACATGGCAAGTGCTGTGTTTGCTTTGGAAACATGCCGGCAGTCAGGCCCCAGAGGATTTGAGAAATCTGATGTAATTCATATCAGCTCCAGTGACTCAATGAATCAGCTCGGCCAGTAGCCAAGAGTAAGGAACCTGACAGGACAGAGATTCTGCTCAGTTCGAATCACTCACCCTGGTAATTAAACAGGTGAGAAACACTGGCACTTTCCCCATGCTTCATATGAGCAATGGGTACTGGATCATAGGTAGAGCTGGCAGTTTTAATGGCAACGGGGAACGAGGTGCTTTTAATTGAAATGGTTCGCGTGCTTTGAAACATGCAATGAATGGTGTCTGCACAGATTTTTCACACCCAAGCAAGAAAGTTTCAGCATTGTAAAGTGGCAGTGTAGACAAGGCCTGAGTGTGCCAGAGCTATACAGAACAGCCACATTGACCGTCAAACAAACAAGCAGAATTTACTGTCTATCTATCAGTGTCTGTAGCACTCATCACTGTAACAAGTATACACTGATAAGGATCTAAAAGATAAGAGATTTACTCTGACATTACTCTGCTGTAACCACAGCAGAGAGCTTTCTCCAGGCACTGCCGTGCTGAATGGCAAACATCGCATAGAAGATCAATGACATGAATTAAAGGATAAATAAAAGAAATATTTTATGCTGTGTTTGAACTCCAATGAGTCAACAACACAGATCTCAATCAATGGCGAGACACACTGCTGAATATGCACATGGTCACACACAGACATCAGCCCATACCCAGGCACTCCCCAGACACACACTAATTCACAAATAAACACATCTTCGCAGCAAACATTCAGCTCAAATACAGTTTTCCTCTCTGTGCACAAGGATCAAGGGCAACCTAGCATATGGCTGCAAAAGTCCTTAAATCACTGACTGACTGATCCAGCTGTTGGGGTGGTGGGCTCTGGCCTCAGCTGGCTGGACAGCCTGAGGGAGAGGGTACAGGGGTCTTTGCAGGGAACTGTGACTCTCTGCCGTGAGGGGGGCTGGGTGGCTCAGTATCCTTTGGTGCCTCGTCTCTCCCCCACTGGGCTGCAAGCCTAGGCTGCCACAGCATCTGCTGCATATGATGTTCAGTGTGTGTCAGTATTGGGGGCGGGGATCTTCTGGGGGTCCATGGGTGGTGGTGGTGGCTGTGCCCCAGGTCGGGCATAGGGGCACCAGTTTAATAATACTGCATATGGCCCCATAAATCCTAAGGATGACCATGGTGGTGGAGCTGTGGGCAGGGGGGCGCTGGGCAAAGGTGGTGTTGTGCAGGGTGCTGTGCATTTGTAGTTGGGGACTGGGGGAGATGCTGAGCATAGCGGGTCCAGGAGGGCTCTGGCCATAGGGAATTGGGGGGTGGGTTCCGGTGTTGGCTGGGGATGCTGTGTGACACAGCATGAGCCTGCCTCTGAGGGGAAGGGGCGTGCTGGCAGCACAGGGCCAGGCAGGCCACTGCGTCTGGCAACTCTTGGTTTGTAAATAGTGCCCCGGCCATGCCATGCCATGCCATGCCCCATTGCCTCTGGCTGGCCCCTCGCTCTGGGAACTGACATCCCCGTGCCATGCTCAATTGCCTCCATAGGGGCCCACAAATATGTTTGATGTCGGGCCCACAGAAGGTTAATCCGGCTCTGCTGGGGGTTACCGTTCTCTGCCAGCAGAAAAGCAGAGCAGAGGCTGGGGTGTCCCATGCAATGTGATCAGCACTCACTAGGGTTGAAAGGAAAGTTAATTCCCCTATGGTCATAGAATCATAGAATCGTAGAATATCAGGATTGGAAGGGACCTCAGGAGGGCATCTAGTCCAACCCCCTGCTCAAAGCAGGACCAATTCCCAAATAAATCATCCCAGCCAGGGCTTTGTCAAGCCTGACCTTAAAAACCTCTAAGAAAGGAGATTCCACCACCTCCCTAGGTAATCCATTCCAGTGCTTTACCAACCTCTTAGTGAAACAGTGTTTTCTAATATCCAACCTAAACCTCCCCACTGCAACTTGAGACCATTACTCCTTGTTCTGTCATCTGGTACCACTGAGAACAATCTCGATCCATCCTCTTTGAAACCCCCTTTCAGGTAGTTGAAAGCAGCTATCAAATCCCCCGTCACTCTTCTCTTCTGCAGACTAAACAATCCCAGTTCCTTCAGCCTCTCCTCAGAAGTCATGTCTTCCAGTCCCCTAATCATTTTTGTTGCCCTCCGCTGGACTCTTTCCAGTTTTTTCACCTCCTTCTCGTAGTGTGGGGCCCAAAACTGGACACAGTACTCCAGATGAGGCCTCACCAATGTCGAATAGAGGGGAATGATCACATCCCTCGATCTGCTGACAATTCCCCTACTTATACAGCCCAAAATGCCATTAGCCTTCTTGGCAACAAGAGCACACTGTTGACTCATATCCAGCTTCTCATTCACTGTAACCTCTAGGTCCTTTTCTGCAGAACTTCTGCCTAGCCACTCTGTCCCTAGTCTGTAGCAAAGCATGGGATTCTTCTTTCCTATGTGCAGGAATCTGCACTTGTCCTTGTTGAACCTCATCAGGTTTCTTCTGGCCCAATCCTCTAATTTGTCTAGGTCCCTCTGTATCCTATCCCTACCCTCCAGCATATCTACCACTCCTCCAAGTTTAGTGTCATCTGTAAACTTGCTGAGAGTGCAGCCCATGCCATCCCTAAACGTTTGGCCTTTTTGCCAACAAGGGGGCCAGTTTGTGCGAGGGATGGTGACAGTTTGTGTGGTGTTGGCACTTGTCCCATTTGGAACTTAATGAAGGCCCCCAGCTCCTATCACTCTGGGTTGCTGGGCTGGCCCTGAGGTACAAGGGACCCACACATCATCCAAACAGGGTCCTCTGCCCTCCACACTCCTGTGAACACTGCGCCTGCTCTGAACTTTGCTCTCATCACAGGACCTCTGCAAACTGTGAAAGCTCTGCACATGCCCTGCTGGACGTGCATCAGTTGGCACCAGCCTGGGCCAATTCACAGTGGTCCACAGCCGTTACCATGTCCTGGGATGCACATGCACATTCTTTTGGAAACTTTTCTAAATCTTCATTTTCATATATAAAAATTGTTAATTTCCTGCAGCTTCATCAGGACCTAGCCCAGATGGCACCTGTCCCAGCCCTGAACTAGAGGGAACATCTCCTGCTACCAGTCAATAAACCCTCCTTGTAATGAGCCCCTGAGGCTGAGCTAAATGAGGGGCAGTCCCAGGACCCCTCAGTGTTCAGATCAGCTGGAAACCAAACTGCCCTAATACAAACCCTTCTTGTACCCTTGGCCGTGGCTCCTCTGCTGAGATCTCAATGACTAAACTGCAGGTCATTTCAGGACTGCTCATGCACAGTGGGGAGGGAGAAGCAAACCTGCTGGCCTTGGGGAGATCATGGCACACAGGGGAGGGAATGGACCAAGGGTCTGAATGCTACTTTCTAGGGCTGATTGTGTGTGAGCTGGCCATTGAATGTCACCCTTTATTTTACCTTCTGATCCTAATTTCCATGAATGGATCCCTCAGTCATAAGCATGCATCCAAGAGTCTGGAGAAGCTATTCTCAGCCTAAGGGGTAGCCATAAGCTATTCACTTGGGCTACTAACGCTTCAGGGTGTGTGACTGGTCACTGCAGTTTTATGTATGTATGACAGATATTGAAACCCAGGTAGCCTCTTTGGGGACCGTATTGTATTAAGTTTGCTGAAGGTTTATGTACCACTGTGGGCCAGTGACTGTATGCAACTTCACTGGTGAGAGTTACTGCAGCTCTTCCGGGAACCAAAAACAGGGCGGAGAGGAGGAGTGTGATTATGGTGAATCACTTAGATGGTAAACACCTCCGGAGAGGTGCCACCCCCTTGAGTGGTTTGCGTAGATTGGTTCAAAGTCAGTTGTCCAGAGACAAACAGACAGATAAAGATATTCTGATATTAAAAAAGGTTTAAAATGACACAGGACCTTCTTTCTGTCCCAGCAAATGGACAGGACCCAACTCTTGTGGATGGGTTGGAAAGACTTTGACCTGCTAGGGCCCCATAAGGCTGATGGGTGAGCTGTGGTGAACCTTTAGCATGTGTGTAGGTACTTTGATTGTTCTCTGTTTTCTTTGTAATGCTTCTACCTTAAGAATAAATGTATTTGCTTAGAAAATTCTGTCTGATAACTTGCAACTTCATGGCCCTTGGGTGCTAACTTGCTGGGGATATCACAGTGTAAAGCAGCGAGCTGTGCAGCCTTTAAAGCTCTTATGGGAAGAGAGTGGGACAGAGATAGGTGCTTGCCCAGAGACAGGTGATGGCAGGAGACCTGGGACCTGACTGGGCCTCCTGTAATGGACCACAAGTAGGGACACAGGTGCAGTTACCGTGAAACCCTGACAGTATAGATTGGCTTCCCTGAGTGAATGGCTGAAACTTTTGAAACACGAGAATAACAAGTGTTGAATAACAAATAACCAGTAGCAAATGCCCCGGCCTTTGTTCCCAGGTGAATACAGCTGTCCATGCAAAGAGAATCCCAAGTATTTATATGGCTGCAATCCTACATAAGAACATCCATATTGGGTCGGATCAATGGCCCATTGAGCCCAGTGTCCTGTCTTCCAACAGTGGCCGCTGCCAGATGCTTCAAAGGGAATGAACAGAACAGGGCAATTTATCGAGTGATCCATCCTCTGTCTGGCAAACAGATGCTGAGGGACACCCAGAGCAGTGGGTTATATCCCTGACCATCTTGGCTAATAGTCATTGACGGACCTGATGGATCTCATTCCTTTTAGAACTGAGTTATACTTTTGGCCTTCATGACGTTTCCTGGCAATGAGTTCCACAGGTTGATTGTGTGTTGGGTGAAGAAATACTTCCTTGTGTTAGTTTTAAACCTGCTACCTATTAATTTCATTGGGTGACCCTTGGTTTGTGTATTATGTGAAGGGATAAATAACATTTCCCTATTCACTTTCTCTGCACCATTCATGATTTTATAGAACTCTTTCATACCCCTCCTCACTCATCTCTTTTCCAAAATGAACAGTCCCAGTCTTTTTAATCTCTCCACATATGGAAGCTGTTTCATAGCACTAATAATTTTTCTTGCCCTTTTTCCAGTTCTAATATATCTTTTTTGAGATGAGGTGACCAGAACTGAAAGACGTATTCAAGGTGTAGGGTGTACCATGGATTTATAGAGTGGCTGTCATAGTATAATTCCCCACTCTGAACCTTAGCATCCAAAAGATGGGGTACCAGCATGAATTCCTCTAAGCTCAATTACCAGCTTAGTACTTGTAGCGCTGCCACCAATCAGGAATTCCAGTGCCTGGTGCACTCTGGTCCCCCCAAAACCTCGCCTGGGGACCCCCAAGACCCAGACCCTCTGGATCTTAACACAAGGAAAGTAAACCCTTTCCCTCACCGTTGCCTCTCCCAGGCTTCCCCTCCCTGGGTTACCCTGGAAGATCACTGTGATTCAAACTCCTTGAATCTTAAAACAGAGAGGAAAATCCACCTTCCCCCCTCCTTCTCTCTCCCCCTCCCAGACTCTCCCTGAGAGAGAAAGTAATCCTAACACAGAGAGAAAATTAACCTTTCTCTCCCCGTTCCCTCCTTTCTCCCCACCAATTCCCTGGTGAATCCAGCCCCGTCCCTGGAGTCTCACACCAGAATAAAAAAACAATCAGGTTCTTAAACAAGAAAAGCTTTAAATTAAAGAAAGAAAAAACAGTAAAAATTATCTTTGTAAATTTAAGATGGAATATGTTACAGGGTCTTTCAGCAATAGACACTGGGAATACCCTCCCAGCCTAAGTATACAAGTACAAATTAAAATCCTTCCAGCCAAATACACATTTGAACTCCTCTCAGCCAAATGCACATTTGCAAATAAGGAAAACAAACATAAGCCTAACTCACTTTATCTATCTAGTACTCACTATTTTGAACTTATAAGAGCCTGTATCAGGGAGATTGGAGAGAAACCTGGTTGCACGTCTGGTCCCTCTGAGCCCCCAGAGTGAACAACACCCAAACACTAACAGCACAGCACAAAAACTTCCCTCCCTCAAGATTTGAAAGTATCCTGTCCCCTTATTGGTCCTCTGGTCAGGTGACAGCCAGGCTCACTGATTTTGTTAACCCTTTACAGGCAGAAGAGATATGAAGTACTTCTGTTCTATTAACTCTTACTTATCTGTTTATGACAGTGGCATTGTGATATTTTCTGTTTTATTACCTATCCCTATCCTAATGGTTCCTAACATTCTGTTAACTTTTTTGACTGCCACTGCATATTGAGCAGATGTTTTCAGAGAGCTAGCCACGATGACTCCAAGATCTCTTTCTTAAGTGGTAACAGCTAATTTAGACCCCATCATTTTATATGTGTAGCTGGTATTATGTTTTACTTTACACTTCTGAAAATTAAATTTCATTTGACATTTCTTGCTCAGTCGCCCATTTTTGTGAGAACTCTTTGTAACCCTTTGTAACTCAGTCTGCTTTGGACTTAACTATCTTAAGTAATTTTGCATCATCTGCAAACGTTGTCATGTCACTGTTTAACTCTCTTTCCAGATCATTTCTGAATATGTTAAACAGCTCTGGTCCCAATAGAGATTCCTGGGGGACCATGATATTTACCTCTTTCCACTGTGAAAACTGACCATTTATTTCTACCCTTTGTTTCCTATCTTTTAACCAGTTATTTATCCAGAAGAGAATCTTCCCTCTTATCTCATGACAGCTTACTTTCCTTTGATGAGGGACCTTGTCAAAGGCTTTCTGAAAGTTCAGGTACAATATATTAACCGGTGTCAAGTATCAGGGAGTAGCCATGTTAGTCTGTATCCACAAAAACAACAGGGAGTCCGGTGGCACCTTAAAGACTAACAGATTTATTTGGGTATAAGCTTTTGTGCCTCTGAAGAAGTGGGTTTTTTACCCATGAAAGCTTATGCCCAAATAAATCCGTTATTCTTTAAGGTGCCATCGGACTCCTTGTTGTTTTTATATTAACTGGATCACCCTTGTCCATATGTTCATTGACACTCTCAGAGAATTCTAATAGATTGATCAGTCATGATTTCCCTTTACAGTTGCCATGATGACTCTTCCTCCACATATCGTGTTCATCTATGTGTCTGATAATTCTGTACTTTACTATAGTTTCAGACTATTTGCCTGGTACTGAAGTTAGACTTCCCGGCCTGTAATTGACAGGTTTTCCTCTGGAGATTTTTTTAAAAAATGGTGTTACATTAGCTATCCTCCAGTCATCTGATACAGAGGCTGATTTAAGTGATAGGTTACATACCACAGTTGGTAGTTCCGCAATTTCATATTTGAATTCCTTCAGAACTCTTGCGTGATACCATCTGGTCCTGGTGACTTACTACTGTTTAATTTATCAGTTTGTTCCAAAACCTCCTCTACTGACACCTCAATCTAAGACAGGTCCTCAGATTTGTCGCCTAAAAAGAACAGCTCAGGTGTGGAAATCTCCCACGCATCTTATGCAATGAAAACTGATGCAAAAAATTCATTTAGTTTCTCTGTAATGGCCTTATGGTCCTTGAGTGCTCCTTTAGCATCTCCATCATCCAGTGGCTCCACTGGTTGTTTAGCAGGCTTCCTGCTTCTTATGTACTTAAAAATAATATTTGCTGTTCGCTTTTGTGTCTTTTGCTAGATGCTCTTCAAATTCTTTTTTGAGCTGCCTAATTATAATTTTACACTTGCCTTGACAGCATTTATGTTCCTTTCTATTTTCCTCAGTAGGATTTGACTTCCAATTTTTAAAGGATGCCCTTTTGTCTCTAACCGCCTCTTTCATTCTGCTGTTTAGCCATTGTGGCAGTTTTTTGGTCCACTTGCTGTTTGTTTGTTTTTTATTTGGGGTATACAGTTTGTGAGCAGCAAATAAAAGAGGTACAAACACTGGTTTGCAGGATTCAAAACTCTGTTAGTTCTTTTGACAGCACTGATGGCATCAGCACCTGCTTTGGTGTTCAGTGTCCTAGAAGCAGACAGGGAACTGGCAACATATTTCCAGAGAGTGTGTTCTAAGCGGCTAATAGAGGAGTAACAATACTGCTCAGGAGTGACCTTGGCAAGCCTGTGGCTCCACAGGCAGCTCTGGCCCCTGAGGAACAAGTCTACAGGGATCCTATGCTTGAGCTCGTATCACCACGGTTGATACAAGCCCCACTGCATGACTCTATCTGCTGGGTCCAAGGTGACAGGGATCTGCCCCTCCAGTTCTATGCCACTGGGGCCTCCTAGTGAGGAATGAGAGATCTTTGAGGGACTTGAAGTTTCAGGACCTGTAAATCACAGAATATCAGGGTTGGAAGGGCAGGGCCGGCTCTGGCTTTTTTGCAGCCTCAAGCAAAAAAAAAACAAATAAACAAACCAGGGGGGCCCGGAGCAGCGAAGCAGAAAAAAAATAAAACAAAACTGCCCAGCTGCTGGAGCCAAGGGGACTCCCTGTGCTGCAGACATGCAGTGGAGTGCGCGCCTGGTCTAGCAGGAGGAGCGGGGGAAGAAAGAGAAGGGTGGCAGCCAGGGCTTCAGTGGAGTGCTCGCCACGCAGCCCCTCCCACCGTGCCGCCTGCCAGGATGGCTCTGTGCCGCTCCGGTGGGCTGGGAGGGAAGGACGTGAGCTGCTCTGCCGAGTTTGCTGCAGGGTGCTCCTCTCCTCCGCGCCGCCACCCTCTACAGGGTGGCCAGAGCAGGGAACCAAAAAGAAAAAGGGTGCCTGGAATGCTGCCCCAAGCATGAGCTTGCTTAGCTGGTGCCTGTAACCGGCTCTGTGGAAGGGACATCAGAAGGTCATCTAATCCAACCCCCTCCTCAAAGCAGGACCAATCCCCAATTAAATCACCCAGCAGATTTTTGCCGCAGATCCCTAAATGGCCCCCTCAAGAACTGAGCTCACAGCCCTGGATTTAGCAGGCCAATGCTCAAACCATTGAGCTATCCCTATCTTCAGTGTATCACACCCTAATACAACTGCATTGATTTCAGTGGGCTTGGTGTAACTGAGAGGATAATCATGTCTCTAATGCCTGTGAAGTTCGGATCTCTCCCAGTACCAGCTTTGCAGCTCATCTTTCTGCCTCCAACTCTTTTCTTTTCCAGACACTTGAAGAAGACACATGACCTTCCCAGGAGAATCCATTCATGATTTCCCATCACAGCCCAAAGGTGTCACCAAAGCCCTCATGCATGGAGTATCTAGCATGCTTGTCTTTAGTTCTTGGTCAGTTTATCTCCACACACACAGAGAACTTCTCAGCCTGGCTCGCAGAGTAAAGATGGAAAAAACAGTCTGAGAGAGTTAGGGCATGACCTTCAGATCCCACTGCAGGATCCAGACCAGCCTCCTGCATTGCCTTATCTGCATGAATCCATGGGAGGCTAGGGAGACGTTCAGCTATGCACTTTGCTTGCTGAAGGGAGCAAGGCTCTGTGCATGAATCTTCAGGAGTGCACAAGTTGTTACCATCTTCTAAAGGCCGTGTCCCCCTCTGCTCTGCTTCCTGGTAACACCCTAGATCTCTGGTGCCCCAGGAAACTGGCAGATCCTTGAATCAAGGTGTGCAGACTGGATACTACAGTCAATTACTATCAGCCTTGTTGAACAGGGATGCACACTGTGCTATCTATGGGTCTGATGCAGACAGCCAAGAATCACAGTGCTCAGTGTAAAGCCAGGGGTGGAGTCTTTGTGGGTATCACTTTCTCTCATTATACCAAAGTTCTGGCCAGGAATTTGGAAGGGATTTCTCCAGGACAGCTTTCATGCTGGTCCAGCCTAACCTGCTTGTACGCCAGAGAATTCTTCATGTATGAGTTGTGTTCAGAACAGGAATTTCTGGGTGCGGATCTCTGGCCTATGTTACACACAAGGTCAAACTTAATGGTCCCTTCTGGCCTTTAAATCTGAGACAATGTCAATCAGGATGTTACAGAGCTGTGAGTTCTGCAAAGGGGAGTCACTGAAGTAAAGTGGGATGCTGAGATTCCTCCCTGTGCTTTGGCTGGGAATGTCTTCTATGATCGTACAGTGACCAGGCAAGTGGGGGTCTGATCTAATTGGGGTCACTGGAGGGGGCACATTAATAAATAATCCTGATGATAATACATTGAGATGGAAAATTCTTGACTCTCTCACCTCATCAATCCCAAAATCTGTCTTGTTCTGGCTGGGATCCTGGGTCTTTCTGCAGGGCTAGGCCCAGTAGGGGCTGTTATGTGATAGCACAGCTCCCCCCATGCTCTCTTCCCACTCAAACACCGGACATCGTGGGAAACATCATTTTCCTCAGCATTGACTTTCCAGTTTCTGAGGAACCCCAGCAGAAAGCACTGGGAGCCAGCAATGCATTCGCAGCAGTGTGCTTCCCTTATGCATCAGGACAGTACCAAGCACAGTCAGAGAGTGTGACTGCCAGTCAGAAGATTGTAAGCCTTGGCCTAGCCTAGCCTTGACGCCTTAATTCCAACCATCCCACTGCCATGAGGCCCACAGAGACTGCCTACCCTGCATGGCCTCTATCCTGAAAGACAAATCAAATGGAAGAACGACTCTTTAAAGGCTAATGCATCCCAGTCCAGAGCTTCCCGACTGGGCTGCAGAGCATGCTCCTTGCATCTACTGCCACATTTAATAAAGGAAAGTTACAAATGCCATGAGTACTAGGCTACAGTTACCCCTGCGGCAGTTGTGAAAGAGAAACTGCTGAGCTTCAGTTCATCTGCAAATTTGACACCATCAGCTCAGGATTAAACAAAGACTGTGAATGGCTTGCCAACTACAAAACCAGTTTCTCCTCCCTTTGTTTTCACACCTCAACTGCTAGAAGAGGGCCTCATCCTCCCTGACTGAACTAACCTCGTTATCTCCAGCCTGCTTCTTGCTTGCATATATATACCTGCCCCTGGAAAATTCCACTACATGCATCCGACGAAGTGGGAATTCACCCACGAAAGCTCATGCTCCAAAACTTCTGCTAGTCTATAAGGTTCCACAGGACTCTTTGCTGCTTTTACAGATCCAGACTAACACGGCTACCCCTCTGATATGTGACAGAGATGTTATTCAGTCACCAGTGCTGGAGGGGAGGTGGGGCCGGACAATATGCTCCTTAGTGGTTAGAAAAGGAGAAACTGGGGGTCCAGACACCTGGGTCTTTTTCCTGGCTTTGTCACTGACTTACTGTGTGACTTTGGATAAGTCACTTAGGCACAAATTTTCAAAAGTGGCTTCTAATTTGGGGTGCCTCCATTTCTGAGTGTCCAGTGTCAGCTGCCAGTGGGCCACAAAAATGTAAGCTCTCGTAATTAGAGGCAACTTCTGAATATGTGGACCAAAGGCTTTCTGCACCTCAGTGCCATCGCTGAGGAGTTGATGTAATCCTCCCTGCCTTGCAAGGTTGTGACCCTTCAATGAGCACTAGGCCTCAGGCCTGGAATCAGCTTCACAGGGTCAGGGGCTCCCCACCTGGAGCTGACTGTAGGATCGCGCCCTTGGTTCATTGACCTCTTTGAGATCATTGGTGGAGAAGTGCTGTAGCAGCACAGTGTTCTGATGACATCTCGGCAGTCCCTAAATGGTTAATAAGCAGGCCTGAAGCAGCAAGCAAGTCGCACCCTCTGTATTTCAATATCTGTCCCCTGCCCTGTGGGTGACAGAACAATGGGATTTCCCCAGCCATTCGCATCTCACCAATGCCATCCTGCTATTTCAGAATGGGGTTACATTCTGTCTGCTTAGTCTCCTGCCCCTCTAAAATCCAGAGTGGCAACCCAGAGCCAGGCCCCACACAAGCAGCAATCCAGCTTGGCTTGGTTTGGGCAAGGTCCTAGGATTTCCCTGCACCCAGCTCCACTGAGCATCCCAAGCTGGGGTGTGGTGAGTCCAGCCTATTTTAGAGCTGGGAAGTGGCATCTGCTCCCATCTTGGCTCCAAGGCACCCAGATGCAGTCCAGCACACAGTCCCAGTTGTGGATGACCTTGCACACAATGCACGGGCTATTGAGGCTTTCAATAAAGGCAGCTCTCATTAATAGGCCACACGCCCTTGGAGAACAGATCCAATCGCATCAGATAACAGATCAAAAGCCAAGGGCTCTTTCTCCTCTCTCACCCTCTTTTAAACAGCAACAAAAAGAGAAAGAAAAACAGAAAATAAAGAGGCTCCTTGTAGCAGGGCAGTAAAATGCCATCTGTTCTCCCCGCTGGGGGCTCGAGCTCCTGGTGACAGACGTCCCTCCAGTTAAAGTCTGAGACAAAGGCACATAGCAGCCAGCCATTCCCAGCCATGGAGTCTCTGCTCCTCTCTGCTCTCCAGAGGAATGGTGCTGAGCGGGACAGCAGGAGGGGAGTACCTATTACAAAACATTTTATTTCTAGGCAGGGGATCAGAAGAGGTTTTGAAGCCTGATGTAGATGCAATTCAAATGGGAAAGCCTCTTGCTGTCCCCTGCCCCTCCCTGCCATAGAGCCAGAGACCCCGGGCTGCCGCAGACAGAAGCTGCCATGATGACCAGGTAACAATGTCTGGGACTGTCTGTGTAATGTGACTTTTCATTAACCTGGGATCCTTGCGGTCTGCAGACTCACCTATTTTCCTCTTAAAAGCAATGCTCATGGTGATGGGACACAAAGGAACAGAGCAGCAGGTCTCTCCCGCTAGCTCTCTGTGAATGGAAATCCCTCAGCCTAGCCCTTTTAATTGCCTCTCGGGAAAGAATTTCTAGGCCCCTACTAAGCTGAAAGATCAAAACAAGAAAGCTGTGTCAGGAAACAGCGCTGCACTGCCCCTCCTCCATGTGGTTATTGAGCCCTAGCTCCCAGCTAGCCGTGCTCCCTCACCCACTGCTGCTTCCATCTGACAACTGCCCTGGCCCTGGGGGACCTGCGAGCTGCGACTGCAGCAATGCTTTGTGCCTCATCCCAAGTGTCAGAACTTGCCATCTCCTCACCTAACATCAGAAGCTGTTGGAGCTGCATGGAGCAACCCCTAGGATTGCACGTCTGCACAGGGCCACAGGGCACAATAACAGCTCCCCTAATGCCTCTGCACAGGCTGCCTGGACCCTGGGTTGGCCTGCTGGAGCATGCAGGTGCTGTGCAACCCCAGCTCCACCCCAGAGCGGAAGAGTATGGAAGGGATGCAGAGTGTTGGCTCCACCCCCATGTGGCAGCTGACCCCAGGGACATTGTAATTGACCAATGGAATAGGCTACAAATTACTATGCCTTTCCCATGGGGAGCAGCAGAGGCCTGTGACCTTTCTTCCCTTTGCTACTCATAGACTCATAGACTTTAAGGTCAGAAGGGACCATTATGATCATCTAGTCTGACCTCCTGCATAATGCAGGCCACAGAATATCACCCACCCACTCCTGGAACAAACCCCTAACCTATGTCTGAGTTATTGAAGTCCTCAAATCGTGGTTTAAAGACCTCAAGGTGCAGAGAATCCTCCAGCAAGTGACCCGTGCTCCATGCTACAGAGGAAGGCAAAAAACCTCCAGGACATCTGCCAATCTACCCTGGAGGAGAATTCCTTCCCGAACCCAAATATGGCGATCAGCTAAACCCTGAGCATGTGGGCAAGACTCACCAGCCAACACTCAGGAAAGAATTCTCTGTAGTAACTCAGATCCCATCCCATCTAACATCCCATCACAGACCACTGGGCATATTTACCTGCTAATAATCAAAGATCAATTAATTGCCAAAATTAGGCTATTCCATAATACCATCCCCTCCATAAACTTATCAAGCTTAGTCTTGAAGCCAGATATGTCTTTTGCTCCCACTACTCCCCTTGGAAGGCTGGTCCAGAACTTCACTCCTCCAGGGCTACGCAGAGGATTCAGGGGGCCTGGGGTCTTCGGCGGCAAGGGGCCCCTGCTGCTGAATTGCTGCCGAAGACCGGCACTTCGGCAGCAGGTCCCGGGGTGGAAGGAACCCCTGCCGCAGGTCTTCGGGGCACTTCAGTGTCAGGTCCCAGAGCGGAAGGACCCCCCACCGCCGAATTGCTGCTGAAGACCCAGAGCAGAAGAAGCCTTGGGGGCCTGGGTCCTGTAAGAATTTTCCAGGGCCCCCAGAGCAAGTGAAGGACCCTGCTCCAGGGGCCCTGAAAAACTCTCGTGGGGGCCCCTTTGGAGCCTGGGGAAAATTGCCCCACTTGCCACCCCCGGGCGGCCCTGCACTCCTCTAATGGTTAGAAACCTTCATCTAATTTCAAGTCTAAACTTCCTAGTGTCCAGTTTATAGCCATTTGTTCTTGTGTCCACATTGGTACTAAGCTTAAATAATTCCTCTCTCTCCCCGATATTTATCCCTCTGATATATTTATAGAGAGCAACCATCTCTCCCCTCAGCCTAATTTTGGTTGGGCTAAACAAGCCAAGCTCTTTGAGTCTCCTTTCATAAGACAGGTTTTCCGTTCCTCAGATCATCCTAGTAGCCCTTCTTTGTACCTGTTCCAGTTTGAATTCATCCTTCTTAAACATGGGAGACCAGAACTGCACACAGTATTCCAGATGAGGTCTCACCAGTGCCTTATATAATGGTACTAACACCTCCTTATCTCTACTGGAAATACCTCTCCTGATGCATCTTAAAACTGCATTAGCTTTTTTAACAGCCATATCACACTGGCGGCTCATAATCATCCTGTGATCAACCAATACTCCAAGGTCCTTCTCCTCCTCTGTTACTTGCAACTGATGTGTCCCCAATTTATAACCAAAATTCTTGTTATTAATCCCTAAATGCATGACCTTTCACTTTTCACTATTAAATTTCATCCTATTACTATTACTACAGTTTACAAGGTCATCCAGATCTTCCTGTAGGATATCCCGGTCCTTCTCTGTGTTAGCAATACCTCCCAGCTTTGTGTCATCCGCAGACTTTATTAGCACATTCCTGCTTTTTGTGCCAAGGTCAGTAATAAAAATATTAAATAAGATTGGTCCCAAAACCGATCCCTGAGGAACTCCGCTAGTAACCTCCTTCCAGCCTGACAGTTCACCCTTCAGTACGACCCGTTGTAGTCTCCCCTTTAACCAGTTCCTTATCCACTTTCAATTTTCATATTGATCCCCACCTTTTCCAATTTAACTAATATTTCCCCATGTGGAACCGTGTCAAATGCCTTACTGAAATCGAGGTAAATTAGATCCACTGAGTTTCCTTTGTCTAAAAAATCTGTTACTTCTTGGCACAGCCCTTTGTGCCCTATGAGTGTAACCCTGTGAATCGGGATTGGCCACCATTGCAAATCCCAGTAAATGCGCAAATGTGCTTCACCTCTTGCTGAAAGGGGCAGGTGAAGGGAGAGAGTCCACCACAAATACTCTGTGCAGCAGTCGCCTTTTAGACGTCAAGAGGCTTTGGAAACACGAAGCAGACAGGCTGTTTGATCAGATGCACTCGGAAAGAAGCTGCCCGCAAAGTAGCAAACACACTGAATGTGAAAGCATCATCGTGGAAAGTCTGAAGGGACCCGTAAGAGCAGTTTGCAACAGGAAAAGCAGCCGTTGAGTCCTTGCTGACAGGTGCAGGCTGTCTGGGTACACTCCTGCTATGCAGCATACCTGCTGCAAAAGGAACTAAGGCACATTCTGTGTTGTTTGCCTTTTTCCTGGTAAAAAGCCTCCAGCCTAGGACTTGCCAGACCAGTGTCTAATCCCTGGCAGCACCCTCTGGAAGGCCTTCCGGGTTCCATCATTGTGGGTATAACAACAGCAGCTCATATTGATAATCCCCTAAACTTGGCTCCCAAGGAGGGAGTTATAACAGGAGTGATGAGCCATACACACACCTTTACCCAGGGACAAAGAGGGATGATTCTGCAGCCAGTTGGAGGACATCGTAACCCATGGGAGGGACAAGTGAGTCATTGATACCTGGCACCAGAACCTAGGGATCAGCAAAATGTAGCTGGATTTCTTGATAAGGCCTGGGGCAAAAAGCTTTGGAAACAGGACCCTGCAGTGGCTGGGCCAGCTGAGCTTAGGGGCCAGTGGGATACTATCACGCAGGGCAGGGGCTGGGCTAATGCTCTGACTTGGGTGGTCCATGGGTGGCTCTCCAGGAGTCCACATAAAGTCTGAGTCAGCATGGTGCAGCTGGGTGTCCTACACAGGGGCCTGGGAAAGACGAAACTCCCAGCCCAGCCTAGCCCAGCCCAGGGGCAGGCCACAAAGAAAGAGAGTGAGGGGGGCAGGTAGCAGATAGGGAAAGGCACTTGTCTGAAAGTGATCCAGGTTAGTAGTGACCAAGCCTCTGTAATCTGTTGGCAGTAAATACACACTGAAGGGAGTGCGTTGGGGGTGGGGTGGGGTGAGGGGGGCAGTGTGTGGGCAGCTCACACCCTATGGGTGCAAACAGGAGTGCAGGCTGCAGCACTGCTAGCTCTGCACTGAACTCACAGAGAGCCATTCACAACACAACCAGGCACTCTGAGAGTCACTGACACTACAAAGCAGCTGCCAGCCTGCTCTTCCAGCATTTCAGACCCCCACTGCATCCAGCCCTGTGCTGCCAGCTCTCTCAGATTTATCATGAAGTGCGCAATATTTGGGGGGGTTCCTACATCCCCAGCTCCTGGAGGCACGTGACTAGGTGAGGACTTCAGCTTTTTTCTTTTTCTCTTTTTCAGTGTTTCTAGCCATCAGGACTGCAGCGAAAACATGTGAATATGACCCAAGAGCATCCTAAAGACTCAGAAACCAGACAGCAAATAAAAAGACCCCAAGTTCATTATTTTTTAAAACCTCATGGCTTTTAAGCTGATATGATTTTGGGGTGCTGGTGTTCGCAGTCATGCACTGGCGCTGACCCTCGGGTCCAACCTTGCTGTACTGAGCACAGGACACATAGGGGAAGCAAAGGTTGCCCTATGGCTCCTTTGTACATCCCCAGCCCTGGGTCTGGCCCTAGACCAGGGCAGCCTCCAGCACTACTTAGAGCAGCCAAGGTCTGCACTGGCCCCACGGCCAGTGGCGTAGCTAGCGGGGTTCAGTGGAAGCAGCCACTTCCCTCAGGGCGGCAGGCGTTGAAGTGGTCCTGATGGCTGGTGCAACCAACAATTCCTGCCGGCCCAGAAGAGCCCCACCAGTGCGGCTGCAAAGCAGAGGCAGTGGCAGAGCCCATGCAAGCTGCAGGAGCCTCGGCGCCGCCCGCGGCTCACCAGAATAAAACTTCCCCAAGGAGGGGAGAGCGCTTCCCCCTCCTCCCGTGGCCTGTCAGTGCGACCCACCCACAGCCTGGCTTCACCAGCAGCCCTGGGCAGGGCAGCCCCCCCCCGGGCTGAGTGGGTGAGCCAGGCTGCAGCTCGCTCGGACTGCGCCTGGCGGGGCTCGCTGCCTTCTTCCCCTGCCCCCCAAGGGGTAGGGCCAGCGCTGAGCCTGGGCTGGTGCTGCATGCAGCGAGCCCCTCCCAGGCTCTCCCAGTCCCGGGGGCAGCTCCAGCCTCCTCTGCACAGAGAGCCCCGGGGATCCCCGGTAACCCCTCCCCAAACTCCATACCCTGTGTACCCCTCCCATGTACCCCATGCCCCTGCCTTTCCCTCCCCTTCACCTCCCCTCATACTTACATCTTCTGCCAGCCTCCCTGTCCCACCATGGGGGGGGTAGCGTGGCCGAGGGGTCACAGCCTGGCTGCAGTGTGGCCGGAGGAGCCAGCCAAGGGGGGGAGCGGGCACAGTGTGGCCGGAGGAGCTGGGGGGTGTGGCTGGAGGAGGTGCCAAGGGGGGGCACCTTTTTTATGTTTGCCTGCTCCCCCTGCTGTTAAAACCACACCATCTTTACACCTTGTATGGCTCAGCCCCAGCCTGGGAACTCCCCTCTCAGCTGGCTGTTAAAACCACATTATGGACCCACCCAGAGGATCTGGAGCGCTTCAGGTGTAATGAAAGCAACAGTGAAGAAGAAGCCAGGTGCTAGCACAGGATAGTAACAAGCACAGCAGAGAAAGCAATGCCTTGCTGAGGGGATGCACCACACCAGGTGTGCTCCTCCTCCTCCTCATGCCAATCAGGGCTCAGCTTGAATCACTAAGGTGATGCCCAGAGCTGGACAAATAACTGAGTTTCCAGTTTGCTGGCCGCACTGAAAAATCAACAAAAACTGGGTGTGAGTCTAACAAACTGCTTCATTTGACCCAAGTGAAATGGTTGGTTTTGTTTTTGAGGGCTTGTTTTAAGTTTAAAAAAAATAAAATGGAAGTAAAATTCAGCACAAAGCATCATTTCAAATCAAAACCTCAAAATGGTTCAATTTGTTGTGAATTATTTTTTGTCTGTTTCAGACAAAAGCACCTGGTGAATGTGACACAAAATCGTGCACCAGGTAAAGTCAACCCAAAGCTGCATTTTGGGGTGAAAAATATTTTGCCCAACAAATTTTGCCCAGCTCTAGCGACTGTGCTACACAGCAGCCTGCCAAAGCAATCAGGGATGGGTAACCTGACACCCCACCGCTGCAGCAACTACACTTCTATCTTTGCTGAGCTGCGGGGAGTAATTTCATTAGGGTAGGGAGTTTGTGGTTTCATGAAGCGTGGGCCAGTGAGGCTTCTTGGTGCCAGCTGTCATCACCAAGCCTTCAGAAATCCAGGACTTAGAATCAAAAGCAAAGAAGCACACTGGATTGTTTTTAATGTAGATTCAGAGATTTCAACTCCGAACAGGATCATTTTGCTCACCCAGTCTGACTTTCTGCATAACACAGGCCAGAGAACCTCACCCAGTGATTCCTGCAGCTAGCCCAGAACTTCTGGCTAAGCTGGAGCAGAGCTGTTAGAAAGCACCATCCAACCTCTATTTAAGGCTATCAGATAGGACAGGCAGTCACTACTGACAGTGGTCTGATTCCACATAACCCGGCTCTGTGTGTGCAAAGCGAATGGCATGTGCTGTCCCTCTAATCCGCTTGTGTGGCTACACTAGGGTTGCCAACTTTTTGATTGCAGAAAACCGATCACCCCTGACCCGCCCCTTCTCCAAGGCCCTGCCTCCACTCACTTTATCCACCCTCCCTCTGTCACTCACTCTCCCCCACCCTCACTCACTTGTTTATTTTCATTGGGCTGAGTCAGGGGGTTGTGGTGCTGGGGGCGTGAGGGCTCCGACTGGGAGTGTGGGCTTTTGGGTGGGGCCAGGGATGAGAGGTTCAGAGGGCGGGGGGGAGCTCAGGGCTACGGCATGGGGTTGGGGTGCAGGAGTGAGTGAGGACTCAGGCTGGGGGTGTGGGCTCCAGGCTGGGACCAGGGATGAGAGGTTTGGGGTGTAGGAGGGGGCTCCAGGCGGGGGGGTGGGGCTGAGGGGTTTGGAGGGCGGGACGGGGCTCAGGGCTGGGGCAGGAGGTTGGAGTGTGGGAGAGGATTTGGGATGTGGGCTCCAGGTGGCACTGACCTCAGGTGGCTCCTGGAAGTGGTGACATGCCCCTCTGGCTCCTAGGTGCAGAGGCAGCCAGGGGCTCTACGCGCTGCCCCTATCCACAGGCGCCACCCCTGCAGCTCCCATTGGCTATGGTTCCCGGTCAATGAGAGCTATGGAGCCAGCACTTGGGGTGGGGGCAGCGGTGGAGCCCCCCTGATGGCTCCTGCACCTAGTAGCCAGCGGGACATGCCGCCTCTTCTGGGAGTCGAGTGGAGCCGGCCACTGAGGCTAACCGGACTTTTAGCAGCTGACCGGAGCCACTAGGGTCCCTTTTCATCCAAACGTTCTGGTCAAAAACGAGACACCTGGCAACCTTAGGTTACACAAGGGGCTGTGCGGCTGAGACAGAGCGTGGCTGTTTGCAAGCGTGCAGGCCAAGGAGGGTACTGATGTGCAGGACACTGAGGGTTGGGCAGGGGTAATAGGACTAGGTTGAAACTGGAAGCACTTGTAGGTGGTGTCCTTCAGCCTCAGCATCTGGTTTGGGAGCCCAGGAGCCCGAATCCCAGAAACTGCCTCACTCTAACAGGTAGAACTGAGCATTGCAATGGAGCATTAGCACAGCCTGGAAATAGAATGAGCTTTGCAGCGCTAGATGTGCAAGGTGCTGCCTTCGCTCCCCTTCCCCCCACAGAAGGCAGAGGCCCATGCAGCCCTGGGCTGTGAGAAATGCTGGCACAACCTGTGACTGCTGTGTTTAACCTTGGTAATTATTAGCCAGGTAGAACCTTACTGCTCAAGGTCGCCTAGTGAGAACAGCCCTCCTGGCTTTGCTTACACAGCATACACAGCTGGGCCTTTCCCCACAGCCTGCCCTGCACCACCCAGTCAGAACAGGAGTGACACCCCTCCTAGGAGCAGCCTCCCCCAGCTGTGTTTGGATCCCCCAGGTTTCCCCTCTAACTTCTGGCAGTGCAGGGGTTCAGAACGCAGCTGGTGCCATTTTGATGCAGGCTGCAGGGGCCAGGACTGGGGCTGAGCGAACTTGCCCAGCCCGAGCCTTTACCCCAAACGGCAGTGAAACCGGCACTGTCTGCAGAGACACACAAGTCTGGAGCAGTTTTTGGTTCTGGAATTCAGCTGTAGTCAGAAGCTCAAGGAGTGAAGTACCCATGACCAGCCAGGCCAGCGGGCAGGTGCTGGGGCTACTCTAACCAGACCCCCACGTATTCGCTGTCATTCATTTTCTCCTGGAGCTCAATCCTTGGTGCTTTCAAATGGCTGAACCTGCCCCTTTGAAGTCAATGGAAACGTTGTCATTGGCTGCAGTGGGGCTGGATTTGGTCCTCAATGCTCAAAACCAGCTGGGAGCAACAGGTGCAAAACATCCGTTTGATGTGACTCATTTTCTTTTTCTTTCTTTCCTTGTGTTTGTGCCAAGAGCTCACCCTGGCAGCATCTGGACATGCAGGAGGAGCTCACAGCACATGCTGCATCAGCTATGCACTGGGCCCAGAAGTGTTGCTACGCCCCCCTTCGCACGAGCGGCTGCAGTGAGGTCTCAGGTGCCTGTGCAGCATATCCTGCAGCACACTGATTGTGCACTATTCTTTGCAGTGACAGCCACGCCACTCTCCTCACCTGCTCTCCTTGTGCTTTACAATCGACGTTTCACAGGGGCTCACTCAGAGAGGCACAGTCTGTCCTCAGCACCCTCAGAGGCTGCAGGAGCTGGGTACTCAGAGCTGTACCTCTCGGGATTGTGCCCTGACTCTAGAGTTCATCGCCAGCCAGTAGTTCCCAGTCAGTCACCTGAATTCGCCAGGTTCTGGTGCCATTCAGCTCCCAGATTGCCAGCAAATTGTCGACATCAAAACCAAGGCATGGGAACAGCCCCAGGCAGTTATGTGGACACAGATCAGAGGAGAAAGACCCAGGTAGCAACTGAAGTGAAGCAGCCACAGTGGCAGGGCCCAGTATGGGGCTGGAAAAGCTCTGGGCAAGGACAGAGCAGTGGCAGGAAAAGCTGTAGAGGCAATCTGAAGGCCCAGGATGCTGGGCACAACCAGCAGGGGTGGCACAGGAGGTCGCCCTGCAGTCATCTGAGCTTGGTGCCCCAGATGGACACACACTGCAGAGGAATAGGCAGCACCTTCTCCACATCCCAGAAGGGACGGAGTGAGGGGAAGTGTGTCCACAGGTCTGCCCAGGAGGGTCTCAGACAGGCACTGGCCACAGCAGGGGAGGCAGCTGATCCCCAGGACATGGCACAGTCAGAACCCGGGGACTTGTCGTCTCCTGACAGCCAAGGTACTGAAGTCCCAGGGGCCTCCCAGTTTGTTCCTCTCTGACTTGCTACCCATAAGGTGATGAGGTCACCAGGGAGGGTCCACAGGGCTTGGTACAAATTCACCTTCCAGTATGTCCTCCTGTCCAGACTGGAAGGTCACTAGGGCCCAGGGTGATTCAGATCAAATGCACCTGGTTTCTCCTCTGAAATCAACCCCCAAATTAGTTTCCTGGGTCTCTGCAGCCAAGTGTTTGCACAGCATTGACCACACACATGGCAGGCCCTGGGGAAGGTCAGGGCTGGACGGGGCCACCCCTGCCCTTTGTGGGTGTTTGAAAGCCATTCAGAAATACAGGGAGCTGAGTGACTCCCTAGCTGGCCAGGAAACAGCACAACCTATAGAACCAGCTAGAGACACACTCTCAATAGCAAGTGAAACACCTTCCACAGGGACTAGCTCATTAGAAGGAGCCAGCCCCAGGAGCACCTCAGCGCATGCTGGCCCCTGCCCCAAGGGAACAGGGCCCTGCACAGCCAGCATTGGGAGCTTGGGACACTTGTTTGCATTTTAGAGCCTTCCAAAACCAAACAAGGAAGTGAATTCCTCAGCTGTCTGGTATAACCCAAGCTGTCTGTGTCCCCAGCCCTCCCTCATTGCCAGGTCTGTCACGCACAAAGGCCATGCCATATCCCACACCCACCTGTTCTTATCACAGGGTTCACTCCACTCCCTCACTTACAGGAGATAGGAGGGGTGTGCCCATGCTGTCTCCAGCCCCTGCCCTCCCCCCAGGGTCTCCACTCTGGCACTGTGCTGGCAGGCTGTTGTCCTGGGACGGAGAGTTCCTGGAGGACGCTGAAATTGAGGGTGAAAGCCAAGCAGCATTTTTACAAAAACTAGAGTTGGGAGAACGTGAACCCACTCAACATCTTGGAGTCAAGAGTTCAACCCAGCTCTGCGTAGGAGAGACTGAAAACCGGAGCAGTGAGAGGAAGGGAGAAAGAAAGATTTGATTGTAAGCTCCGTGAGGCAGGGCCTGTCTTTTTGTTCTGTTTGTACAGCACCCAGCACAAAGGGGGCTTTCGCCAGGGCCCCGAGGTGCTACCACAGTAAAAATAATTTCTAATAATAAAAATACGAAGAAATAAAAATGACTGTTGTTTGCAGGGTACCCACCAGTGCCAGCCGGTGATATCGGAGGCCCTTTTCTCCCTGTTATACAGCACCGGCTGCCACGGAGTGACTTACCTACTCATCCAAAATTGATTCCACTTGTATTAAAAATTACAGGGATAAACAGACGTCACACACTGGGCCTAACTCTGTGAACTCAAGAAACAGGTTCATCAAACTGCAAACCCCAGGAGGTCTTGCTTGTTTCACACCAAAGGAAACTCTTTCCAAGGCCAGTGTTTCAGCGGTCAAGCTCCATGCAGGGATCTGAGCAGCCTGCCCCACGTGGGCTCAGGTCACAGGGAGCTCAGAGGAGGTGGTTCTGTAGAACAAGGAGGAATACTAATACTAAAGATTATAATCCAATGTTAAATGAACTAGATTATGGCGTCACAGCAGAGCGTCCACGATCAAGTCTGAAAGACTGTCTGGAAAGGCTCCTTTGCACCTGGAATTAGAGAATATGTCTGTGTCGTCTCATGAATTTCCTTTTGCTTTGAGTGTCATTTAGGACTGTGCTCTGCATTGTGGACTAGAACCACCTGATGTTTCTGCCCCTCCTTTGTGCCCTGTGTTGAAAGCCAGTTGAACTGGTCCGTGCACAGCCTGGCATGATGTATACACCAAGGAGGGGAGATTCTCTCCTTGTGGACAGCAAACATAGGAAGGGGCACCCACAGGACTCCCAAGGACCATTGACTGGCTAATGACTGTGAGTCACCTTCCCTCTCCCTGGGACGCAAGGTGATAGACACTGTTGGAGCAGGGAGACTGAAGCCTGCCTGAGAACTCTGACCTGAAGGCTGTAGAGCAGGAGTCTCACCCCCCGCAGCCCCCGAGCCTCCCCAATGTGGCCTGCAGTGCTGAGGCAGTTTTGAGGCTGGGTCTCTCCCTGCACCCCACCTGCCAGCCCCAGCTGCTCCCACCCCAGGGGCCCTGGCAGTGCTGTGGAGCTTAGCAGTGTTTGACTGCTCGCTCCAATGGCTGCCAGCCCAAGGGCGGGATGGGGTTGTCCCTCCACGTGCTGCTCCCACCCTGAGGGCCCCTGCCGCCAATGGGATGCTGCAGGGGTGGTGCCTGGGGGCAGCAGCATGCTGAGGCCCCCCCGCCTGTCCTGCCTTGGAGCCCCAGGTAAGCACCACACCCCGACCCCCTCCCAGGGCCTGCACCCCAGACCCCCTCCCCCACCCAAACTCCCTCCCAGAGCTCAGCCTCTCACCCCTTCTTCACCCAAACTCCCTCCCAGAGCTCAGCCTCTCACCCCTTCTTCTCCCAAACACCCTCCCAGAGCCTGCTGCCCCTCCCCACATACCCCCTCCCGCCCCCAAACACCCTCCCAGAGCCTGCAGCCCCACCTACTCCCCACCCCCAAACTCCCCCCCAGAGCCTGCACCTCCTTCCCACACACCCCCTCCCACCCCCAAACTCCCTTCCAGAGCCTGCACCCCCTCCCTACATACCCCCTCCTGCCCCCAAACTCCCTCCCAGAGCCTGCACCCCCTCCCTACATACCCCCTCCCCCACCCAAACTCCCTCCCAGAGCTCAGCCTCTCACCCCTTCTTCACCCAAACACCCTCCCAGAGCCTGCAGCCCAATTCCCTAACCCAGACCTCCTCCCCCACCCAAACACCCTCCCAGGGCCGCAGGCAGGCAGGGAGCAGAGTTTTAGGGAGGCGGGTTCTAGGCTGCATGAGTGACATTGGCCCGCTGGGAGGATTTGAGGACTGGCACTGGCCCTAAGGTAAATTGAGTTTGAGACCCCTGTTGTAGAGTCATTCTCGTGGTCATCTGTGCTCCCTCTCTCTCCCATAGCACCTCTAGTTATTTATCCAAAGTGCAACCGTGTCAACAGGAGAGATGAGGGAGTGGCACAGCAGAGCAGCCCATAGCACAATGGTTAAAGCACTCACCTGCATGGTGGTAGACCCCTGTTCAAGTCCCTTCTCCCCATTAGGTGCTGGGGGGACTTGAACCAGGGGATCTCCCCTATCCTAGGTGAGAGCCCTAAGCACTTGGCACCTACAACAGAGTAGGCACCTGACTCCAGGAGAGGGCTCACCGCTGGGAATCACAAGCAGAGGGAGACTCTTCCCTGCAGCCTGGTCTTAGGCGCCTGTCTGGGTGGGAGGGGTGGGGCTTAGCGCGCACACACCTCTCTTGCCAGCATCTCTCACTGGATAGCTTAAACAGCTCCCTGCCTACTGTGCAGGCTTCTGTGGACACAGGCTAAGGCCTGGCTCATACTGCAAAGTTAGGCTGACATATGTCTACACTCAGATTTGTCTCCGAGTGATGCAAGTGCCACATTATGGTGACACAGGAAAACCACCTCCTATGGCACCTATCTCTGCCCATTCATTGAGTAGGGGTCTAGGTACCTGACTCAGGCTTTGTGCATCACAGTGATCCTCTTGGCACCTAAAAGTTCCCACACCGAGCTCCTGGGCGCACCCAGGCTTTACTGTAGAACAATGGAATGCAGCAATGGGAGCACAAGCTTGACATTACCAAGACCCTTGTGAGTCCCAGCATGCCCATACCTGCACCAAATGTTCTCTCTCTGGCTGGGCAAACCTGGTCTTGGAGACTGCCAGTCACTGCAATGAGAGCTGTTGCCATTTGCAGAAATGGCTTGGCAACACCACAAAATGACCAGGCTGGAGATGTGATCAACACTCTAGATTCTCCAGAGTTCACTACTTTGCCTTATCCCAGAGCCATAACTCATAAAGCAGCTCTTAAAAAGCCTGGCCTGCTGAGCATGGCTGAGGGAGGAATTTGCTCCAGAGCCGGAACAGCCTGAGTTCCAGTATATTTGTAGGGAGCTGCATTTTGGCAGAAATTCTGACCCACTGTAGACCTGCCCTCACCCCAGTGCATCAGCCAGCAATTCCTGTGCCCTCAACCTCCCAATGCAGAGCAGTACAAAGGTTCTTTTCCATAAACTGGCTGCCCTTCCTCTCCTGGCACCTCTAGGTAGCCTTCCCCACAGCTCATCTGTCAAGCCCATCACCCCAAGGGTGATCTTCCTTGCAGCCAGATGGGCAGAGTATTATCAGGATGCAGGTTCTCTGAGCTGGATCTGCGCAGGTCTGGGCAGGATATTCATTGATTCATTCATAGATTCCAAGGTCAGAATGGATCATTGTGATCATCTAGTCTGACTCCTTACAATGCGGAACACAGAACTTCCCCAAAATAATTCCTAGAGCAGATCTTTTAGAAAAAATCCAAACTTGATTTTAAAATTATCATTGATGGAGATAGTCAGGGATGGCTATACACTGGTCTGTACAGATTCCTCCTTCTCAATGTGCAGGGCTGTGATATATGTGCAAACAAAGGGCTTTGTTCCTTTCTTTCTCTGCATTCATTTGAATGACAAAGGTTTTCAATTACAGGCCCCCTGGGGAATCAAACAGTAAGGCTTGATGCTCATGTAGTGACTGGCAAATTAAGACTGAGATTTGTATATTGACTCTGCATTTGTGTAATTCATGTGGGGGAGCCTGGCCAACAGGCAGTATGAATCTGACCCATATAAATAATAACCAGCAGCATTTTTAAACTAAATCATCTGGAAAATTCACAGCAGATTCTGTCAGTTCCTTCTCCTGTTTTATTGCTGGAGAGTCATAAATAATTCAGCCTCACTCAAATATTTATGGAAATCAATTTAGCCCTGGGTCCAACATCACCTCTCAGAACACACAGCTTCCTGGAGCATCTCCAGTGCAAACTGATTCCCCTCCCTCCAAGAACCTTTCAGGGGAGAAAGCACCTGTTACTGCCTAGCTCCACAAACAGGGCTGGTGCTGCCTTGCCCACCTGGGGTCCTAGTGGGTCCAGACTGCAGTTTGGCAGAGACATGCAGAGAAACTCATCTTCCTGAAAAAATCAGGCAGCTTAAGGGCATGTAACCCATTCCATAGAATACCAGGGACCTCAGGAAGTCATGTAGTCCAATCCCGCTGCTCAAAGCAAATAGATTTTGCCCCAGATCCCTAAAAGGCCCCCTTGAGTATTGAACTCACAACTCTGGGTTTAACAGGCCAATGCTCAAACCACTGAGCTATTCCTCTCCCTACCAGGGGCTTCATCAAAAATACAGTCATGGGCCCATTGCATCACCCCCTCCAGGAGCAGCCCCCAAGCTCCATAACTATTCCTAGTTCAAAGGGGTGAAGGCTTTTCTCAGATCCAGGATGGATAACGGCTCCTTTCCTCAGGTGCAGTGACTCTGTCCGTGGCCAGGGTGGCTCATCAGTAACGTTTCTTCCTCAGCCCACCTGACAAACCTCCCCACCTTGCACTCGAAGTGCCAGGCATACTTCTCCAACTGGCCTTCTCTAATATATTTTTTGCCCTTTGACCCAAGCAGTTACTCAATTATCAGGGCCCTCCTGGGTCATTTCTGTTAGGAGGAGGAGAAATCTATAGGAGTCAGGTCTAGCCTTTGGTGAGATCCTGGTTAGTTGCAAAGAATGAATGAAGTCCTGTTTCTCCTAACACAGCAGGAACCAACTAGACCTAGCAGTTTCCTTGCTCACAATTTCTCAGACTGCCCCTCTAACCAATCCTGTGTGCAAGGATCTCTGGCTCTGCTCCCTCTCATCACTGCTTCTTGGCTTTCTGATTCTCACATTGCCACATAGCTTGCCAAACACCAGCCCTAGCCCCTGCATTTACAGTCAGGCAACCCCTCAGCCCACCCTGCTTAGCTTCTGAGCTGGCTTTGCTTTGGGCAGTAGCCTCCTATTGTTTCCAGGCTAGCTACTACGACATAAAGTGCCAGTTCCTTGCTTCCCCTATTTAACCTGAACAAAGGATACTTAGCACACACATTGGCTTTAACTAGGTCTACAATTGCCTATAGCCACTGGATGGCAGCCATTGGCACCTTCCAGCCGAACAACACACACACACCAGCATTTTCATATAATTTATAAAACTCAAACAAAACAAAGCCCCATCTTGCATACAAAGTTCATCCCCCTGGGAGGAGGATGAGAGAAAGAAGGAACCACACATGACAGACGTTAGTAACTGATTTCACTAATGGAAAGTGCTCAGATACTGATGCAGAAGAGAAGGAAATTTTCATTTATCTCAACCTCCAAAGCAGATCACCCAAATCCAGGCACATCCGAATATTTCAGCATGTGGAACCCCCTTCTCCTGATCCTGTTTTTCTTGGCAGCCTGATTAAGGGTTAGTGCTCAGTAATTGTTCTTTGGGCTGGAGCCCCATAGGGCTCATCTGTGCTGGAGAATTCAGAGTGAGTATGTCACACCAAGCAGTGCAAATCACAAACATCTCCACGCTCCCACCAGGCCCGGGGAGAGGACCATCTGGATGTCACTGGCTGCACGCAGTCAGCTAATACTGAAATTAAGGAGGGATAGGGGAAATTCCAGTCCCCCTCCCAGTTATACGCATGTGCGTGGTGTGAAGGAGAATACAGGGCCAAGGCACGTCAGAGTGCGCTTTTTAGTGTGTGTACCCCTGTGCCTGAGTCAGCAGGGACAAGAGGTGCCCAGGGAGGGAGCACAACCCATGGCCATGCCATGTGTCTGATCATAGAATCATAGAATATCAGGGTTGGAAGGGACCTCAGGAGGTCATCTAGTCCAACCTCCTGCTCAAAGCAGGATCAACCCCAACTAAATCATCCCAGGCAGGGCTTTGTCAAGCCCAACCTTAAAAACCTCTGAGGAAGGAGATTCCACCACCTCTCTAGGGAACCCATTCAGTGCTTCACTACCCTCCTAGTGAAAATTTTTTTCTAATATTCAACCTAAACCTCCCCCACTGCAACTTGAGACCATTACTCCTTGTTCTGTCAGGTACCACGGAGAACAGTCTAGATCCATCCTCTTTGGAACCCCCTTTCAGGTAGTTGAAAGCAGCTATAATATCCCCCCTCATTCTTCTCTTCTGCAGACTAAACAATCCCAGTTCCCTCAGCCTCTCCTCAGAAGTCATGTCTTCCAGCCCCCTAATCATTTTTGTTGCCCTCTGCTGGACTCTTTCCAGTTTTTTCACATCCTTCTTGTAGTGTGGGGCCCAAAACTGGACACAATACTCCAGATGAGGCCTCACCAACGCCGAATAGAGGGGAATGATCACGTCCCTCGATCTGCTGGCAATGCCCCTACGTATACAGCCCAAAATGCCATTAGCCTTCTTGGCAACAAAGTCACACTGTTGACTCATATTCAGCTTCTCGTCCACTGTAACCCCTAGATCCTTTTCTGCAGCACTGCTTTCTAGCCATTCAGTCCCTAGTCTGTAACAGTGAATGGAATTCTTCTGTCCTAAGTGCAGGACTCTGCACTTGTCCTTGTTGAACCTCATCAGGTTTCTTTTGGCCCAGTCCTCTAATTTGTCTAGGTCCCTCTGTATCCTGTCCCTACCCTCCAGCGTATCTACCACTGCTCCCAGTTTAGTGTCATCTGCAAACTTGCTGAGGGTGCAGTCCACGCCATCCTCCAGATCATTAATGAAGATATTGAACAAAACCAGCCCCAGGACCAACCCTTGGGGCACTCCGCTGGATACCAGCTGCCAACTAGACATGGAACCATTGATCAGCACCCATTGAGCCTGACGATCTAGCCAGCTTTCTATCCACCTTATAGTCCAATCATCCAGCCCATACTTCTTTAACTTGCTGTCAAGAATACTGTGGGAGACTGTATCATAAGCTTTGCTAAAGTGAAGAAATAACACGTCCACTGCTTTCCCCTCATCCACTGACCCAGTTATTTCATCATAGAAGGCAATTAGGTTACTCAGGCATGACTTGCCCTTGGTGAATCCATGCTGACTGATTACTTTCCTCTCCTCTAAGTGCTTCAGAATTGATTCCTTGAGGACCTGCTCCATGATTTTTCCAGGGACTGAGGTGAGGCTGACTGGCCTGTAGTTCTCCAGATCCTCCTCCTTCCCTTTTTTAGGGATGGGCACTACATTAGCCTTTTTCCAGTCATCCAAGACCTCCCCAGATCACCATGAGTTTTCAAAGATAATGGCCAATGGCTCTGCAATCACATCTGCCAATTCCTTTAGCACCCTCTGATGCAGGGCATCCGGCCCCATGGACTTGTGCTCATCCAGCTTTTCTAAATAGTCCCAAACCATTTTTTTCTCCACAGAGGGCTGGTCACCTCCTCCCCATGCTGTGCTGCCCAGTGCAGCAGTCTGGGAGCTGACCCTGTTTGTGAAGACAGAGGCAAAAAAAGCATTGAGTACATGAGCTTTTTCCACATCCTCTGTCACTAGGTTTCCTCCCTCATTCAGTAAGGGGCCCACACTTTCCTTGACTTTCTTCTTGTTGCTAACATACCTGAAGAAACCCTTCTTGTTACTCTTAACATCTCTTGCTAGCTGCAACTCCAAGTGTGATTTGGCCTTCCTGATTTCACTCCTGCATGCCTGAGCAATATTTTTATACTCCTCCCTGGTCATTTGTCCAATCTTTCACTTCTTGTAAGCTTCTTTTTTGTGTTTAAGATCAGCAAGGATTTCACTGTTAAGCCAAGCTGGTCACCTGCCATATTTACTATTCTTTCTACACATCGGGATGGTTTGTTCCTGCAACCTCAATAAGGATTCTTTAAAATACAGCCAGCTCTCCTGGACTCCTTTCCGCCCTCATGTTATTCTCCCAGGGGATCCTGCCCATCAGTTCTCTGAGGGAGTCAAAGTCTGCTTTTCTGATGTCCAGGGTCCATATTCTGCTGCTCTCCTTTCTTCTTTGTGTCAGGATCCTGAACTCGACCATCTCATGGTCACTGCCTCCCAGGTTCCCATCCACTTTGGCTTCCCCTACTAATTCTTCCAGGTTTGTGAGTAGCAGGTCAAGAAGAGCTCTGCCCCTAGTTGGTTCCTCCAGTACTTGGACCAGGAGATTGTCCCCTACACTTTCCAAAAACTTCCTGGATTTTCTATGCACTGCTCTATTGCTCTCCCAGCAGATATCAGGGTGATTAAAGTCTCCCATGAGAACCAGGGCCTGCAATCCAGTAACTTCTGCTAGTTGCCGGAAGAAAGCCTCGTCCACCTCATCCCCCTGGTCTGGTGGTCTGTTGCAGACTCACACCACAACATCACCCTTGTTGCTCACACCTCTAATCTTAATCCAGAGACTTTCAGGTTTTTCTGCAGTTTCATACCGGAGCTCTGAGCAGTCATACTGCTCTCTTACATACAATGCAACTCCCCTACCTTTTCTGCCCTGCCTGTCCTTCCTGAACAGTTTATATCCATCCATGACAGTACTCCAGTCATGTGAGTTATCCCACCAAGTCTCTGTTATTCCAATCATATCACAATTCCTTGACTGTGCCAGGACTTCCAGTTCTCCCTGCTTCTTTCCCAGGCTTCTTGCATTTGTGTATAGGCACTTACGGTAACTTGCTGATTGTCCCGCTTTCTCGGTCTGAGACAGGAGTCCTCCCCTCTTGCACTCTCCTGCTCATGCTTCCTCCCAGTATCCCATTTCCCCACTTACCTCAGGGCTTTGGTCTCCTTCCCCCAGTGAACCTAGTTTAAAGCCCTCCTCACTAGGTTAGCCAGCCTGCTTGCGAAGATGCTCTTCCCCCTCTTCGTTAGGTGGAGCCCGTCTCTGGACATCACTGCTATGGATTCACCATCTAACTGTTGCTGAACACACGTAGCAGGCAGTAAGCTGCTCGGGACAGAGGCTGTGTCTTGCCCTGTTTCTGTAAGGCACTGGGTATGCGTCCAGGTGCACAGTCATTATAGTTAATGATCATGGAGGTGAAACACACATACAGGTAACAAAGAGTCCTGTGGCACCGTATAGACTAAGAAACTTATTGCAGCATGACCTTTCGTGGGTGAATACCCACTTCGTCGGACGTAGTCACCCACGAAAGCTCATGCTCCAATACGTCTGTTAGTCTATAAGGTGCCACAGAACCCTTTGCTGCTTTTTACAGACTCAGACTAACACGGCTACCCCCCTGATACTTGACACATAAAGGTGCCACTCAGAGCCACATACAGCAGCAGATACCGATCATGCTGCATCTCCTATTATCATTGCTACTATTTGAACTTCTCTAGCACTTCCAGTAGCCACTGAAAACTATGGAAGTTAGCCACTCGTGCAATTAGCATTTTCCTAGATGACTATTTTGTGCTCCTCATCCCTCACATGAGAGGCAGCCACATATAAGCACCAAAGCCAGTGGGAATCTGCCCCAGAAACCAGGCTTGGAAATATCCCCTTGGGTCTTCCCCCCCTTTCCATCCATCTTGATGCTCGCTGATTCTGCCCAAGACCGAAGGTGGCAGGGCTGAAATACTGCAGGAGCCTGCTCTTGGGGTTTCCAGCCCAGTTCTTCAGAGGCTCAAGCACTCAAGTGTCCTGGAAGCCCTGAGCCTTCGGAGGCTCTGCCAGATCTGGGCAGGAGGCAGACTCATGTGCAACAAAGCTTTGCATGAAGCTCTGGGTCTCCCCAACTGTAGTTTTCTTGTCTCCATCTCGGTTCCCTCTTCCCTGGGGTGAACATGGTCAGTCATTGCACCTGCTAGAAGGTGTCATGGGGGCTGAGTGATGGGAGTTCAACCTGGGCTCTGCATTTTCTGCTCTGTTTCCAGTTAGTAGGGAGACTCTCGTGTCCAGCCCCCCTCCCTTCAGTCCTGTTGACTGGCTTCATTACAAAAGCAAAGGGGAAAGGTAGAAAATCCCAGGCCTGAGCTCCCCAGAGCTTCTGGCTGCATGGAAACTGAAGCCCAGCATCAGAGCTGGAGCCACTGCTAACTGAAAGGCAGCTCTGTTGGCAATGGGGAACTCCTGTGCTGACTGCACCCCTCTTTCAGCTGGTCTGGAAGTAGGCAAATCACTGCCTTCAATCTGGTCACTCTCAGAGAAGGTGGCACAGCCAATGACAGCACTGTGGTTTGTCTGACCCTGGGGTTTGATGCTGACAGACACTGGACCTCTCAAGAAGGGGTGACACAAAGCTGGGAGGTATTGCTAATATAGAGAAGGACCGGGATATCATACAGGAAGATCTGGATGACCTTGTAAACTGGAGTAATAGTAATAGGATAAAATTTAATAGTGAAAATTGCAAGGTCATGCATTTAGGGATTAATAACAAGAATTTTGGTTATAAATTGGGGACACATCAGTTGGAAGTAACAGAGGAGGAGAAGGATTTCGGAGTATTGGTTGATCACAGGATGACTATGAGCCGCCAGTGTGATATGGCCGTTAAAAAAGCTAATGTGGTCTTGGGATGCATCAGGCGAGGTATTTCCAGTAGAGATAAGAAGGTGTTAGTACTGTTATACAAGGCACTGGTGAGACCTCATCTGGAATACTGTGTGTAGTTCTGGTCTCCCATGTTTAAGAAGAATGAATTCAAACTGGAACAGTTACAGAGAAGGGCTGCTAGGATGATCCGAGGAATGGAAAACCTGTCTTATGAAAGGAGACTGAAAGAGCTTGGCTTGTTTAGCCTAACCAAAAGAAGGTTGAGGGGGGATATGATTTCTCTTTATAAATATATCAGAGGGATAAATATCAGGGAGGGAGAGGAATTATTTAAGCTTAATACCAATATGGACACAAGAACAAACGGATATAAACTGGACACTAGGAAGTTTAGACTTGAAATTAGATGAAGGTTTCTAACCATTAGAGGAGTGAAGTTCTGGACCAGCCTTCCAAGGGGAGTAGTGGGAGCAAAAGACATATCTGGCTTTAAGACTCAGCTTGATAAGTTTATGGAGGGGATGGTATGATGGGATAGCCTAATTTTGGCAATTCATTGATCTTTGATTATTAGCAGGTAAATATGCCCAATGATCTGTGATGGGATGTTACATGGGGTGGGATCTGAGTTACTACAGAGAATTCTTTTCTGGGTGCTGGCTGGTGAGTCTTGCCCACGTGCTCAGGGTTTAACTGATTGCCATATTTGGGGTTGGGAAGGAATTGTCCTCCAGGGTAGATTGGCAGAGGCCCTGGAGGTTTTTCGCCTTCCTCTGCAGCATGGGGCATAGATCACTTGCTGGAGGATTCTCTGCACCTTGAGATCTTTAAATCATGATTTGAGGACTTCAGTAACTCAGACATAGGTTAGGAGTTTGTTACAGGAGTGGGTGGGCGATATTCTATGGCCTGCGTTGTGCAGGAGGTCAGACTAGTTGATCATAATGGTCCCTTCTGACCTTAAAGTGTATGAGTCTATGAGTGAGCAATTCAGGCAAGCCTGTGAGGGAGGGCATAACACTAATGAGATCCAAGTGGCTGTGCGTTATGGGTGAGATCCAGGCACCTTGACCCTCCCTGCCAGGAGCACACAATGAAGTGAATGAAACTGTTTGCGGGCAGGTGTTACCTGGTGTGGGTGAGGGCTCTGCAGTAAGACTCCAACAGGCTGCAGTGTGCCTTAGAGACACTACTGTGACCAGACACCAGAACTCCCTGTCACAGTCTCAGGAGACCCTCTCAGTCCAGATGGTTCTGAGTCAGTCATTCAGCATGGAGGAAAGCCTGCCTGGTTTGCATTAGCTTGTCCTGACCCCAGTGTGCCCAAGCCAGGCGTGAGCTAGCAGCATGCAGGACCATGCACTGGAAAAACCATGTCTCAGAGGGACTGGGAGATTCAAGTGGCTGGGTTATCCGATGCTGTGGTGCTCCTGCAGGTTCAGTCCCTCCACCAGAGAATTCACAGTGTCAGCAGCAGGGAGGAGCAGGCATTATCCACTCCTTTGCCCCCAGAACACACAAGTGCGTGGAGGCATTTGAGCCCTGCAATGCTCCCTCTGCTCTATTATCTGCTCTTTACATTAATAATTAGCGGGTGGATGGCAAAGGCTTGATTGAAATTGATGTGTCCATTAGCATATCCCTAAATGTCCATTAGAACACAGGCTGGGCTCCCAAGTGAGTGGTTACTCTGATCAGTGCTCTGCGCACTGTTCCCTGGAAGAAAGAAGGAAGCAGCTGGGAAGTGTTTGTGATCAGGGAGCTGCCCGCACCAATGCATCCTGGGGACTCTGAAGCAGAAGAAGCTGTTGCCACAGCCATCTAGCCCGGGAGAAGGAAGCCTCAGCAACTTGTGGACTAGAGCCAGCCAGGTTCACTCCCACTATTTGGCTGGCTTCTCCCTGGGGGTCCTGTATCTCGAGGCAGGCAGGGCTGCTACACAGGCCTCCCAACCCCCTCTTCACTTGCAGACTTTATTTTCTTGTACATGCCAAAGGCCAGGCTGCAGTCAGCCTTTGAGTCACAAGAGTGCTCTGCAGATGTAAACATGTAACTAGTCAGTCAATAGATAAGGGTATCAGTAGATGGTGCCAAGAGTATGCAGCACAATTCCTGGGTTTGGTGGTGGTGGGTACTGCAAATGGCATCCCGTAGCTCTTCAGAATATCCATCCGCTCTTAGCACCTTGTATAAGTTTGCAGGTGCAGAGAAGGGTGCAAAGAAGCTTCCTTCACATGCCCCCTGTGGAGATGGGCCATAACTGCAGTCTCTGTGGTGCCCTGAATGCAGGCTTTGCTCCCTAGTACCTCCCAGGGATCAAACCACCCCAAAGGGAAATGGATGGCAGGGCAAGAGCCAAGGACATGAGCCTTACCCTGCACGTGCCAGATGTATCAGGGCACACAGGCCACAGACATACCAGTAACTGCACACTGCCTGCAGGCCACTGAGCTGTTCTGAGGCTCCAGTTGGAGGGACACCTCTCTGTATGGCCTCAATCCAAGCCTCAGCCTGCACGACTCCTACCCCAGCCAACAAAGGGACAGTGATGGGTATGGCAGCTGCTTGCAAAGAAGAGCCTAGAAGATAGCTGGTAGGCTGTCTAGATGCTGGGTCTGGACATTACTGAAAGATCCACATTGCAGCGTGTCCCTGTGTTCAGTGTCAGGGCAACACCTGTTCACTCTGCAGCACTCCTTCAGGAAGGCATGTGCTTTAGTTTTGTTTTATGCATACCAGGGTACATTTCCAGCTCTCCTCCCTCATGCACAATGACACAGTCAGTCTCTCAAGGCTGCTTAGCTTTCACCTTTCTTCTCCAGGCGCCACTTCTTGGTTCTTAATAAATTATTCAGCTTTCCTAAATATGCATAGGAGGCTCATTAACAACTAATTTTGCTTATTTAAAACAACTGCATAATCAAACCACTCTACTGTTTCTTCTTTCTTAGATCCATGAATTATTCATGTTTGCATACAAAATTATTGATTCTTAAAAGGGCACATTTTTCACAGCTTGAGAAAAAGAATCAGTTGTTCCGGTTTTGAACATTTTGGGGCCAAACTCGTGTTTATAATTCATGTGCTACCTCCCTGGGAATAGACAGCATGGCAAAGCCAAGAGCCAAGGCACCACTAAACGCAACTGCAATTCCTGACCCACAATGACTGAAGCATTTTTCTGAATTGCAATTAACAGTTTGTACTAACACAACTTGCTGTGCTTTCCGAGTGCTCTTTGCCTTTCTCTTTGCACAATCTATCTTCATAAAGAAATGACGTGAACCATCTTGTTTTGGCTTCTTGGAACCTTTGAGCACTATTGCAATATCAATATGAGGCCATGGCTACACTGGCACTTTACAGTGCTGCAACTTTCATGCTCAGGGGTGTGAAAAAACACCCCCCTGAGCGCTGCAAGATACACCGCTGTAAAGCGTCAGTGTAATCAGGGCAGCAGCGCTGGGAGCGCGGCTCCCAGTGCTGCAAGCTACACCCGTAAGGGATGTGGTTTACGTGCAGCGCTGGGAGAGCTCTCTCCCAGCGCTGGCGCTCCGACTACACTCACACTTCAAAGAGCTGCCGCGGCAGCGCTCCCGCAACACTGCCGCTGCAGCGCTTTGAAATTTCAAGTGTAGCCATACCCTATAATAATAGTGGTTAACTGGGAAGAAAAGGGGGTCTTGTGAGAGTCATTGGTATCACTGCACAAGGTCAGCTCTCCTCCAGTCTGGGTTTAGTCCTAAAGAAATGAACTGGAGAGGAAAATGTGTCCTGTGCCATAGCCCAGAACTGAGGGCGAATGGATGCCAAATTGTGCTCACAGACTTCTGACAACCTGGCCCTGTGACAGAATGCATCCCTATATTCACACCCTGCACACTCTTGTAATAATCTTTGTACAAGGGATGCCTTGTGAGGTAGCATTTGAAAACTCATAACTTTCTTATCAGTAATGGTAAAATGTGTGTAACAGCATGATGGCTACAATTATAAATTTCCCTCTGTATGAAGTTAAAAATCAGACTCACATAACACCAAACTGCGCAAACAGACCAGTCTTGAACGAAGGAGCGTATGCTTGTCTTAATGTGTATTTAAGCAGTAAACAGAGTCATCAAGCAGGAAGGGAAAGCAAAGGTAGAAACCCAGCAGGGAACATCCTTCCACATAGATTCTTTGTCTTCTGGTTCTCAACTGCAAATACTTTTCAAGAGGGGGACTGAGATTATAAAAAGGAGGGACAAACATCCTAAGGAACCCCTCTCTCTTTCTCTCTCTCTCTCCCTCCCCATGTCCATCACATTCTCTGCACCTGAGAAGGCAAAAGAAACAGCTATTGGACTCTGGGGGAGTGTGTGTCAGTAAGGCTTCAGGGAGCATGTGGGTAAATCATTTCCTTGAATTAAGTTTAGTCTGTCAAGTTTAGCAATAGAAAATGTTATACTTTTTTTTTTTTGGTACCCATTTCTGACTGTACTGCCTATGCTTATTCTCACGTAAAATCTCGCTCTTTGCAGCTAATAAGCTTGTTGTATTGATTTATCTAATCCAGTGTGTTTAAATTGAAGTGTCTGGATAACTCCATTTAAGGTGGCAAGTTGTCATATATTATTCCCTTAAAGGAATAACAGACTTAATAGATTGGAACTGCCTAGGAGAGGGCTGGGCAGTACAGGACATACATTCCTGGGGGAAAACCCAGGACTGGAGGTGTGTTGGGGAACCCTTGCAATCTAACCAAGGCTGGTTAGAGCTGAGTGTGACTGGCAGCCTGTAGTTATACAGACATATATGGGAAAGTCCAACTGTTGGAGGCTGTTTGTGAACAGCCCAGGTGAGAGCTACAGCAGCAAGGCATTGTGAGGAGACCAGGGTTGCATTGCAGGGGTAAAACAGCCCCCCACTGGTCTGGATTGCACCCCATATGTCACAGACTCCCTCCTTAGTTACCATCACTAATGCTTCAGTGAAAGCACTGGGGGGACAGTTACCTTTGCCACGCTCAGCTGAATTTGTAAGATCGCTCTCACTTTCTGGATATGAGCAGAGGGATGGTTCTGGACGTGAGGTCTGGATCGCGACTCACAGGGATGGGGCTCTGTCCTGGCTTTGTCACACACACCCTGTGTTACCTTGGGCAAACCACTTCACCTCACTGTGCCTCAGTCCCGACCTGGCCCATGGGGATCCCAGTGCTGCTCTATCTCACAAGGTGTGAGAGGATCAGATAGCACAGGAACAAGGCCCCAAAATACCTTGTGCAGCACCTAGCATAACGGAGCCCTGATCCTGTCTGCACCTCAGGGTACTACTCCAATATTAATAATTAATACACAAGCAAACATTAGATCTGACCAGTGCACACCAGCTCTGAGCTCTTGGAGGTATGGACCACCTCCCCTGGGCACAGTGCTGAGCTGCACATACAGGCCACTGCTGCTGGGCACAAGTAAATATACAACATCCAGTCACATGAGAGCTGGCAGGTCCTTGTTCATTCCTCTGCAATTCTCCTCCTGAGGCTCTGCTCCACAGTCATCACTGCCAGCCCATGCTGAGGGGGAGCCCTGGCCTGGGCATCTTACAACTCGCTCTGAGCGGGAGCCTTGTCCTGGCAGAGCCATATTATGTCCCACCATGCTATGAGCCATAGGGGAAGTAGAACTTCCAATTCTGTCTTTCAGGGGCACACAGAATCCACTAACGTTCCATCAGTGCCCTGACTCCTTGATGACATAAGCAAGTCTGCAACCCACTCAGCACAGCATGGTGGAAATCTCCCAAGAACGCAGCTCTTTCCCCCAGAAACAGACTCTGTGATGCTGTGATTGAAGATGACCATTTATATCATTGTTCCTACCACTGTTACACAATTGCAACAAATTTTACACAAAGTGACTCATGTAAGGTGTTGTGATGGGTTGGATCACAGAAACCCCCCTAGGAGCTGCCAACCGATGTGCCAAGACTACTTCTATCCCTGTTTTCCCTGCCAGCTCAGGACTTCAGCACCCTGTCTTGCCAAGCCAGATACTCTTGTATACTTCAACAAAGACCCAGAGTCTGAAGTACCTGCCCCAAAGCTGCAGGTTTACCTGAAAACAGCTCACAGAAGTGTGCTTGTCTTTAGCACCCAGATGACCAACTCCCAGTGGGGTCTAAACCCAAATAAATCTGTTTTACCCTCTATAAAGCTTATGCAGGGTAAACTCTTAAATTGTTCACCCTCTATAACACTGACAGAGAGATATGCACAGTTGTTTGCTCCCCCAGGTATTAATACATACTCTGAGTTAATTAATAAGCAAAAAGTGGTTTTATTAAATACAGAAAGTAGGATTTAAGTGGTTCCAAGTAGTAACAGACAGAACAAAGTAAGTCACCAAGCAAAATAAAATAAAATGCGCAAATCTATGTCTAATCAAACTGAATCCAGATAAGATCCTCACCAGTTCCAGAATGCTCCCTTTTACAGGCTAATCTCCTTTTAGCCTGGGTCCAGCAATCACTCACACCCCCTGTAGTTACTGTCCTTTGTTCCAGTTTCCTTTAAGTATCCTGCGGGGGGGTAGAGAGTCTCCTTCTTTAGCCAGCTGAAGAACAACATTGAGGGGTCTCCCAGGTATTTAAATAGACTCTTTCTTGTGGGTGGAGACCCCCTACTCACCCTGTGTAGAATCCAGTCACAAAATCAAGATTTGGAATCACATGGGCAAGTCACCTGCCCATGCATGACTCAGGACTTGCAGTCAGCAGCCATTACCCACATGCTTCCTTGAATGTTAAATGCTTCCTGATTGAGCACATTCCTTTCCCAAGGAGTGACCAAATGTTCTAACTAAGGCTACTAGAAATCAAGCAATTATACAGCCAATGTTCATAACTCTGAACACACAAATTGTGCCTGCATACAACTAGGATGAACATAACCAGTAGATCATAACCTTTACATAGATATGTTACATGGCATATGTAGCAAAACTCTATTCCAGTTATATCATACATACATTTATAAGCACCCCCCATAAAGCCTTATGGGGTACACTGTCACAGGTGTCACTGGAAAAGTTACAATATATCAAGCATGATTATCCTGATTAACTCCATGTATCATCTTTGAATCTGGAGTTCTGAATATTGGCCATGTATTTGTATCTCCAACCTGTGTGGTGTTCCAGATACATTTACAACAGGACTAGACAGCTAGGTGTTGATGGCCCATCAAGACCACTCAGCTCACAATGGGCCATTGAAGAAACTCATGCCTAAGCCAGTGAGGAGCCAATGGCCACCCTCTCTGATTCAGCAAAACACAGAGGGCAAGTGACATGTGACCCTGGACTCCATTTTGGGACAAATAACAGAGGCTGTGGGCTTTGTTTGAGACGGTAAACTTCCATGCACATGGCAAAGGGTGTAAAAGACCTCTGAGACCCTTCCATTTTGCCTCTTTCTTGCTCTAATTCTCTGGACTGTGGATTTACAACAGAAAGAAGCATCCTGGACTCTGGACAGAGCACCTTCCAATCTTTTGGAAGTTACCAGCGAGACTTTTGCAGGCCAGCCATCTGTTCCATCACTGCTACAAACCCAATATAAGGACTTTGCAATCACTTATAGATTCATAGATTCTAGGACTGGAAGGCACCTGGAGAGGTCATTGAGTCCAGTCTTCTGCCCTCATGGCAGGACCAAATATTGTCTAGACCATCCCTGATAGACATTTATCTAACCTACTCTTAAATATCTCCAGAGACAGAGATTCCACAACCTCCCTAGGCAATTTATTCCAGTGTTTAATCACCCTGACAGTCAGTGGTACGTATATGATTCCTTAACCATTTATAACTCTCTGCTTTTCTTTGATTATTAAATCTTTAGTTAGTTTACTAAGGATTAGCTGATAGCCTGATATGTGGGTAAGATCTGAATTATATATTGACCTGGGGACAAGCGTCTGACCGATGGTGAAACAGATTTTCAATAACCCCTCAGTATATTAGACCTGTTTGCCTGGATGGGAGCCGAGGGCTGCAATGCCTAACGGGGATGTTGTTTGGCTTCTCATTAACCAGTGTAGTATTACAGAAGCTATTGGGTTACTGGCCCAATGAATCTAATTATAGAACAAACCACCAGTCGGTCCTGTTTCTTGCAGTCTGTCCTGAGTGTGGCATTCACCATGTGGATCATTCAGGAACCCGATCACAGATCCCTACAGCCCTTTCTCCAGTCCCTCACCTTCAAGGGGAATGCCTCATCCCAGACTCAAGGGGGAATCAGCTGACCCCACATGGGCAGCTTTGGGAGGCCTGTAGCTCAGGCTGCTGCCTCCCCCAAACCTGTGAGATCTGGAAGAGCTGTAGCTAACCCCAGTCTGTCCCTGGCCTCCAACTACAGGTGGTTGGAAAATGGATTTTCCATCCCATGAGAAATGTCAAGCTTCTGGTTCCGCCTGCCCCAAATTCCAGTTGAAAAGCCAACATTCTGGCACAACATTCTCCTACAACATTTGGAGGGGGGGGGATTTTTGTCAGTTAAAATGTTTCATTTCACTAAGGTCACAAGGTGTCATTTCTATTTTGACTTTTTTTTATTCTTACATAAAATACATTTCTTTACGAAAAGTCATTTCAAAATGAAAAATTGAGTTTAAACAGTATCTTTTGATATTTTTGAAAAAAATTCCAATTATTTTTCAAATCAATATTTTGACAGAATTGATACAATTTCATGAACAAATTCATTTTCTGTGAACCAGCATTTTTCAGTTTGAAAAGATCTCTAGTTCAAATAGAAATTATTTTATAGCAGTCCCATGGACCATGTTATTCTGGCGGTAAGGCTAAATAAACACAGTGGTCCCTTCTGGCCTTGGAATCCATGAATCTAACTCCCATCTGGAAGAGATTCTTCACAAAAGTCCAGGCTTTGACCCTTCTCCTGAATAGAGGACATCAGAAAGCTGTTTGGCCAGGCCCCTGGCAGAGGCAGATCAGCTGCACTGAAGGCTACACCAATGTACACCAGCTGAGGATGTGGCCCAAAATCTCTGTGAGCAGCTTCCAGAGAAGATAAGCTCCATAAAGCTCTGACCACCTCATCTATGGGGAGGTAGCTCCCAGCTCAGCCCAGCATTAACAGGCATGGCCACGGGGAGTCTTGCTTTCCCCTCACCTGCTATAGCTATAGCTGCTGCTTATGAAGCCTCCGAGTCCCTGTTCAAGCCTTACTAGCAGTAAGCCAGAGGATGCCAGCACATTGAGCCTTGGTCCAGTCACCAAACAAAGGATTCTGCCAGTGGGCTGAGTCCAGTCTGGTGGACACAGCAACACACCAAGTGCATCAGCATTTACAAAGCTGTGGTAAGTGCCACTTGGGCAGGGTTGAAGGATGGGGAGATCCCACATGTCCAGATGCTCAGCAGCCTTTCCAAATCCATGTGCTTATCAATCCAAAAGTGCATCCAGGAAACATTTGATTTCCTTCCACTCTAAAGGAGCTTGAAGTAGGTATTGTCTGGGCAGGGCACATTAATGTGTTCATTTCTGTACCTTTCCTGGAGCCCCTTTGGGGGAAATTTAAAAAACTGGGGCATTTTCCTTTCATTTCAAATAAACAAAGATTGTTTTAAACTTTGTCTAAGTCTTGGTGGGTTTCCTGACTGGACAAACATCTAATACTTCAACCACACTTTACTTGTCTCTTGGGGATTTGAAGGATTTTTCATTGTTAGCTTTCTAAAGGACTTGGTTGCTGGGTTTTAATTGTTTCATCATCTTTCATAATAAAAATAAAAATCTATTAAAAGGAGCTGCATGAATATGTCAATGGTGTTTTTAACAAGCTGGAGTTCTGAGAGAAGGCAGCTATCTATCAGTTGATCCATTTATTTACCATTTCCACAGTGCCTGTTGCCAGAGGCTGCATGGCCTATAGTAACGAAATAGCTTAGAACTCTGCAGAGCCCGTTTTCCATCTGGCCTTCTACAACAGGAGCCAGGTAAGGACAGCAGGAAAATGAGACAGGAGACCATGAGGAGAAATCAGTGATCTGTGCAAAGTGAACCATTACACAGGGACATGCCAGGGATGGTAAGTGAGCTTCGCTCTCATCTGACTGTTTATTTTAAGGACCTGACAGACTAACACAAAATCACTTATGAAGAAAGGAACAGATTATTCTTCTTAAGTGTGATTCACAGCCTGGGTGAAGTGCGTCTGCCTGCATCTTGCATTACATCAGGTCACATCGTAGCGTGGTAAATTACATGGGTTGCGATGTATAAGCTGAGTCACACCAAGTCTAGTAAAAGGTCATTAGATAGGAATGGAAAGGGAACAGCCAGTTCAAACTGGACTCGGGTTAACCTCTGAGGATTGAGACACCAAGAGGAAGCGACGGGTGCATTGAGTTAGCTCTGGGTGGCTTAATTTGGAACTGTTGCAAATACCTATACCTAAAGGCTACAGACCCAATTCCATTAGAGATGTCACGTCATTCAGGATGACCCTGTACATTCTCACTCTGGACCCCTGCCCAGCCACTATAGCTTTCCTTCCTGCTCTACCACACCTTGCTCCCCTCTTCTCATGACAGAGATAGATCCCAAGGACAGAAGGGACCATTGTGATCACCTAGTCTGACCTCCTGTGCAGCACAAGCCAGAGACCTGCCCCACAATCATCCTTACAGCAGAGCTTTTAGAAAAACAGCCAATCCAGATTTGAAAATTGACAGTGATGGAGAATCCACCACCAGCCTTGGCAAGTTGTTCCAATGGTTAACTACTCTCACTGTCAAAAAGAGTCTGAATTTTTGCAAATCTTATTTCCAGTCTGAATTTGTCTAGCTTCAAAAATTGAAAGGTGGATAAGGAACCGGTTAAAGGGGAGACAAAACAGGTCATACTGAAAGGTGAACTGTCAGGCTGGAGGGAGGTTACTAGTGGAGTTCCTCAGGGATCGGTTTTGGGACCAATCTAATTTAATTTTTTTATTACTGACCTTGGCACAAAAAGTAGGAATGTGCTAATAAAGTTTGTGGATGACACAAAGCTGGGAGGTATTGCTAAAACAGAGAAGGACCAGGATATCATATAGGAAGATCTGGATGACCTTGTAAACTGGAGTAATAGTAATAGGATGAAATTTAATAGTGAAAATTGCAAGGTCATGCATTTAGGGATTAATAACAAGAATTTTGGTTATAAATTGGGGACACATCAGTTGGAAGTAACAGAGGAGGAGAAGAATTTTGGAGTATTGGTTGATCACAGGATGACTATGAGCCGCCAATGTGATATGGCAGTTAAAAAAGCTAATGTGGTCTTGGGATGCATCAGGCGAGGTATTTCCAGTAAAGATAAGGAGGTGTTAGTAACATTATACAAGGCACTGGTGAGACCTCATCTGGAATACTGTGTGCAGTTCTGGTCTCCCATGTCTAAGAAGGATGAATTCAAACTGGAACAGTTACAGAGAAGGGCTACTAGGATGATCCGAGGAATGGAAAACCTGTCTTATGAAAGGAGACTGAAAGAGCTTGGTTTGTTTATCATAACCAAAAGAAGCTTGAGGGGAGATATGATTGCTCTCTATAAATGTATCAGAGGGATAAATATTAAGGAGAGAGAGGAATTATTTAAGCTTAGTACTAATATGTACACAAGAACAAATGGATATAAACTGGACACTAGAATGTTTAGTCTTGAAATTAGATGAAGGTTTCTAACCATTAGAGGAGTGAAGTTCTGGAACAGCCTTCCAAGGGGAGTAGTGGGGGCAGAAGACATATCTGGCTTTAAGACTAAGCTTGATAATTTTATGGAGGGGATGGTATGATGGGGTAGCCTAATTTTGGCAATTTATTTGGCAATTGATCTTTGATTATCAGCAGGTAAGTATGCTCAGTGGTCTGTGATGGGATGTTAGATGGGATTGGATCTGAGTTACTACAGAGAATTCTTTCCTGGGTGCTGGCTGGTGAGTCTTGCCCACATGCTCAGGGTTTAACTGATCACCACATTTGGGGTCTGGAAGGAATTTTCCTCCAGGGCAGATTGGCAGAGGCCCTGGAGGTTTTTTGCCTTCCTCTGCAGCATGGGGCATGGGTCATTTGCTGGAGGATTCTCTGCAGCTTGCGGTCTTCAAACCACAATTTGAGGACTTCAATAACTCAGACATAGGGATTTGTTCCAGGAGTGGGTGGGTGAGATTCTGTGGCCTGCATTGTGCAGGAGATCAGACTAGATGATCATAATGGTCCCTTCTGACCTTAAAGTCTATGAGTCTGTAACTTCCAGCTATTGGATCTTGTTATCCTTTCTCTGCTAGACTGAAGAGCCTGTGACATTGCACTCCATAATGTTTTATGGAAATATTCTTATGAGTGTGAATATGATGTAACTGGAATATGCTTTATGCAAAAGGTCTCTTGTAAGGTATCATTACAAAGCTTATAATCTACTGAATGTGTTCATCCTATTTGTATGACTGTATCAGTCTTGTATCTAAAACTAGGAATGTGAAGTACAATTCTGAGGTCCTACTGTAATTATGCAAAGTGGGGCCATTAATGGTGGTTTAGAAGATTGATGGTTCCCATTGACTAGGACAATTGGTTGTAGATGGTCTGTTTACTTGCAAACCTTCTTGAGTGCATGTGGGCCTGCCCTGGAAGAATGAAGGCTGGGGTCTCACAGGACATATGACCATGTCACAGGATACTGGAATCCATCTTAAACCTGGTGCTTTTCCATTTAGAAGGAGGGGTGGGGATCCAGCTAGACAAAAGATTCCTGCCTTGGGCCAAAACTATAAAAGGAGGTGGAGCAGAACAAGGGGCTGGCAGTCATGAGAACACCCCTGCTTTCCATCTTAGATGTCTGCTGGAACTAACAAGGACTATACTAGGGGAAAGGATTAGGCCCAGACTAGGAAGGAATTTAGTCTGTGAAAGAAGCTTATTAGAACATCTCTAAGTGTGAGATTTTACCTGTAATCAGTTTCTTAATGTATTCTTAGACTTGCTTGTTTTGTTTTATTTTGCTTGGTAACTTACTTTGTTCTGCCTGTTATTACTTGAAACCACTTAAGTCCTACTTTTTATACTTAATAAAATCACTTTTGTTTATTAATTAACCCAGAGTAAGTGATTAATACCTGGAGGAGCAAACAGCTGTGCATATCTCTCAGTGTTATAGAGGGTGGACAATTTGTGAGTTTACTCTGTATAAGCTTTATACAGAGTAAAAAGAATTTATTTGGGGTTTGGATTCCATTGGGAACTGAGTGGCTGGGTGCTGGAGATAGGTGACCTGCTGAGCAGTTTTTGGTTAAAGCCTGTGGCTTTGGGGGTGTGGGCCAGACCTGGGTCTTTGTTGCAGCAGGCTAGTGTGTCTGGCTCAACAAGGCAGGGTTCTGGAGTCCCAAGCTGGCAGGGAAAATGGGCTCAGAGGTAAATTCAGCACGTCAGGTGACAGTCCCAAGGGGTCTATGTGACCGAACCAGTCACAGAGCCCATTATCAAATATTAGTTTGTCTTATAAATTGTGATCCAGTCCCCCCTTAAACTTCCTTTTTCTGATCTAAATAGATTTGAGTCCCTTGAATCTAGCACTATAAGGCAGGTTTTCCAATCTTTTAATCATTCTCAAGGCTCTTCTCTGAACCCTCTCCAATTCATCAGCCTCCTTCTTGAACTGTGGACTACAAAACTGGACACAGGATTCCAGCAGTGGTCGCACTGGTGCCAAACACGGAGGTGAAGTAACTTCTCTGTTCCTATCCTAGAATCCCCTGTTTCTACATCCCAGGATTGCATTAGTCCTTTTGGCCACAGCATCACTTGACTTTAGCAAAGCTTTTGATAACGATCTCCCACAATATTCTTGTCAGCAAGTTAAAGAAATATGGGCTGGATGAATGGACTATAAGGTGGATAGAAAGCTGGCTAGATTGTTGGACTCAGTGTCCAGTTGGCAGCTGATATCAAGCAGTGTGCCCCAGGATTCAGTCCTGGGGCTGGTTTTGTTCAACATCTTCATTAATGATCTGGATGATGGGATGAATTGCACCCTCAGCAAGTTTGCAGATGACACTAAACAGGGGGGAGAGGTAGATACGCTGGAGGGTAGGGGTAGGGTCCAGGGTGACCTAGACAAATTGGAGGATGATTGGGCCAAAAGAAATCTGATGAGGTTCAACAAGGACAAGTGCAGAGTCCTGCACTTAGGACGGAAGAATCCCATGCACTGCTACAGGCTGGGGACTGACTGGCTAAGCAGCAGTTCTGCAGAAAAGGACCTGGGGATTACGGTGGATGAGAAGCTGGATATGAGTTAGCAGTGTGTCCTTGTTGTCAAGAAAGCTAATGGCATATTGGGCTGCATTAGTTGGAGCATTGCCAGCAGATCAAGGGAAGTGATTATTCCCCTCTATTTGGCAGTGGTGAGGCCACATCTGGATTACTGCATCCAGTTTTGGGTACACCACTACAGAAAGTATGTGGACAAATTGGAGAGAGTCCAAAGGAGGGCAACAAAAATGATCAGGGGGCTGGGGCACATGACTTATAAGGAGATGTTGAGGGGCGTTCCAAAGAGGATGGGGCTCGGCTGTTCTCAGTGGTGGCAGATGACAGAACAAGGTGTAATGGTCTCAAGTTGCTGTGAGGGAGATCTAGTTTCGATATTAGGAAACGCTATTTCACTAGGAGGGTAGTGAAGCACTGGAATGGGTTACCCAGGGAGGTGGTGGAATCTCTTTCCTTAGAGGTTTTTAAGGCCCAGCTTGACAAAGCCCTGGCTGGGATGATTTAGTTGGGGTTGGTCCTGCTTTGAGCTGGGGGTTGGTCTAGATGTCCTCCTGAGGTCTCTTTCAACCCTAATCTATGATTCTCTGATTCTAACACCCGGGAAGCTCATGTTCAGCTGATTATTCACCAAGACCCCCAAATCTGTGTGAGAATCAGTGCTTCCCAGAGTAGTCCCCCACCCTATAAGTATGGTCTATATTCTTTGTTCCTAGATGTGTACGTTTACATTTAGGTATATTAAAACACGTATTGCTGAATTGTGTCCAGCTTACCGAGCTGTCCAGATCGCTGTGTATCAGTGACCTGTTCTCTTCATTCTTTATCGCTCCCTCAATTTTGTGTCATCAACAAACATGATCAGTGATAATTTTTATATTTTCTTCCAGATCATTAGTAAAAATATTAAATAGTGTAGGGCCAAGAACTGATCCCTGTGGAACCCCACCAGAACTCACTCAGTGATGATTCACTGATTACAATTACACTTTGAGAACTATCCCTTAATAGATCCCTGCAAACCTATGGATATCCATGGACTATGTTTGCAGATCACAAATCAGATGCAGATACAAATTTTGTATCCGTGCAAGACGCCATCCATCAGCCACTTTTCAATCCATTTAATGTGTGCCTCATTAATTCTATATTCTTCTAGTCTTTTAGTCAAAAAGTTAACATGCTCATTCTGCTGTCTGCTCCATGATTTGTTATTTCACAGTGGGATCAAGGGGGTCGGTTCAATCTCTGCATTTGTGAGCTGGAGGGGGAGTCTTAGAAGAAATGAGGGCAAGTTATGGTAAAATAAGAGAAGGAAAAGGGAGAGGAGAAGAACATAAGAAGAGAGGAAAGTCTGGGAGAAAGAAGGGACTAGCAGACAGCAGAGCAAAGCGGGTGCTGTTCTGTCTCAGCTGACTGTATGTTTGGGGAATAGGCACTTTGCTGACACAACTTGGCACCTTCCTAGACCTCTGCCAATTGCCTGGCACTAGAAAGTAGCCAAGAATCCAGTAGTCCATAATCATTGGCTCTCATTATGGGATAATTGCCTTTTTCTCCTGCATAATTTATGCCCTCATTCATGTCCACAGCCATGATTTGCAGGCACAAATCTGAGTATTTGCTGCTGCAATCCAGGATGCAGAGCTGTGGGTGGTCTCATTCGTGTGTGCACTTGATTACAGGTGCAAAATGCAGGCACAAATTGTGTATGCCTCAAAATGACCCTGTCATAATTAGGAACACAAGAATTACCATGCCAGAACAGACCATCGACTCTGGTGTCATGCCTCTCACAGAGTCCAGTGCCCAATGCTGTGGAGGAGGAGACATCTCCTAACACACGGGGGCGGCTCCAGGCACGAGCGCAGCAAGCACCTGCCTGAGGCGGCAAGCCATCGGGGGCACCCTGCTGGTTGTTGTGAGGGCGGCAGATACGCAGCTTTCAGCAGCGTGCTTGCGGGCAATCCGCCGGTCCCGTGGCTTCAACGGCAAAAACCATAGAGCCACCCCTGCTAACACAATGTGCCTGACTGTTCAGTAGGGCAATGCTGGACCAAGAAGGGAATCACTGATTTAGTTATGTGTATTGCAGTAGCACTAGTGCCCCCAGTCCAGGACAAGAACCCCATTGTGCTAGGCACTCTACAGATGCAGAACAAAAAGTACCTGCACCAGAAGGTTTGCAATCTAAGGATTCGGCTACACTTGCAGCTGTACAGCGCTGGGAGTTAACGCTGTCTTCGTACAGCTGCGTAGGGAAAGCGCTGCCGTGTGGCCACACTGACAGCTACCCGCGCTGCAGTGTGGCCACATTTGCAGCATTTGCAGCGCTGTTGGGAGTGGTGCATTATGGGCAGCTATCCCAGTGTTCAGATGGTTGCAACGTGCTTTTCAAAAGAGGGTGGTGGGGTGGAGTGTGACAGGGAGCATGGGGGAGAGAGAGAGTGGATTTTTGAAGCTGTCGCTGTGTCAGCTCCCTGCCCTGCAAGTTCTGATCCTTTCCCCCACCCCTCTCTCCTTCACTAAATGCAAATAGTCTTTTGTTTTTTTCCTCACAGACCAGATAAGCAGCTGCTCCGAAACGGACCCTCGCCTCACCCCCCCCCCAACTCGTGCTGCTTCTCTCCTCAAGCAAACACTAGCTGTGGACATTCATCCCCCTGCCTGCCTCTGCTCGAGCAAACAGTAGCTGTATTTGTTTTTTAGATAAGCAGCTCAGGGAGCCCCGAGTTCACAACAAAACAAAGGCCTTCGCTACACTGGAGAGTTGCAGCGCTGGTGGTGTCTTTACAGCGCTGCAACTTACTCACCATCCACACTTGCAAGGCACATACAGCGCTGTATCTCCCTAGCTACAGTGCTGGCTGTACTCCTGCTCTGCCTGGGGAATAACGATTGCAGCGCTGGTGATGTATCGCTGCTCCGCCAGTGTGGCCACCAAAAGCGCTGTTATTGGCCTCCAGAGGTATTCGGAGGTATCCCAGAATGCCTGCTCAGCCACTCTGCTCATCAGTTCAAACTCTACTGCCCTGGCCTCAGGTGACCCACCCTTTAAATGCCGCGGGAATTTTAAAAATCCCCTTCCTGTTTGCTCAGCCAGGTGTGGAGTGCAATCAGTGAATCTTTCCAAGTGCTCATGCCTCCACGCGCCAAACGAGCCCCAGCATGGAGCAATGGCGAGTTGCTGGACCTCATCAGTGTTTGGGGGGAGAAAACTGTGCAGTCCCAGCTGCTCTCCAGCTGTAGGAATTATGATACCTATGGGCAGGTATCAAGGGCTATGCTGGAAAGGGGCCATGACCGGGACGCAGTGCAGTGCAGGGTTAAAGTGAAGGAGCAGCAGAGTGCCTATTGCAAAGCCCATGAGGGAAACTGCCGCTCTGGTGCTGCCCCCACGACCTGCCGTTTTTACAAAGAGCTGGGCGCGATACTTGGGGGTGACTCCACTGCCAATCCGAGGACCACGATGGGCACTTCAGAGCAAGGGTGGGAGGTGGAGGCGGAGATGGGGGAGGAGGAAACCGATAGTGAGGGTACTGGGGTGGGGAGAGACACCCCAGAGTCCCAGGAGGCATGCAGCCAGGAGCTCTTCTCAAGCCAGGAGGAAGGCAGCTAGTCACAGCAGCCGGTACTTGGTGAAGGACAAGCAGAGGAGCGGGTTCCCGGTAAGTGGCTTTTATTTTCAGGATGGAAATGTTTTGGGAGAGGACGGAGGGTTAGGGCTGCATGCATGCATGCCTAGATGTGGAATAGCCCATTGATGTGGCGTATCACATTGCGGTAATCGGCCTCGGTAATCTCTTCAAAAGTTTCAGCCAGAGCGTGGGCAATGCACTTCCACAAGTTTATAGGGAGAGCCATTTGGTCCTTGTCCCAGTCAGGCTAACACGTCCGCGCCACTGTGCCGCGAGGGGTGGGGGGACCATTGCTGCACCCAGGCAAGCTGCATAGGGGCCAGGGCGGAATCCGCATTGCTGTAGAAGACCCTCCCGCTCTTCCCAGGTGACCCGCAGCAGCGAGATATCTTCAAGGATTAACTCCTGTGGAAAATGTTGGGAGAGTGTTCACTGTAGGAGCTCCCTGCAGCAGTTTGCTTTCCCCAATGCACAGAAACCCCAGCATAGCCCTGAAGCAATCATTCCCCCTTCCCAGGTGACCCGCAGCACCGAGATATCTTCCAGGATTAATTCCTGTGGGAAATGTCGGGAGAGTGTTCAGTGTAGGTGCCCCCCTCAGCTGTTTGCTTTCCCCAACACACAGAAACCCTTGCACAGCCCTGAAGCAATCAGTCCCCCTTACTCACCATTTCGGGGCTCCTGTGGGTTATGTGCGCTCTGTTGGGTATGGGAAAATTATGCTAAAGTGAAGACTGTAAACTCCTTCACTGTGTGGGAATAACTGTCTGAGATATAAAGAATGGTGCCTCTATTAACTGTTGCCTTTTTTTCCTGCTACAAGCGACCTTGAGTTCTCAGCTGCCCGTGTTAACAGCAGCTCAAAGACTCCAAAACCTCTGGAAGAAGCCGTGAAAAAGCAAAGACGACCTGCTGCAAACAGTTATGGATCACTCTGCCAGAGAGAATAAAAAACTGCAGGACTGGAGGGAAAGGGAAAGCAGGATCCGCCAGAGAAATGCAGTAGCCAGGAAGAAAAGCACAAAGCAGCTGATAAGCATCCTGGCTCACCAAGTGGACTGATAAGCATCCAGGCGCTCGTAGCCAGCAGGCAGAGCACTACCGCACTGGCCCCACCCCGTCCCAAAGCTCTTTCCCTTGTACTCCAATGTCAGCTCAAAACCCCCTTCCCCTGAATCCAGGTTCTTACCTCCACAAGCTGCCTCTAACACCTGTACGTTCACCTACCAGCCCTGAGAACTACGACCCTTACCCTCTGCACTCAACCCCCATCACCATGCAGTATAGGCATCCTGAAGTGCAGCAGTCATTGAACAGCACTCCAGACAGGACATATTCAAACCTGTGACTGTACAGTTCCCCACCACACCTCTCTGCCCTTTTAGGTTCTCAAAATGTTGTGTGTCTGTCAAGAAAGTTCTTTTCTTTTCAATAAATGAATTCTTGGCTTTGAAAACAGTCTTTAATAATGCAGAAAGTCAAAGATACCTTAGCCCAGGAAAGGAACAGGTACTGCAAATCAGCTTAGGAAAAACAGATTCCTACTAACATTGTAACCACTGCACTTCACTCCCGTGCAAGGCACCAAACATTACTGTTGGTTTTCAGCCTCAAATTCCTCCCTCAAGGCATCCCTGATCCTTGAAGCCCTGTGCTGGGCCTCTCTAGTAGCCCTGCTCTCTGGCTGTGCAAATTCAACCTCCAGGCCTTTAACCTCAGAGGTCCATGCCTGACTGAATCTTTCACCCTTCCCTTCACAAATATTATGGAGGCTACAGCATGCAGATATAACAGAAGGGATGCTGCTTTCCCCCAAGTCTAGCTTCCCATACAGACATCGCCAGCGCCCCTTTAAACGGCCAAAAGCACACTCCACAGTCATTCGGCACTGGCTCAGCCTGTAGTTGAACCGGTCCTTGCTCCTGTCAAGCTTCCCTGTATAAGGTTTCATGAGCCAAGGCATTAACGGGTAAGTGGGGTCTCCAAGGATCACAATGGGCATTTTGACGTCCCATACTGTGATCTTCCGGTCTGGGAAAAAAGTCCCTGCCTGCAGCTTCCTGAACAGGCCACTGTTCCGAAAGATGCATGCATCATGCACCTTTCCAGGCCAGCCTGTGTAAATGTCAATGAAACGCCCACAGTGATCCACAAGCACCTGGAGAACCATAGAGAAATACCCCTTCCGATTAATGTACTCAGATGCTAGGTGGAGTGGTGCTAGAATAGGAATATGCATCCCATCTATTGCCCCTCCACAGTTAGGGAAACCCATTTGTGCAAAGCCATCCACAATGTCCCAGCCATCCACAACGCACGTTCCCCAGAGTCACGATTCTTCTTAGCAGGATGCGATTAATGACCCTGCAAACTGGCATCAAAAAGACTCCAACGGTCGACTTTCCCACTCCAAACTGGTTTGCGACCGATTGGTAGCTGTCTGGAGTTGCCAGCTTCCAGACTGCAATATCTACCCGCTTCTCCACTGGCAGGGCAGCTCTCAATCTCGTGTCCCTGCGCCGCAGGGTGGGGGCAAGCTCAGCACACAGTCCCATGAAAGTGGCTTTTCTCATCCGAAAGTTCTGCAGCCACTGCTCTTCATCCTAGACTTCCATGACGATGTGATTCCCACCACTCAGTGCTTGTTTCCCTAGTCCAAAAGCGGTGTTCCACGGTGCTGAGCATTTCCGTGAAAGCCACAAGCAACGTCATGTCGTACGCGTCAGGCAACTAGCAATCATCATCAGACTCATCATCACTTTGGAGCTTAAGAAATAGCTCAACTGCTAAACGTGATGTGCTGGTGAAACACGTCAGCAAAGTCCTTAGCAGTTCGGGCTCCATTTCCCACAGAAATTGTGCTGCACAGAAACCACTGGGAGAGTCACAATGGCGCCAAACGTGGACAGAAAAACAGGGACTGCTGGGATGCAAAGCAATGTATCATGGGGTGTTGGGACAGGAAGCAGAATGACCCACACCCTTCCGTCCCCTTCCCACAACCCACGGCGCCAAAATGGGACAAGATGCTCTGTGGGATAGCTGCCCATAATGCACCACTCCTAACAGCGCTGCAAATGTTGCAAATGTGGCTACATTGCAGCGCTGGTAGCTGTCAGTGTGGCCACACTGCAGCGCTTTCCCTACAAAGCTGTACAAAGACAGCTGTAACTCCCAGCGCTGCAGACCTCCAAGTGTAGCCAAGGCCACAGAGAGGCATCACAACAAAACAAAGAGTGTTATCTTTACTTAAAAGCATTATGGGAAAATTCCAGAGGTCAGTTACAGCTTAGTAAGATTAATCACTGTTTACATTGACACTCCAGCGCTGCAACAACAGCGCTGTTCTCTTTATTCCTCTCGTCGAGGTGGAGTACAACCAGCACTGTAGCCAGGGAGATACAGCGCTGTGTGTGCCTTGCCAGTGTGGACAGGAAGTAAGTTACAGCACTGTAAAGCCACCACCAGTGCTGTACCTCTCCATTGTAGCCAAGCCCTAAGTGCAAGACAAGAGACACCAGTCGGATACAACAGATAGACACAAGGAAACAATGAGACAATACTGGTCACCACAATAGGCAGTGGTTTCAGTCTCACCCACGGCATCACTGTCCTTGAGGTTTTGTAGGCACCAGGGCAAAGGGGAGTTTTCAGGAGGGATCAGAAGGAGGATACTGAGGTGCTTTGTGGATGGTTCCAGGCAGCGCCTCCCACGTGTTAGGGGCAGCCGGGGGGACAGCCCAAAGGTGAGATGGAATGGTTAACCAGTAGGCACAGAAGGGCAATATCGTGGGCAGAGCAGGTTCGCAATCATGTGACAGAGAATAGATGGGTGGGAGTAGGGCTTGAAGGGCCTTGGAAGTGAAGACAATAGTTTGTGTTTGGTGCAATGGAGAATGGAGACCCAGTGGAGGGATCCAGAGAGAGGGGTGATGTGCTCAAAGCCACGGGTTAGGAAAATGATCTCTGCAGCAGCACTTTGAATGGATACAAATGGGGCAAGATGGGATTTGTCAGGTCTGGAAAAGAGGATGAACTGGCTGGAAGAAAGTCTATGTCTTGAAGCATGAGGATGGATATCCCTTGTCATTGGTATCCAGTAGGTATTATTTCAGGTGCTGTTCTTCATCTGATCAATGTCTAATCCTTTCTAAACATTTTACCTAGCTCATTGGTTGGCATTGTGAAGGAAGTTTGTGGCATCAGTAATGTAGCTCAGTAATAAGGTTCCATGGGGAAATTGAAAGCGCTACTACAAGGAACAATTTATAATTTCATAGTCATCTATGAATAATCATCTGCATCTGGGTAAACTACCAATTTTCCATTTATATTAAATACACTGGGCCTGACTTTCCATTACTCCAATTCAACCTTAGCCTAACCCTGTTGATTTCAGGCAATCCACACTGCTGCAAGAGAGGGGAAGATCAGACCCATCCTACTAGTGAGATAATGCCAAAAGGGAGTGGGCAGTGAACACTAAACAGTGTGCTGAGCTAAGCCTGGCATCAGGCCAGGAACCCAGGTGACAGTCAAAAGGTGAGTTCCCAAGGGACGGTGTCTTGAGCCTGACCAGAGAAGGGGTAAGTGGAGGTCAGCAGCATCACTTTGGCCATCGAATGGATAGCGAAGGAGCAAAGGGTCTCCACTGCAGGAAATGTGCATGTTCCTATTTCTGTAGGAAGACCACAAGGGGTGGAAAGCGGTTTCTGTTCTGAAGTGGGAAATGGAGGTGTGACGAACTAGGAATGTTCTTAATGTTTTCTCTGAATACTGTGTTGGTGCCTCAGTGTCCCCATGGCAGTTCTTAAGTATCTGGCAGAGCAAAGGGCCGTGCACCTAAATGCCTGACCCTCTGTCTCCTAGCAACTGATGGCCTGGGCCCCTCCTCTGCAAAGGTGCCAGCTGAAGGTGTTGGAGACAAAGGGATCAGGTGACCTCCTGGCCCGGGAAAGGGGCTGAGCAGAGAGGAGGGGCTGGAAGGGGTGATTAATCTGGAGCTGGCTGGGGATGAGGAGTGAAGGGCAGACGTGGGGGGGTCTGGCTCACTGCCCCCAGAATGGACCCGGCCGAGGGGTCCGGTTCGCTGTATCTACAAGCTCTGTTTTAGACCCTGTTCCTGTCATCGAATAAACCTCTGTTTTACTGGCTGGCTGAGAGTCACGTCTGACTGCGAAGTGGGGGTGCAGGACCCCGTGGCTTCCCCAGGACCCCACTGAGGTGGGCTCGCTGTGGGAAGCGCACGGAGAGGCAGAGGATACTGAATGCTCCAAGGAGTGACCTAGGAGGTGAAGACGTGTGAGCTTCTTGCCCTGAACAAGTCTGCTCCAAAGGAGAGGAGGCTCCCCAAAGTCCTGCCTGGCTTGGTGGGGAGCAGTTCCAGAGCATCGCCCGGGACTCAAACAGCAGCTGGAGTCATGGAGGAAAGCAGAAAGGGCTGTCACATGAAGGATGGTGCTTTCAGGAGAGTCACTCAAACAGCACCCCAAAGCCTATCCGGTTCAAAAGTCAGGGTGAGAAGGATGCGGAGCAAATATAAACTTGCCCACCCCTTAAGAGAAAGAGACGATACAATGATAGATAGTCCCTGTCGAAGTATCCAAAGCTGTTTCATCATAGCTCAGGGAAAGCACCTACTGTGGATGTTTATGACCAGAAACCCATGAGCATTTCAAGGCTAAGCTCACATCCATACCAATAAAAGTGTTCTGCCACATAAGTGGCAAAGAAACTTCTCAACAATTCATTGTAGCTAGAATCCCTGTTCGTAAACAGAGGAAAGATCCAGTGAAATATGACTCTTCTAGACCAATCTCCTTATTGAATTGGGATTATAACATTTTCACTAAAATCCCAACTGTAAACCATGGGAAGTACTGACTGAGGCCCTGATGCTGCAAAGACCGACTCACATGCTTAACTTTGCAAACTGTGAGTATTTCCAATGACATCAATGAGACCTTTCACAGTGCATAGAAGAAAGGACCATTCTGAGTCTGGATGCTGAGAAAGCCTTTGACAGGGTGGAGACAAGTTAAAAATGTAGATTTGGTCTTTATTTTCTGAAATGAACTGAATCAAAAGACATGAAACTTAAGACCAGAAAGCAAACCAACTGGAATGTACCACCATGTTTTCAGCTGGGAAGCTGGCTTGGTGGGGAAGTTATTTACTTCCTACCTATTACATCCTTTTTTTATGGAACGAGCTCAAGATCATCCAACAATATGGGTATCTCCACAGGCAAAACACAAAACAGCATTAGATTATGTGCGGACTGTACCCTGCTTTATTTGGGTGTCATTCACCTCCATGCAGAGTGCCAGCACAAGGCCCAAGTGTCACTTAAGTCCCATTTCAGCCCTGGAATCGGGTCACTCCAACAGAAATTTTAAAATACAGAAACTTATCAAGGTCCAGAATTAATATAGGAGAAAACAAAAATCTACATTTTAACAGGGTAACACACCTGAAGGAAAAACACAAATGTAAATCTTCTTGTAGATACTTACAGTTGAATATTTCTCATAGAAACACTAGACTGAATAACCTGCATCATGCATCTCTCTGTTGGACTCAGACAATGGAACACCTTACCTCTCTATCTTTGCTTAATCTCAGCTATCTTCAGGGGAACTGCAGGGCCTTTTACCTATGAAGATCTGAATTCTGACTTCAGTGTTTCACTGCAAGAGACCCCAGGCACCTCACAGGAGACAAGCCCAACCAGTGACTGAAAGCCAGGAAAACTGGTTCTGGTCTTGGTTCTGTGGGTGACATGCTGTGTAAACTTGGACAAATCACACCCCTGATATGTGCCTCAGTTTCTCCAGATGTTAAACTGAGATAATGATACTTACCCAGCTTTGTAAAGTGCTTTGAATTCTACAGGTGCCAAGTGTTGATTTTCAGCTGCTGCACAGTAAAATCTCAGCCAATCCTTAGCACTTATGCAGCACTTTTCACCCTCAAAGCACTTTACAATTTAATGAGCTAAACCACACTGTCTAATAAATGTTAGGGATGCACAAGGATATAAATGAGTTGGGATCATTAACAGCCTCCATTCCAAGGACCTTTTGAAGCACAGAGCTGCCTTCTCAACCTTTGCTCTTCGGTGGCCATTCCTCCTCACAGCAGCAGTGGAGGGAAATCACCAGACATCATCTCCGGAGTCCTCTTCCCCAGTCACTACCTACATCATAGCTCAGATCTCCTCTCGCAACACAGGCAGAGGAGGTGACCAGCTTGCGCCTGACACCTGGAATTTCACACAGTCCTAATACACACACACACGCACGCACAGTCCACTGCCACCATTCCCCCCTGGCCCAGGACCCAGTCTGAACTGCTGGATATGGGAACATAATGAGACACAGGATCAAACACGACTTGTTTATAGTCAACGTCTCTCCTCCAGCTCTAGGTTGAACATACTGCTGAGTCCATGCAGGGGTGTCCTTTCACATAACCCTCCCTGACAGTGTGGAGCAGGCACAAGAGTGCCCTGTTACTCTTCACAAACCTGATTGGCAGGGGGGCATTGCACTCCAATGCATAGCAGCATTAACTCTGACCCTGGGAGGGCTGGAGCCAAAGAAATGGATGGGGACCAGTCCCGGAAAGGCTGAAAGAGGAGAAAAAGGAAGTAGCAGGGCAGGAGGCTGGAGTCCTAAACTAGGGCAGATCGGCAGCTGCTCAGAGAAGAGTCAACTGCTCCTGGGAACCCCACAACAGCTCTCCCAACTTTTCCCACCCACTCTGGAGCAGCAGGGAATGTCTGGATTCCATAAGAAGCAGCAATGCTCAGATAGGAGACATTAATTACAGCCTTTAACATTTAATTATAGGTTCCCTTGGTTTTCACTGTATATTTAAAGCTCGAAACCCTGTAGAGTGCCTCTGTATTTCCATAGCTGAGATATGAACTCATACTCCAGTAACAGGAGAGGCCATTCCATGTTCACAGAGCTGTGAGAATGCTGTTCAGCAAATACTTTATTCGCCTATAAAGTCAGTTTCAGGTTGACCAAAACTGATTGTGAAATTTGTATTGAATTTGGCAAGCAGTTTCGGCTGAAGCCGCTGGGGAAAAAATTCCCCAAAGGTCTAAATGTTTTGTTTTGACATTTTTGAAACAAAACATTCTGACTTTCATTTCAAAATGATGTTTCATTTAGAAATGTAACTGGATTTAACTAAACATTTAAAAGGATTAAAAAAAAGCAATGGAAAACAAAACAAGAAGTCAAACAAAATGTTTAATTTGACCCAAATGAAAAATTGTTTCTTTTGGTGAGAAAAAACAAAAATATGTCATTTTGGGTCCATCCAAAACCATTTTCTTTTCAGATTTTTTTTTGTTTGAACCTTTCAGTTAAGGAGAATCTACAGATGGTTATGGGAGGAGAAAGAGACCCTCTTGTTCCCAGTAGCATGTCCCAGAAATGGGCCTGAGGACCTCAGGGATCAGGTAAGGCTACGGCAATCCTCAGGAAAGCTTGGAAGCTGCTGTTACCTTCACTAGATGGTGACAACATTCCAAGTTAGGGCCTCAATACCATGCAAGGTGTCTGCCTGATGGGCCTGTCCTATTTCATTGAATGTATCCCCAGGCTCCTGATCCTAGACCCACTTCCTCTATGGTTCTGACCCAAAGCCAGAAAAGATTTGCCTCACCCAGAGCATGGATCACATTTTCACAAACAGGTTCCTACATTACTCCTCCAAAATATCCCTGTGCACACAAGCACAAATATGCCTATTGGTAATCATTCCTGGAAATCACCCATTCTCTGCACAGTTGTACACCTGAGTGTACACAATTCCCTTTGCATACCTATGCATACAGATGTAGCAGGAACAACACAGGTGCCTAGTTTTTCAAAACATAGCCCTATAAGTCATATATTAAACACCCCTTTGTCCATTTATTTAAGCAACTCGGTTGCCCTAATTCAGCCTACAAGGAACATGGGTAAGGCAAGAGAGCCTGTCTGATCTATGATAGGGCAATGTGTGGAGTCCAGGACGCCTGCCTTCAATTCCTAGCTCTGCCATTAATCAGCTGTGGGACCTTGGATAAGTCACTTCACCTCTCTCTGACTCAGTTTCCCCTCCCCCTTGCTCTGTCTTGTCTGTTTAGAATGTGAGCTCTCTGGGGCTGGCACTGTCTCTCGTGTGTCTATCCAGTGTATAGCACAATGGGGCCATGGGCGTGGCTGCGTCTCTAGGTGCTGTCTGTAATACATAATAATAGGGAAACTTCCTCATTGCTACACTAGTCCCCAAACTCTTCCTGGAATCAGGAACTGCGAGGGCTGGGGCTGGGATCAGGGGATGCTTCTCAGAAGTCTAGCATCCACTTGGCCTTTCTCCAGCCAATGTCCATGACCAGCAAAGAGCACGTGCTTCCTCCAGCCAGATTACAGGGCTATATAGCCAGGAGCAGGAGCCAAAGCCCACTGGGTAAGGTCTCCATTCTCCTTAGAGATCTTCTCCTAATTCCTGCCAAAGGACTGGTCCAACTGGACTGAGCAGGTGCTGAGAGTCACCGACAGTTTCTAGGAACTCAATTAGAGCCAGGTAAGAACTATTTAATAATAGCCCATCCCTCCCTTGCTATTCACAGATGGTCAAACCACAGAGCCTGCTCCCTGGCTTCCTGAAAGCTGAGCAGCCATGCGGCAGGAATGGGAGGGACACACCCTGTGCACTGCTCTCCCATGCCTGACTCATAAGGAATCAGACCACAGGGCATGATGGAGTCTCAGTACCAGTGCCCGCTCCCGAGGTCAGATCTTTATAAAGTGACAAAGCTGAATTCAACCTTTGGATCTGAGTGGGAGGGCACTGAATAGCGATTGCTTATTGAAGGCTGCCAGGACTGGCCCTGCCCAGCATCCTGCACTCACTCAGTCATCTTTATGCAGCCATTGTACATGAGTCCTGGGCTTCCTTAAAACCTCTACTCTCCACACTTCCTTCAACCTGTAACAATGTGTCCCCCAGCATCCTGGCCTGGAATCTCTCCAGACTGTGCCCGCTCTGGCCGGGGACTGGACTCCTTTCCAGTATCATCGCACGAGTGGTAGACAAACATGCACTGGATACAGGGAAACAAAAGTGGGATCCTGCCTCCAGTAAAAATTTGTACTTGAACCTGACTTGCTGTCACTCTGCACCCCAACACGGCCCTGCTCCCCACAGGAACCCTGCACCCAACAACGGCCCTGCTCCCCACAGGAACCCTGCACCCAACACGGCCCTGGCCCCCACAGGAACCCTGCACCCAACATCACCCTGCCCCTACAGGAAACTTGCACCCAACACAGCCCTGCTCCCCACAGGAACCCTGCACCCAACACGGCCCTGATCCCCACAGGAACCCTGCACCCAACACGGCCCTGATCCCCACAGGAACCCTGCACCCAACACAGCCCTGCCCCCATAGGAACCCTGCACCCAACACGGCCCTGCCCCCCACAGGAACCCTGCACCCAACATCGCCCTGCCCCTATAGGAACCCTGCACCCAACACAGCCCTGCTCCCCACAGGAACCCTGCACCCAACACGGCCTTGCCCCCCACAGGAACCCTGCACCCAACACGGCCCTGCCCCCCACAGGAACCCTGCACCCAACATGGCCCTGCCCCCCACAGGAACCCTGCACCCCAACACGGCCCTGCCCATCATAGGAACCCGGCACCCAACACGGCCCTGCCCCCACAGGAACCCTGCACCCAACATGGCCCTGCCCCCCACAGGAACCCTGCACCCAACATCGCCCTGCCCCTACAGGAACCCTGCACCCAACACGGCCCTGCTCCCCACAGGAACCCTGCACCCAACATGGCCCTGCCCCCCACAGGAACCCTGCACCCCAACACGGCCCTGCCCCCACAGGAACCCTGCACCCAACATGGCCCTGCCCCCCACAGGAACCCTGCACCCCAACACGGCCCTGCCCCTACAGGAACCCTGCACCCAACACGGCCCTGCTCCCCACAGGAACCCTGCACCCAACATGGCCCTGCCCCCCACAGGAACCCTGCACCCAACATCGCCCTGCCCCTACAGGAACCCTGCATCCAACACAGCCCTGCTCCCCACAGGAACCCTGCACCCCAACACAGCCCTGCCCCCACAGGAACCCTGCATCCAACATCGCCCTGCCCCCATAGGAACCCTGCACCCAACACAGCCCTGCTCCCCACAGGAACCCTGCACCCAACACAGACCTGCCCCCACAGGAACCCTGCACCCAACACAGCCCTGCTCCCCACAGGAATCCTGCACCCCACACGGCCCTGCCCCCCACAGGAACCCTGCACCCAACACAGCCCTGCCCCCACAGGAACGCTGCACCCAACACAGTCCTGCTCCCCACAGGAACCCTGCACCCAACATTGCCCTGCCCCCACAGGAACCCTGCACCCAAAACAGCCCTGCCCCCCACAGGAACCCTGCACCCAACGTTGCCCTGCCCCCACAGGAACCCTGCACCCAAAACAGCCCTGCCGCCACAGGAACCCTGCACCCAACATGGCCCTGCCCCCACAGGAACGCTGCACCCAACACAGCCCTGCCCCCACAGGAACCCTGCACCCAACACAGCCCTGCCCCCACAGGAACCTTGCACCCAACACGGCCCTGCCCCCACAGGAACGCTGCACCCCAACAATCCTGCCCGCAACAGGAAACCTGCACCCAACTTTGCCCTGCCCCCAACAAGAACCCAGCATGCCAACATGGCCCTGCCCCCACAGGGACCCTGCACCCAACATTGCCCTGCCCCCAGCAGGAACCCTGCACCCCTACACTGCCCTGACCCCACAGGAACCCGGCACTCTAACATGATCCTGCCTTGAACAGGAACCTTGCATCCCAACAATCCTGCCCCCAACAGGAACCCTGCACCCCAACACTGCCCTGCCCTCCACAGGAACCTTACACTCCAACACAGCCCTGCCCCCACAGGAACCCTGCACCCCATATGATACTGTCCCCACAGGAACCCTGAACCCCAACACAGCCCTGCCCCCCACAGGAACCCTGCACCCCAATATGATACTGTCCCCACAGGAACCCTGAACCCCAACACAGCCCTGCCCCCCACAGGAACCCTGCACCCCAATATGATACTGTCCCCACAGGAACCCTGAACCCCAACACAGCCCTGCCCCCCACAGGAACCCTGCACCCCAATATGATACTGTCCCCACAGGAACCCTGAACCCCAACACAGCCCTGCCCCCCACAGGAACCCTGCACCCCAATATGATACTGTCCCTACAGGAACCCTGAATCCCAACACAGCCTTGCCCCCCACAGGAACCCTGAACCCAACTTCACCTTGCCTTCCCCCACAGGAACCCTGCACCCCAACACAGCCCTGCCCTGCCCTGAAATGCTGATCCTGGAGATCCCCAGGGCAGTGCCCACAGGGAGTGAGAAGAGTTCTCCTTGGAGCCCTTGGTTCTGAAATCGGTTGGCACCAGAGATGAGCCCAAGCCAACTACTGTGCATGTGGTTGGGGTGAGCCCAACTCCTCCCCCCGGCTGCCTGGCACAATAGTGCTCAAGCAGTGCAGCAGCAGCTTTTCTGAAAGATGTGACTGAGGTGACTGGGCAAGTGAACCCACTTGCTGACCCAGGCTGAAGAGTTTAGAAGGAAAACTCCCCCCAGGGAGCAGAGCTGCCTGGCTCTAGTGCAGAGGTAGAGCAAGTGCTGGTGGTGAGGCAAGACCAGCCACAGAATGGTGAAGAACATCAGACTCAAAGACAGAGTTTACTTTTTGGATGTGCAGGGAGGGATTCTCCCCTGCACTCCAGCCCCTGTGCTCAGCCCTCCCTTCCCACCACCTCACCTACAGTGGCACTGGGCACATCGCTCTATCCACCCAGGATGGTAGCATTTTGCATCCACTGGGCACTCAGGGTGCAAGGGGCACTGGTCTTCATTTATGTGAACTCACTTGGTGCTGATAAAATGACCATACAAGATGTAGGGCAGGGGAAAAGCAGGCCAAGGAGCTACACTCTGCTCTGATCCCCTTCCAGACTAACTCACGCAGGAGCTCACCTCTTTGCTGCTGAATCTCTTTGATAGCTTCCTATACATTCTTAAACTCTGGTCTCCATTCACCCTTTAGCTCACAACTCCCTCTAATTAGGACTCACTCCATTTCTGCCTCGTTTCAGGAAGGCCCCCGGAGCACCCCACTAGTTGCAAAGGAGCATTGTCTTAGCATGAAAGGCAAAGAGCTGGAATTCTGTGCTGTGTGTGTTGCTATCCTGCACCGGGGTTTCCTGGCTCCTCGGGACGTTGAACCAGTCAGATGGAGGGATCACAGGAGTAATGTTGGATAAGGTCACTTTGTAAAGTTCACAACAAAGCTGAAAACCAAGCAAAAGTGCACTCCATCCTCCACGTACATTTCCCCAAAGCAACTCCACGTGCTACAGGTTACAGCAAAACACGTCTTACAATGAGGCAATTGTGATGGGTTTATACAGGCTGGGAAGGAGCCAAAAACACCCAGCAATTCATTCTTCGTCCACACCAGCAGCAGCTAGCATGGCAGCTTCCCAGACTGAATGGCCAAGAAGTCAGTGGGTGCTAACACTTACAGGCAGTAACTTAGAAATGGGGGGGATTTTGAAATGTGTGTAAGAGCAACATTTTAACAGCACTTATGTGACTTAGGAGCCTGTTTCTCGTTCCCAGGGGGGCCTAAGTTCCACCCCCTTGGGCTCTGAAGTGGCCTAGGCCTGTCCCTCACACAGACACTGTACCAGGGTTGGTCAGGGTCTGATTGTTCATGGATATACTACCCTAGCAAGGATATATTTATCCTGAGATAAAGGCAACTCATACTGGTTCAACCTGTTCTCCCTCCTGTCAAGGAACAGCTAGGCCAATCAAAGCATTATAGGTAGTACCTCCACAGTCATGGGGTTCTGCTGCTCACTTCTCTGCTGTGGTTAAAGAGGTACAAGTTTTGAGTGTAGACAAGGCCTGGGAACATCCAGTTGAGATGAATGAGCCACTTGGCACCTCTGCAGTGCTGCAAGGGCTGTGCAGCCCTTCTTCCTCCTCCAGCAGCTCCTGAAGTAGGGAACAGAACCTGCACAGACCATCCCAATAAAGGTATCACAGAACTGGGTTAACCTGGCTGTGCAATTGGCACCACCTGATGGGGTGCTGTAATACCGTGGTCCCAGTGCCATGTGTGATAGCTTGCTCAGTGCACCACAACTCACAGGCAGGCACCAAGGGCCTGGCAGCAGCTAGGCCCTACAGGCTGTGCCCTGTAGTCCCAATAAGCCACTGACACAAGCTCCACCAAAGAATGATTTAGTAGGGCTGGCGGGGAAGGTGGTAAAGACTCTGAGCTGGTACCATTGAGTGGCAGCAGCAAAGAACAGTCTGGCCCCTAGGGGCACTTCAAGGAAAGGTTTGGGTTTCTCAAGCCTAGTACCTGGGGGGCCCCTTTTAGTTCATTCCTCCACCTGACATAATTAGGAACAGCACAGGGCCTTGGCCAGGACTCAGTGTGGTATGGGCCTTCCATGTTGTCCTTCCCTGGCCATGCAGACATCCCATATAGAATCATAGAATCACAGAATATCAGGGTTGGAAGGGACCTCAGGAGGTCATCTAGTCCAACCCCTTGCTCAAAGCAGGACCAATTCCCAACTAAATCATCCCAGCCAGGGCTTCGTCAAGCCTGACTTTAAAAACCTCTAAGGAAGGAGATTCCACCACCTCCCTAGGTAATCCATTCCAGTGCTTTACCACCCTCCTAGTGAAAAAGGTTTTCCTAATATCCAACCTAAACCTCCCCCACCACAACTTGAGACCATTACTCCTTGTTCTGTCATCTGGTACCACTGAGAACAGTCTAGAGCCATCATTTTTGGAACCACCTTTCTAGTAGTTGAAAGCAGCTATCAAATCCCCCCTCATTCTTCTCTTCTGCAGACTAAATAATCCCAGTTCCCTCAGCCTCTCCTCATAAGTCATGTGCTCCAGCCCCCTAATCATTTTTGTTGCCCTCCGCTGGATTCTTTCCAATTTTGCCACATCCTTCTTGTAGTGTGGGGCCCAAAACTGGACACAGTACTCCAGATGAGGCCTCACCAACGCCGAAAAGAGGGGAATGATCACGTCCCTCAATCTGCTGGCAATGCTCCAAATGCCTTCTTGGCAACAAGGGCACACTATTGACTTATATCCAGCTTCTCATCCACTGTAAGGTCCTTTTCTGCAGCACTGCTGCCTAGCCACTCAGTCCCTAGTCTGTAACACTGAATGGGATTCTTCCGTCCTAAGTGCAGGACTCTGCACTTGTCCTTGTTGAACCTCAGGATTTCTTTTGGCCCAACCCTCTAATTTGTCTAGGTCCCTCTGTATCCTATCCCTATCCTCCAGCGTATCTACCACTCCTCCTAGTTTAGAGTCATCTGCAAACTTGCTGAGGGTGCAATCCATGCCATCCTCCAGATCATTAATGAAGATATTGAACAAAACCAGCCCCCACTTAGCACCTGCTGGCATCCAAGCTCCCTCCCCTCCCCCCCCAGCGCCTCCTGTCCACCGGCAGCCCCACTGATCAACTCCTCCCCTCCCTCCCAGCACCTCCTGCCCTCCGCAATCAGCTGTCCCATGGCGTGCAGGAGGTCCTGGGAGGGACGGGGAGGAGCGAGGCCTTGGGGGAAGAGGTGAAGTGAGGGAGGGAAAAGGTGGGGTGGGAGCTTGGGAGAAGGGGTGGAGTGGGGGCGTAGCCTGGGGTGGGGTGGGGGTCTAGCACCCCCCAGGTGGAAGGGAAGTCTGCACCTATGTCTGGGACTAGGATCTTGGGCTCTATCGAGCTGGAACCTTAGCACTCGTTTGGACTTGAATGCAAACTCCAAACTGTACCCTTCAGTGGGCCTGGCTCTGACAATGGCCAGCACAAAGTCATGTAGGGCATGGGGGTCATCAAGCCTAAAGAAATATGTGATGAACTTGAAAGGGACCTAATACATCAGGAAACTGAGCAACGCAATGGCAGACTAAATTCATGGCTGGCAAATGCAAGGCATTGGTCCTGGGAAATGTGGGCTGCTCATACACATTGCTGGGCTGTAGATTAACTGTACTCATGGACAGCATCATTGTAAATGGCTCAGCGGAGATCTCTGCTCAGTGTGCAGCAATGCACAAGAAAGCACACAAGATGTCAGGATGTGCATGGAATGACATGGCGACAAATACAGAAACTAGTCTAAGACCTTTACAGACATTAGTGGGACTTCTGCATCTGGAGAACTGTGTTCAGTTCTGGTCCCCCACCTCCAAATGGACTAAGCAGAAATAGACGCGGTCAAGAGAAGGGAGCCAGATAAACCTGAGACACCTGCAGAGACTTCTGTAAAAAGACAGCTGGAAAAAACTGGGACTGTTTGGTTCAGAGAGGAGGCAAATGAGAGGGACAGGCTAGAGGGATACAAAATACTGAACTGTCTGGAGAAAGCATCGCATTGCTGTGACCCCTGTGTCCCTGCATTTGCCGTAGAGGGAAACACTCTGTTTTTTCTCACCAACATTTCACTTCTTTTCACAGTTTTTCTTTTTCACTTTTCCTCACAAAATGGATGTGAAAATGAGAAATGTTAGTTGTTGCCCATGTGAATTCTTCAGCATGGCCCCAAAACCGACCAACTCTCACCCAGCCTAAGTGGTGAGCCAACGGCAGTGGGGAGGCTTGTGGCAACTGTCTGGCCTTGGTGTGGCGGCTAACACCTTGGAATAATGATATATTAACTTCACATCAAACACCATGGCCACCCTAGAATGCCAGAGGAGCTGGTCAGAGCTACCGATGCTCCAATTAATCCTGAGAGGTTTCATGTTTGGGACATTCTTTGAGTGTGAGGCCCGTGTTTTCTAGAGGGGATCTCAGCCTGATTCAAGCCTCCTGAGTCATAGGAACAACAGGGTTTCTATTGCCCAAGCACCTGCCAGAGGAAGGGCCTCAATAACTTCACAGATCATTCCCAGTCTTTAGGATGATACATAATGGAACATTTTGCCAAAGCTGAGGGAAGTCTGGTCAAACTCCAAGGTAGTAGGGACATTCTGCTGCCCTAAATTCCTCCTGCAGCCTCAACTGGATACAGACTTTGCCTTCATTTCCTGACCTAAACTGCTGCATAATGTTGCCATGCGCTTGAATACCACTTCTTGTCACCTCTCCCCCACTCCCATGCCCTGGAGTTTCAATGTGGAGTTTTTAAACCAATCTATTAAGGCTCGGCGTTCCAAAGGAGCCTAAGGGAGTTAGGCACTCAAATTCCATTGAAATTCAGACCTAATTCCCTTAGGCTCCTTCAGAAATCCCAGCCTAAAGCCCTGATCCTGCAAAGGTTTGAACAATGCTTAACTTTACACACTATGGGCAATTCCTCTGAAGTCAATGAGATTACTCAGTGTGCAATGTTAAGGATGTGCATAGGTCTTTGCCAGGATGAGGCCTACGCTTTTAAGGTGCTTTAAAAGGCTCCTGGATAAAAATGTATATGATGTTATACTGGAAGTGCCACTTGTGGTCCATAGTTAAAGCTGACTTGAGTTTTACACTTAAAGCAGGAGTTCAACCACTTTGTTAAGATATGCAGAATACAAGCTTAGCCTCCCCAAACGTACACATCTTGCTTGCTGAGAAAGGAATGAAAATTCTGAGCATTTACAAGTACATAAGTTAATTAGTTCCAGAGTTAAAATTAACTAAAAATGGATTCTTTCAGAAATTTAATATCCAGGGTCAGGCAATTTTTTGTCCCAGCTGATCATAATGATGGAATAACATGGGCACTTCAAACTGTCCATGTAGTCACAGAACGCTCACGTAATGTAATGTGGTTTTCCTGTCCTGTGAAAATTTGCCCCATTCCATATTGGAATGAAATGAACCCCAAGATCTTGCAATGATTTTTTGCCAAAAGCAGAACAAAAGGGCGCATACCCCAAACTAGCCAACCAGCCTAGCGCACATGATTTGAATCAAATTGGTCTTGTCCCCTGGTGAGTGCTCAAACCGCCAGGCTATAGACTATTCTGGGGTAGGGGTCTCTCAAACTCTTCTGTTGAAGCTGTTCCACTTTGTATCAATAAATAAACATTCATTTGGCCAGAAAGGGCAAGCAACTTGCTCTAGAGTTCAATGGTTAAGGCACTCAGGTGGGCTGTGAAAGACCAAGGGTCAGGTCCCTGTACCTGAATATTTATTTATACAGAGTGGGACAGCATTAACAGATGATCTTGGGAGACTTATCCCAGTGGCTCAGACCCTCACCTGGGATGGAGAAGACCCAGGTTCAAGTCTCTACACTGATTCATGTAGAGCAAGAATTGGAGCCTGAGGCTTCCACATCCTAGGTGAGCACCCTGACTTGTGGGACATGGGGTCTCTATCTGGCCTTGACCAGAAACTCCATCCTGGACCTGAGACACCATTTCCAGATGAGAAGTTACTCAGGACTAGCACGTTCCTGCAAAGATTCCATGCAGAACATGGTTAGAAGAAATAGAATGAAGATGCTTCTATTAGCAAGAGCTGTGTCTGAGTGACAGGGTAACCAAGCTGGGGAGCTGGGCTGTCAGCTGGGTTACCTCTTCCAGGAGTATCACCCCTGGAACTGTTGTCAAGTTACACATTACAGCTCACAGGAGCTGCACGACTGCTCCATTTCTGTGCAATGTAACCCTAGACCAATGGCCTAAAAACACTGTTATGACCACCAGGGGCTCACAGTGCACTCATAGCTTTCCTTGATCCCTTCCTACACAACACAGGAGCATGGACAATGGGTGTAGCAGTGCAGGGAGCTGGTGTTCTCACCACCAAGAACATAGGGCCTGCTTCTCTTCTCATCCCCACTGGAGCAAACTGCTCTGAAGTCAGGGGAACCCCCCAGAAGAGAGATGGGTGAGCGAGAGGAGGCTGGGGCGGACACTCTCTCTTCACTGGGGCAGGAAGGGGATGCTCTAGTCTCCTTTGCTGCATTGTGCCCAGAATGTTTTTCCTCTGCTCCTGGGACATCGGCAGGAACTCATTCACACATAAGGAAGAGTCAATAAGATTGTTACTGCTGCTGAAGGTCACCACTGTTGCATATAATATTTGGAGGATAGAGGCTGTAATTCTAGCAAGCTCCTGGGGAGAGGACATTTTCAGGACTGCCAACAGGGCATTTCCTGCTAAGTTGGTAGCAGAGGTGACAGGGAGGTACTTGGGGGCTACGTTCAGATATGATTATTTGTGCCATCTGAGCAAACAGCTTTGGATAAACTCAAACTGAACTGAACTCCAACCCTGGCCTAGATCTCAGCTGGAATCCAGCATCAAACTCTCTCCGGAGCCAATCCTGAACTTTATCAATACTCGAAATATGGGATTTGACATACTAAATATAAATAGTCACTTAAAAAATAAAATCTAAGAGGTCATTCTTCAGACGGTCTAACTTGGCATCACCCCATCAAAGTAATGTCCATTCACATCCACTAGAATCTGGCTCTACGCAGACCAAAAGATGTTACTAACAAATCTCCAGTGATCTGAACTCCAGTGGGAATATTTATTTCCCCTTCTCCCCTTCCCCTTCTAGACAGAGTAGCTCTGCAGTCCCAGCTGCGCTCCAGCTGTAGGAATTATGACACCTTTGGGCAGGTATCAAGGGCCTTGCTGGAAAGGGGCCATGACCGGGACACGCTGCAGTGCAGGGTTAAAGTGAAGGAGCTGTGGAGTGCCTATTGCAAAGCCCCCGAGGGAAACCACCGCTCCGGCACTGCCCCCACTGCCTGCCATTTTTACAAAGAGCTGGACGCGATACTTGGGGTGACCCCACTGCCAATCCGAGGACCACGATGGACCCTTCAGAGTGGGGGCGGGGGAGAAATGAAGGGGGAGGAGGAAACAGAGAGTGAGGGTACTGGGGTAGGGGGAGACACCCTGGAGTCCCTGGAGGCATGCAGCCAGGAGCTCTTCTCAAGCCAGGAGGAAGGCAGCCAGTCGCAGCAGCCGGTACTTGGTGGAGGACAAACATAGGAGTGGGTTCCCGGTAAGCGGATTTTATTTTCAGGATGGAAATTTTTCGGGAGAGGAGGGAAGTTTCTGCATGCATGCATGCCTAGATGTGGAATAGCGCATTGACGTGGTCTATCACGTCGCGGTAATCAACCTTGGTAATCTCTTCAAAAGTTTCAGCCAGAGTGTGGGCAATGAGCTTGTGAAAGGTTATTGGGAGAGCCATTGTGGTCCTTGTCCCAGTCAGGCTAATGCGTCTGCGCCACTGTGCCATGAGGGGTGGGGGGAGCATTGCTGCACACAGGCAAGCTGCATAGGGGCCAGGGCAGAATCCGCATTGCTATAGAAGACCTTCCCACTCTTCCCAGGGACCGGCAGCAGCGAGATATCTTCCAGGATTAACTCCTGTGGAAAATGTTGGGAGAGTGTTCAGTGTAGGTGCCCCCTGCAGCTGTTTCCTTTCCCCAACGCGCAGAAACCCCGAGGACAGTAAAGCCCTGAAGCAATCAGTCCCCCTTACTCGCCATTTCGGGGCTCCTGTGGGTTATGTGCGCTCTGTTGGGTATGGGAAAATCATGCTAAAGTGAAGACTGTAAACTCCTTCACTGTGTGGGAATAACTGTCTGATATAAACAATACTGTCTCTGTTAAGTGTTGCCTTTTTTGCCTTTCCACAAGCAACCTTGAGATCTCGGCTGCCCATGTTATCAACAGCTCAAAGACTCCAAAACCTCTGGAAGAAGCTGTGAAAAAGCAAAGAAGACATGCTGCAAGCAGTTATGGATCACTCTGTCACAGAGAATCAAAAACTGCAGGACTGGAGGGAAAGGGAAAGCAGGATCCGCCAGAAAAACGCAGCGGCCAGGAAGAAAAGCACAAAGCAGCTGATAAGCATCCTGGGGCACCAAGCGGACTCTATCCAGGCGCTCGTAGCCATGCAGGCAGAGCACTACTGTGCTGCTTCCCCCCCGCCCCCCGTCCCAAAGCTCTTTCCCTTGTGCCCCAATGTCAGCTCAAAACCCCCTTCCCCTGCATCCAGGTTCTTACCTCCACCAGCTGCCTCCAACACCTGTACGTTCACCAACCAGCCCTGAGAACTACGACCCTTACCCTCTGCACTCAACCCCCATCACCATGCAGTATAGGCATCCTGAAGTGCACCAGTCATTGAACAGCACTCCAGACAGGACATATTCAAACCTGTGACTGTACAGTTCCACACCACACCTCTCTGCCCTTTTAGGTTCTCAAAATGTAGTGTGTCTATCAATAAAGTTATTTTCTTTTCAATAAATGAATTTTTGGCTTCAAAAACAGTCTTTAATAATGCAGAAATCAAAGATACCTTAGCCCAGGAAAGAAATAGGCACTGCAAATCAGCTTAGGAAAAACAGATTCCTACTAACATTGTAAACACTGCACTTCACTCCTGTGCAAGGCACCAAACATTACTGTTGGTTTTCAGCCTCAGATTCCTCCCTGAAGGCATCCCTAATGCTTGCAGCCCTGTGCTGGGCCTCTCTAGTAGCCCTGCTCTCTGGCTGTGCAAATTCAGACTCCAGGCGTTGAACCTCAGAGGTCTTTCACCTTTCCCTTCTTTCCCTTTCCTTCACCCTTCCCTTCACAAATATTATGGAGGGTACAGCAAGTGGATATAATCGTGGGGATGCTGCTTTCCTCCAAGTCTAGCTTCCCATACAGAGATCGCCAGCACCCCTTTAAACAGCCAAAAGCACACTCCACAGTCATTCGGCACCGGCTCAGCCTGTAGTTGAACCGGTCCTTGCTCCTGTCAAGCTTCCCTGTATACGGTTTCATGAACCAAGGCATTAACAGGTAAGCGGGGTCTCCAAGGATCACAATGGGCATTTTGACGTCCTCTACTGTGATCATCTGGTCTGCAAGTGTGCAGCCAAATCCTAAAATCGTTAAAATGTATTTCTGAGGGTTTTGCTACACTTGCAGCTGTACAGCGCTGGGAGTTAACGCTGTCTTCGTACAGCTGTGTAGGGAAAGCGCTGCAGTGTGGCCACACTGACAGCTACCAGCTCTGCAGTGTGGCCACATTTGCAGCATTTGCAGTGGTGTTGGGAGTGGTGCATAATGGGCAGCTATGCCAGCGTTTCAAGTGGCTACAACGTGCTTTTCAAAAGTGGGGGGTGGAGTGTGACAGGGAGCGTGGGGGAGACAGAAGAGAGAGTGGATTTTTGAAGCTGACACTGTGTCACCTCCCTGCCTTGCAAGTTCTAAGGACTTGAAGACACACAGCACCAGCCTTCAACCATTTTAGAAGTTTCTACCCCTTCGCCCACCCCCTCTCATTCACTAAATGCAAATAGCCTTCAGACCAGATAGGCAGCTGCTCCAAAACAGACCCCCCCACACTTCGAGCTGCTTCTCTCCTCAAGCAAACACTAGGGGATCCCCCCTCCCAGCCTCTGCTCGAGCAAACAGTAGCTGTGTTTGTTTTTTAGTTAAGCAGCTCCAGGAGCCCCGAGTTCACAACAAAATAAAGGGAGGCATCACAACAAAACAAAGTGTTATCTTTACTTAAAAAGCATTATGGGAAGGTTCCAGAGGTCAGTTACAGCGTAGTAAGATTAATCATTGTTTACACTATGCCACCAGCACTCCCAGCTACCTTCGTGACACCACTGATTTCCTGAGGAAACTACAATGCATTGGTGACCTTCCAGAAAACACCATCCTAGCCACCATGGATGCAGAGGCTCTCTACACAAACATCCCACACACAGATGGAATACAAGCTGTCAGGAACAGTATCCCTAATGATGCCACAGCACAACTGGCTGCTGAGCTCTGTGCCTTTATCTTCACACACAACTATTTCAAATTTGATGACAATATATATCTCCAGATCAGTGGCACTGCTATGAGCACCCGCATGGCCCCACAATATGCCAATATTTTTATGGCCGACCTGGAACTATGCTTCCTCAGCTCTCGTCCATTCACGCCCCTTCTCTATCTATGCTACATTGATGACATCTTCATCATCTGGACCCATGGGAAGGAGACTCTGGAAAAATTCCACCACGATTTTAACAGCTTCCACCTCACCATCAACCTCAGCCTGGACCAATCTACACGGGAGGTCCACTTTCTAGATGCCACAGTGCAAATAAGTGATGGTCACATTAACATCACCCTTTACCGAAAACCTATCAACCGCTATGCCTACCTTCATGCCTCCAGCTTCCATCCTGGGCACACCACACGATCCATTGTCTACAGCCAAGCACTGAGGTACAACCACATTTGCTCTCACACCTCAGACAGAGACCAACACCTACAAAATCTCCACCAAGCATTCTCAAAACTACAATACCTGCACGAGGAAATAAGGAAACAGATCAACAGAGCCAGACGTGTACCCAGAAGCCTCCTACTGCAAGACAAATCCAAGAAAGAAACCAACAGGACTCCACTGACCATCACATACAGTCCCCAGGTAAAATCCCTCCAACGCATCATCAGGGATCTACAACCCATCCTGGACAATGATCCCACACTTTCACAGGCCTTGGGTGGCAGGCCAGTCCTTGCCCACAGACAACCTGCCAACCTGAAACATATTCTCACCAGTAACTGCACACCGCACCATAGTAACTCTAGCTCAGGAACCAATCCATTTAACAAACCTCTATGCCAACTCTGTCCACATATCTACACCAGCGACACCATCACAGGACCTAACCAGATCAGCCACACCATCACCGGTTCATTCACCTGCACGTCCACTAATATAATATACGCCATCATATGCCAGCAATGCCCCTCTGCTATGTACATCGGCCAAACTGGACAATCTCTACAGAAAAGGATAAATGGACACAAATCAGATATTAGGAATGGCAATATACAAAAACCTGTAGGAGAACACTTCAACCTCCCTGGCCACAATATAGCAGACCTTAAGGTGGCCATCCTGCAGCAAAAAAACTTCAGGACCAGACTTCAAAGAGAAACTGCTGAGCTTCAGTTCATCTGCAAATTTGACACCATCAGCTCAGGATTAAACAAAGACTGTGAATGGCTTGCCAACTACAAAACCGGTTTCTCCTCCCTTGGTTTTCACACCTCAACTGCTAGAACAGGGCCTCATCCTCCCTGATTGAACTAACCTCGTTATCTCTAGCTTGCTTGCATATATATACATGCCCCTGGAAATTTCCACTACATGCATCTGACGAAGTGGGTATTAGCCCACGAAAGCTCATGCTCCAAAATGTCTGTTGGTCTACAAGGTGCCACAGGATTCTTTGCTGCTTTCACTGTTTACACTGGCACCCCAGTGCTGCAAGAGCAGCGCTATAGTCATTATTCCCCAAGCCGAGGTGGAGTACAGCCAGCACTGTAGCCAGGGAGATACAGTGCTGTATGTGTCTTGCCAGTGTGGACGGGGAGTAAGTTACAGCACTGTAAAGCCATCACTAGCACTGTAACTCTCAAGTGTAGCCAAGCCCTGACACACGAAACCTTAAATTAGAGTGAATAAATGAAGACTCGGCACAGCACTTCTGAAAGGTTGCCGACCCCTGGACCAGAAGGTGACAATCAGCTCATCAAAGCAGCAGCTACTCAGTTTGCACCCAGTTTGTCCAGGAGGCCGGGAGGATAACATGCCCCTGTCTATTCTATTCTATAGCAGTGTTTACATCATAATCATCACCCTAGTATCCGAGCACCTACCAGTAGTGTGATGAGCACCATGACTATACACCTGTCACCTGCTGTTTGGGCTCTCAGCCTCTCCCCAGAGGGAGAAGCGTGTGCAGTGGAGTGTCTTGTTTTCCCTGTTGCTATAGGTTTATATTAGAGAAGGCAGGTCAAAGAAATAGTTCTTGGCTCCTGCACAGACAAGCTTTGCTCTTATTACTGAGAGTTCCATTGGGCCAGAGGAGCGTAGTCGTCAAGCACGATTTTAGATACCCTGGGCCCAAGCCCTGGAAGGCTTTGAAGATAAGGACCAAGACCGTGAACTTGATTAAAAGTTCTGCAGAAAGTCAATGTAGAGAGTGGAGCATAGGTGTGATATGCTTGCACAAGCCGTGTTGCTGAGATGTGCTGCAATGTTTTGTACAAGTTGCCGTTTCCTATGTGCTGAAGGTATCATGCCCAGGTTGTTGCATTGTGGTAACATCTTTCTACCATCTTCACTTGGCCAGGAGTCTCCTCCCCAGTCTCAGGTCTTCATGCCTTCCTTACCTCTCAGCTAGGCTACAGCAATGTGATATACCTAAGCAAGGATCCATTCTCCCTCCCCACCCTTTTGTTAGTCTGGTATCTGTTTGTTCTCCATCTCTTCCTGTGGACAGGGAGCTCTTCGGATGTTCTGGAAAGTTCCCTTTCTAACTTGACCATGCACAGCACCTCCTCAAATACTGGAAAAAACATTTGCTTAACCAACATGTGCCAGGTTTTAACAGCTAAGGCTGGCTCCTGCCAAAGCAACCCCTGACTGCTAGATTCTCCTGAGCGCATTAGCAGGGCGATAATGTGATTAATGATTCATGTTATTTCTTGAATGGCAGGAGAATCATGTCCCTGTTCCAAGCAACATGTGCCAGAACCTGCAGCTACTGAGAATAGCTCAGGGCATGGCTACACTTGCAGCTGTACAGCGCTGGGAGTTAAACCTGTCTTTGTACAGCTGAGTAGGGAAAGCGCTGCAGTCTGTCCACACTGACAGCTACCAGCACACTGTCGTGGCCACATTTGCAGCATCTGCAGCGGCATTGGGAGCAGTGCATTATGGGCAGCTATCCCAGCGTTCAAGTGTCTGCAACGTGCTTTTCAAAAGAGTGTGGGTGGGGTGGAGTGTGACCAGGGCCAGCTCTACAGTTTTCGCCGCCCCAAGCAGTGGCCCAATTGCTGCCGGATAGTGGGGGCAGTCCGCGTGCCTTTAGGGCGGCAGGCACCTTTCCGCGGCAGCGGCAATTCAGCTGCAGCTTCTATGTTTAGAAGCTGCTGGCGAATTGCCGCCATCGCGGAAAAGTGCCTGCAGCCTTAAAGGCGCAAGGACTTCCCCAGCTGTCCGGCAGCAATACGGCACGCTGCTTTGGGGCGAAAACACAGGGACTGCCGCCCCTTGTAGAATGCCGCCCCAAGCAGCAGCTTGGAATGCTGGTGCCCGGAGCCGGCTCGGAGCGTGACAGGGAGCGTGGGCGGGAGAGAGAGTGGATTTTTGGTCAGCAGCTGCCTTGCAAGTTCCGACCCTCTCCCCCACCCCTCTCTCACTCACTGAAAGCAAACAGCAGCTGATAAGCTGCCTCCCTGAAACAGACCCCCGCTCCCTCCCTCCCGTGCGCCGTGCCGCTTCTCTCCTCAAGCCCCATCCCGCCCCCTCTCTTCAAGCAAACACCAGCTGTGGGCGTTCCAAAGGGAGCCCTCTGCCTGCCTCTGCTCATTCACAGCAAACAGGAGCTGTGTTTGGTTTTTTTGAAAAGCAGCTCCGGGAGCCCGGAGTTCACAACAAAACAAAGAGAGTAATCTTCACTTAAAAGGATTATGGGAAGTTTCTGGAGGTCAGTCACAGTGTAGTAAGATTATTCCCTGTTTACACTGGTGCCCCAGCGCTGCAGCAGCAGTGCTATACTCTTTATTCTTTCGGGGAGGTGGAATACAAGCAGCGCCGTAGCCACGGAGATACAGCACTGTATGTGCCTTGCCAGTGTGGACGGGGAGTGAGTTACAGCACTATAAAGCCACCACCAGCGCTGTAACTCTCCAGTGTAGCCAAGGCCTCAGTGTGTTCTCATTCCCCTCACTAGCTATGCATGCGCCCCAGTCCCTTTTGGAATTTTCCTTTTGCTGGGAAACCCACTCCCACCAGCTCTGGCCTCATAAACAAAGGGTTACACCCTCTGGGGTCTCTCTGAGGTCTGGTCTATGCTACAGACCTATATCAGTATAACTAAGTCCACCCCTCTGAGCAATGTACTTATACTGACCTAACCCCGCCATGTCGATGGGCGAGCTTCTCGCGTCCGCACAGCTATTGCCGCTCAGGGAGGTGGCTTTACTATGCCGACGGGACAACTCTCTCCCAGTGGCTTAGCATTTTCAATAAAGCGTTACAGCGATGCAGCTGAGCAGATGCAGCGTTTTAAGTATAGACGTCACATGTCCTGAGTGCTGCTTCCACCTTGTACACAACTGCTGCTCCAGGATCACAAAGTGGCTTTAGGGAGACTAGGGGCCAGTCTACACTTAAAACGCTGTGTCAATGCAGCCGCGCCCCCTCTCCCATTATGTAGTTAGTCCATCTCTGCAAAAGGCAGTATAAAAAACAAACTCGTCGGACCTGCATCCTTTTTCAGAGATTCGTAGAGTTTAAGACCAGAAGGGACTAAGTCTAGGTTGACCTGTGTAGCACATTTATTACATTTCAGTAATCCCTGCCTGGAGCCCAACACCTTACATTTGACTAAAGCACTGTGCAGAACGGCAGCCAGCCTGGACCAAAGACATCGGCACCAGAAGGAGAATGCAACATCGCGCTTGGCAGTTTGTCCAGCCCTGCTGATAAACAATTGGGCCTGATTTCGAATGTGAATGTGCCTGGCTTCCGCATCTGGCCGCTGGCTCTTTTCTGCCTTGTCCCGCTGAGCTAAAGAGCCCTTTGGCTCCTGGTTCCCCCCCCCCCCCCACACACACACACACATACTCAGGCCTTGCCTTGGGAGGAAGGCAGAAGCCTGGCAGGTGAATGTCCAGGCCGTGTGGGCCCTGGAAGGCTCCATGGCTGAGCAGGGAGTGGAATGGGACAGCCACAGCCCCATACCGAGGAAATGAAAGCTGATCAAGGCAGGATGGGAATGCTAATTAGGCTGTTTACATTCCTTGGGCTTTGTTTGGCTTGCTTGACACCTGTTTCACCCCAAGAGCTGGCAGGAAAGCTCTGTTACAACTCCACCCTCCTCCTCCAGGACGGGCTGAGAGAGCCCCCATCTGAGAGCCTGGAGGCCTCCAGCCTAGCCAAAGATCAGATTTTACATTCCTGATAGAGCCAAGTAGAAGTGCAAATCAGAAGTGCCACATTTCCAGCTTTCCATGTGCCCTGTTCAGGAGGAAGTGGACCCAGTTGGTCCTTCTCTTTACATGGTCTCTTCTGTTAGGGTACATCTACCATAGCTGCTGGAACTAGGGGTGCTGGGGTGTGGCAGCAGCCCCTGGCTTGAAGTGGTTTCCACCATATGCAGGGTTTACAGTTTGGTTCAATGGCTCTCGGCCTCACACTGCACAAGTTGTTCCAGCACCCCTGACGTCAGCACTGCAGGGCTCTATACCTGCCAGGCTGAAGCTGGAGCCCAGGATCTGAAACCCTGGAAGTGGGGAGAGGCCCAGAGCCCAGTCTCCAGCCTGAGCCCAAACGCCAACACTGCAATTTTATAGCCCAAGCCCCACAAGCCCAAATCAGCTACAGGTCTCTTTTTATAGTGTACACATACCCCTAGGGTCTCCTCCCTCCTGCCCTAGCCCTGCATTGGAGGATCTTCTGAAGAGCGCGGGCCCTGGAGCATCCTTTGCAGAGCAAGCCTGGGCCCTAGTGCCAGCTGTACAGGGGCTGCAAAGGATTTCTAGACGACAAAGTTCCCACTGTCTGGTTACAGGTTGGTTTCAGGGCAGCTGCTGAGTCAGCAGCGGAGCTGGCAGCCCAGTGTGCCCAGGTTGTCCCCACCCAGACAGAATGGAGTTGTCAAAGCTGTCAGAACCTGGGAAACACCCTTAGCACCAAGTCTGCATGCAGTTTCTCCCTGCTCAGCATGACTGCAGCTGTGCACGTCGCAGCAGGACCAGGTGCCTTGCCGCTCCCTGCCACGTGCCTGTTTCCAGTGCACACCTGCTCCTTGGGTCACGTTTGAGCTGCTCAGAAATTTTCTGATGGAACATTTCGACTCCCAAGCTCCAGGCCCCTGGGCAGCCTGGCAGGCTTCCAGGATCTTTCCTCCAATGCCAGCTCATCTGGGGGCTGCCACAGAAGCCCAGCAGCGTATTTCATTTTGGAAACACAAAGGCCAGGTCTGCACTTACAAGCTTGCAGCTCCACAGCTGTACTAATGCCACTGTGGCTCGGTAAGAGCGCCATGTCGGCCAGACAGAGTCTTCCATCAACATCATGAAACCACCTCCATGAGCAGCAGTAGCTAGGGCAGTGGGAGAGCGGCTCCTGCCAACATAGCACTATGCACACGAGCACTTATGCCGCCAAAACTTACGTTGCTCAAGGGGGCATTTTTTTCACACTCCTGAGCAATGGAAGTTTTGCCGCGTAAGTGCTAGTGTAGACATGGCCTTGTGGAATTTCACCTCTGCAAAAAATGTTGAGGTTTTGGCTTTTTGTCCTGCTTTGGGACGAATTTTTTCCAAAACCTCAAAATTTTTCACCAAAATGTAATTCAGTTTCCCAGACAGTTCTAGCTAATATGTTGCTCTAGGATCTGTTTGGGGAACAGACAACTGCTGCACCCCAGGGAGCCAGCCCCACGCCCTCTGCTGTGCTCAGAGATCCCCATGAAGAGAGCATTGCCACAACCGGGTCTAGAAGGCTGGGCTATTGCAGCAAGGTCTGGATCTGAGAATCATGCCCATCTTTCAGTACAGAGGGGAGAAGGTGTTTGTGGTCCCAGTGCCACCTGGGAATCCAGGAGTAGCCAGAGAACCAAGAGTCTTCCAAACTAGCATCTCTGGGACAAAAGGTCAAATAAAATCAATTTAGTGGACAGGAACCTCTCCTGCCATGTCCTCAGATCCTTCCCCTGACCCTTTAACTTCACCCCCATCTTGTCAGAGCTGAGCCTCAGCCAGCTGCCCTCATCCAAACTCAGCCCTCCCCTCCAGCTGGCAGCCCAGGGCTAATGCTGCACAACTTATCAAACAGTGCCATTGGGTCTGTAATGCCAGCCAGTGCCAGGGCCTCATTTTTCTGTGTGGTCTGAAAGGCGGTATCTGAACACAGTCTGTTTCTCCTTGTTCCTCGGGGGAACGTCCTGAAGGAGCAGGGATGACACACGGGCAGAAGTTTTCAGCCGAATCGTTTATTTGTTTCAACTGAAAAAAAGATAATTTGGATTTTCAGGCTTTTTGAAAACAACAAAGGAAACCGGAACTAGAGTCACAAAGCAGCAGGAGGAGAAAAGGCTCCTTGGGCACATTAGCCTAACAGCTAGGGCCTTTCCCTTGGAGGTGCTAGGTCAATTCCCCACTTCTGCTCAATGCAGAGAAGGGAGTTGAGTGTAGGTCTCTGGTACCAGAGGCAGTGGCCTGAACTATCAAGCTCTGGGAAAGCCAAGTGGGGGCCTCTCAGTCTCCTTTTCATAGATAATCCTAGTGCTTAGAGCAGGGACCTGCCAACACCCAGGTGAGTACCCTACCCACCAACTCATAGAACCATTTTCTTTCCCTGGTCAAATGGCTATTCACACTTTCACAAATTACTGTGAATTGCCACCGCCAGTGACAATGACCAATCATTGCTTTTCATTTCATTTCTACTCCTAAATTTTACTTTTTGTTTCACCAAAACCTCTTGGTTTTGGTTTGCCAGTGAATCCAGCTCTAGCAGCGATTCCCTCTGCAGCACCTCTACAGGAGTGAAAACGGGCAGTGGTTCCCTGGGCTGATGGAGCTGGTTTTGAAAATCACCCCCAACTCAGCCTTCATTTTTCAACCCCCACATACTCCTACTTTCAGCTTTGTGCCCACATCTGACTGCTAGAAAAATGCAGCCACAAAGGCCTGGTCTACATTACAGAGTTAGGTCGATGTAAAGCAGTTTATGTCGACCTAACTCTATAGGTGTCTACACTACAGCATTGTTCCTGTCAATACAAGTGGCCCACTGCACCAACCTAATAACTCCACCTTGGCCAGAGGCGTAGTGCTTAGGTCGGTGTAGTCCGCTGTCAGGCAGCGGGGCTTCAGCTATCAGCCCAGCAGGACTCCAGCCGTCAGCTCCAGGCAGCGGGGCTCCAGGTATCAGCCCGACAGGACTCTGGCTGTCAGCCCCAGGCAGTGGGGCTACAGCTATCAGCCCGGCAGTGCTCTGGCTGTCAGCCTGGAAGGCAAGACTCCTACCATCAGCCCCAGTGGCAGGACTCCAGGTATCAGTTTACCAGGGCTTCAGCTGTCAGTCCCAGGTGGCAGGGCCCCAGGAGGTGTGGCACCAGCTACCAGCCCAGCAGGACTCCGGCTGTAAGCTCAGGGCAGCAAAGCTCCAGGTATCAACCCAGCTGTCAGTGCCCTGCAATGCCCCACACTAATAGCCAATGCAGGTGGGAATGGGAGCTGCTGACAGAAGGAGCTAGTGAGGACTTACAATATTGATTTAATTGCTGCAGTGGCTGTACATTGACATACCTTAAGTTGATTTAATTTTGTAATGTAGACATGGCCTGAGAGGTCTCAGTACCTGCCTTGGGGTTGCAGTCAGATGGGCAGTGATTCATTCCAATGGCAGTACTGGCCTTAGCTCCTTTCCGGGGAAAACACTGTGAGCACATGTATTTGCAAGTGCACAACTGCACTTGCAAAACGGGAAGTTGCTTTGACAGCCCCGGGGCAGAGAGTCTGTGGGTCAGATGTGAGTCCCTGGGAACAGCGACTTCTCTAAGCTCTGCAGAAGGACAGCTCAGGCTGACTCACTGGCCAGTCCCTCCAGGAGAGGCCCACCGCTGGAATGAGGGAGCACAGTGGAGAGGGGCACTGGCAGAGCTACGTGTGTGCATGCAGTAGAGCAACTGCTGGGGGCTAGGCGCTGGCATTGAGGCACCAGCAGACCTAGGGGGACATGAGGTTTGGAGCAGCAAGGCAGACTGTGACTCAGACCTGATATGCATTGGCAGAGCAGTGCCACGTGAGCTTGCACTGCTCCTGGCTCTAGCTGATGCTCTCACTCGCCCACCCCCAAGGAGCCAAATGTACCTTTTTTTTTAGTGCATCTTTTGAATCTTTCCTTTCATGGCCTGGAAGCTGATGCGCTGTTCAAGGAAAGCAGGTCTTCTGCACCTGTCCCCTTCCACCTCCAGGGTCCCTGCTGCCCCCTGCATCCATCCACGTAGCATCCTCTCTTCCTGGAAGCTAGGCGACCCTGCAAGGCTGTGATGGGGTGTGGGGGCCTCGCTGGGTGGTGCAGGGAGCAGTAGGTGTGTTCATGGTGTGTGGTGTGGGGAATGCAGCGGGGGGCAGAAGGGTACAGTGGAGGTGAGTACTGAGGCTGTGTGTGCACGTGCTGTGGCTGTGTGTACAGATACAATGGCTGTGTGTGGTGTGTGGATGGGTGGCAGGAGGTGCCTAGAGTACAGGAAGAGCATGGCAACCAGGGTCGGCAGTACTGAGCTGAAGCTGGGTCCAAATCCCATCTCAGCTGCACAGGTACTACTATTATGGTAGCGCCTAGCAGCCCAGGCCATGGACCGGGATCCCTGGCGCTAGGCGCTGTACATTATATATTAGTGTCAAGTATCAGAGGGGTAGCCATGTTAGTCTGGATCTGTAAAAGCAGCAAAGAATCCTGTGGCACCTTATAGACTAACAGATGTTTTGGAGCATGAGCTTTCGTGGGTGAATACCCACTTCGTCAGATGCATCTGTTAGTCTATAAGGTGCCACAGGATTCTTTGCTGCTTTTATTATATATTAGATGTATTATGGTAGCATCTGGCAGCCCCAGCCATGAACCAGGACCCCTGGCACCAAGTACTGTACATTATGTATTAGGTGTATTATGGTAGCACCTAGTGAAGTACCAGGACCTGGGTGCTAGGAGCTGCACAAGCACAGAACAGAGAGACAGCCCCTGCTCCTGAGAGTATACAGTCTAAGACATGAGACAACAGTGCAACAAGGCTCCTCAGCCCACCCAGCACCAGCAGACGGGCTCTTCTCCCAGCCACTGGCATTTCTCAAGCTGGGCAGCATATGCTTTGCCCACCCTGTTTTGGGCTAAATACCATGTGTGGCATTGACCAGCTGTTGGAACGTGGCCCTGGGCACACCTCTCTGTGTCTGTCTCGTGGACGCTCTCTGGTATCTCCAGCTTCCACCCTTCTGCCTTCCAGGATCCCAGTAGTTTTCCAGAAATTGAAATTAGGAGGGGTGTTTGAATTTACAGAGGGGGTGTCAGGGCCAATGAGATATATAAAAGAGATATGAATAAAGTAAATGTTTTGTTAGGATAGTGCAAATTTAACATAAGGATAATGCAAGTTACACATAACAGGTATAGATTTCTAAAAAATACATTTTTTTTAAAAAATGTATTTAATTTGAATTGACTTTTCAAAGTAAGCCATCATGGGATAAGAGGGAAGTCCTGTCATCAATCAGTAACTGGTTAAAATATGGGAAACAAAGGGTAGGAATAAATGATCATTTTTCAGAATGGAGAGAGATAAATAGTGGTATCCCTGAGCAGTTGGTACTGGGACCATTACTGTTCAACAAACAGTGAGGTGAAAAAATTTTCAAATGATACAAAACTATTCAAGATAGTTAAGTCCCAGGCAGACTGCAAAGAGTTACAAAGGGATCTCACAAAACTGTGTGACTGGGAAACAAAATGGCAGATGAAATTCAGTGTTGATAAATGCAAAGTAACGCACATTGGAAAGCAATCTCAACTATACATATAAAATGAAGGAGTTTGAATTAGCTGTTAACACACAAGAGAGAGATCTTGGAGTCATTGTGGATAGTTCTCTGAAAACATCCTCTCAATGTGCAGCAGCATCCAAAAACGCAAACAGAATGTTGGGAATCATTGAGAAAGGGATAGATAAGATAGAAAATATCATATTGCCTCTCTATAAATCCACGGTACTTGCACACCTTGAATAATATGTGAAGATCTGGTCACCCCGTCCCAAAAGAGAGATATTAGAAATGGAAAAGGTACAGAGATGGGCAACTGAAATGATTAGGAGTATGAAATAGGAGGAGAAATTAAAATAACTGGGAATTTTCAGCTTAGAAAAGAGATAACTAAGGGGGGATATGATAGAGGTCAATCAGCACAGGCTAAGTACAGTTCTACTGACCTTTACTCATACAATAAGAACAATATTTCATCTCTCACCCCCCACATTCATAGAGTTGGAAGGGACCTCAGGACATCATCTAGTCCAACCCTCTGCTCAAAGCAGGACCAATCCCCAAATTGCCACCTCAAGGAGCAAACTCACAACTCTGGGTTTAGCTGGCTCATGCTCAAACCACTGAGCTATCCCTCAAGTGATTTGAAACCCAACCCCAGCCAAAATCTATCACTTGGACAACACAGCTCATCACTAGCTGTCAGGGAGAGCTCATTTAGATTTTGCTTACAAATCATCATTTGAAATTATTAGGTTGGCCAACATCACCAAAATGAATGCACTGACATTGTCATAAAAAACAACAGCTGTATAAGGAAGCTAGTCTAGGTTCATACTTTTCAAATTTATTATACTTTTTCAGATATATGTATTTTATCATACACTGTATAAGCTTTTAAAGTGTGTATTAATGTTTCAACTTCAATTCAAATTTCCAAACAGTCACTAAATTGGCATGTTTCAGAGTAGCAGAGGTGTTAGTCTGTATCCGCAAAAAGAACAGGCGTACTTGTGCACCAGAGACTAACACATTTATTTGAGCATAAGCTTTTGTGGGCTACGGCCCACTTCATCAGACACATAGAATGGACCATATAATCAGGAGATAAATATATACATACAGAGAACATGAAAAGGTGGGAGTTGCCCAACAATCTCTAAGAAGCTAATTAATTAAGATGAGCTGTTCTTAGCAGGAGAAAAAAAACTTTTGTAGTGATAATCAAGATGACCCATTTAAGATAGTTTGACAAGAAGGTGTGAGGATACTTAATGTGGGGAAATAGATTCAATGTGTGTAATGGCTCTGCCATTCCCAGTCTCTATTTAAGCCTAAATTGATTGTATCTAGTTTGCATATTAATTCAAGTTCAGCTGTTTCTCGTTGGAGTTTGGTTTTGAAGCTTTTCTGTTGCAAAATTTCCACCTTTAAATCTGTTACTGAATGGCCAGAGAGGTTGAAGTGTTCTCCTATTGGTGTTTGAATGTTATAATTCTTGAAGTCTGATTTGCGTCCCATTTATTCTTTTGCATAGAGACTGTCCTGTTTGGCCAATGTACATGGCAGAGAGGCATAGCTGGCACATGATAGCATATATCACATTGGTAGATGTGCAGGTAAACAAGCTCCTGATGGCATGGCTGATGTGATTAGGTCCTATTATGGTGTCACTTGAATAGATATGTGAACAGAGTTGGCATCAGGCTTTGTTGCAAGGATAGGTTCCTGAGTTAGTGTTTTTGTTCTGTGGTGTCTGGTTGCTGGTGAGTATTTGCTTCAGGTTGGGGGGCTGTCTGTAAGCAATGACAGGTCTGTCTCCCAAGATCTGGGAGAGTGAGGGATCACCTTTCAGTATAGGATGTAGATCTTTGATGATGCGCTGAAGAGGTTTTAGTTGGGGGCTGAAGGTAACGGCTAGTGGCATTCTGTTATTTTCTATGTTGGGCCTGTCTTGTAGTAGGTGACTTCTGGGTACTCTTCTGGCTCTGTCAACCTGTTTTTTCACTTCATTGGGTGAGTACTGTAGTTTTAAGAATGCTTGATAGAGATCTTGTAGGGGTTTGTCTCTGTCTGAGGGATTGGAGCAAATGCAGTTGTATCTTAGAGCTTGGCTGTAGACAATGGATCGTGTGGTGTGTCCTGGATGGAAGCTGGAGGCATGTAGGTAAGTATAGTGGTCAGTAGGTTTCCAGTATAGGGTGATGTTTATGTGACCATCACTTATTAGCACTGCATTTAGCCGTATGGAGTGGAAACCCATCAACCTCATGAAGAAACTTGCACAAATACAGACAGATATCATCTTCCTTTCCAAATGCAAACGGATGGACATCATACCAAATGGACTAAAGGTAAAAAATCCACTGCTATCTACATACTACACAGACCACAGTGAGAGATTATGCCATACTCTATCAAAAAAACTGAGGAACCACCTGATCAGCATCCTATACAGCAAACAGGAAAACATCAAAAAAGAGCTCTCCAACCTGGAGACTCTCATTAATAACCAAACTTCTATACAAACGGACTTCACTAGAATAAGACAGGATATCTACATTACTCACTTCACCTCTCTACAAAGGAAAAAGGACTGTAAGCTGTCTAAACTCCTACCTGCCACATGGGGCCACAACCGTGGTACCCCTAACCCACCCAGCAATATCGTCAATCTATCCAACTACACACTCAGCCCAGAAGAAAAGTCTGTCCTATCTCAGGGACTCTCTTTCTGCCCTGCCATCCCCACCAACATGATACAGTTCTGTGGCGATCTGGAAGCCTACTTTCGGCATCTCCGACTCAAAGAATACTTCCAGGACAACACTGAACAGTGCACTGATACACAGGTGCCCTCCCACCAACAGCACAAGAAGAAGAACTCCACATGGACTCCTCCTGAGGGTCGAAATGACAGCCTGGACCTATACATTGAATGCTTCCGCCGGCGTGCACAGGCAGAAATCATGGAACAACAACATCGCTTGCCTCACAACCTAAGTCGTGCAGAACGCAATGCCATCCACAGCCTCAGAAACCACCCTGACATTATCATCAAAGAGGCTGATAAAGGAGGTGCCGTTGTCATCATGAACAGGTCTGACTACCAAAAGGAGGTAGCCAGACAACTCTCCAATACCAAATTGTACAGGCCACTTCCCTCAGATCCCACTGAGGAATACACTAAGAAACTACAGCATCTACTCAGGACACTCCCTACACTAACACCAGAAGAAATCAACATACCTCTAGAGCCCCGACCAGGGTTATTCTATCTACTACCCAAGATCCACAAACCCGGAAATCCTGGACGCCCCATCATCTCGGGTATTGGCACTCTCACTGAAGGACTGTCTGGATATATGGACTCTGTACTCGGACCCTATGCCACCAGCACTCCCAGCTATCTCCATGACACTACTGATTTCCTGAGGAAACTACAATGTATTGGTGACCTCCCAGAAAACACCATCCTAGCCACCATGGATGTAGAGGCTCTCTACACAAACATCCCACACACAGATGGAATACAAGCTGTCAGGAACACTATCCCTGATGATGCCACAGCACAACTGGCTGCTGAGCTCTGTGCCTTTATACTTACACACAACTATTTCAAATTTCATGACAATATATATCTCCAGATCAGTGGCACTGCTATGGGCACTCTCATGGCCCCACAATATGCCAATATCTTTATGGCCGACCTGGAACAACGCTTCCTCAGCTCTCGTCCACTCACGCCCCTTCTCTACCTGCGCTACATTGATGACATCTTCATCATCTGGACCCATGGGAAGGAGACTCTGGAAAAATTCAACCACGATTTCAACAGCTTCCACCCCACCATCAACCTCAGCCTGGACCAATCTACACGGGAGGTCCACTTTCTTGACACCACGGTGCAAATAAGTGATAGTCACATTAACACCACCCTATATCGAAAACCTACCGACCGCTATGCCTACCTTCATGCCTCCAGCTTCCATCCCGGGCACATCACACGATCCATTGTCTACAGCCAAGCACTGAGGTACAACCGCATCTCCTCTAACCCCTCAGACAGAGACCAACACCTACAAAATCTCCACCAAGCATTCTTAAAACTACAATACCCGCACGAGGAAATAAGGAAACAGATCAACAGAGCCAGACGTGTACCCAGAAGCCTCCTACTGCAAGACAAACCCAAGAAAGAAACCAAAAGGACTCCACTGGCCATCACATACAGCCCCCAGCTAAAACCCCTCCAACGCATCATCAAGGATCTACAACCCATCCTGGACAATGATCCCACACTTTCACAGGCCTTGGGTGGCAGGCCAGTCCTTGCCCACAGACAACCTGCCAACCTGAAACATATTCTCACCAGTAACTGCACACCGCACCATAATAACTCTAGCTCAGGAACCAATCCATGCAACAAACCTCGATGCCAACTCTGCCCACATATCTACACCAGCGACACCATCACAGGACCTAACCAGATCAGCCACACCATCACTGGTTCATTCACCTGCACATCCACCAATGTAATATACGCCATCAAATGCCAGCAATGCCCCTCTGCTATGTACATCGGCCAAACTGGACAGTCTCTACAGAAAAGGATAAATGGACACAAATCAGACATTAGGAATGGCAATATACAAAAACCTGTAGGAGAGCACTTCAACCTCCCTGGCCACACTATAGCAGACCTTAAGGTGGCCATCCTGCAGCAAAAAAACTTCAGGACCAGACTTCAAAGAGAAACTGCTGAGCTTCAGTTCATCTGCAAATTTGACACCATCAGCTCAGGATTGAACAAAGACGGTGAATGGCTTGCCAATTACAGAACCAGTTTCTCCTCTCTTGGTTTTCACACCTCAACTGCTAGAACAGGGCCTCATCCTCCCTGATTGAACTGACCTCGTTATCTCTAGCTTGCTTGCTAGCATATATATACCTGCCCCTGGAAATTTCCATTACATGCATCTGAGGAAGTGGGTATTCACCCACGATAGCTCATGCTCCAAAAAGTCTGTTAGTTTATAAGGTGCCACAGGATTCTTTGCTGCTTTTACAGAACCAGACTAACACGGCTACCCCTCTGATACTTAGCACAATAGTGTCAAGGAAATGGACCGCTTGTGTGGATTGATCTAGGCTGAGGCTGATGGTGGGATGGAAATTGTTGAAATCATGGTGGAATTCCTCAAGGGCCTCTTTTCCATGGGTCCAAATGGTGAAGATGTCATCAGTGTAGTGCAAGTAGAGTAGGGGCATTAGGAGATGAGAGCTAGGGAAGCATTGTTCTAAGTCAGCCATAAAAATGTTGACATACTATGTGGCCATGAGGGTACCCATAGCAGTGCCACTGACTTGAAGGTATATATTGTCCACAAAAGTGAAATAGTTGTGGGTGAGGACAAAGTTGCAAAGTTCAGCCACCAGGTTTGGCATATAACTAGTTCACAAAACTGGGGGGGGGGTGTTGGGGAAATTCAGGGGGGGTGTACACCCCCTTTAGGGGGAGTGAGGGAAATCTCTGCAGGATCCCAAGGAAATGAGGGCCCCTCAAAGGCCTGATGCAGAGAGATTTGGGGTTTCTTCTTTGGGAGTTGGGTCGCAGGCAGAAACTCCAGGCCCCCTGTAGCTTGATGGCCAGTGATAAAGAAGATAACGTGGCGGGCGATGGGGAACACGAGGTGAGCAGAGCCTGGTTCTTCTCTCTGTGCCCCTCCAGTGAGGGGATGGCAGCCAGAGCCGTAACTAGGCATTTTAGCGTCTGGGGCGAGCAAGCAGGTTTGCGCCTCCTACTGGGTTGTTTGTGTCATTTTTCCACCCCATTTTTACACACACATACCCCAGTTTTGTGCCCTGGCTGGCTGCCCCACACGCCCCGCCCTCATTACAGCTCTGATGGCAGCTATGCCCTCTTGCAAGGCAGGCCAGGGAGCTGTGACTGTGAGCAGCCACAGACACTGGTGCTGGCAAAGCCCTAGGAGAACTGAGCCAGTGGAAGGTGGTAGGAGAGATGCACCCATAGCCGGTGTCTCAGACTGACTGCTCCCTGGCAGGCAGACAGCTACGTCTGCTTCCACTGAACTGGGCAAAGATGAACAAAGCACTTCCCAAGATCACATTCCTGTCAGACCGGCAGCTCCCTGGAGCATGCTGAGACATGAGGTAGGTGTCAGAGGCCTGCCATCCTGGCAAGTACCTAGGCCAGGGCCAGGGATCCCTTCCGGGGTTCCTAGTGCAGACGGGAGGGGCCCTGGGCAATGGGGCTGGGCCTGCGGTAGGAGGAGCAGATCTTTCGCAAGCCTGTTTTGATTGTGTTTCAACAAGCCAGGCCCATCCCTCCCTCCTGGCATTTGAGCGTTGGCTCCTCTCTCACAATGCCCAGCCATGACCCTGTCCTCCTGGCACCCAGTGCTGGCGGCTCCCACAGGGGCGTGTCGGTGTCTGTGTTTGGGCCACACCTCCAGCGGTACCTGGTGCTCACTTCCCTGTGGGCCCAGCCTGAAAGACGGAGATCATCTCTGCCTCCTGGGCCAGCTAATGAGAGAGCTGCAGCTCCACAGGGCCTGATCCTGCCCCACCAGCCCAGTACCTGGGTCAGCAGGTCGCTGACATGCACAGGCCTGGCCTGGGGCAAAGGTTTGGGGACCCAGTGCCAGCAGGCGCCTATGGCTGTAAGCCCCAGGAGCCAGGCAGCTGGCTGCACACACAGGAGGTTCTGCCCCTTTGCTGGGTAGCTGGAGTCATCTGCTTAATGTGAATGAGCTGCTGCCATCCCCCCACCCCCACCCCACTGATGCCATCCCAAGGGTTGCTGTCTGGTGCCTTGACAGCAATGGGATGGCAATCTGTCACCAGAGGCATCGTTTGCTATGGGGCAAAGGGGGCATCACCTCCCCAGACCTTGGGTTCTCTCCCCCATCTTTTCAGAGCTCTGTATGCTCCATTCGGTCTCCCTTCCCCCGCCCCCCGACTTGGCAGAATATTATATAACCACAGCTTATGTTCTAGCTGCAGATACAGCTTTGCCCCTCCCCTTGCCAGAAGTTTTCTGAAATGACATCTCTGCCTGTCGCACCTTGCCCTCACCTGGGGGAGACACCGATGAGCATGTACCCACGGACGGGCTGTCTCAGTGCCCCTGGGGTGTGATCACTCCCGTGCTCCCCAGAGCAGCCGTTACTTTACCAGTGAACATGGGTGGAAGCTGGGATTCCCTGACACAACTAGCCGGGGAACACATGTAATTCCATGGGCAAGTTAGTGCCAGAAAGGTCAGGGAGGTGTCATTCGATTCTTAAAAATCTCCCTAGGCATAATTTCAGTGGTGTCACCCTCCATGGCATGGCGGGAAACTCCAGGTCCAGGTTGGTAGGAAAATTGATCTACAATGTCATTGAAAATGGGTCGCGCTCATTCAGTTGCTGACTGACAGTGCTGGGTTATCAGTTATTGCTCTGAACATGAGAGCGGATGGACGGGTCTCATGGCACAGATTGCTGTCAATGGACAGAGTGCTTCACGCTGATTTACCATCACTGGCAAAAGAGAAGCGGTTCAGTGGTGTTGGTTCAGCTTTATTTCTTATGCCAAAAGCGATGTAATAAGGTACCGATTAAGGCATCAGCAGCCAGCCAGCAGTTACTGGAATCTATCCACAAACGTTATGGGCATCGTTACATAACACACATTTGCTAACAATTACTATCCCAATGTCACTGATTACAAAATCCTTATTTTTACTTTGGTCTTCATCATTTTGGGGCATTAGTGGGAAGATGAAGTGTATCTATTGGGTGTCTGGGAAGTGGGCGGGCGAAGCCCGCCCACTGCTAAAGGATCCCCTCCCCCCCCCAGCCTAAGGGGAGGACCCACAGGACCACAGAACCCACTGAGTTCGGGGGACAACTAATAAAAGAACAGGGACAGGAGTGAGGTCAAAGGGTCATAAGAAGGGAACCTGACGGGGACACCGAGCAGAGAACTCCGGACAGCGCCCACTGCTCCTCGAAGGCGTCAAGGGAGCCAGTGGACGCCGCCCAGAGGAACTCCGCCCGGATGCGTGATCAGACCATGGAGCGGAAACAAGCCCCACAGTCACCGGAGTCTCCATCGGCCAACCTCCCCTCCCTGGTCACGTGGATGGCCTTTTTTGCCAGGGCGAGGAGGAGGTTGACCAGGAGGTCCTGGGACTTCGTGGGGCCACGGATAGGGAGTGCGTACAGAAGGAGGTGAGGGGAAAAGTGCAGCCAGAAACATATGAGGATGGCTGTGAGGAGCCGGTGTAGGGGCTGCAACCTGGCGCACTCTAAGTAAACGTGCGCCAGGGTCTCCCTCACGCCGCAGAAGGGGCAGGTGTCTGGGACAGGGGTAAACCACGCCAAGTACACGCCCGTGCTCACGGCCCCATGGAGGAGCCGCCAATTGATATCACCAGTGGGCCTTGGGACGAGGGTGGAGTAGAGGCTGGCCCACCGGGGCTCGTCACCCTCCAGAGGTGGCAGGAGGTCCCGCCACTTCGTATCGGGGCGGGACACGAGGGTGAGGAAGTGAAGGGTGTGGAGCACGAGCGTGTAGAGCTGTTTCCATGGCGCGGTTTGGAAACGGACCGGCTGCAGGTCGTTCAGCCGGCTTGTGGAGAAGGGGCGGGGGGGGCCGGTCGGGCCTACGGGGCAGAGGCCGGATGAAAAGGTCCGGAGGGCTTGGGGTGGGGGGTGGGCGGGGCGTGCCCTCCCGCAGGACCCGGTCGAGGTAGGCTCGAGCAGCGGGCGGCAAAGCGGCCTCCACCTCCTGGAGTACGCGCTGGGCAGTGCAAGGTCTGGAGAGCCCCATGCGGTGAGCGAGCATCAGGGGATCCAGCCAGCCTCCCCGGTCATAGTCCAGGAGGTCTCCGACCCTGGTGGCTCCCGCCAGGACCAGCCTCTGGCGCACCGCGGGGGACTCCGCCACCTGCACATGGAGCTGGGGATTGTGTAGCATGGGCTCCGCGAGGAGGTCGGCCCCCTCGGTGGCCACCACGGACCTGGTCGCAGAGAACAGCTTCCAGGTCTGGAGGAGGTCCTGGTAGAAGACCGGCAGCCCGGAGAGATCTCGCGGAAGACCCCTCGGTTAGAGATAAAGGAGCTGCCGGTCGTATCGGAGCCCTCGGAAGCGGCGCAGGAAGGCGTGCGCCAGGGCTCTCCATGCTGGACTACCCGCACCATAAAGGAGCCTCTGCAGTGCCTGGAGGCGGAAGACGTGGACCTGAGTGCGCAGGCACTTCAGGCCCTGCCCTCCCTCCTCCAGGGGCAGGTGGAGTACCCCTGCAGGGGAAGATGAAGTGTAGCAGGGTGGAACCCTGCTCCTGCCCTGAAGGGGTTAAAAACAGCCCTGGGATGGGGCTGTGGCTGGAGAAAGCAGCCTTTAGGCTGGGGCAAGAAGCCTGGGCTGATTAGGGAAAGTAGGCTTAGCTGTGGCCATGCTCCAATCAGGCCCAGCTGGCCCCCATAAGAGGCTATGAGCCAGAAGCCAAGACAGTCTCTCTCTAGCTGTAGAGTGAGATGGTCCTGGCTGCAGGGAGCTGAACATAAGGTACCTGAGTGGAGCAGGGCTGAGGAAAGGCAGAGGAGCTGGGGAGCTCCAGCCTGGAAAGCCCCAGGCTGCGGCCTAGCATTGGGCTAATAGGTCCTGGGGGTTGCAGGGGGCAGCCCAGGGGTAGGCCAAGGCAGCAGGTCCAAACTCTCCTTGCCAGTGATGAGTGGCTGATTCTGCAGTCTGCCCAGGGCGTGGGGGCTAGACAGTGACTGGCAAGAGCCATATACTGAGGCAAGGTGGGGATAGAGGGTGGGGATTCCCCAGGGAGGGGAGACCCTGAGAGAAAGGGGTTACTGCCAGGGGGCAGCACTCCATGTAAAAGGGCACTGGGTCCAGAGAGGGACACGGAGGACAGACCTGCAGAGGGTGCTTCAGAGCGGAACGGATCTAATTCCCAGAAGTCACCAGCAGGAGGCGCTGCAGAGGTGATTCAGCCCGTCTACATGAAGATACCAACTAGTAGCTGAATCTTTGGAGAATGTCACCACCGCGGAGCTGGTTAAACACACCAGTGGCACCTTACATGCTGGAGGAAGTGTGCTCATAAACTGAATTAAGCAAGGTTGCGGGAAAAGTGCATCCAGCATCAGGAAAAAGCTGAAGATGCGAGGACAAGGCCAGCTGTGGGTGAGACTCAGCTTACAGTAGGTCTCATGGCATGTACATTTTGAGACCAACATCTGCTTCTTTTACAGTAAGCCTGACGGTATCCGTTAAGTAGTTTCAGCACGAGAGACTGGTGAACACAGACGACTCTTGCGTCCTAATACAGGGTTGGGGGGCACACTCTAAAGGGGAGAGGACATGTGACCGTCCCATGTGTCTCCTCTGCCCAGTGACTGCCCCACCCTGCACCCAGCCCGGGGTAGCTGCATTCTCCCCGCCCCACCAGAGCTACCTGCAAGGGGCCTTTGTCCTCCCATTGCCGCCCCCACCCCACCCCCAGGAGCAGAGGCGGTGGGATGGAGCCACTTCACGCCAGCTGAAGGTGGTTGCTCTGGGTTGCTGCTCTGTGCAGCATGGCAGCTACCTGTGAGAGATCCCAGCTGGCCTGCCACCACCACCTCCCCAGCTGGGTTCTCACAGAACAGCATCATGGCCTGCTCCCTCCACTCTCCACCCAGGCCTGGCTGCCAGGGACAGGGGCCAAGAGTGCCAGGGGACTGGCATGGTGAGAGAAGGACAGAGCCCTGTCATGACCTCTCCCACACCCACCGCAGGACAAGCAAATGTATAGGGGAAACTTGCCCCCGCCTACTCCCCCAAGCTTCACCTATGCTGGTGAGAAACAGTCACTCTTAGTGAGAAAATTGCATGAAAGTAAAGTCAAATTAGTGCATTGATACAAAGATGCCCCCATGACCACATGGCACATTACATCGCTTGCTACTCCAGCAATGTCTGCAATGTGCTGTAGAAGTAACAGAAACAAATCCTGATTTTACTACTGCAAAGTGTGCATCTCAGCTAGAGCTCATAAATTGTCTCACAGAGGCTCAGATGCCTGGGGGGATGGTGGCAATGGCTGATGCAGAGGCTAAGCACAGAGAAATATGTGCTTGGAACAGGACTGGAGAGGAACAAAAGCTTAAGAGAGAGGCTCTGAAAGCACTGATGGAAGATGAATTGTGGGATATGGATGCAGTTTTTAGCAACCCTATCAGCAGAAATTAATCATGGAACATACCCTTAAGAGCGGCAAAAGACTGGGGGTGGGGGCGATATCAAAAGCAGAGGAAAGCACCAGTGTCAACAGTCATATGAAGACTCTATTTGCAGCTGCTACATTTTTACAAAAAAGCATTTTTCCCTGCAGTACATGGGAGTTTCATGGATCCTTAGCTGAAAAGAGGATACCACGGGGCCTGTACTTCATAATGTGCATCAGTGGTTGCGGTGATATCAGCACCAGCAAGAATGATCAGGGTTACCCAGAGAGGGGGGCAAGTGGGGCAATTTGCCCAAGGTCCTGGGCCCCGCAGGGGCCCCCACGAGAGTTTTTTGGGGCCCTTGGAGTGGGGTCCTTCACTCACTCTGGGGGTCCTGGAAAACTCTCACGGGGCCCGGGCCCCCGGAGCTTCTTCCGCTCCGGGTCTTCAGCAGCAATTCGGGAGCAGGGGGTCCTTCTGCACTGGGACCTGCCACCGAAGTGCCAGGTCTTCGGAGGCAATTCGGGGGTGAGGGAAGACCTCAGGCCCCCTGAATCCTCTGGGAAGCCCTGAGAATGACAGTGAGCAAGTGGCGAACAAGGCTGCTGTTTTCTTGCAGAGCCTCATGTACGAGTGCTTGAGTGAAAGGAAGATTTCCAACACATACACAACCGCGCAGTGTATGCGCAACCTGCAATGACAAGGGGCTGTAGGAAAGACCAAATGATCATATTGAAAGGCATTTGATTCAGCCTCCAAAGACTCTCTCCTCGCTCTGAAAGTGTTTGGAATGGCTGAGACAGTCACTGATGAGATCATAAATACACTGGCGGGGGTTCATATTCCAAGTTTACTCTTTGAAGACCAACATTATGACACTTGCAGAGCTACGTCAGTGGATGTTTTCCAAGAAACAGAGACAAATTGCCACCCAGAAGGATTGCATTTATACCTGGTATCAAGAGGGAAAATTATCAAGCAATCGAATGGCTCTGGGAGGATCGAGCACATCCTCCCCTATTCAGCATGGATGGTTCTTGGAGGATGGACTGATCACACCAGTTACGTGTGAAATACCATGCACTCCCAAATCAGTCCTTCAGCTAATCAAATGCTCCTGTGCAAAGACTAGATGCTCACCATCTGCAGATGTTTGGCCAACAGCCTGCCTTGTATGGAGATGGGTGAGTACTGCATGGATGAGGATCGGTGTGACAATGTGTCCAGCAGCGATGCCCTAGGCTGAGACAACACTGATGGAGACTTTGATGAATAAATGTTTTCAGGCCTACTTGTCAAGGCTAAGTTCCCAAGGATTACCAAAGATCAATGTCTGTTTTACGTCAGCAATGTACCCCATTGTCAAAGTATCATTTAAAAAACAGTGATTTTCAAATATTTTCTCAAATATGTATCGATATAATTGTCTAGGTCTGCCATGTTTGGTACCACTATGTTCAAGGGAAAAACGTTTTTTGAAACAGACCCAACCTGACCCATTTCCAATGACACTGTATTATCAAAATTTCCACCAATCAAAGGACTCAGAGCTGCGAGACAGGGTTTGGTTCCAATTTGGATCAAACTGAATTGTTTCAAAATTTCCCACAAACAAGAAATTTTGTGAAATTTTCATGGTGTTTCTCAAAGGAAACCTGCTCCCTGGAAGCCCAGGAAGTCCTTGCCTGAAATTGACTTGATTCTTGTCAGTTTCATGGCAGCTCTTAGTGACTGGCAGTGAGCAACTGACAAGACCCATGTCAATTTCAGTCAGCGGCTACTTGGGTTTCCAGTGTCTGCAGCTCCAATACCATGCTGCGCGGCCAGGGACCCCAGGGCTTCCAGCCTTCCAGACCTGCTGGGAACCCTGCCTTTGCTTCAACAAAAGTCCATCAAATCTGAGATGTTTCCATACCATATTTCAGGTTAGATGAATTGGCATTTTTCAACTGAACAGAGTTTCTCTGCTGACATGCCCAGGGCAATGTGACCCTTGTGCTGCTCAGTGCTGGGCTGCATGGAATGCACCCCAGTCACATGCTCACCCAGCCCTGGGAACAGCAGGATTCTCATACAAACCCCCCGTGCCAAGTGCACCTGCCTGCACCCAAAAAGAAGGTTGTTGCCATCTTCCCCTGCTGGGAAGCAGTTTTCCCCTTGCAGAACAACATAGGAAGCCCTGTGGTATTTCCAGCTCACTCAGAGTGTGTCCTGCACAAATACAGGGGGGGAAACCTGCCACATTCAGTCAAAGTCATGTGATTGAACCATGGCAATCACTGCACAGTCACCCAGCTTTGGGACAGGGAACATTGTGGGGGTGGAGAAAGAGGTTTAAATTCCAGCATTCACCATCCACGCAGGACAGGAGTTATTTTCTGGGTTTGTTTTCTTCTCTTCTCCTGCTTGCCTTCCTCCAACTCTACCTGCTACTATCCGATCCTCCTTTTCCTCCCGCCCACTTCTTCTCCTCTTCATTCATCCTCCTCCTCCTAGATGGATGCCTTTTGTGCTGAGAGCACAGCAGCTGCTCCTCTCCCAGCCCTGACACACTGAACAAGAGAAACAAAAATCAAAATATCAAGGGCACGTGCAGGAGGAAAGGACAAAACCTGACACTCAGCAAGAGCTGCTCTGTTTGGTGCAAAGGGGAGCTGAAAAGTCAGAGAGAGAGAGAGACAAACTTTGCAGTGACAAACTGTTACATGTGTGTATTTGCCTGGTACCATTAGCTGACCTGTGCAGGTGAAAGTTCTGTTTTGCAAAGAATTTTGAGCTTTGGCTTTGTTGCAAATTGGAGCAAAAACTGAAAATTTCTAAATTCTCTGTGAAGGAAAAGCCTGGAGAGAAAATTGGATTGTTTGAAACATTTTGTTTTAATTTCAATAATTATATAAGTAGATAATATCTGAAAGGATACTATAGCATAGATCATAATACAAAATAAAACCATTCACAGGGAAAAGTCATTTCCAAATGGAAATGTTTTGTCCTGACAAGAGTGAAGCAGGAGATTTTGACAATATCAGAAGGCTTTTTCTTGTTTTTTTGTTTAGTTGGGTTCCCCCCCCCCCCCCAAAATTCTGGTTAAATCAGCCCAATACTGGGAAGTGCTTCATTTCGACAGATATCAGAGGGGTAGCCGTGTTAGTCTGGATCTGTAAAAGCAGCAAAGAATCCTGTGGCACCTTATAGACTAACAGACGTTTTGGAGCATGAGCTTTCGTGGGTGAATACCCACTTCATCAGATGCATGTAGTGGAAATTTCCAGGGGCAGGTATATATATGCAAGCAAACTAGAGATAATGAGGTTAATCTCTCACTGTGGTCTGTGTAGTATGTAGATAGCAGTGGATTTTTTACCTTTAGTCCATTTGGTATGATGTCCATCCGTTTGCATTTGGAAAGGAAGATGATATCTGCCTGTATTTGTGCAAGTTTCTTCATGAGGTTGATGGATTTCCACTCCATACGGCTAAATGCAGTGCCTTGCATGGTGTCAAGTATCAGAGGGGTAGCCATGTTAGTTTGGATCTGTAAAAGCAGCAAAGAATCCTGTGGCACCTTATAGACTAACAGACGTTTTGGAGCATGATGATATTTCGACAGATGTGCACCCCCAGCAGACTAAGGCTCTGTCCAAGGATCTCCAAGCAGCTCTAGCCATCAGTGGCTGTCTCTATTTCCAGACACAAGAGCTAGTTACTAGATGGCTTGGTTCAAATATTACCCTTTTCCATGCCCTTTAGTGGGTCATTTGCCCTAAGCCATGTTCTTTCTTTAAACATTTGACCATTCCACAGGGCTGGCAGAATGATCCCAGGATGGATTGTGTGGAAATTTGCTAAGAAATTGTCCAATTCATATATATATATTTTCATTATTTACCCAGTGCTACTGACATGCTGAGCAAGCCTGGCAACACCCCCATAGCTCACCTGTCTCAGGCTCTGGCTTCCCCCAGGGAAGCTGACTCTGCTGGTAAAGGCCCTCAATGGAGAAAGCCGTATCCCCAGCCTTGGAGAGCAATGTCCCAGGAACTGGGCCAAGGGAAGACCAGGGCTTTCCCAGATGACAGGAACCCAGGGCATTCGTGGCTTTCAAGAATCTACCTGCAAATGTGCAAAGCAGCACAGAATGCTAGTGAGATGCATATAGAACTGCTCATCCCATGGAGGAGCTGAGCTGCTGTGCTCTGCACCAGCCACAGCTTCTGCATCCATTCCAAGACTGGCCCTAATCAAGAGCACTGCAGCAAACTGGCTTGAAGGTGACTCAGGTGCAGTTCATGGTGCTGAGGTCTGCATCCAGGCTTTAGCTGCAAAAGGGCACATCAGATCCACACCGCTACCTGAAGCTGCAGGCAGCAAAGGGTCCACTGTGACCCCAAATCATAGCAGCAAAGTGTGCTAGTGACAACAGGTGGGACTCAGCCAGAGACTAGAAGACACGTTAGTTCTTGCTCCCCTCCCACAGCCACGGTGATGTTCGCTCATGTTAGCCTGGACTGAACTGACTGTGAAAAAGTCAGTATATTTACAGAGACAGAAGGCTACAGTCACTGGCTACATTTGTCTCCTGACAAGAGTTCTCCCAGCTGAAGCCAAGAGTTGATTTATTGAGCACAGGTCTAGTTACCACCTATCTGGGAGAAGCTGGTACCCTCCCCTTCTGCAAGCTAGTATTACTGTGGCCCCAATGCTCCCACGCTCCTGCTAGCCAGGAGGGACACAGATCCAGTGCTCATGTTGAAGGCTGAAGCTCCCAGCACCTCTGTGGCCATGTGATGTGGAACTGGCAAAAACTCTATCTGAGAAGCATGTGCATTTGTGTCCCCTCAACATAGACTTATCCCCATGGAGGCAGCCAGTTGAGTTGAGCTAGAGAAGTCTTGTTCCCCAGGTAAACAGGGAACTTCTTAGAGTGAAATGAACACAGCTTTGGTTCCAAGCAGAGACATTCTGGACTCACCAGCCTGCTCTTCACCCCCAGTGGCCCTGTTGGTCGGGTCATTAGGGATGCCATAGTCATGAAGTCAGGGAAGCATTTACTGTCTCCACCAAGGTCTGGCTTAGGATTTCCATAATTTCTTCTGTCTCAGTCACCCAGATCTGGACTGTAGTTTCCACCAGTGGTGACCTAGATGCAGCCCCTCACTTCTCTTGCCAGATCTAAGTAATTCCCATTAAGTCACCCACCCTTACCCCATTCCTAGGGCTCAGACGTAACCTTGCTAATTTAGGCACTCACCCTTACCCTTCCATAGGCTCAGGGTATAACCTTACACTCTGTGGATTTGAGGGGTCTTTTACCAGTGAAAGAGCCTTTCACAGTAATATCCTACTTAACCTCTATTTATTAACAATCACCAAAACAGAATGCACAGATTTGGGGTTTGGATCCCATTGGGCACTGGGGGCCGGAAATAGGTGACCTGCTGAGCGGTTTTTGGTTAAAGTCTGAAACTTTGGGGGTATGGACAGACCTGAGTCTGTATTGCAGCAGGCTAGAGTGTCTGGCTCAACAAGGCAGAGTTCTGGAGACCCAAGCTGGCAGGGAAAATGGGCACATCAGGTAATAGTTCCAAGGGGGGCTCTGTGACTGAACCCATCAGGTGGGTAACCAAACTAACTGTCGGCATGATGGCTCAATGGCTTTCACAATGGTCTTCCCTTAGAGCCCAGCAGTGGAAGTGTGATACAGCCATACTGCACTCTGCCATGTGCCAGATGGGCACCGTATGTGAGTACTCAATGGAAACTCTGCAAACAAAGTTGTTAATTTTCACAAAAAATAGTGTCATTTTTCTCAGAGGAAAAATGCCAGATATAACTGGACACCAAGAAGCATTTTGGTCATTGGCAGCACTAGCCAAGCAGGGCTTTGTAGGCTTTCAGAAGCATCATGCACTGCACATACTGGCACAAAGAACCAATAAATGACTGCTTTCTTTGACTTGTTGAGCTGTGAGAAATTCCAAGAATCAAAGAGTAACTTCTGGGTAACTTGTGCCAAGCAACAACCCCTATCACTAGAATCAACTTCAAACAGTGTGTTGCCATTTCTGTTGTAGGAAATGCGTGTTCTGTTGAGTTCATGATATGCTAGCATGCGGTATTGATGCAAACTGCCTGATTTCATGTCTGGTATCCACAGTTTTGCAGTGCAGCATACTAGGGACTGTGTCACAACACAATTTTTAATGTATTTATAAGTCCCTTCATTTTCAGTTTAAACCAATTTTTACAGAAAAATTCCCAGATGTTACAAAAAGTATTGCTCATTTTTTTCTGGTTTTCACCCTACTTTTGTATCATTCAAACATATAAAAAATTGATTGTTTTATTAGGAAAACATAATACATTGCATGAGATATTATGATAATACATTAGTCTGTGTATATATGCAACACTGCCTATTGAAGTACGTATTAGGCTAGAAGATACACACAATAAACAAACAGGAAAACATGCAAGCTCTGAAGTGATGTGCATCTGAACATGAATCTCTTGCCCACAACGTACACATTTCAAGCTGTTAGCAGATAACAGTTTAAAGATCTGACACACTAAAGGCGGAAGAAAATGAAAATCTGTATCACAATACGTTTCAGAACACAAGGAAGTATTCAAAATTAAAAAAAAAACAAACAGGAGAAAAGGATGAAGTTGAGAGTACGCGCTGCAAATCGTGCACCCCAATTATTAAATGTAAATATTTATAAGCTAATAGTGCTAAATCTACAACAGTAACCTGTTTATTCAAATGAAAAGTTTTATTTGGGCATTAGAGATCTATTGTTTTCTTAAACTCAGAGGTGGCAGCATTGTGTTCTGTTTTAGTTTTGCAGCAAACCACACTGATGAATGGAATTCGAAGCATTAATGTACTGAATACTTCCCCCCCCTTTCTTTCCATCCACCAAAATAAACCCCGATATTTACCCAGAAAACTTATTTATAGTTTTTTGCACTGATTTTCCACAGTTTTTGTTGTTGGTAATAAACACTGATCAATTCCTGGGGAAAATTAAATAAAATCAAAACAGAAACTGAAGATTCCTGTGTATTTATCACCCTGTGCCGTGAGGAAGGGCAGGCCTAGTGTCCGTTACAGATGGGCACTAAGCACAGAGAAACAAAGGACTAGAGCCATAAAAGGCACCTAACTGCCACTCTAGGCACCACGGGGATCCTCTCACCACCCTGCAGGTGCTTCAAATCCCTAACCGCCTACATTGCCTCCAGGCTTCTGCCAGCGAGCGTGTGCACCACCATCTCAGTGCAGGCTTCAAGGTACCTCATGCCTAAGCCCCAGCTGGAGCCTCAGACTAGATGTTACCCTGCCTGTGTCACCTGACCCAGTCTGGTAGGGGGTCTCAGAGCACAGTAACTGCACACAAAACTACTGGAGGAGGGGTCCCCAGTGGGTAGCGCACTTAGCTGGGAGGTCGGCGACCCAGGTTCAGCCTCCCCGTCTGAACTGGCAAAGGGATTTGACCTTGGCTCTCCTCTGTCACAGGAGAGGGCTGTGGAGCTCTTACAAGCTCTCCTATGGAAGCTGTTCCACTGTGTACAAATAATTAATTATGCTTTGGATTAGAGGGGAGTCTCCCACCCCTAGGGGTGCCCCAGGCACTGGGCCATAGAGTTTCTCTCTGTAAATGAAGGCAAAGTGGAACAGACAGGATTGAGAGACACCCATATTGCAGCCCAGTAGTTAGAGCATGGACTTGGGAGGGAAGGGCTGTGGGTTCCAGTCTCTGCTCCAAGTCAGGCAGGCAGGGCTTGGAAATCAGTTCTCCCTCGACCAGCATCGTGCCCTGCCCCCTGGGCTATTGGCTATAATGGGGTCAGAGGGTTCCACAAGAAACCGCTGGTGCAGCTGAGGTGCCCACCTACAGGAGAGAACTCTCAGTCATGAATCCCAAGCAGAGCAAGGTGCTACACTGCTTTTGAGGGGCCACGTTCAGGTCCTACCCCCAACCTCAGGGTTTCACATTGGCTGGCATAGGCAGCTCCTGCACTGAAGCTCTTGTTAGGTTCCTAACTCTCCCCATACAGTACATGAGGAACCCGGGTCCGTGAATTCCAGGCCGCCTAGGTGCTGAGCATTGCAGTGCTTAATGTAGCAGTAACTGAGTCCCGCCAATGAATCCAGCCCTAGGTGATGTGCCCTAAGTCATACACCATGTTTGTCCCACAGCTGGGCATTAAAGCCAGGCCTCCTACCCCCCAGGGCAAGTACCCTGACCATTGAGCCCTCCCTCCACCCTCGCACTGTGGACTAGATCACAAAATCAACTAACTGCCAGATTTGGCGGAGCAGGAAAATGTTCTGCATTGGCCTGCCAACTTTGAATGAGCTGAGACGAGAATTCCTTCCTTGTGTGTTCTAAGTGGTGCAGTCACCGGGACACTGCCTCACAGGGAGAGATGCTGGAACGTAGCTGGTCCTCTGAAAGCACCAGTGTAGGAAACTTGGAAGGGTAAGAAAACTTGCACTGCTCAAAGAAAGCATCTGGCTGCTATTTCTACTCCACATAATCTATCTACCTTCAGCACCTTTGCATGTGAGTGAGCACCATCAAAGTAACGAAAAAGGAACAACCAATATGAAGAGTATCCTTGGAGGGTTTTGTAGTTCTGTGCTTGGGCGCTTCCCTGTGGTAGAAGCACACATGGCGAGGGGTCACGAACCAGCATCTGTCCACCAGGAGCATGGGGGGCAGTGTGATTATTTCAGCAGTGAAACAAGTATCATGCGGAGCTTTGTCGAGAGGCCAGGAATGCTCTAATCCAGCAGGCTCAGCCCTACTTTGTCCACATTACCCCAGAGCTGAAGCCCTAGGGGACTACCTACAGGTACAGGATGCCTCCTCCTTGCAGCAAGCTCCCCTGTTTCCCAGGCGATGATGCACCTACCTGCTTAGATGCTGGCTTGAGTCCCTCTGGCTGGGTTCTGGGAACTATAGATGAGCTGCCCCTGGAGCACTGCCCAGAGCAAGCACATTTCCATGGCCCTCTCTCCTGCTGGCAAACACTGTGCTGAAGTGGCCTAGTATTTGCCTGCTAGCCATTGTCTCTCCATCTTTTCTTGGGAGAGACTCATAGCTGGTGCTGCATCTCAGAGATAAGTGCTAACCTGGGAATATTTACACAGTGCTCTTCACTGCTTCTTGTTCCTGGAGCTGGGCCAAGCTGCCTGTGGTTTGTGGCCCACAATAACAACGTTACAGCAGGAGATAATATTTGTTTAACTGCTTATTCTGTCAGTGCTGGTGCTTGCAAAACCCCCAAGATTGCACAGCCAGGGCTGGTGCCATTTCTGAAATTGACTAGCCCCATTCCAATGGCCCGGGCTGATGTGATGAGTCCAGCTGGAGTTGGATGGAACTGGCTCTCTCTTGCTGCCCAGAGAGAGGTTTCCTTCCCAGGATGCTGGGTTTGCTGGCACTCCCCACTTTGCTTTCAAGTGGAGGAGCCAAGGGAATTTGTCCAGGTGGGCAGCTTGGAATTGGCTTCATTCTCTTGGCAAGGATGAGATGTCCTGCCTCTGTCCCCAGGCTCCTCACACCTCAGTGCTGGATCTTGATTAATCTAGACCTTCTGCACCAGCTCTGGAAGTGCACATCAGCCATGCAACAAAACTGGGGAATGAAGTTGCTGTTGCTTGTGTGTCAGAGGGTAGCCCAGGGCAGCAGCCAACAGCAGGAGTCTCGAGATGTGACTCTAAGAACATGTAAACACTGTCAGGTGCCAAGCCCCTAGGCTCCTGGGCTGCTGCAATGGGATTTACACTGATCTGTGAGAGCCCCCTGTGAAGTCACTATGGGAAGCAAGCACTGCCTATGGCAGCAGGCAGCATGGCAAATTCCTTGTTCCTCTCCCTCAGAACCGCAGCATCTTAGAGCAACTAAAGCCACTTCGTAAAATGTGCAAGACAAGGAGTGAGATGCTCCCCAGCGCACATTGAACTTGCCTAGCTCAGGGGCCCCTGATCACCTCCAAACTGACCCTGCACCTCTCTGGCCAACAGCAGCTCTTGGTATGGCTTGGCTTTGTCAGCAGAACTTAAGAACATAAGAACAGCCATGGTCAGACCAAAGATCCATCTAGCCCAGTATCCTGTCTACCAATAGTGGCCAGTGCCAGGTGCCCCAGAGGGAACGAACAGAACAGGGAATCATCAAGTGATCCATCCCCTGTCACTTATTCCCAGCTTCTGGCAAACAGAGGCTAAGGACACCATCGCTGCCCATCCTGGCTAATAGCCCTTGATGGACCTATCCTCCATGAATTTATCTATCTCACGTTCCTTCCTTTCTTGCAAAGCAAACTGTGAGTTTTCTTTCTGAGGCTTCCTGGATTCTTGCAAACCAGAAGTGAAACGCCAAGTTGGGAAAGCCACAGGTTTCATTGCTGCTCAGAATAGCCGCTGTCGGTTGTTATTTGTTTGGTTTTGTTTTTGGTTTGCTTATAAACTGCTGCTGTTGGTTTTTTATGACAAAGATAGTGAGGTCAGTAAATCAGTCCTGGGTTCTGTTATCTAGAGCCGCCGTGCAGCAGGGGAAAGAGGGTGACGCGCTTTGCGATTTATTCATGGAAACCAATCTGTTTTATCACTCCATCCCTGCAGGTCGGATATTTGTGATCCCTCCGAACTGTCTCATCTGCTCCCTTCTGTAGCTGTTTCTTCAAACGAGTTAATATTGTTTAACCCACTGAAAGCAGCTCAAGGAGACAGGTCTCTCCTACTCCCCACCTGCAGCACTTTGCAGGCAATGTCCAACCTTCATTTGTCTCCCTGGTTAACTTAGCTCACGCGGCAGAGATAACACCGAGTGCTCCACTGGATCACACAGGAATACAAGGCCTCCTACACTGCACAGCCCAAATGCTGCAAGCCCAGCAGCACAGAGCACTACAGAGCTCACATGGCAGTTCCCCCCAGGGTTCACAATATGCTGGGATGGCTGATGCTTCATGGGCCCATCTTCCTGAGCAACCCCTCTCTTTACACCTTCCCAGTCACATTCAAACCCCAATTGGGGGTGACTGATCTAGCCTCAGAGCTGGGCCATCAGCTTTTCTAGCGCATTAACGTCACTCTTGGCTTGGCAAGTGGGCTCACTGCAGAGCACAGCAAGGGGCACCTTCTCCCAGAGACTGTGTGCAGTATCTGCCCAGCATCCCAGGGCCTGAGAGACCTTGTGGCCATGCGGAGCCACCAGCACATGCCCAGTGTCTCCAGCCACAGTGTAGAACGCAAACCAAACCAGCAGCCATCAGCTGGCATGCAGTCAGATGTCCATGTGCCCTGGTGCTGGCTGCCAGCCCAACCGCCTGGGTGTGCAGCACGCACAGTATCTGGGCTCCCAAGCTAGGACCAGCTGAATTAAAGAAATTGCAAAAGCTCATGAGTGAGAATGTTGCTGTCCCAAGGAAACATGCTGTGAAATCTTGCACCAGGAGAGAGGTTTAGAACTTGGAGTCTCACACATTGCAATTGTTATGGAACATTTCTACATCACCAGCAAAATGCACAGGCCAACGGTTTTCAGAGCAGTGACTGGTCTTGGCTGCCTGCATTTTTGGGCACCCAGCCTGGCATACCCAATGTGAGACAACCCAACCAGTACATCCAGCTGGGCATACCTGATGTGAGACATCCCAAACTGTACAGCCAGGCTGGCACACCCAAGATCAGCTAACCCAGCTTGTACACCCAGCCTGGCACACCCAATGTCAGACAACCTAACCAGTACCCCCAGCCTGGCACACCAGATGTCAGACAAACCAATCAGTGCACCCAGCCTGCACATCTGGCAGTTCTGCAGAAAAGGACCTACGGGTTACAGTGGATGAGAAGCTGGATATGAGACAACAGTGCTCTTGTTGCCAAGAAGGCTAACAGAATTTTGGGCTGTATAAGAAGGGACATTGCCAGCAGATCGAGGGACATGATCATTCCTCTCTACTTGACATTGGTGAGGCCTCATCTGGAGCACTGTGTCCAGTTTTGGGCCCCACACTACAAGAAGGGTGTGGAAAAATTGGAAAGAGTCCAGGGGAGGGCAACAAAAATAATTAGGGTGCTGGAGCACATGACCTATGAGGAGAGGCTGAGGGAACTGGGATTGTTTAGTGTGCAGAAGAGAAGAATGAGGGGGAATTTGATAGCTGTTTTTAACTACCTGAAAGGGGGTTCCAAAGCAGATGAATCTAGACTGTTCTCAGTGTTGGCAGATGACAGAACAAGGAGTAATGGTCTCAAGTTGCAGTGGGGGAGGTTTAGGTTGGATATTAGAAAACACTGTTTCACTAAGAGTTTGGTGAAGCACTGGAATGGATTACCTAGGGAGGTGGTGGAATCTCCTTCCTTAGAGGTTTTTAAGGTCAGCTTTGACAAAGCCGTGTCTGGGATGATTTAGTTGGGAATTTGTCCTGCTTTGAGCAGGGGGTTGGACTAGATGCCCTCCTGAGGTCCCTTCCAACCCTGATATTCTATGATTCTATGATCTGGGTAAGTTTGGTTTGGAAAAGCAGAGATTAAGGGGAGACATGATAACATTCTCCAAATACTTGAGAGCCTGCTGTTAAAAAAAATGGGAAAAGGTTGTTTTTTCTTGCCACAGAGGACAGGACAAGAGGCAATGGGTTCAAATTACAGCAGAACAGATATAGATTAAAACTCAGGAAAAACTTCCTAACTGTAAGAACAGTAGGACAATGGAACAGAGGCCTAGGGAGATTGTGGAAGCTCCTTTACGGGAGGTTTTCAAAAGGATGCTGGAGCCATCTGGCATGAATGGTTCAAACACAACAAATTCTGCCTCTTGGCAGGGGATTAGACTAGATGACCCTTGCGGTCCCTTCTTATCTGTGGGTCTATGAGTCTATGATTCTAATCCAGTCTGGCACACCTGATGCGAGACAACCCAAACTGCACATTCAGACACAAAGGCACCCAAAGTCATTAGCCACTTTTGAAAACATTGGCCCTGGTGCTTTATGGAGCAGCAAACTATGCTAAGTCTTGCCCCACAAAGCTTAGCTCCTAAGAGCCTCATCTCAGGAGCTGCTGAGCAACTTCGATTCCCTGTAGGACCTCATCCAGCGAGCCCATCATCAGACTCCATGCCCTCAATTCCCTCTCAAGACAATGGGTCCCTCCAGATGCACTCAGGTTTCTGCAGCACCGAGCCCAGTGAGACCAACCACAGGCAGCATCACTCAGGACTCTAGGAGGCACTTGGCAATTCGCAGGCCCAGGCCCTGCATGAAGAGATTCCAGAGCACTGCTGTCTGCCTACTCTCTGGGGCCTTTCCAATGGATGGCAACTCAATCGGAGCTTGAGAAGCTTTGCTGCTCACCGTCCTCTTGCACATGAGTCACTCCAGACCTGCTCACAGCTTCTGCCATGGTCACTGCCACATCCCTGCCAGAACCCTGTCCTGAGAAGATAAATGGACAGATGGATGGGGGCTGGGCTGTCCTGTGAGTCTGTGGCAGATGACAAGGCAGGAGACTGCTGTAGAGACCAGCTGCCCAGGCAGGTGCCTCTTATGTTCCCTAATGCACATTTTCATTTGAAAGCTTATGGGTATCCATGACACACCCACAGCTGGTTCTTTCCAGCCCTGCTTACACACAGCCCTCAAGGATCTAAGAGTGGGTGGTACCTGTGCTGTACAGCTCAGTACAATACACATTCTCCAGGAGTGACAGGGTCAGAATGATTCCAGCCTTGTCTACACTGCAAAGTTTTACTGCCCAAACTTGTCTTCTGTCAGCACAGCCTTGCAGGTCTCCATGTTCAACCTGGAGTCCCACTAACAAAACCTCCCTTCTCCCGGCAAAGTTAAAACAGTTCCCCAAGTGATGTAAGCACAAGGCCTGTGTGGACACAAAAGTACCTGCACCTGCACAACCAGTCCTCCAGCAACAAGCCCACAATGAACCTGTCCCAGCAGCACTGATCTCATTGGCTGAATTTTTGAACTTTGCTACCACCCAGGGGTCATCATGATCAGAAGCCTGCCCCCAATGTGTTTAAAAATACCTCTCTTCCTAGTATTTGCAAGCACACCTGGACAGGTATGGTCCCACTTCGCCCTCATGCTGCTGAGGTCCTGGATTTCCTTGACCTGTGGGGGAGGGAAATGTGCAGGCACAGATGCAGCATTCCTGGAACCTTTGATATACTCTTCATGCAGGAGGCTGCTCCATGCTCAGGAAGCAATGAGGAATTGGGAGAGTGTTCATATTTTTATATGCCCTGAGCTGGCAAAATGTCAGGAGCCACAGCAGTTATCTTCTGCTATCTGGTAACACCCACCCCACTCCTTTACCCTGTCAATGGCTCTGTCTGGCCATCAGTGACCTCAGCGGGGGTATCCTGGCTGGGATGATTTAGCTGGGGATTGGTCCTGCTTTGAGCAGGGGGTTGGACTAGATGACCTCCTGAGGTCCCTTCCAACCCTGATAGTCTCTGATTCTATGATTCTATCCTTCAGGAACATCTCTTTTACATCTGCGGAGAGATGCAGCATGATAAGGCAACAAAAGAAGCAGCAGCAGAGAAGACCTGTTTTCCTGACTGATCCAGACTGCCCAGCAGGGGAGACTTGGGAATGGCAGCAGCATATGCTTGAGGGGAGTCAGACAAACCGAGAGGTGCACAAACACACTGTGCCACCCTAAAACAACAGCTCCAGATGCTACAGCTCATGCCTGATCAAAGCCCCCAAAAGCCAGGACTCCAGTAGCCATCGCACAGCCTGGAGAATGCGCACCCCCCTTCCCCAGGACTCCCTAGGGCTTTCTCAAGTCCAGTTTCAAATGGCCCACGCCTGTGGGGGGTGGAGGTCTCTTCACTTCCCTTCGGAGACTGGTCTGCAGCCAAATTGCTCTCCCAGCCAGGATGAACTCCATGATATCTGGCGTACATTTTCCTTTACTTAATTCCATCCCACTTCTCCTGCTCCCATGGACCATGCCGCGGGAGTCCTCTCCTTGTCTCGGGCTGACTACCACTATTTATCAGTTGTTACTGTAGCTCTGTGATGAAGTGGGACTGTTCTTAATGTTTCCTCTAAATACTGTGTGGGTGCCTCAGTTTCCCCTATACATTTCTTAAGTCCCTAGGTGGTGGGATAAAGGCTAGTGTGCCTAAATCACTGACGCTCTGTCTCCTGGCAACTAATGGCCCAGGCCCTTCCCCCTGCAAGGGGATGCTAAAGGTCTGGGAGAACAAAGAGGTCAGGTGACCTCCTGGCCCGGGAAAGGAACTCAGCAGAGAAGGATGAGGTTTCAGTTTGGAGGTGGCTGGGGACGTAGAGTGAGTACAGATGTGGGTGTCTGGCTCACTGCCCCTCAGGATGGACCTAGCTGAGGGGTCCCGTTCTCTGTACTTACAAGCTCTGTTTCAGACCATGTTCTTGTCATCTAATAAACCTCTGTTTTACTGGCTGGCTAAGAGTCACATCTGACTGCGAAGTGCAGGGGTGTGCAGGACCCTCTGGCTTCCCCAAGACCCTGCCTGGGCGGACTCCCTGTAGGAAGCGCACGGAGGGGAATATGCTGAATGCTCCAAGGTCAGACCCAGGAAGGTGAAGCCCTGTGAGCTTCTTGCCCCGAAGACAGTCTGCTCCAAGGGAGAGCAGGCTCCTCAAAGTCCTGACTGGCTTTGTGAGGAGCAGTTCCAGAGCATCATCCAGGGGCTCCATGACAAGCTCCACCATGTTCCCCCTTAGTTGTCCTTCCTAAATATGTCAGTGCTGCCATTCCTGGAGCCCAGGGGTTCTGTCATGCGAGGATGGGATGCCAGAGGAAGAGACACAGTGAAAACTGTTCTCAGTGAATGCTCAGAATTGGATAATGGCAGATAGGAGGCAAATTTGTCTTTCAGACGGCTTTGGTCTGCTTCCACGGACTTTCTGTGACACAACGGGTGGTGTAATCAGCCAACAACGAGTCCTCGAAAGCAAATTGCAGTTTAATCCCCTCAGTAACAACATAAGCATGCAGGATTTCCTACAGAACATATGTGCCAAGGACTCCCAGAGATTCCAGTAGGAGCTGGAGTGGGCTGGGCATTTCCAGATGACACATCCGTCCCAGCCAGGCCCCAGGACTGGCGCTAGGGTTTTGAGCGCCCTAAGCAGATGGCAATTTCGCCGCCCCGCGCCCTGGTCCCGCAGCTCCGGTGGAGCTGCCGCAGTGGTGCCTGTGGGCGGTCCGGTGCTCCGCGGCTCCGGTGGAGCTTCCACAGTGGTGTCTGCGGGAGGTCCACCGGAGCCACGCGAGCAGCCAACCGTCCGCAGGCACGACTGCGGCAGCTCCACGGGAGCTGCCTGCCGCCCCCTTCGGACACCCTGGACTGCCGGCTGCCACGGCGGCGCCCCGACCCAGGGTCAGTGCACCTCCACAGCAGCCAGCAGCCCAGGGTTTCCCTGGGCCAGGGGACCCCAGCCCCTGGGCTGCCGGCTGCCAGGGCGGCGCCCTGACCCAGGGGACCCCCACCCCTGGACTGCCGGCTGCTGCAGCGGCGCGCTGACCCAGGGGACCCCTTGGGCTGCGGTCTGCCGCGGAGGCGCCTTGACCCAGGGAACACCCTGGGCTGCCAGCTGCCGCCAGCAGCTCAGACTCCCTCTCTGTCCCAGCAGCAGCTGCTCAACCATTTAAAAAAAATTGGGGGGTGCTTTTTGGCGCCCTCAAATCTCGGCGCCCTAGGCAACCACCTAGTCTGCCTAAATGGTTGCACCGGCCCTGCCAGGCCCTGTTTAAAGAAAAGAGCCCAGCTCGTGCATGAACGTCTGCTCTGCTAGATCCGGCATGAAAAGCCAGTTTGCAATAACTGCGCTTCCTGTAGCAGCAGGGCCAGTCTCATCAGGTGACCTGAAACCTGTTTGTTGTATGTTGTTATTGTCAATATATTATGACATCATAAGCCCTGAGGACACAATGGGGATGTCTACACTGCAGCTGGGAGTGTGCTGCCAAGAGTGGGTAGACAGACGTGCTCAAAATAGCAGAGGCCACTCAGGAATGCCACATGAGTACAAACCCACCTAGAACCCCTGGCTGTGGACTGGAACAGCAAGTCCGAGCCACTGCCAGGGCCACCCCCAACTCCATGGCTCTTCCTAGCTTGTGGAGAGCTAGCGCATGTGTGTCTACCTGTGCTGGGAAGCACACTCCCAGCTGCAGTATACAGAGACCCTGGGAAGTCACAAAAAATCACATAGATAATCTCAGGAAGGAGCCCAGCTGGTCAGAAAAATATTCAGCTAGTTCACTAAGAATGGCAATGGACAGGAGCCTTTTTCATTTCATTAGAATTTTTTTTTTTTTTTTTTGGCCAGAAAAGCCCTGTGAAAAAGTTGTTTTGTTTCAGTAGCAGGAAAATGCTTTTCCTTAAAACTTTTTTCTGACTGGGAAAAAGAGGGAGGACGCTTAAAAGTAAGAGAAATGTCGCTTTCTTCCCACCAAAATTAAATGAAAATTTTCACTTTAAAATGTTTCATTTAAAAATGACAAATTTGGATCACAAATGTTTATTTTGGTCCAAAAGCCATTTTTTGGTGAAAGTGGGTTGGCTGGAAATGTCAGCCTGGCCCCCTGAAAGGATTTTGTGGCTCTCCCATGGGTCTAGAAAGGGGCCAGAGGGAGCAATCCCTGTGTCTCTTCCACCACAGTAACTGCAGCCTCACTGGGCCCAAGCACCCAGCAGCACCAGTAAGAGGGGCCAGTGAAGTCCTGAAGGGGCCTCTCCAAGGCCTATCGTCTCATCCTCTCCCTCACCTTCATCGGCATCAGCAGAGTCTTTGGCGTCTCCCTCATCACTGACTGCACCATGGCGACAGCATCACAGCCCGGTCTCAGTCCACAGCCATACACTGTGGAGACACTGTAGAGACAAGGGCAGCTCTAGGCATTTTGCCGCCCCAAGCATGGCAGGCAGGCTGCCTTCAGCGGCTTGCCTGCGGGAGGTCCCCGATCCCGCGGATTCAGTGGCAGCCTGCAGGAGGTCCGCCGAAGCCGCGGGACCAGTGGACCCTCCGCAGGCATGCCACTGAAGGCAACCTGCCTACCACCCTCGTGGCAACCGGCAGAGCGCCCCCCACAGCTTGCCACTCCTGTCACGCGCTTGGTGTGCTGGTGCCTGGAGCCACTCCTGTGTAGAGAGCAGATACAGAAGTGATGGCTGATAGGAAGGGGCACAACAGGGTCTCCATACAAATGCCAAGCAGCCTAATGTTAGCCCAACATGACAGCTGTCCCTGCTCCATTGCTCAGGCGCACAGCATGGTACTCATTAGCTGACAGCAGCCCGGCTTGTTTTCAGAAATACTGATCTGATGAATAATAAAAATAGGAACCTGACAAATAGGTCCCAGCAACCTCAATTCCAGCCGCACATGCCCAGCTCTGGCGCTGGCTCTGAGTCATGCAGCCTATTCCTCCCCCAGTGCCATTCAGAGGGGAGCAGCAGGGATCTCTTCCCAGCCCCAGCCCAGGGGCCTTCCTCAGCTAACAGGCTCTCAGGGTCTTTCCTGCTCTCCCCAGGGGCTGATCACTGGCACCTCGTTATTTCTCTGCTTCTGTGCGCTGAGGCCCAGGCCCTGTCGGGAAGCAAATGAAACAAGGTAGGCCAGGCACAATCAGGCCGCCCAGAGGGGTGGGAGCAAGTGGGAAAATTTGCCCCAGGCCCTGGGCCCCATAGGGGCCCCCACAAGAGTTTTTGGGGCCCCTGGAGCGGGGTCCTTCACTCACTCTGGGGGCCCCAGAAAACTCTCACGTGGCTCAGGCCCCCGGAGCGTCTTCCGCTCTGGGTCTTTGGTTAGGGGTCTCTTACAGGAGCAGGTGGGTGTGGTTCTGTGGTTTGCGAGGTGCTGCAGATCAGACTAGAAGATCATGATGGGGCCTTCTGACCTTACAGACTATGAGTCTAAGGCCATGTCTACACTATCACTTGTGTAGGCAAAATTTATGTCGCTCAAGGGTGATAAAAACGTCCTCCACCATAAGTTTCACCAGCATAAGAGCTAGTGTGCACAGGCTGTGTCCGTGGGAGAGCTTCTCCCATCCACAGAGCTACCACCGCTGTAGGGTGGTTTAATTATGCCAGCAGGAGAGCTCTCCCATCAGCAGAGAGCAGCTACATGAGAGACCTTACAGCTGTGCTGCTGTAAAGTCACTAGTATGACATAGCCAAGATGGGTTCCCAGAGAGAAGTGGTTTCTCTGCTGGGTCCATCCCCTGCTCATTCTGTGTCACTCTTTGGTAGGATCAGCCTTCTCACATCACTGAAGGCAGTTTACTGCTGCTGTAAGAGCCTAGACTGAGACACTGAATCCTCCACTGCAGGGGTTTCAAATATCATCTTTGTGCAGACTGTTGTCATGGGGACTCCTTCCCACACCCCTATGATGGGGAAAAACTGCCCCCCCCCATTCATGGCTACTCAGCCCCACCTCTCCCACTCACAATTCCTCAGCTCCACTTCCCCCCACTCATGACTTCCCAGCCCCAATTCCCCCATTCATGATTACCAGACCCCATATGCTTTTGATTTTTCCAAAACAAAAATTCTGAATTCCTGGCCCACAAAAATTTCAAAATTTTGACATTTTGTTCCAATTTGGAATGAAAAAATAATCTCAGTGTTGGCATTTCTCAGGGGCTGGGAATACCGGTTCCAGCCAGCTCTGGTCAATGGCTCTGTAGCTAGGAGTGCTGAGAAAGAAGCCAGGGCGAAATGATGAAGGGAACAAAAGCAAAAACAAGAAGCTAGTGCTCAATGCAGTGGGGGGTGAGGGGTCACAAAGCTGGGGAACAAGCAGCCAGCGCGATGATCCCAGCAGCAGAGGTTCGAGGGGGTCAGGGCCAGAGAGGAGGAGACCACAGGATCCCAGGCCTGAACAAGAAGCTAGGCAGCCAGAAAGACGCAATTTGTGTGCTGGTGAGTGGACAAAAACAGCTACACTTGACCCAGCCTGTGGGTGTGTGCAGAGCAGGGCCGGCTTTAGGTCGATTCACCTGAATCGGGCCCCACACCCATGCTTAACAGGGCCCCACGCCATAAAGAAGAGCCCCTAACTTTATACTTTTTACTCACTCGGTGGCGGTCCAGGTCTTCGACGGGTCTTCAGGAGCAGGTCCTTCACTCACTCAGAGTCTTTGGCAGCATTTCAGCAGCGGGTCCTGCAGTGCCACCGAAGACCCAGACCGCTGCTGGGTATTTGAATTGGGCCCTGCACTTCCTAAAGCCAGCCCTGGTGCAGAGGAAAGGGGCTGCAGGGAAGATGGCACCAGCATATGGGAGGATGGTGGTGTCCACAGTGATAGAGGAAAGGGGGGCAGAGGAGAAGCCTGTGGAGAAGAGCCAAAGCTTCCTTTGGCCATTGTGACCCAAGACACCGACAAGGGGCATAGAGGGGGAGCCAAGGGGTCACAGGGCTGGCCCGAGTCTGGTTTGCACATTCTAGTTTACTGAAGAATTTCATGTGAGGTCTCAAATAAAAGCCAGTGTCACACTGGTCATCACTACCATTGTGAAATGCATGTATGGTGCGTATGTAAAGAGTTTTGGGTATCTACTGACAATTATCTCGAGGTCAGTGTCTAGGGATTGGTAACCAGCAAAGGGGAGGACCAGGTTTTCTGTAAGACAAGAAATGCATCTGTATCTGGCTATTTACATGTGTAGCTCACAAGGGCCTCCTCTGACCAGTTGGAACGGAATGCTAATAAACGGTTGTGAAAACTTCAGAGAGAAAAGTAACGAGGAAAGAGAAGAGGCCTATCTTGAGGTGCTCATCATCCTAGGTTTGCTCTAGTGTATCTGGGGGATGATGGAGCCAGGCTTGGCTGAAAATACTGGCAAGACCTTTGGGTGAAAGAAGTGTCTTTAGACAGGCAGGTAACTGGTTATTAAAGTTTAGTGTCTGGAAAGACTGTTACGATTTTGTTTTATCTGTAACCATTTGTTTCCAATGTTCTTATTCACAATCACTTGAATCTCTGGTCTGGGATGATAAACACATTCTTGCTTTCACTCTAACAGCCCTGGGGCTGCATTTCTCTCTAATCCTGAGCTGAATCTTGCAGGTTGGTGTGGGCTGTTCCCGTGGGGACAGCCGCCCTGGTAATTCAGTGAGTGTTCAGTGGCTCTAACAGGAATGCTTGGAGGGGCTGGGGGTAGTGATGAGCTGCCAAAATATTAACAACAGGTTCCCTCCTCCTCACTTCACGAGGAGTTCTTGCCCCCCCTGGGGGGTCATGCCCCATCCAACCCCCATGTTCAGTGACACTCCTCCCAGGACTTCTGATCCATTCCCCCCCCTTCCCTGTCCCCTTACTGCCCCTTGCCGCCCCATCCAATCCCTCCTCTCATTCTTGATGGCTCCCCAGGACCCCTGCCCCATCCAACTACCCCTTCTCTCTGTCCCTGACTACCCTCACCACCTCATTCACTCCGGGATCCATGCCCCCATTCAATCCTCCTTTTCCCTGCCCTCTGGCCACCCTGACCCCTATCCACCCCCCCACAACCCACCGAACACCCCCTCCTTGCTCCCTGCCCCCTTACCACACTGCCTGGGGCCAGGACCGGGTCCTCTCGGCCGGCACCAGGACCAGCGCTGCGGGGTCCAACTCCCCGGGCCAGGCCAGAGTCGCTCGGCCGGGACCAGCCCAAGCTGGAGGTGCTTGGCCGGGACTGGGCTGGGGCACTCGGCTGGGGCCAGGAGGAGCCGCTCAGATGGAGCCGGACTGGGCCGCGCGCCGTCCCGCCCCCTCGCTTACCTGCCTGCTGCTTGTTTCAGGCTTCCCGCGAACATTTGATTGGTGGGAAGCAGGGGAGGGAGAGGAGAAGGAGGGCGGAGCGTTCAGGGGAGACGGGAAGGTGAGCTGGGGCTGGGGGCTGGGTGGACAGCTGCCTGAGCCTTTGTTAAATTTAAAAGCTTTTTAGAACCAGTTGTCCTGGAACAACAAGTTCTAAAAAGGCTTCTAAATTTAACAACCGGTTCTTGCGAACTGGTGCGAACCGGCTGGAGCTCACCACTGGTTCGGGGTGGTGCATGCCTATCGCTGACCTGTACAGAAAGCAAGGCCTGGTGGCCTGGCCTGTGTTGCCAGTTCATTGTCCATTCACCTTTGGTTATGTTGATGTAGCTTGTCATGCCAAGAGAGGATGAACGAATGGAACTGTGCATGTGTGTCTGTGTATGTGTACACGTGTATCTACATGCATGAGCCTGTGTTTGTGTGTGTCCCTGTCTGTGAGGGCATGAAAAATGCAGAGTGTGAGAGGAGCTCAGAGGTGTGGCACACACACACGCACACACAGTGAAGCCAGTTCCCCTGGCTTGCTGGCTCCCTCTCCCTGCCTGGGGTAGCGAGCGCTCATGGGCTGTGCACTACCTGGGCTGCTGGCTTAGTGGGGGGAGCCCCAGCTGCTGCAGCGGGTTTTGATGCTGCAGCTTTTCTGGTGCCTCCTGTGCTGCTGGAGCTTGTGCTGCTGTCCCCACTGTATTTCATGGTGTGAGGAGATGCTGCATGCCAGGCTCCCGCTTCCCCTCTGCACCACACAGAGACATGCAGCAGCGCAGGCTCCACCAGCACTGCTGAACAGCTGGCACGGCAGGGCGAGGAGGAGGAGGAGGAAGTTGGGGGTCAGGATGGCTGCTGGCAGGGGCCTGTCCTGGTGCATTAAGTTAAATGCGCCAAGCCTCAACCCCCGACCATGGCACCCATCCAAAAGGCTGGCCCTGTTTGGGAGGGCAACACCCCCTCGCCCTCCCCAAACTACGGCCAGGCAAGCCCGTAGTCAAGTTCCCCTTACTATCTCTTGAAGCTTCTTGCCTGAGTATTCTCCCACAGTGATTCCTACTGGGCCCTGTATCTCTCATCCAAGCAGAGAGCTGTGGAAGCACGGTCCTGTAATGTGCTGCCCTGTCAGAGACCAGTCACAGTCGAGACCAGTCACAGTCGCTGTGCGGATGATCTGCAGGTGGATGTGCTCAGCATACTATTACTCAGGGCAGCATCCTGCGTTATCCTTAGTGGGCAGGAGTCCCTGGCACAGGGGTTACTAGCTGAACCTACACTGCTTTGACCCCTGGCTGGCAGTCTGTGCAGCCCAGGGGCCACCCCATAAAACAGTCAGGAGGCGCATGCCTGCTGGTGCATGAGACCTGCTGCTGTGTGGAGGAGATTACCATGAAATAGTGACATGACTGTCCCCTCATCCCTGCAGTGGTGGCCCCTTTGGCCTGCGGAAAGGCTGAGGAGATGGAGTGTTCTGCCTAGGGCAGGCATGCAGCACTTTGGTAGGGTGCAGTGCATGGGAAGCATGTAGTGCTAACACCTGCTCTCTGGAGAGACATGCGGTATGTGCTGTGACCCAGCAGTAGGTGTAGTGGGGGCCTGCAGAGACCTGACTGGTCATGTGATGCTGGCTGGCCCCAGTTCAACATGACTGTGACCCAGGGATGAGGCACTTCCCCACCACCTGCCCTTGTCACGAGGAAGCTTTGTCTGGGCCTGCAGTGGGTGAGCTCCTTGGCACTTGTGCACGTGACCCCGTGGTGGGCCCAGTGCTGCAAGCCTCGGGCAGGCACAGAATTTGCCCCGCCCCCCCACACACACATGGCCACATTGGTCTGGCTGCACCTACCCCCCCACACCAAATATAGAAGTCAAACTACACCTATTATGGCTTGTCTGCACTACAGATGCTACAACAGCACAGCTATGGCACTGCAGCTGAGCTGCTGGAGCACCATAATGTAGACACTTGCTACAGTGACAGGAGGGAGGTTTCCATCGCTGTAATTAAACCACCCACTCAAGAGAGATAGCTAGGGCGACAGGAATTCTTCCACCAACCTAGTGATGTCTCTCCCAGGGGGCTGATTTTTTGCTTTTTCCTTTTTCTGTTTTTTCTTTTCCCTTTTTCCACTCTGTAACTTTCAAAAACTTCCTCCAAATTTGGAGAAGTTACTGAGGGGCAAAAGGAGAAATGAAACCCTGTCACTTTGCCATGCGATAACTTTGCCAAAGTCCAGGACATTCTGAAAAGTCATAGAGTGGAAAAAGGCAAAAAAGGAAATAGGAAAAGTGAAAACACTCAAACATAGTGACACATCATGAAGTTGCTCTATGGCCTGGGGGAGGAGGGACAGCTCAGTGGTTTGAGCATTGGCCTGCTAAACCTAGAGTTGTGAGCTCAATCCTTGAGGAGGTCATTTAGGGAGCTGAAGCACAAATCCACCTGGGGATAGGCCCTGCTTTGAGGAGTGGGTTGGACTAGATGACCTTCCAAGCCTGATATTCCATGAAAAGGGGAAATTCTGAACAGATTTTAAAGGAAAATTTCAGTTCCAATTAGAACAGCTTTGATGCCAGGCAAAACAAATGTTTCCATTTGAAGCAGAATGAAGTTTAAATGCTGTTCAGTTGCTTTGCTCAGCCATTTTCCCATGAACATTTTCAAATAAAAAATATTTCATTTGAAATTTTCATGGCAAAAACAAGTCTTTGGAACTGCTCAAATCTCCTTGCTCCTGGGAGCACTGAGGCAAATCCTGGCAGGTTTCCTGGTAGTTCATATTGTAGGAGCTCTCGCCTCATCCTAATTGCCCAGAGGAGAGGGCAGGGTGCGACTGGAACCTGAATACTTCGCTCAGGGAGGTCACAGCCCTGATGGTAGCAAGGAGACGAGGGGTTGCCTAAATGAGGATGATGCAGGTAAGGATCTGCACAGCAATGACGCAGGGAGCAGGTGTTGCATGTAATCAACTGCCGTGTGTGACAGCAGAGGAGGCATTGACCAGTCTGTCAGGTCAACACCTCATGGAGGAGTCTTCAAGAGCTCCCAGGAGACCCAGCAACAGCCCCCTAGGCCAGGTTAGGGCTGTGATGTTGCATTCTATATGATTTTATGTAAGTATGCTGATGAGTGTGACTATAATGTAACTAAAATATGCTTCATGCAAAAGGTCTCTTGTAAGGTATCATTGCAAAGCTTATAATCTACAGAGTGTGTTCATCCTATTTGTATAAAGGTTTCACTCTTGTATCTGAATCTAGAAATTAAAATATAACTCTGAGAGCCTATTGTAATTATACAAGTGTGGGCCATTAATGGTGGTTTGGAATCTTGATGGCTCACATCAACCAGGACAATTGACTATGGATGGCTCTGTTGTCAGGCAGGACTTCCTGTGAATCAGGCTGGGAGGAATGAAGGCTTGGGGTCTTACAGTGATATGTGATCACGTTACCTAAACTGGAATCCATCTTTAATCTCATATTTTTCCATTGAGAAGGAGGGGTGGGAACCCAGAGGGACAAAGGATTCCCACCTTATGCAAAAGATATATAAGTGAGTGGAAATCCCCTAGCTACCACCGGAGCTGGAACAAGGGCTGTGCCAGGGGAGAGGATTGTGCCCAGACTAGGAAGGCATCCAGTCTGTGAAAGAAACTTATTGAAACATCTCTGAGGGTGAGATTTTATCTGTATTCAGTTTTGTTATTGTACTAGGCTTAGACTTGCGTGTTTTATTTTATTTTGCTTGGTAGTTCGCTTGGTTCTGTCTGTTACTGCTTGGAACCACTTAAATCCTACTTTCTGTATTTAATAAGATCACTTTTTGCTTATTAATTAACCCAGAGTATGTATTAATACCTGGCGGGAGGCAAAGAGTTGTGCATATCTCTCTATCAGTGTTATAGAGGGTGAACAATTTATGAGTTTACCCTATATAAGCTTTATAAAGGGTAAAATGGATTTATTTGGGGTTTGGACCCCATTGGTAGTTGGACATCTGAGTGTTAAAGACAGGAATACTTCTTAAGCTGCTTTCAGTTAAGTCTGCAGCTTTGGGGCACATGGTTCAGACCCTGGGTCTGTGCTGGAGCAGATTGCCGTGGTGGGTACTTGACTCGCAAGCCTGCAGGGAAAGCAGGGGCAGAAGTAGTCTTGGCTTATCAGTTGGCAGCCCCGGGAGGGTTCTGTGATCCAACCCATCACAGTGGCATAGTCGAGCAGGATCTGTGCATAGCTGATTTATTTGAGATATTGGTAGTGATTTTAAGTGAGTTTTAAGTGTGGTGGCTGGAGAACAGACAAAGTGGTTACTGGTTTGTTATTTTCTGTTTGATTATTTCGGGTAAGGGAAGTAGGGACAGAAAAGGAAGCAAAATAAGTAAGAGTGAAGATCAGAACAAGCTAGAACTGTGCAGGTTGCAAATTGCCCAGAAACGCTAAACGCTGGGCGCTGCAAAAGTCTCTGTTAACTAAGAAGCCCCTGAGCTGAGTGCATCCCAGTTTCAGTGAACTGTGGATGAAGATTCTCTGCAGCTTGAGGTCTTCAAACCACAATTTGAGGACTTCAGTAACTCAGACATAGGTTAGGGGTTTGTTATAGGAGTGGGTGGGTGAGATTCGGTGGCCTGCGTTGTGCGAGATTCTGTGGCCCGTGTTGTGCAGGAGGTCAGATAGATGATCATAATGGTCCCTTCTGACCTTAAAGTCTATGAGTCTATGAGTCTATGACCCAGCACAAGAAAGCAGGGGCAGAAGTAGTCTTGGCACATCAGATGGCAGCCCCCAGGGGGGTTCTGTGAACCAACCCATCAAAAAGGCCACCTGTATTCATCTTTGAGGGCCAGATTCCACCACTCTCACTCCTAGTGAGCAGTACCTCAGTCCCATTGAAATCAATGGGGTTACTCAAGGAGTAGGGAGGCATGGGGGGCATGCAGGCTCAAGTGCCCCCCCACCCCCTGATTTCTGCTTGGCCTGCCAGTGGGCGGGGAGAAGGGAGAGGAGCTCTGTCCATCTCCTTCTGCACGTGCCCCTCCCAGCATGCTCGGCCCCTGTCCCTGGCGGCCAGGGAGTGGAAGGGGCAGGACCAGCGGTTTTTCACGCCCCCCGCTCTGGGGTTGCTACTCTGCGCAGTGCAGCGGCTGCCTGAGAGAGCCTAGTTGGGGAGGTGGCGGCAGGCTACCGCCCTCCTGGGTCTGGCCACCGGGAACAGGGGCCAAGCGAGCTGGAGTCCCCTCTGCCCACCCCCAGCACGTTGCTGAGCTAGCGGTAGAGTGAGCCAAAACATGCTTTCTGCCACACTGGCTGTTGGCTAAGGAGCTGCTCTGCAGGAGGTGGGAGTCTGGGAAGGAGGGAACAGGCAGCTTTTGGGGTGGGGGCAGCCAGCATGGCTGCTTTGGAAACGGGTCAGGAGGGTTCATATGAACCAGGAAACTTCTTGTGTTTCCTCTCCCTTAGCACCAGCCCCACTCCCTCAGCTCATAGCCCTTGCTGCACCTTAGCCAAGTGTGCCCCTAGTCCCCAGACAGCAGACACACAGCTACCCAGGGCGGCACAGTGACACCTGGGCAAGGGCAGGGCAAAGAGACAGAACACGATCAGCAGTCCCATAGGCGAGGGCTAAGCCCTGCATTGGCAGAGTGCTGGCTCTCCCCATCCACTGGCTTCCCTGACTGTTACCCTAGTGCCCTGCCAGGTTCCCAAGGACAGGGAGAAAAAGGACCCCAGATCATATTGCCCCACTCCGAACAGTGATCACTGCCAGTGGGGGGCTTTTAGAGCTAATAGGCCCTAGAATTCATAGTAGCAGGGCCTGAGTAACTGCTGGCAGGTTCTGCTGCAATTATACAGATTAGGAAAGATTTATACAAATCATCTGGAGAAAGGATGCATGCTGGGTGTGATATCCCAGAGCTTCCTCCCGCACAGGGGGCTGTCTGTGTCTCTCAGACTCTCTCCTGCTCCATGCTGCAGCTGAGGAGGGTGGAGCATGGTAACCTGTCAGCCATTTCCATTGCCTTTGAGGGGTTAATGTTGGGCCAGTGCCCTGAGGAGGAATCTGGGGCCAGGATTAGGAATCTCACTTGGCTCCTGTTCTGGCTGGGCAGAGCATTAACCCTGAGGGAACTGGGCCTAGTCTCTATGGCTCTGCCAACTCCCTCCACCCAGGCTGTCGCAGACAGAAGTGGGAGGATGTGCTAGTTGCCAGGTGGCACTGCTGAACAGGCCGTTAAAAGTCTGGCTGGTGGCACAGCGGGGCTAGGGCAGGCGCCCTGCCTGCCGTGGCTCCATGTGACTCCTGGAAGCAGCAGCATGTCCCCACTCCAGCTCCTAGGCATAGGGGCAGCCAGGGGGCACCCCAAATGCCAGCTCCGCAGCTCCCATTGGCTGGGAAACACGATCAATGGGAGCTGTGGGATGGCACCTGTGGATGGGGCAATGTGTAGAACCACCTGGCCTCGCCTCCACGTAGAAGCCAGAGAGATGACATGCTGCTGCTTTGTGGGGTAAGCGCCGCCTGGAACCTGCACCCCTGACCCCTTACCACGCCCCAACCTCCTGCCACAGCCCCAATCCCCCTCACGCCCTCTAAACCCCTTGGTCCGAGCCCCACCCTAGAGCTCACAGCCCCAGCCAGAGCCCTCACCCTCCTACGCCCCAACCCCCTGCCCCAGCCCAAAGTCGCCTCCCACATCCTGAACCCCTCATTCACAGCCCCACACCAGAGCCCACACCCTCAGCCCAGAGCCCATACCCACTCCCACATCCCAACTCCCTGCCTCAACCCACAGCCCCCTCCCGTACTCTGAACCCCTCGGCTCCATCCCCCAGCCCAGAGCTCTCTCATGCACCTCAAACCCCTCATTCATGGCTCCACCCCAGAGCCCACACCCCCAGCCGGAGCCCTCACCCCCACCTGCAACCAACCCACTGCCTCAGGTCAGAACCCCCTCCTGCACCCTGAACTCCTCATTTCTGGCCCCACCCTGGAGCCTGACCCCCCAGCCAGAACCCTCACCCCCTCCCGCATCTCAACCCCTGAGCCAGCCCTGTGAAACTGAGCGAATGAGTGAGGGTGGGGGGAGTGAGCAAAAGGGGGGGATGGAGTGAGTGGGGGCAGGGCCTCAGAGACAGGGCAGAGGGTGGGGCAAGGGTGTTAGGTTTTGTGCAAGAAGAAAGTTTGCCCAGCCTCCTGCCCAGTTTGTCTTTGGGTAGTGGGAGTCTTTCAGGCAGCTCAATCTCCTCACTAGATACCACTGGGTTATCTATATCTATTGTAAAACTCTTCCATGGCCCCAACGCTGTGCGGGAGCTGGGAACTGCATCCTCGTCCATCAATGCCCAGTGCCCCAGGCCCATCCTTGCTCACAAGAGCAGGGGGACAGAGCTGGGGAGATTTTCGATGGGATAGTTTTCCATTGGAAAATATTTCAAAGCTCACCCAGTGGGTTTCCTGCCAGCTTGCCCACCTGCCTCCTCAGCAACCTGCCTGGTGCTGCGGGGGAGCTGGCACATCCAGGACTCCCAGCTCCCCGGAGCTTGCCTGGGAGCCTGTAGAGAACCAGGCAGAGGAAAAGACGGGCCAGTGAAGGAGAAATAGAACTCAGGAACAGGTTTGCAGAGTTGGAAAATGAGGAAGGGGCACAGCAGGTGGTCGCTGAAGGTGAGAGGGCAAGGAAAAAGAGAAAAGCAGCTAGTCTTATAGGAAGAGGGGAAGAGTCAATGGAGACAACACCAAATGTGAGCCCAGGAGGATACGGGATGGGTTGCGGATGATTGCAAGGGACAATAGAAATCGAGAGGACTTGCAGCCAGAGGGAACAGGGGATAGACCAGAGAATCACACCATCACCAGGAAAAGGCAGGTCTACATGATTGGAGACTCCTTACTGAGAAGAATAGACAGGCCTGTAACTGGAGCTGATCCGGAGAACAGAAGGGTGAGCTGTCTGCTGGGTGCTAAGATACGGGATGTGGAGCTGAGGTGGAAAAGGATCCTAACGGGAGTGGGAAAGAATCTGCTTATTGTCCTTCATGTGGGAACGAACGATATGGCTAGATTCTCGCTGGAACCTATCAAGGGAGACTATGCCAGGCTGGGGAAGACACTTAAGGAAATCGAGGCTCAGGTGATCTTCAGTGGGATTCTGCCTGTTCCTAGAGAAGGGCAACAAAGGTGTGACAAGATTATGGCGATCAACAGATGGCTCAGACAGTGGTGCTATAAAGGAGGGCTTTGGGATGTACGGCCGCTGGGAAGCGATCATGGACAGAGGACTGTTCTCTCGGGATGGACTTCACCCGAGTAAGGAGGGAAATAGACTTCTAGGATGGAGGCTCGCCCAACTGATTAAGAGAGCTTTAAACTAGGAATTTGGGGGAGATGGTTGGGAGATGTCCAGGTGATCTCCACGCCAGAATTTAACACTGAGAGGGAAGAAAACAAAGTAAGAAAGGATACAGCCGTGGGCAGGACAATGGACATAAGGAGGAAGGGTAGTGTAGATACCAGTCTAATAAGTGATACTGGTGGTAGAATGTCTGTGCCTAACCGGGTAATGAATGTCAGTGAAGCCAAACGGCAAAAATTAAGATGTTTGTACACTAATGCGAGGAGCCTAGGTAAAAAAATGGAGGAACTAGAGCTAATGGTGCAGGAAGTGAAACCGGATATTATAGGGATAACAGAAACAAGGTGGAATAGTAGTCATGACTGGAGTACAGGTATTGAAGGCTATGTGCTGTTTAGGAAAGACAAAGGCAAAGGTGGTGGAGTAGCATTGTATATCAATGATGAGGTTAACTGTAAAGAAATAAGAAGTGATGGAATGGATAAGACAGAGTCTGTCTGGGCAAAAATCACTTTGGGAAAAAAGGCTACTAGAGCCTTCCATGAGATAGCGTTTGGGGTGTGCTACAGACCGCCGGGATCTGATCTGGATATGGATAGAGACCTCTTTAATGTTTTTAATGAAGTAAATACTAATGGGAATTGTGTGATCATGGGAGACTTTAATTTCCCAGATATAAACTGGAGGAGAAGTGCTAGTAATAATAACAGGGCTCAGATTTTTCTGGATGCGATAGCTGATGGATTCCGTCACAAAGTAGTTGAAGAATCAACAAGAGGGGATGCCATTTTAGATTTGGTTTAGGTGAGTAGTGAGGACCTCATAGAAGAAATGGTTGTAGGGGACAACCTTGATTCGAGTGATCATGAGCTAATTCAGTTCAAACTAGATGGAAGGATAAACAAAAGTAGATCTGGGACTAGGATTTTTTATTTCAAAAGGGCTAACTTTAAAGAATTAAGGAAATTAGTTAGGGAAGTGGATTGGACTGAAGAACTTGTGGATCTAAAGGCGGAGGAGGCCTGGAATTACTTCAGATCAAAGGGAAAAAATTCATAGGCAGACGTTGCAGACCAAGCTGGATGAGCAAGCATCTCAGAGAGGTGATTAAGAAAAAGCAGAAAGCCTACAAGGACTGGAAGATGGGAGGAATCAGCAAGGAAAGCTACCTTATTGAGGTAAGAACATGTAGGGATAAAGTGAGAAAGGACAAAAGCCATGCAGAGTTGGACCTTACAATGGGAATTAAAACCAATAGTAAAAGGTTCTATAGCCATATAAATAAGAAGAAAACAAACAAAGAAGAAGTGGGACCACTAAACACTGAGGATGGAAAGGAGATTAAGGATAATCTAGGCATGGCCCAATATCTAAACAAATACTTTGCCTCAGTCTTTAATGAGGCTAATGAGGAGTTTAGGGGTAATGGTAGGATGACAAATGGGAATGAGGATATGGAGGTAGATATTACCACATCCAAGGTAGAAGCCAAACTCGAACAGCTTAATGGGACGAAATCAGAGGGCCCAGATAATCTTCATCCAAGAATATGAAAGGAACTGGTGCATAAAATTGCAAGCCTATTAGCAAGAATTTTTAATGAATCAGTAAACTCAGGGGTTGTACCATACAACTGGAGAATTGCTAACATAGTTCCTATTTTTAAGAAAGGGGGAAAAAGTGATCCAAGTAACTATAGGCCTGTTAGTTTGACATCTGTAGTATACAAGGTCTTGGGAAAAAAATTAAAGGCGAAAGTAGTTAAGGACATTGAGGTCAATGGTAATTGGGACAAAATACAACACGGTTTTACAAAAGATAGATCGTGCCAAACCAACCTGATCTCCTTCTTTGAGAAGGTAACAGATTTTTTAGACAAAGGAAATGCAGTGGATCTAATTTACCTCGATTTCAGTAAGGCATTTGACACAGTTCCACATGGGGAATTATTAGTTAAATTGGAAAATGTGGGGATCAATATGAAAATTGAAAGGTGGATAAGGAACTAGTTAAAGGGGAGACTACAATGGGTCACACTGAAAAGTGACCTGTCAGGCTGTAAGGAAGTTACTAGTGGAGTTCCTCAGGGATCAGTTTTGGGACCAATCTTATTTAATATTTTTATTATTGACCTTGGCACAAAAAGTGGGAATGTGCTAATAAAGTCTGGGGATGACAGTCTGGGAGGTATTGCTAACACAGAGAAGGACCGGGATATCATACAGGAAGATCTAGATGACCTTGTAAACTGAAGTAATAGTAATAGGATGAAATTTAATAGTGAAAAGTGCAAGGTCATGCATTTAGGGATTAATAACAAGAATTTTGGTTATAAATTGGGGACACATCAGTTGGAAGTAACAGAGGAGGAGAAGGACCTCTGAGTATTGGTGGATCACAGGATGACTGTGAGCCACCAATGTGATATGGCCGTTAAAAAAGCTAATGTGGTCTTGGGATGCATCAGGCGAGGTATTTCCAGTAGAGATAAGGAGGTGTTAGTACCGTTATACAAGGCACTGGTGAGACCTCATCTGGAATACTGTGTGCAGTTCTGGTCTCCCATGTTTAAGAAGGATGAATTCAAACTGGAACAGGTACAGAGAAGAGCTACTAGGATGATCCGAGGAATGAAAAACCTGTCTTACCAAAGGAAACTGAAGAGCTTGCCTTGTTTAGCCAAACCAAAAGAAGGCTGAGGGGAGATATGATTTCTCTTTATAAATATATCAGAGGGATAAATATCAGGAAGGGAGAGGAATTATTTAAGCTTAGTACCAATGTGGACACAAGAACAAATGGATATAAACTGGACACTAGGAAGTTTAGACTTGAAATTAGATGAAGGTTTCCAACCATTAGAGGAGTGAAGTTCTGGACCAGCCTTCCAAGGGGAATAGTGGGGGCAAAAGACATGTCTGGCTTCAAGACTCAGCTTGATAAGTTTATGGAGGGGATGGTATGATGGGATAGCCTAATTTTGGCAATTAATTTGGCAATTGATCTTTGATTATTAGCAGGTAAATATGCCCAATGGTCTGTGATGGGATGTTAGATGGGGTGGGACCTGAGTCAGGGCCGGTGCAAGGATGTTTCGTGTTCTAGGCAAAACTTCCATCTTGCCCCCCCCATAGCCCCGCCTTGAGGCGCCTCCCCCGCGCCCCGTGGCAGCTCCCTATCCCGCACTCAGCACCAATGTGGACACAAGAACAAATGGATATAAACTGGACACTAGGAAGTTTAGACTTGAAATTAGATGAAGGTTTCTAACCATTAGAGGAGTGAAGTTCTGGAACAGCATTCCAAGGAGAATAGTGCGGGCAAAAGACATATCTGGCTTCAAGACTAAGCTTGATAATTTTATGGAGGGGATGGTATGATGGGATAGCCTAATTTTGGCAATTAATTTGGCAATTGATCTTTGATTATCAGCAGGTAAGTATGCCCAGTGGTCTGTGATGGAATGTTAGATGGGATGGGATCTGAGTTACTACAGAGAATTCTTTCCTGGGTGCTCTCTGGTGAGTCTTGCCCACATGCTCAGGGTTTAACTGATCGCCATATTTGGGATCTGGAAGGAATTTTTCTCCAGGGCAGATTGGCAGAGGCCCTGGAGGTTTTTCGCCTTCCTCTGCAGCATGGGGCACGGGTCACTTGCTGGAGGATTCTCTGCACCTTGAGATCTTTAAACCACGATTTGAGGACTTCAGTAACTCAGACATAGGTCAGGGGTTTGTTCCAGGAGTGGGTGGGTGAGATTCTGTGGCCTGCATTGTGCAGGAGGTCAGACTAGATGACCATAATGGTCCCTTCTGACCTTAAGTCTATGAATCTATGAATCAATGGCACTGAAACATTCGCACTGCGGGGTTGTTCAAGTTCACAAAACAAAATATGGAAATGGCTCAGTTTGGCCATTGCGGATGAATTTGTTTTCCAAAACCTCAACAGTTTCTGCAGCAGTGAACTTCACCTTCCCCCAGCATTAGGGCTTGTCTACACTGAATGGCAGCGCCAACAGGAGGGGTTCTTCATGGGTGTAGGCGACACACCTTCTGAGACTTCTCCCATCGACATTGCGCTGTCTACACCGGGGGTTAGTTTGGTGTGACTGCGCCACTCAGGGGTGTGGATTTTATACTGACCTAAAGTCCTAGTGTAGATCAGGCCTTAGAGTGCTGGGGCTGTGGCAGGATACAGCTGGTGTGTCAGTGTCTACGGCCTGGTCTACACTAAAAGGTTAGGTCTAGCTAGCTATGTTGCTCAGAGTGGGATGTAAAAAGTCCACACCCGAGCGACACAGTTAAACCAACCTCACCCCCAGTGTAGACAGCGCCACAGGCACCAACTTTCCTTGGCATCAGTGGGTGCTTGCGCCCCCCGGCCCCACCTTGACTCCACCCCCTCCCTGCCCCTATTGGACCCCTCCCCAAATCCCTGCCCTGGCCCCGCCTCTTCCCCGAGCGCACCGCGTTCCTCTTCCTCCCAACTCTCTCCCAGTGCTTGCCGCGCAAAACAGTTGTTTCGCAGCGCAAGCACTGGGAGGGGAGGGGAAGAAGTAGGATGCAGTGGTGCGATCAGGGGAGAAGGCAGAGGTGGAGGTGAGCTGGGGCGGGGCGCAGGGCAGGGACCAGCTGGTGGGTGCAGTTTTTCACGAAGTTGGCACCTATGGACAGCGCTAGGGCGATGGGAGAATTTTCCCATCCGCCTAGCTTCCTCTCTCGGGGAGGTGGATTACCTGCACTGACGGGAGAACTCCTGTTGGCATAGGGAGTGTTTACACTGCAGCGCTAAAGCCTTCTTTGCACAGAACTTGCTGGGTTTAACTAACACTGGTATTTAAATGTACTTAATTTAACCAGTCCAAACCCTGGGATGGAGGCACTGCCACCACTTTACAAACAGTCTTTGTCCATTTAGCTCATAAGCCCATCTGGAGTTCACACAGGGGTTTGTACCAATTCAAGGAAACGAGTGTAAAACGAGTTGCAGTAAAACTGGTGCAGCCTGTGTGCATAAGGCAGGTCTGCAAAGAGGCCAAGGTGCTGCGGGTCCTCCCCTGAGAACTGTTCACAGTTTGGCTGCTGATTGTTCCCCCCTGCAATATTTACACAAGCCTGGGAATGGCCATTGGCCAGTGACAAAGTGTCAGCAGCTGAGATCCATTCTGGAGCCACTTCACACCTAGACAGTGCCAGGGCCGGCTCTAGGCACCAGCAAGCAGCCCTTCTCAAGGAGCAGCATTCCGGCTCTTGAGGATGGCACTTCTCAAGAGGCAGCACTCCGGCTTTTTCTTTTTTTTTTTCCCTTGGGGCGGCAAAAAACCTGCAGCTGACCCTGGACATTGCAGCTCTCAGTCCTGCCTCCCTGGTGCATCCAGAGGAGCAGGCCAGCCTGGGGCTGAGACACCCTGGGAGCTTGCCTGCCTCCCTCTCATGGCCCCTGCTATGGTAACAGCACCATTCTCAGCTCCCCACTTTCTCAGGAGACAGCTAAGGGCAGGCACGGTGCCTGCTCCTCAGACATGCCCACAGTTTCCCCATGCATCAAGTGCCTCCTATGCTTATAAAACACTCCATTGACTTGCCCCAGCTCCTTGTTGCCCCCGTCCTTCCCCCTTGAGCCCTCCTCACCTCTGCCACAGAAGCTGTCTGCTCCTTACAGGGATCTGGCCAGAGCTGTCCCTGCAGCTCCTGCTCCCTGGCTCCAGGAGGGCCTGGTCATTACATTCGGGTTCATCAGTGCTTGTGTTCACACTGGTCACAAACATTTTTAATGTCTCATTTATGCCACATGTCCTGGCCTCCTGCTGGTATTTCAGCTCATGGATTTTCTTTAAATTGAATCCTGCTTCATCTCAGGCCTGTATCTGGCTCCCAGAGGCAGAAAAGGTGCACAAAAGACACTGGTGTAAATCAAAGGCCAAACTAAAGGGGTTTATTGAGGCCTCAGCTTTTCAGCTGTCCATGACATGTCCGATCCCCTCAGTCCTTCCCCCAGCCCTGTGCCTCCCTCTCCCTCACTGTTATTTCTGTCACTCTGTAGCTGAATGGTTTCCTCTGTGAAGCAGATAGGGGCTGCCAGGAAGTATGAGTCCAGACCTGGCCCTGCTGAGGTCAGTGGTGAACATCCCCCTGACTGGAGCAGGCCCCATCACATTGCACAGCCTGGCTGTGCTCTCCCCGCTCCCCTCTATTTCTGCCCGTCCAGGGAGAGAGGAGCTCAGTGAGGTCAGGTGCGAACTTGCTGGAGTATTTCTTCGGGGCGAATGAAGAAAGCGCAGCTGGGCTCATTCAGAAAGGCTGTGCACTGGGGAACCCTCCCTTTGCAAAGGGAGTAAACAAGGGGACAGAGGGAAAGCAGCTGAGCCAAAGTCCATGGAGACAAATTCCTGCCTGAAGAGACTCCCCTCGCTGTCACCTCCCCCTTCATGAAAAACAACCCTAGCGCAGCGGGGAGCAGAGCAGGAAGTGGCCAGCGCAGGAGGCACACTATTGGCCCAAAGGCTAGTAAACAAGCGGAGCGATTGAGGAAGTTTGCACCTCCTTCGTGTGTGTCTCTGCCAAAGTCCAAAGGGGGAGGGGCTTCCAAAGGACACTGGAAGAACTCCAGTGATGTTATCTGCCCCCACAGAACCAGATTAGCTGAGAGGGGGAGTTGTTGTTTACGAGCATAGCAAACTGCCAAGGCAGGCAGTGGTGAAGTGGTTAGAGCAGGGGGACAGGGACATCTCAGGTCTATTGCTGACTCTGCTGCTGAGTTTAGACAAGTCATGTGACTGTTCCAGGCCTCAGTTTCCCCAGACTGTAAACATATCCATCTTTTTACAGTTCTGCAGACTCCTTTGTATAAGAGCAAAGCTCTATTATGTTACTGTCAGCATTAGTGGGAAGGCTGCTGCCATGACTGTGTATGTGTGTGTATGTGTGCGTGTCCATGTGCACATGTGTGCTTCCCGCATGCATAGTGCAGCAGAGAACCTCCAGCCAGGGCTGAGATCATATGTAGCTTTCACCTTGTTTGGCATCTTTGCTCCAAAATCAAAACAGGAAAAAGGAAGCATAAAAAATCTGGTTCCAGAGACGCTGACGAGCACTTGTGACAAGTCCACACTGGCCCTGAGGGTAAATAACTTCTTAGTGGTTGTTGGGCTCTATATGGGCTGAGGCTCCATATACCTTCTGTGAGAGGAGCAACCCCTCAGGCCTTTCATACCATTAATCTCCACCCAGAGCTCTTGCATTTTATTACGTTTCTAATGTTGTGCAGTTAGGATGCAGGAACTGCAATCAGGGGCTTTCGATGCTTCCATTTTTCATCCTGTGGAAACCAAAATCCCTTCTTATCGGTTATAAATTTCAACCTCAAATGGTGAGTGGAAGTAGGGTGGTGCTAGGCCTGGTGCTAGGGGACTCTCTGTCGGACCCTGACCTGCTGTGACTGAAATCAGTGGCACTCAGTGGAACTGGACCAGCCAAGTGCAGTAGAGGTCATTGGCCAGGGTACTCCCAGCCATGTCAGGGCACGTCTCACAAACCTCCTGCCCCTAAGTTTCCTTTGGTGACCACCTGTGCCACAATACGCAGCCAGGCCTCTGCGAGGAAGAGGAGATATTCTGTTATTCTGCCCTCTGCCCCACAGCTGTGGAGGGTCCAGCCCCCAGTGGGAAAGAGCAGAATGTGGGGAGCCCATTTGAGGGAGGACATGCCTCTGCCACATCGCAGTGTCCAGCTTCCAGAGTGGAAGGAAGGAGCATGTGGATCACCTGGCCGGGCCCCTCACGCAGGCACCAGCAGTCTTCAGAGCAGCCTCCCTGTCCTGCTGATGCTTGGAGAAGGCATATCCCCCCACCCCCAGCCACCCACCCACCCACACATGCCCTCCTTAGTTCATTCCTTTGATCACTGTCTGTGCAGATGGGGTTGGGGGATTGCAGAATGTTTGCGGAGTGGCTGCTCCACGTCTTCACCAGAGAACAAGGAGATTCACACACAAACCAGGACATACCTCACTGCCATGTGACTAGGGTGACCAATCACATCCCCACCACACCAATGCCACAAATTCACAGCCAAATGTAGTCCAGTGAGCAGGAAGAACCACAGGATCTCAGTTGGGTCCTGAACCATTTATGGCTGAAAGGAAGGCCAAATTAGTGTAGTGACTTGTGTACAAGAATTCCGTCGGCTCTGTTCAGAACCATCAGTTCTGGCAACAAACCCAAGCTGCATTACCCAAAATGGCAAGATTTTTGGTGCTCTCATAGAACATGACCCAAGCTTTTCTCTTCATACTGCAACAAATCAGGTGCTAAACACCTAGCGAGCCAGACAGGAAGGGTCTGTTGCTGCTGCTGCTGACGATGGGTAGCACCTACAGGCCAGTCAGTTTGACATCCATTGAGCTGGGAGCTGCACAAACACAGAAAATAATGGTCACTGCCCCAAAGAGGTTACATACTAAATGACCATATGTAACTGGGGGGAGGAGATCAGGAGGCAGGGCACAAGAGACAGGGTGACCAAATTAATAGGATGTGGGTGATTATGCTCCTTTTGGGAGGAGGGATCCCAAGACTGATATACCTGCCTGGGTGTTATCAGGATGCAGTTTTCTGTGTTCTTTAGGGACAAGGTGAGTCTTGGACTGGATTGCAATGGAGGGGAGGCGAGGGAATGGTGGGAAATGTGTTTTTCCATTTTAAACATTATGGCAGCTGTGGCCTCTTCACCAGGAAAATGGTCACCAACTAGAGCTGCCAGTTGTGGCTGGATGTATTCCTGGAGGTTTCATCACATGACATAATCTGTAATTAAAGATTCCTGGAGATTGCGGGACAATCCTGTCATCAGCTTGTCTCAGCTGCAGGGAGGGGAGCCGTGGTGGTCAAAGACTAGGAACGATGATTTGACCAATAACAGCAGTATTCACTGAGAGTTTGAGCAAGGAATTTCAGTGTCTCTAGTGGACTGATGGGGAGCTCAGATCCATGTGCTTGGGGCTTGTGAGGGACAGGACTCTGCCTGCAGATCTCTGGATCAGATATGCTTGAAGTCATCACAGGCTCACAAGTGAGTGTCCGACTTTCCTCAGCAAAAGAGAACAGTCCCCAAGGGGAGAGGATACTAGATTGAGGCCCTCATGCCCTGTGCAGTGTTCTACATTTTGGATCCTGATTTCATCCATCAGAGCCTATAATTTGCTAGTGCTAGAAATGCTGAATTATTGTGCACTAGAGAAGAGCCAAAGGGAACCTCTTGCACTGATAATACAGCTTGGCGTGGAGGAGGGGAGAAGAGCTGGATCCAAAAAGGAACAAGTGGATGGGTCAGACTTAAGAGGTAACTGGCCCTGTACGTTATTAACCATGAGAGGAGGTTTCCCTGTGGCATATGCAGCTCTGGACCTGGGACATTAGAACCTGGTCTACAATGAGGTTTGTAACAACCTGGTCTACAGTGAGAGCAGAGACAGATGCATCATGGATGTGAATGCCTGGCTGCGAAGATGGTGTCGCCAGGAGGGCTTTGGCTTCCTCGACCCCGGGATGCTATTCGAGGAAGGACTGCTAGGCAGAGATGGCGTTCACCTTTCGAGGAGGGGAAAGACCCTATTTGCACACAGACTGGCTAACCTAGTGAGGAGGGCTTTAAATTAGGTTCGACGGGGACAGGTGAGCAAAGTCCACAGGTAAGTGGGGAACATGAAGACCTGGGAGATGGGTCAGAAACAAGAGGGAGCGTGGGCTATAATGACAGAGAGAAAGGAGAGTCAGGGCAAAACTGGGAGGCAAGATCAAACCAGTATCTTAGATGCCTATATACAAATGCGAGAAGTATGGGTAATAAGCAAGAAGAACTGGAAGTACTAACAAATAAATACAACTATGACATTGTTGGCATCACTGAAACTTGGTGAGATAATACACATGATTGGAATGTTGGTGTGGATGGGTATAGTTTGCTCAGGAAGGATATACAGGGGAAAAAGGGAGGAGGTGTTGCCTTATATATTAAAAATGTACACACTTGGACTGAGGTGGAGATGGACATAGGAGACGGAAGTGTTGAGAGTCTCTGGGTTAGGATAAAAGGGGTAAAAAACAAGGGTGATGTCGTGCTAGGAGTCTACTACAGGCCACCTAACCAGGTGGAAGAGGTGGATGAGGCTTTTTTTAAACAATTAACAAAATCATCCAAAGCCCAAGTTTTGGTGGTGATGGGGGACTTCAACTATCCAGATATATGTTGGGAAAATAACACTGTGGGACACAGACTATCCAATAAGTTCCTGGATTGCATTGCAGACAACTTTTATTTCAGAAGCTTGAAAAAGCTACTGGGGGGAAGCTGTTCTAGACTTGATTTTAACAAATAGGGAGGAACTTGTTGAGAATTTGAAAGTAGAAGGAAACTTGGGTGAAAGTGATCATGAAATCATAGAGTTTGCAATTCTAAGGAAGGGTAGAAGGGAGTACAGCAAAATAGAGACAATGGATTTCAGGAAGGCGGATTTTGGTAAGCTCAGAGAGCTTATAGGTAAGGTCCCATGGGAATCAAGACTGAGGGGAAAAACAACTGAGGAGAGTTGGCAGTTTTTCAAAGAGATACTATTAAGGGCCCAAAAGCAAGCTATTCCGATGGGTAGGAAAGATAGAATATGTGGCAAAAGACCACCTTGGCTTAACCACGAGATCTTGCATGACCTACAAAATAAAAAGGAGTCATATAAAAAATGGAAACTAGGTCAGATTACAAAGGATGAATATAAGCAAATAACACAGGAATGCAGGGGCAAGATTAGAAATGCAAAGGCACAAAATGAGCTCAAACTAGCTATGGGAATAAAGGGAAACAAGAAGATTTTTATCAATATATTAGAAGCAAGAGGAAGACCAAGGACAGGGTAGGACCACTGCTCAGTGAGGAGGGAGAAACAGTAACAGGAAACTTGGAAATAGCAGAGATGCTTAATGACTTCTTTGTTTCGGTCTTCACTGAGAAGTCTGAAGGAATGTCTAACATAGTGAATGCTTATGGAAAGAGGATAAGTTTAGAAGATAAAATAAAAAAAGAGCAAGTTAAAAATCACTTAGAAAAGTTAGATGCCTGCAAGTCACCAGGGCCTGATGAAATGCATCCTAGAATACTCAAGGAGTTAATAGAGGAGGTATCTGAGCCTCTAGCTATTATCTTTGGAAAGTCATGGGAGACGGGAGAAATTCCAGAAGACTGGAAAAGGGCAAATATAGTGCCCATCTATAAAAAGGGAAATAAAAACAACCCAGGAAACTACAGACCAGCTAATTTAACTTCTGTGCCAGGGAAGATAATGGAGCAAGTAATTAAAGAAATCATCTGCAAACACTTGGAAGGTGGTAAGGTGATAGGGAATAACCAGCATGGATTTGTAAAGAACAAATCATGTCAAACCAATCTGATAGCTTTCTTTGATAGGATAACAAGTCTCGTGGATAAGGGGAAAGCGGTGGATTTGGTATACCTAGACTTTAGTAAGGCATTTGATACGGTCTCGCATGATATCCTTATCAATAAACTAGGCAAATACAATTTAGATGGGGCTGCTATAACGTGGCGTATAAATGGCTGGATAACCATACTCAGAGAGTAGTTATTAATGGCTCCCAATCCTGCTGGAAAGGTATAACAAGTGGGGTTCCGCAGGGGTCTGTTTTGGGACCAGCTCTGTTCAATATCTTCATCAACGACTTAGCCCACGTCCAGACTAACCCGCGGCATCGGCGGGTTAAAATCGATTGCTCGGGGATCGATATATCGCGTCTAGTCTGGACGCGATGTATCGATCCCCGAGCGCACTTACATCGATTCCGGAACTCCATCAACCCGAATGGAGTTCCGGAATCGACACGGAGAGCCGCGGACATCGATGCCGTGCCATCTGGACGGGTGAGTACCTCGATTTTAGAAATTCGACTTCAGCTACGTTATTCACGTAGCTGAAGTTGCGTATCTAAAATCGATTTTAATACCCTAGTCTGGACGTGGCCTTAGATGTTGGCATAGAAAGTACGCTTATTAAGTTTGCAGATGATACCAAACTGGGAGGCATTGCAACTGCTTTGAAGGACAGGATCAAAATTCAAAATGATCTGGACAAATTGGAGAAATGCTCTGAGGTAAACCGAATGAAGTTCAATAAAGATAAATGCAAAGTGCTCCACTTAGGAAGGAACAATCAGTTTCACACATACAGAATGGGAAGAGACTGTCTAGGAAGGAGTATGGCAGAAAGAGATCTAGGGGTCATAGTGGACCACAAGCTAAATATGAGTCAACAGTGTGATACTATTGCAAAAAAAGCAAACGTGATTCTGGGATGCATTAACAGGTGTGCTGTAAACAAGACATGAGAAGTCATTCTTCTGCTCTACTCTGCGCTGGTTAGGCCTCAACTGGAGTATTGTGTCCAGTTCTAGGCACCGCATTTCAAGAAAGATGTGGAGAAATTGGAGAGGGCCCAGAGAAGAGCAACAAGAATGATGAAAGGTCTTGAGAACATGACCTATGAAGGAAGGCTGAAAGAATTGGGTTTATTTAGTTTGGAAAAGAGAAGACTGAGAGGGGACATGATAGCAGTTTTCAGGTATCTAAAAGGGCGTCATCAGGAGGAGGGAGAAAACTTGTTCACCTTAGCCTCTAATGATAGAAGAAGAAGCAATGGGCTTAAACTGCAGCAAGGGAGATTTAGGTTGGACATTAGGAAAAAGTTCCTAACTGTCAAGGTAGTTAAACACTGGAATAGATTGCCTAGGGAGGTTGTGGAATCTCCATCTCTGGAGATATTTAAGAGTAGGTTAGATAAATGTCTATCAGGGATGGTCTAGACAGTATTTGGTCCTGCCATGAGGGCAGAGGACTGGACTCAATGACTTCTAGAGGTCCCTTTCAGTCCTAGAGTCTATGAATCTATGAATCTTGGACCTGATCCTGTGCTTCACTTAGGACTAAATCAAGAATTCCTTCTCCTCTTGTGGGACTTGCTGCTCCAAGAAGCAGTCATTTAAGGTGTTAAAAACTTTATCTCAGTATCCAATCTTTAGGTGACACATACCTAGTCAATACGGAGATAGCTGAAATCCCCCATTATTATTGAGTTTTTTATTTGTATTGTCTCTCTAATCTCCCTGAGCATTTCATCTCAACGGGTGTTCTTCTCCTTCTTCTCCCAAAGTCTGCCCCAGCAGGGCCACCTAGAGGGTGGGGCAAGAGGGGCATTTTGCCCCAGGGCCCGGGCTCCACAGGGGCCCCCACGAGAGTTTTTTGGGGCCCCTGAAGCAGGGTCCTTCACTCGCTCGGGGGCCCCAGAAAACTCTTGTGGGGCCGGGCCCAGGAGCTTCTTCCGTTCCCGGTCTTCGCTGGCGGGGGAGTCCTTCCCCTCCGGGGCGGAAGGACCCCCCGCCATCGCATTACCGCCGAAGTAGGACCTGCCGCCGAAGTGCAACCCGGTCTTCGGAGGTAATTCGGCGGCGGGGGGCCCTTCCGCTCAGGGACCCGCCGCCGAAGTGCCCCGAAGACCCGCGGCAGGGGCCCCCCGCCACCGAATTACCACAGAAGAGCGGGCTGCACTTCGGCGGTGGGTCCCGCTTGGGCGGTAATTCGCCGGCGGGGAGCCTCCGCTGCAGGTCTTCGGGGCACTTCAGCGGCGGGTCCCAGAACGGAAGGGCCCCTCGCTGCCGAACAGGGCCGGCTCTAGACATTTCGCCGCGTGGGGGACCCCCTGCCGCTTGCCGGTTCCACGGCTCCGGTGGACCTCCCGCAGGCGTGGCTGCGGAGGATCCGCTGGTCCCGCGGCTCTGGTGGACCTCCCGCAGGCATGGCTGCGGAGGGTCCGCTGGTCCCGCGGCTCGGGTGGACCTCCCGCAGGAGTGCCTGCGGATGCTCCACCGGAGCCGCGGGACCAGCAGACCCTTCGCAGGCACGCCTGCGGGAGGTCCACCAGAGCCGCCTGCCGCCGATGGCCCCAGACCCCAAGAATCCTCTGGGCAGCCCTGTGCCCCAGCCTCTGGTGCAGAATACCTCAAGACAATCTCCCTCTGCATATAGACTTTAGAGCAATTTGAATATTGAAATCAGTTTCTTATTGGGGGCAGAGGGAGCCTGTACCTGAGGAACTCCTTGACCCAATGTTCTTGTATTTGTGGCACAGCACAGACCTCTGCCCCTTTTGTGGCATAGCAATAGTCAAGATAGTTTCACTATGAACCATTGATGTTAGAGCATTTTGAAAACTAAATAAAATATTATGTGGAGGCTGTGTGTCAGACAACCCTTGGTCAAATGACCTCAAATCAGCACCACAAACTCTACCCCAGCACCTGTTGTACACCTGTGATCACCTCACTTCAGTCAGATGCTAGGTCCCACTCCTTCTGGCCCCTCCATGCCCTGGGTAATCTTGAAGGGGGTATGGTGAGGAGGGAAGTTAGTGGGTCAGTGAGGAGTGCATGAACCAGCTGGAGAAAGGAAGGGGCAGGAGAGTGGAGATGCAGAGTCCCCCTTCCAGATCTGGACCTAGTGGATGAGAAATTGGCTTTGCAGCACAGGAGGCTCAGAGAGGCTTGATGTGGCCCATCCATCTCAATGAGAGGTTCTCAGATGAAAGAGAACAAACAGCTGCTGGCGATGAATGAAGCCTGAAACAATAGCTCCGAGATATGTGAACTGCTCTTTTCATCTCAGTGAGTGTTCTCATTACCCTCCCATTGGTTTTAGTGCCTATCCCATACGCCAAGCATGTCTGTTCTCAGTTCACCACCCCTATTTCAGTGCTGTGTGCCTGACAGAGACACCAAACATTCCTGTTCCCAGAGTCTGACACAGATCTGGTCTGTCATGCCTGATGCTGCCCAGCAAGAGTTCAGCAAGCCTCTGTGAGCAGAGAAGTGATTTATCCTGGCTGTGACTCTTGCACTGGCTTCTCCGATGCTATTTTCAGTTTGCCAGTGGAAGCCTGGTGCCACACCAGCATACTGGGCTTCAAATCCTGGCCACAGTACTGCCCATCAAACTGTCCCAGGGAAGGACTCTAGCAGATGAGTAGATGGCATTGGGGTACACTTATGAGGTGTTGAACTTCCTTAAAAGTGCACATACCACTCACGCTTCCAACAGAAGCCCCATTGTGGCCCCACAGACAAAGCAAAGGCAGGCTCATCTCCTAAAGAAACAATTCAAATTCCTGGTCCTTGGGTTCAAAGAGCAATGCTTGGCCCCTGAGCCACCGCACAAACACCCCTCTCTCTGAGTATAGCTATACTGGCAGGGAAGGTGTCATTGCAGCATGAATGGGTATACTAGCACTAACTTGAATCTAGCTAGCAGAGGTAATAATAATAACAGGGTTGATGTGGTAGCACAAGCTAGTCATGTGAGCATGTAGTTGGTTGGTAACTCCTGCTACTACATCTACACTAGTATTGTTATCTGAGCTAGGTAGGTTAAAGCCGGCATGGATATACCTACCTACCTGCACCTTCACCTTCAGTGTAGATTTAACCTGTTCGTGTCTCCTAGTAATTGTCTGTGTGGGTAATTTTTCCATTACAGTTAGTAAAATTCTCCATGTAGATAAGCCCTCACAAAGGAGTTTCAGAGGAAACAATAGCTTGTAGAAATGTGAACTCTGTGCTAAAACTTTTATACAGTACTGCAATAATTGTAAAAGTATGTCCTGGGCATTGGTAACATTCAGTAGCTGAGCAAAGGGGCAGTCCAATGATGTATATTTATGAGTGTCAGTGTAGAGATTTGTTTGCAGAAGATTATAATTTAGAGATGCTCCCTCATAAGGGACAGATTATGAACATAGGAATTTGGAGATGTGCCCTGGAGACGGGTTGAGAACACCACATGGCTGTGTGCAGCAGTTCACCTGAGAGGCTCTCCAGTTTGTTGTATTAAAGTTGCATTCCTTTCTCATTCACTGCTTTGTTATCTAATGAATCCCAAGATCATTACATGGTGTCAGAAATGCTGAATGAGAAGGAAACTGCAGTCAGTCATTTTGAAACTAAATCTTGTATTTTCAACTGAAAGCACAGACAAAGGGAGGACCAGGCACAAAGGCTTTTGCATGAATTTGGTGAGCACAATAGTAGCTTGACTAGCTTAAGGGAGGAAAAGCCAAAAATGGATGTGTTTCAACCTCCATCCAGTCTGCAATTGTCAGGCAATGTTGCAGGAAACTGGAAAAAAATCAGACTGAGTTTTGAATTGTATTTAGCAGCCATAGGGGAAGATGAGAAAAATGATAATGTGAAATCATCAATCTTTTTGTATGTTGTTGGGGAGGAAGCATTGGATCATATTTATAACAACTTAAGTTTGAAGAAGGTGAAAATGTGAGGTTAAGTAAAATACTGACTACATTTGAGGAATATTGCATGCCAAAAAGGAATGAAACCTTTGAGACTATAGAGCAAGAATTAAGGAAACTCAGTAAAACCTGTGACTTTGGTGAGCTGACAGAGTCTCTGGTCAGAGATAGACTCGTTTGTGGCATTAAAGACGTGTTAAGAGAGAGACTGCTCCATGAAGGAGACTTAACTTTAGAAAAAGTTCACCAAATATGCAGGGCAGCAGAAACTGTGAAAGCACAAGCTGAATTCCCCCGAAGAGGTTATCTGTGTACAAAATACTAAAGAATACAGCCAGAATAGGTCAAATCAAAGAGTGGAACCACTGTTAGGGGAAGACTGGGTACAGACAATCATGCAGAAGTTGTGGATTATAGCATGGCCCCAAACAGCGTGTTGCCTTTGGGAAACTCTGTCAGAAATGTGGGGAAAACAATCATTTTCCCAAATGCTGTAGATCCCAAATGCAGAAATGTCAAGTGCATTCAGTTAAAGGCAACCTGGCGGAGATGTTTTTCATAGACATCCTGGGGTCTAGCAAACCTGATGGGAGGGACTGGATTCTGCTTGTGGCTGTGAATGGAACAATTATTCTGCTGCAATTGGACACAGGAGCTCAGGTTAATATTCTATCAGAACAAGATTATGAGAGACTGGAAATAAGACCAAAACAGGGACTAACAAAAATTAAAGTCACTGGTTATTCTGTAAGAAGTGTGCCAGTGACAGGGGAGGTGCATCAACCATAAAAAGACCATGTACAGGCTCCCGTTCATTGTAGAGCCAATGGGGGTGACACTGAAGCTGGCTGCATGTGAAAAACTCAGTCTGGTAAAATGGGTGCTCTCACTACAGGATCATATTGAACCTGGCTATGAAGCACTCATTCAAGAATATCATGATCTGTTTCAAGGATTGGGCTGCTTGCAGGGAGAACATACAATCCAGATAAACAAGCAGGTCCCTCCAGTTATCAATTCATGTAGAAAGGTGCCATTTGCACTGAGCTGGCAAGGATGGAAGCAATGCAAGTAATAAAAAAAATAAGGAGCCAACAGAATGGGTGAGCCCCCTAGGAACTGTGGAGAAAAGTAAGGGCCAGCTATGCACATGCTTAGATCAGAGAGACTCAACCAGGCTATACAAAGAGAACATGTCAAACTACCAACCAGAGAAGAGAATATGGCTCAGTTTGCCAATGCTCTGATATTTCACTAAATTGGACACACCCTCAGGCTAAAATTAACTGAAGAAAGTTCAAAACTATGCACATTTAATACCCTATTTGGGAGTTACAGATTCTTACACTTACCCTTCGGCATAGCTTCAGCACTAGAAGTGTACCATAAAACCATTCATGTGATCTTTGATCATACTAATGGTGTTGCCACCTCAATATAATATTATATAATCATCTGAGGCTCAACAAAAGAGGAGCATGATTATAGACTTTGGGAAGTCTTGGATGCAAACTTGAATAGGGTTGACAATTTTGGTTGAAAGTATTCCAGGAGGTTTCATCATATGACATAATCTGTAATTAAAGATTAATCTTTAATTCCTGGAGACTCCAGAACAATCCTGGAGGATTGGCAACCCTAAACTTGAAACTAAATTGGGAGAAATGTGTTTTAGGAGTTACAGAACTGATCTTTTTTTTGGGGGGGACGACATTCTTTCCAACAAAGGTTGGAAATTTCCAAGGAAGATTTCAGCCATTGAAATGACGCACGTCCCAAGTCAAAGAAAGATGTCCAGTGGTTCCTGGGAATGATTAATTATCTTGGAAACTGAACCAAGAGCCAGTGTTGAAGTTCTATGTACCAGGAAGGCCTGTTAAAAATCTCTGAAGATGCTTCACAGCCTGGGTTAGGTGCAGTGATTTTACAGAAGCATGAGGATTGTTGGCAGTCAGTGGCATATGCATTCAAATCACTGACTCAGGCTGAAACCAGATACTCATGGATTGAAAAGGAGCTTTTAGGAATATTGTTTGCCTGTGAGAGATTTAATCAGTCTATTTATGGAGAGACAGTGGAAGTTGAAATGGATGCAAGCCCCTGACAGTGTTATTTAGCAATCTGCTAAATGTCCGTTCCTTAAGGATTCAAAGAATCATGATAAAGCTGTGAAAGTATGATTTGGTTGTGACCTACACACCCAGTAAATTCATGTTCACTCCAGATGCACTTTGCAGAGCAGTGGATCCCATGGAACCAGAAAAGACTTTAAAGACAGATATGCAAGCCTATGTAGACCTGATTATAAAGTCAATTTCCATAGCTAACAGAAAACTGCAACAAATAAGAGAGGAAACGGAGAAAGATGAATCATTGGGAATCCTTAAAGAAGTGATAATTAAAGGGTGGCCTGGAGAAATAAGCAGTTGCTGTCCAAATATGAAAGATGATTGGAACTGCAGAAATGAACTTACTGTGATAGATGGGGTGATTTTCAAGGGCAGTAAGGTTGTATTTCCAATGAGCCTCTGAAAAGAAATGCTACAGAAGATCAAAGAGCATCATTTAGGAATTGAGAAGTGCAAACAACGAGCAAAAGAGGTGCTGTATTGGTCATGGTTCAATCATAACATTACTAATGTGGTAGAAAACTGCTTTTCATGCTTGAAATACAAGCCACGCCAATAGGCAGAGCCGCTGAGACGTCATCCAGTTCCACAAAGTCCTTATGAGAAGGTCGGCACTGACTTGTTTTCCTGGCAATCAAAGGATTATTTTAATAGTCAAAGATTATTATTCTCTGTATCCACAAATCTGCACACAGCACAGTATTGAAGTAAGTCAGTGATAGCCGGCACAAAGGGAATCTTCTCCAGATGTGGAATTCCAGGTGAAATCTTTAGTGATAATGGGCTGCAATTTTTCAGTGCAGATTTTAGATGATTTGCCATAGATTGGGGGTTTTATCACAAAACATCAAATCCAAATTACCCCCAATCAAATGGACTTGCGGAAAGGTCTATATGGACAGTCTTCTTCTTAGTGTATGTGCAATGTGTCTCAAGTGGCATGTGACCAAGATTCATTATTGAATTTGGTCCATTGGTTGGTTCATTAGCTTTCCTGGCCTGGGCTGAGTACTGACTGGGAACATGACACAAACGCTGATCCATGCCTCCCTATATGCAGAGTAAAAAACTTTACGAAAAAGACGTTTGACAGTGGGGGTGATTTGTATAATGCTTTATTGGTTTTCTGAAGTGCATCTCTGGAGAATGGCTTTTCTCCAGCTGAACTGTTAATGGAAAGAAGGATCAAATTGGGGATTGGTCCTGCTTTGAGCAGGGGGTTGGACTAGATGACCTCCTGAGGTCCTTTCCAACCCTGATATTCTATGAATCTATGATTCTATGAAATCTAATTTACCAATTAGTGATACCTGGCTGAAACCTCATAATAATGAAACCATACGGAAGATGAAATAAAATCAGAAGTGGAAGCAGAAATTTTGTTTAGACAAAAGGGCCTATGATCTCCCACCTCTAGCTCAGGTAATAGAATGTGCCTGAGGAATCACACCTGTAATACCTGGGGCCAAAAGGATACCATTAAGGAACAGCTGCATCCAAGGACCTATGTAGTCCAGACAGACCAAGGGGACACATTTGGACATAATCAAAGGGATTGATGAATAATCCCATAAATTTCCAACACATTGACAGTTGAGGTGGACTCTGGCATTTCCCATCTGACTGATCCGTTATCATCAGTGCACACAGGAGAAACTGTCAAGGAATAAGAGAAAAACTCAGATGCTAATGAGAGGCTGTTACTGAGAAGATCAGAGGGGGAGACTAAACATCCTGAAAGACTCATAGAGACTTGCTAACCAGCCTGGAGAAGAGGTATTTGAGGAAAGTGAGTGATAAAGACTCACTCCAGAGAGATGTGCTGGTAACCTCTCCTTTCTAGGTAGTTGATATATTGGGTTTATGGAAATATACTACATGCATAGGCGCCGACTTCTTCTGGCGCTGGTGGGTGCTCAACCCCCCTCTGCCTTTGGATCTGCCCCAACACCACCCCTGCCCTGCCCCCTCCCATCCCCAGTCCAATCCCTTCCCCAACTCCACTCCCTCCCCTGAGCACGCCATGTTCCCGCTGCTCCCCCGTCCCTCCCAGAGCTTGCTACAGCTGTTTGGTGGCAGCAAGTGCTGGGAGGGAGGGAGGAGAGGAGACCCGGTGTGCTGATAGGAGGCGGAGGAGGAGGTGAGGCAGGGGGTGGGGTGGGGAGCTTGGCTGCTGGTGGGTTTCCCCATGGGTGCTCCAGCCCCAGAGCACCCATGGAGTCAGCACCTATGACTACATGGGTTGAGAATTTAATGCATGTGTTATTAGATAATTGTTAGCTGTTTATGTATATGTATATAACAGTTACTTTGTTTTTCCTTAAGAGGGAAAATGTAGAGATATGTTTGTAGAAGATTATAATTTATAGACACTCCCTCAGAAAGGACTGTATTATGAACATAAGACTTTGGAGATGTGCCCTGGAGGTGGGGGTTGGGAACACCACATGACTGTGTGCAATGCAGTAGCTCACTACAGAAGCTCTCCAGTTAGTTTGATTAAAGTTTTATTCCTTTCTCATTCACTGGTTTGTTATTTATTGAACCCAGGATTGTTACAGTCAGAGCCTTAGGACTGCATTTTGGGAACCCCTTGGCCAAATATCTCCCAGTTTATCCCAAAATGTCTGCCCCAGCGCCCATTGTGTTACAATTTTCAAGACAAAGCTCCCTGTGCATATGGATTTGAGAGCAAATTGAATATTTAAATCAGTTACTTATTGGGGGGAGGGCTGTATCTGAGGAATCCATTGACCAAATAACTCCAGATTTGCACTGACTCACCCCTTGATGCTGATAAGGCACAAATATTTTAAAAACAAACTGAGCATGCATCTGGATTTTACAGCTCTTTGAAATATCTATAGTGAAAGAAAAAGCTCTGTTCTTGAGGCTGAACTTCCCAGAGAAGCCCCTTTGCTGTCTTCCACCCAAAGAAGTATGAGGCTTTGTCTACATCGGCAAGTTTCTGTGCAGTAAAGCAGCTTTCTGCGTTGTAACTTCTGAAGTGTACACACTGCCAAGCGACGTAGTGCGCAGAAACTGCACAGTTGCAGCGCTGTAAAAAACCACCCCGATGAGAGGCGTACAGCTTTCTGCACCGGGGCTACAGCAACGTGGTCCAGTGTAAACACCCTGGTTGATTACAGTGCTGCAATTGGCCTCTGGGAGGTGTCCCACAGTGCCTGTTCTTGCCTCTTCGGTCATCAGTTTGAACTCTACTGTCCCGCCTTCGCATGACCAACCCTCATTCCCACCCTGTAAATTCCTTTGGAATTTTGAAAGTCCCCTTCCTGTTTGCTCGGTGATGCATGCAGTGGTCTCAGAGCATCTTTTCAGGTGGCCATGCTTGCTCCATGCACCAGGCGATCCTCCACTTGGAACAATGCCGAGTTGCTCGACCTCATCAGCATTTGAGGAGAAGAGGCTATTCAGTCCCTGCTGTGCTCCAGTCATAGGAATTATGATACCTATGGACAGATTTCATGATGCGTGACAGAAAGGGATCATGACCAGGACACGCTGAAGTGCAGGGTCAAAGTGAAGGAGCTGCAGAATGCCTACCACAAGGCATGGGAGGCAAACCGCCATTCCAGTGCTGCACCTACAAGGTGCCAATTCTACAAACGGGTGGATGCGATACTTGGTGGTGACCCACCTCCACTGCAAAGGCCACTGTGGATACTTTGGTGGTTCGCGTGCCAGTCGAGAGTGGACCAAGGCAGGAGGAAGAAATCTTGGATGAGGATGTGGAGGGCGAGGGGGATCCAGAGGCAGAGGATGACTTGGAGGTCAGAGAAGCAGGCAGCCAGGAGCTCTTTTCGACCCCGGAGGAGGCTCGCCAGTCACAGCTGTCGGATCTTGGTGAAGAACAAACAGGAGAGGAGGCCCCTGGAGAGTGGATTTGATTTTGGGACTCGCTGAAGCGAGTTGTTGGGGACAGGAGGGTTGCAGAAAGCAGGCTTGTGTCTTTATGATGTGTACCACTACATGCCTAGTGTGAGCGGCGGACCAGGTTGTTGATCGACTCCCTCACTTCACGGGAATCTGCCTCAGAGATCTCCAGGAAATTCTCATGGAGATACTGGGCAATCAGCTGCTGCAGGTTCTTTGACAGAACCACTTTGTTTCTTTCCCCATTAACAGTAACTTTCCTGTGCCACTCTGCCATCACTGGGCGTGGTGGTGTGGCAGGATCATTGCTGCACACAGGGGAGCCACATAAGGGCCAGGGCAGAAGCTGCAGTCTTGGAAAAGACCCTCCCTTGATTTCCTGCTCACCCTCAGCATCGAAATCTTCCATAATGAATGCAGCCTGGGGCAAGTGTGAAGACAGGAATGATTATCAGCCCCTCCCCCAGTGCTGGCTCTCCCCAAGAGCCACGTGCCCAGTGTGCAGTAGAGTCCAGGAACACTAACTTACCCTGCCCCTGAGGTGACTCACCAGTTTGGGGGTCTTGTGGCTCGTGTGTGTTGCCTGGGGTCAGCTAGTTAGTGACCTTGGGAGCCCAGCCTTCATTTTTGTTATCGCCGGCTGAACAGCTGCACAGAATTAGAAAGAACTAAGGAGGACTTTCTGCATGAGGTTAGGATGCACTCAGCCGCTAAGAAACAGGAATTGAAAGGAGTGGCGGGACAGCGAGAAAAGGGATCAAAAGGAGAACACGGCGTGCCACAAGGAAGCCACGGAGCGGCTCTTAAATGTTATGGAGCACCCAGCAGACATGCTCCAGGTGATACTAGCACTGCCAACCAAGCAGCTCCGCACCCACCCTCCCCTGCAGCTGCTGTCACAAAACTCTTTCACACATGCCCCCCAGACACCGCTAACACACTTTTATCAACCTCCTGGCTCCAGTCTGTACCCTCGGCATTCCACTCCTCCCCTGTCCCAGTCCAGCACTGCAGACTCCCAGTACCCACTGCATTCAACACCCGTCCCTCTGCAGTTTAGCCCTGTTGAAGAACAGTACTCTCTGCACTGTACTCCAAAGGAGAAGGCTGGATATGATCCCTGGACATACACAAATCTTTAAGCATCCCAGGACCCCACCTCCTCCTGGGACTTTCCCTTCCCCCATCCCCCTCAGTGCTGATGTGTTATTTTGATTGTCTCTTGCGTCTGGTATTTGTTTTTTAATAAAATAATTGTTTTGGTTTGAAAGCAATCTTTATTATATTAATTGAAAACAAACAGAGCCCTGCAAAGTAACAGACAATTATCTTAAACCTTCATATTGCATCATCTGCACCAATCACAATCACCTCCGAGCATTACAAGCACTGCACTCTCTAGCACAACAATTCAGCCTCCAGGCGCTAAGCCTCAGTGGTCCAGCCCTGAGTGAAGCTTTCACCCTTCCCTTCGCAAATATTATGGAGTGTACAGCACATGGCTATAAGCATAGAAATATTGTCATCAGCCAGGTCCAGCTGGCCATATAGGCAGCGCCAGCAGGCCTTTAAATGGCCAAAAGCACACTCAACAGTCATTCTGCACTTGCTCAGCCTGTTGCTGAACGGCTCCTTGCTGCTGTCAAGGTGCCCCATTTATGGCTTCATAAGCCATGGCACTAAGGGGTAGGCTTGGTCTCCTAGGATCACAATGGGCATTTCGACTTCCTCTTCTTCTGGTCCAGGAAGAATGTCACTGCTTGCAGCTTCCTGAACAGGCCAGTGTTCTGAAAGATGTGTGCATCATGCACCTTTCCGGACCAGCCTGCGTTAAAGTCTGTGAAATGCCCGTGGTGATCCACAAGTGCCTGGAGAACCATAGAGAAATATCCCTTCCAATTAATGAACTCAGTGGCTAGGTGGTCTGGTGCCAGAATTGGAATGTGCATCCCATCTATTGCCCCTCCAGAGTTAGGGAACCTCATTTGTGCAAAGCCAGCCACAATCTCATGCATGTTGCCCAGAGTCACGGTCTTTCGGAGCAGGATGCAATTAATGACCCTGCACACTTCTGTCTATACGAGTCCAACGAGTCCAACACTTCTGTCTATACGAGTCCATTTCTGTCTATTCGACTTTCCCACTCTGAACTGGTTAGCAACTGATCAGTAGCAGTCTGGAGTAGCCAGCTTCCACAGTGCAATTGCCATGCACTTCTCCAGCAGCAGGGCTTCTCTCATTCTTGTGTCCTTGTACCACAGGGCTGGGGCAAGCTCATCACACAGTCCCATGAATGCGGCTTTCCTCATTGGAAAGTTCTGCAGCCACTGCTCGTCATCCCAGATGTGCATGACGATGTGATCCCACCACTCAGTGCTTGTTTCCCGAGCCCAAAAGCAGCGTTCCACTGTGGTCAGCACTTCTGTGAATGTAGCTAGTATGCGTGGCGAGATCAGGGTCACACTCCTCTTGCCTTTGTAGTTTAAGGAATAACTCCACTGCCACTTGTGACCTGTTAGTCACAGCAAGCAGCATAGTGGTCAACAGTTTGGGATCCATCCCTGCAAACCGAAGTGGCAGGGGATGCAGTACACAAACCATTGAAAGATGGCGCCAAAGGTGGACGGAAGCACAGGGATTGCTGGGATGCAAAGCAATGCATCGTGGGGCATTGGGACAGGATGACCCTTGACGCCCTCTGCCTTCCCACGACCCTTAGTGGCAGAAGAGGAAGAGATGCTTTGTGGGATAGCTACCCAGAGTGCACCGCTCCGAATACAGCTGCAAGTGTGAACACGCTATTGGGCAGGCAGCTGACAGTGTGAACACACAACAGCGGTTTCCCTTCAGTGCTCTCTGATCGGCGCTGTAACTGCCGGTGCTTTAACCTTGCCAGCGTAGACTCTCTGCCTGAGATAGAGAGCAGGACTACACAACGGGGCTGTTCTCAGAAATCTGCTGAGTGCAGCACTTGCCGTCAATATGTATGGCTCATATTCAATGACTCCAGCATGTTGCCCTGAGTCTCAAAGCAGCAACAGGCCTACAGAGTATACACAGATCACTCCCACCTAAGTCTGAACCACCTCACAGATCTAATTTTTATACCTAAATAACTCTTGAACTATTGCTTCCTCCAAAGGGCAGTGGGTGCGGATCATTGTTGAGTTGAAACCTAAGCAGATGAAATCAGCTTGGGATGGATCAATGCAATAGTTCAAAGTTCAGGTGCTTGCAAAAAAACTGTATAATAACCATACAACTCTGATGTCATGTAACTTTTTTTAGTAGCCCTGTACCTAAAAAGCAAAGCAACCCCAGATCTGAATGACTAAGCCTAACCTGTGTCCCAATGAGGCTCAGCAAATTTCAAGGCAATCTCAGTATGCAGGTGGATTTTAGAGACTTTGAAAAATCAGATTTAAAACATTAAGGTAGTTTCAACCTTACCTATAGTGATGCTACTGCCCGACTGCAATATAGCAATGAACTAGCTAGTGTGCGTATGTGTTTGTGCATGTGTATGCACAGGTGTGTTTGTGTGTGCACACCATTTACCTTTACTGTATGAAATCAGATCTACTCAGCTAGGAGTCATGGGCTCTGCATTGCTAGCAGTCAATGGAGCAGGAGTGTCTGTGTGGCTCTTCATGTGTTACTGATGATCTAGGTGTATGTCAATCACTCTTTGAATATCTGTGGCTCCTTTCCCTTCTACAGCTGCTAGATTTGTCTGGTGACAAACCCCTTTCTCCTTTCACTTCATATGCAGAAGCCCTTGCTCCACGGTTTGCATTCGGGCAGATTGTAGCTCTCCCTCCGCTGGAATGGTAATATTCTCAGCAATGAGTTTTCTTCCTTATTTGTTTATACCAGGCAGAATATTTGTTTCAGGGGAGTTTACACTGCAAGCCTTTCCCTGTACTGCTTTTATTGAAAGCTTTTATACTTGATATTTCACTATGGTAGCATATCAAGTTTAATTAAATGTCCATTGTTAGCTATTAGAGTTCTCTCTGTTATCCTTTGAAAGGAGCCGTAATGAAAATCTGATACACACTGCATGTTGTTTGTATAACACTTTCCAAGCTGATTGTCAATAAACTAATCAGGAGAAAAGAATGGAATGTAATTCAGGCTTATTTTTTGATTTTGGACAATCACAATGATTTAAAAACAACATTTCAGTTGAATGTAGAGTGGTTCAGTGCAGGTTATGAGGCTATAAAAACAGCTGGGAGAAAACACAGGCAAAGTTTCTTGAGTTTGGCTGTAAGTCAATATGTCAACAAGCCAAGCTTTGGAAGTAAAAATAAGTATGAAGCAAGCTGTAATGTAACTTTGTGTCTCACCTTAGCACAGGCCAATGGGGTACTGGTGCTGTTCCTGAGTGGGACACTAGCTAACTGTGGAGAATAGTTCAGACCATGGCTGGGACCAGCTCTCTGCCTCTTTCCTTGGGTTCAAGTTACCAGAGTATGGTCCTGCATTTCTTACTTAGGCATATCTCCCACTGGAGTCAATAGGCCCAATTCTGCTCTCATATTGATGTAAATCAGAAGTCAGTCTGTAAGTGAGAGCTGAATCAGGCCCATGATTTAATCATGTGTAGGGCTTGATGCTGAAAGGGGGCGAGAGCCACTCTCAGTGCTGGACAGACACGGCCCTTGTGCACTGGGAATGCTGGGGCTGAGAAAGTGGTTTCCTGTGGCCAGTTGTCTTGGGAGGAAGGGCTCATGCAGCACTAGGCACCATCTAGCCTTTACAATTTAAAGGGGTTTGACTCTGACTCTCCTGTTGTCCTCCCAGTGACTGACTGCAGCTTGAGATGCTGCTTGGGGTTCTTCCTGGGATGCAGCGTCTGCAGGCAGGAGCGTGTACGCAGAATACAGAGTGAGCTGAATTTACCCAGCTGGAGCTGACTGCTTTGCTGATGTATCTCTTCCTCCTGGCATGTTCTGACCCTGACATTTCCTTTCTCCTCTTTGTGTCTTTAGCTTGAGGTGCAATGCCAGAACCTCCATGCAGCCCCATTGCTTGTGTCTCTCTGTTCAGACTTCCCCATGCCCACCTGGCTTCCATTGTTATGTTTGCCTTATACAAAGAGCAGCCACAGAAAATCAGCATGAAGGATTTTTGAGTCAGATTAAGGGAAAAGAACCAAAAAAGAAAGAACAAAAGTAAAGTCATCAGGAGAGAGTGGTGGGTGGGGGTGTGTGTGTGTAACACGCTGCACCAGCTCTGCCTCCTGGTTTGGCAGTTGCCTCTGCAGACACCTAAAAAGGTAACGGTGCAGTAAACTGAAAACAAAGTTACCACAGTTACATAGCTATATACTCCACAGCCACCTAATACAAGTACACACGTCCATCTCCAGGGGTACAGGCAGGCCTACAGGGAAGAACAATGGTCCAGTCATGGGCTTTCCTTGCTCTTACATGGGCTAGCTGATGTGATGGTAAACACAGCAGTGGCTGGAGTGCACCAGTGTTCCTGGTGGAACTGCACCAGCACCATAGCAATGGTCCTCACATCCTCACATCAGTTGCAAACCAATGCAAAGTTTGCATTCAGTTGCACACCAATGCAAAGAATTCGTTTATTTTCTCCTTAATGACCTTGTCATCCTTGAGTGCTTCTTTAGGCTCTTGATTGTCCAGTGGCATCACTGGTTTAGCAGGCTTCCTGCTTCTGATGTACTTAAAACAAATTTTGCCATTAATTTTTGAGTCTTTGGCTAGCCATTCTTCAAATTCTTTTTTGGCCTGCCTAATTGTATTTTTCCACTTTACACTTTACATGGCGGAGTTAATGCACTTTTCTAATTTCCTCACCAGAATTTACCCACTACTTTTTAAAGGATGCCTTTTTGCCTCTCACTGCTTATTTTACTTCGTTGTTTAGCCACAGTGGCACTTTTTTGGTTCTCTTACTGTGTTTTTTTAATTTGTGGTATATATTTAAGTTGAGCCTCTATTATGTTGTCTTTAAAAAGTTTCCATGCAACTTGCAAGGATTTCACTTTTGGCGCTGTACCTTTTAATTTCTGTTTAACTAACTTCCTCATTTTTGTGTAGCTCCCCTTTCTGAAATTAAATGCTATCGTGATGTGCTGCTGTGGTGTTTTCCCCACCCATTCAAGTAGTTCTGTATGGATGCAGGGGTCTGCCCACACGGAGCCAGTTACAGGATCAGGGCCATGGGTGTGTGTGTGGCCAATTAGCTCATACTTAACATGTCTATAAAGGCAAGTTTGGACACTCCCCACATTTATACTAGGCTACAAACCTTTGTTCTTTACTCTAGGCTGATCCCTAAGGTGTGTGGATGTATGTGGGTGTTTGTCTGTGCAGAGATGTATGTAGGATGAGTATTTATTGAATTTATAAAATGCACTTGTCAAAATCTCTAAGGTAAAAAAACAATCATTATATAATTAAATTAAACAACTGACTCATTGTCAATTAGAGGGCTGACAATTGCACACCTCCAAACAACATCTGAAACCTATCCCAAACACCTGGTAAGGCAAAAGCCTGTGTAAACAAAGTCTTTGCAATATGTCCCAAAGGTCAATAACCCTGGGCTCCGTTGCATAAGTGGGGGGTATGTTTAAAAGTTATTGGCTTTTCACAGAAAATAACCCCAGATGCTTAAGTCTTGGGCTGCTGGCTCATGTGCCTTATCTGATCTGAACTGTTAGAAAGAACAATTATAATAATAATTAAAAATAAAATAAAATAAACATAATACAGTGAGAGAGAGAGAGAGAGAGAGAGAGAGAATGCATGGTTAAGCATTTGTAAGTCAAGAATACCAAAGTTAAGGTTGCCAGCACATGCTGTCCCTTTCTGACACAGCCTTTTCCGACATTTTTCAAATAACACAGTTAAATAACAACCTTTGATACACTCAGGGGTGGCTCCAGACACCAGCGCAGCAAGCACGTGCCTGCGGCAGCAAGTCCCGCAGCTTCACACGCCGAAGGTGCGGGACCAGCAGATCACCCACAGAGCCGCTGCCAAATCCGCATGACTGGCGGACCTCCCGCAGAAACGCTGCCAAAGGCTGCCGGACTGCTGTGCTTGGGGCAGCAAAAATCATAAAGTCACCTCTGGATACACTTGTCTAGCATTTTTTCTTTCAGTTCAAGAGTCCAGAGGATCATTAATACACAAGATGTACAGTATAATCTATGCATATTCAAGAAGCACCTTACAAGACTATAGAAAAATCTGTCTGTTAATATTGTAGTATCTGAGTAACAGTGTGTACCTTTCTGGTTAAAGACTGCATTGCACAAGCAAGGAGGAGAGTTAAATTCGGGCAGGTAAGTTTAACTTTGCCATTTCCTGCTTTTCCACAGCCTAAATATGCAACATAAATGTCCTTCTGACCTTGTTTTTTTAATGGCATTTCCTAGGTTCTTTAAAAAGACAAATATAGAAAAAAGCAATTTTTACATTTGGAGTTATTTAGCCAGGCACTAAGGCCAGAGCCTAAAAGGTATTTAGGCTTCTAATTCCCATGGCACTTAAATGACTTTGAGGATCTGAGCCAGGCTGCCTTGGAGTGTCAGGGTGTGTTCCTGGCATATGGTAGGCAATGGGAATGTGGCAATGCTTCCTGGAGATTCTTCCTTCCATTTCTGATTTCCATACTTTTGAAGTGCACTTAACCAAGCAACCTTGTCATTACACCCAGTCGTATTCGTGCTAACACGCTCAGGCAATGCAGAACATGCTGTGTCATGCAGCGAGTGTGCTTAGTGAGGGACAGCACGTGCAGAGGCCTGCCACACTGAGTGACCACCATTTTAAAGAATCCTTATTGAGATTGCAGGATATGTAGAAAGAATAGTAAATATGGCAGGCAACCAGCCTGACATAACAGTGAAATCCTTGCTGATCTTAAACACAAAAAAAGAAGCTTACAAGAAGTGGAAGACTGGACAAATTACCTGGGAGGAGTATAAAAATATCGCTCAGGCATGCAGGAGTGAAATCAGGAAGGCCAAATCACACTTGGAGTTGCAGCTAACAAGGGATGTTAAGAGTAACAAGAAGGGTTTCTTCAGGTACGTTAGCAACAAGAAGAAAGTCAAGGAAAGTGTGGGCCCCTTACTGAATGAGGGAGGCAACCTAAAGACAGAAGATGTGGAAAAAGCTAATGTACTCGATGCTTTTTTTGCCTCTGTCTTCACGAACAGGGTGAGCTCCCAGACTGCTGCACTGGGCAGCACAGTATGGGGAGGAGGTAACCAGCCCTCTGTGGAGAAAGAAGTGGTTCGGGACTATTTAGAAAAATTGGACGAGCGCAAGTCCATGGGGCCGGATGCGCTGCATCCGAGGGTGCTAAAGGAGTTGGCGGATGTGATTGCAGAGCCATTGGCCATTATCTTTGAAAACTCTTGGCAATCAGGGGAGGTCCCAGATGACTGGAAAAAGGCTATTGTAGTGCCCGTCTTTAAAAAAGGGAAGGAGGAGGATCCAGGGGAACTACAGGCCAGTCAGCCTCACCTCAGTCCCTGGAAAAATCATGGAGCAGGTCCTCAAGGAATCAATCCTGAAGCACTTAGAGGAGAGGAAAGTGATCAGGAACAGTCAGCACAGATTCACCAAGGGCAGGTCAAGCCTGACTAACCTAATTGCCTTCTATGACAAGATAACTGGGTCAGTGGATGAGGGGAAAGCAGTGGACGTGTTATTCCTTGACTTTAGCAAAGCTTTTGATACCGTCTCCCACAGTATTCTTGCCAGCAAGTTAAAGAAGTATGGGCTGGATGAATGGACTCTAAGGTGGATAGAAAGCTGGCTAGATCATTGGGCTCAACGGGTAATGATCAATGGCTCCATGTCTAGTTGGCAGCTGGTATCAAGCAAAGTGCCCCAAGGGGTCAGTCCTGGGGCTGGTTTTGTTCAATATCTTCATTAATGATCTGGAGGATGGTATAGATTGCACCCTCAGCAGGTTTGCAGATGACACTAAACTTGGTGGAGTGGTAGAAATGCTGGAGGGTAGGGATAGGATAAAGAGGGACCTAGACAAATTAGAGGATTGGGTCAAAAGAAATCTGATGAGGTTCAACAAGGACAAGTGCAGAGTCCTACACTTAGGACGGAAGAATCCCACGCCCTGCTACAGACTAGGGACCGAATGGCTAGGCAGCAGTTCTGCAGAAAAAGACCTGGGGTTACAGTGGACGAGAAGCTGCATATGAGTCAACAGTGTGCCCTTGTTGCCAAGAAGGCTAACAGCATTTTGGGCTTTATAAGTATGGACATTGCCAACAGATTGAGGGATGTGATCATTCCCCTCTATTCTGCATTGGTGAGGCCTCATCTGCAGTACTGTGTCCAGTTTTGGGCCCACTACAAGGATGTGGAAAAATTGGAAAGAGTCCAGAAGAGGGCAAAAAAATGATTAGAGGGGTGGAGCACATGACTTCTGAGGAGAGGCTGAGGGAACTAGGATTGTTTAGTCTGCAGAGGAGAAGAATGAGGGGGGATTTGATAGCTGCTTTCAACTACCTGAAAGGGGGTTCCCAAGAAGATGGATCTAGACGGTTCTCAGTGGTAGCAGATGATAGAACAAAGAGTAATGATCTCAAGTTTCAGTGGGGGAGGTTTAGATTGGATATTAAGAAGTTTTTTCACTAGGAGGGTGGTGAAGCATTGGAACGGGCTTCCTAGGCAGAGGGTAGAATCTCCTTCCTTAGAAGTTTTTAAGGCCCAGCTTGACAAAGCCCTGGCTGGGATGATTTAGTTGGGAATTGGTCCTGCTTTGAGCAGGGGGTTGGACTAGATAACCTCCTGAGGGCCCTTTCAACTCTGATATTCTATGATTCATTGAGCACTGGATCTTTCTTTGCTCATTCACTGTTTCTTAGGCAATCCCCCCTGCTTCTCCGAACTCCCCTCCGAGCCCTCCCTTTCCCCCACTCGCCCAACCTCCAGCTCCGCTCTCCCTTCCCGCAAGGAGTGCTATGAAGGGTTTATTGGAATTTTGGGACTGGTGAACTGCACGCAGCTGGCGAAGCCGGGTTATACATGCCCTCCCAAATGGATGCCGGTGGAGTCTTAGTGCTACAACACATCAGTGTGTATTCTGCACAGGCCACAGAAACGCTGTTTTAGGAACGTTTTAGAGAGTTTTTAAATTGTTTTGCGAACACTTCCCATACTCTTCCCCCTGCAAAAGGCGACACAATCGCCCCATAACTTCAGCTGTACAGGCTCCGGGGAGAAGGGGTCCCGCTCGGACTGCGGCACGGCGGAGAAAGGCTGGCCCCGGAGCCCTAGGCCTGCCTCCCCGTGTCCGGGCTCCCCACAGCGGCTGCAAGGGAGATGTCCCCCGGGCGACCAGCTCGCTGCAGGAGTCGGGCCCGCCATCCCCGCCGGCCGGCCACGGCCACCTGCTCCCCGTGGGAACTCTCCGCAGGCCCGGGCCGGCTCGTGCTCTGTGCAGCCCGCCCGCCGCGCGGCGGAACGGGGGGAGCTGGGCGGGGGCGGCCGGGCCAGGGCCAGGGCCAGAGCGGGCCGCTTTGTCCGCGGAACGAGCCGGCCCGAGCGCGGCCAGCCGGGGAGCCTGGGCAGCGGGACACCCCCGCGCGAGCGGGAAGAGGAGGGGCGCGGCCCGAGGCGGCCCCGGCGAGCTCCGCCCACTGCGCTACCATCGCCAGCCCCGCCCCGCTCCGAGTCCACACTCAACAGGGGCGGAGCTAACCTCTCGCGTGCTCTCCGGACGCGACAGCTGTGCACCAATGGCAGGCGAGGGGCGGGGCTCAGAGCCCCGCCCCCTCTTTTGCATACCTATATAAGGCTGTCGCGGCAGGTCGGGCGCTGGTGACGGGGATCGCGCGGAGCAGCGGGCGGGTGTCGCTGGTGCTGCCGCTGCTGGCCGGGGTGTCTGCGCCCCTCGGCGCGCCGCGCTCGGGTACGTGGCCGGCCTTGTCCGATGGTTCCAGCGGCTGGTGGCCGCGCGGGGCGGGGCGGGGCTCGGCCGCGGGGCTCCGCGCCCCCGGGGCGGGCTGGGGCTGGGGCTGGGGCTGGCCGCGGCGCCGCTTGCCCAGACCCCGCGAAGGAGGGTCCCGGTGCTGCCAGGCGCAGCCTGCGGGGGACCGTGTAGAGGTGCCGGGCTCTTGCAGCGCCGCCGGCTGGGGTCCTCGGCGCCGCCTCCCGGGCAGAGCCGAGCAGCTGCGCGCTGGTGTCTGCCGTGCCCCGCTCCTAGGGCCGCGGGAGGCGGCTCCGTGTCACCGCCCTGCCCGCAGCCCCGGCAGCGGCGGACGGGGGATCCGGCCAAGCTGGCTTCGCCCCGAAGCGGGTTGACAAAGGGTCCTTGCAAACCCGGCCTTGGCTGAGCTCAGGCTGGGGCATGAGGGCCGGTGACCAGCCCAGGCCCAGGAGATCGGGCTCGGTAAAGGGGGCTGGCTGGGTAGTGGTGACCCAGGCAGAGACACTAGTGATGTGACAGCTCCTCCGTGAGCAGGTCCTTGGCCCTTCTCTCCCAGGACCCAGGTTACATGCAGCCCTGGACGGAGGGCTCACAGTGCAGTCTCCTTGGAAGAAGGGGAGCGGGTAGAAGCTGCTTTTCCCTGGCAGCACCTCAAGCCTTCTTCTTGCCTTGCAGTGACCTCCTCACAATGGCAGATCACATGATGATGTCAATGAGCCATGGAGTTAATGGGCTCCAGAATTACCGCATGGGAATGAATGGGCTGCAGGGACCCCCCCAGCATGGGCAGCATGTGCTAAGGACTCTACCTACAACCAACCAGATGATGCAGTACGGAGGGGCCAGCATGGATGGGAGCATGAGGCCAAGACCCAATATCAGTGGACAAATGGGCCACCATCAAATGCCTAATACTATGATGTTCAACAGTCCGAGCCAGCAGCAGCAATACCTGGGGCATGTGGGCACTCAGCAGCTTATGGCCAGCATGCACTTACAGAAACTCAACACCCAGTATCAAGGGCACCCTCTAATGGGCATGAACAATGGTCCCATGGCAGCAGGTGCCCAGCAATACAGAGTGGTGCCTAGTCAGCACCCTGGCATGCAGCACATGCCCTCACCAGCTCTGACCTTGAATGTTATGGACACTGATCTCATAGATGAGGAGGTCTTGACGTCTCTGGTCCAGGAACTGGGTTTGGACCGGATTCAGGAGCTGCCTGAGCTCTTCTTGGGACAGAATGAATTTGACTTCATTTCAGACTTTGTCAGCAAACAGCAGCCCAGTGCCATCAGCTGCTGAGGGGCTTGGGGCTCAGCCTTTTCCTTGTGGTGGCTTGATTTTTTCCCCCCTTTCCCACCACCTCCCCCAAAACAATCATTGGATGCTGATGGCTTGCACTGGATTGCTTTCTCTTTTCCATGTGGGAGTTATTTTTCTTGTTTGGGAATGGGAGGGGAGGCAGGTTCTGGTGACCCGGACAGAGTGAAGACGAAATCTTGCTGTAGGATCATCCTAAATGGCATGAACAAGTTTTGTCTTCAGCAGAAACAATGGACTTAAAGTGACGCTCATGAGTTTCCATGTCTAGGCTTCCAAGTGCCAGGGTAGAAGGACAGTGCGGTGCTGCTGCCAATAGTGGGCTTTTGTTCTAGGTTTTGGCATTACCGGTGAAGTTCACAAACTTTATTTGTGATTGAAATCCTGTAATGGCTTGTGTGTCTGAACCTCCACTATCTCACATTGCAAAGAGGGGCTTTGGTTTGGGGTTTGTTGGTAGCTGGCTTTTTGTCTTAAAATCAAATCCCTTCCTTCCTCACAATACTATGATGTTTAACAGGTCTTGAATCTTCCTTTTCTACTTTGACTTGAAAAGGGATCACTTCTCCCTCTATCAAGTTATTACTGTTTTATTGTCTTAGCTGCACAAAATGTGTCTCTCCAGGGAAGGTGATGTATACGTATGTGCCTAAACCTCTGTAGAACTTGGATCTTTTAACTTGTACAGCTAATCAACTGTAAAACTACTAAGTGCTCAGACTAATTCAGATGTAAGGCTTAAAGCTGCAGTCAAGCTCCATTTTCTCTGCCTCTGAAACCAAATAAAATCCATGTAATTATGTATTCCTGGCCTAATCTTATTTATTCTTGTTCTAATCATTATTTATTAGAAAGGGCTCCATTTGTTTGGCTTTGAGACTGTTGGGAATGACTAAAGGGCTTACTGCGGTTTTAAGATGCTGGCTTTTTAAAAAGGACTGGAACAGCTACATGGTTCTTCCAAAGAGCCATGCACAAGGTTATTTCAGCAGCATAATTTTGTGATGAATATGTAGGACCTTGTAAACCAACCCGCCCCCTCCCTGATGTGATAAAGGATGACTTGACTTTTAATTACATTTAACCTTTTCTGAGCAATGTAAAAGCTAGTGGGTTTTTGTTTCCTCTTGTCTCCAGGCTTTGGAAAGTGGAAAGCTCATTGTGTCAACTTTTAGTTGCTACTGCCCCCTGCTGCTGAGAGTACATGGCAGCACATCATTGTTGATCAATGAAGTGAGAATGTACAGGTTAATTTTAAAATAAAAGCTAAAACTCTTAAGTGACAAGCTTGCTTGGTGGTTTGTTTAATCAGATGTGCCTCAGATAGGGTTGCCAACTTTGGTTGGATGTATTCTTGGTGTCATCAGATGACACAATCTAAGATTAATCTTAAATGCCTGGAGAGTCCAGGACAACCTTGAAGAGTTGGCAACCCTAGTCTGGGACGATATCAGGCCCTGTCCAACAGCTGTGTACAAGGAGAGCTGTATATTGCTGTCTGGGCTTTGGAGTGGGTCTCTCACTGTCTGTCTAGACAGTCAATATTACAATGACAGGGCTGCTCATGGCTTTAATGGCTCAAATAGTCCTGGGAATTTAAGCTTAATCTAAAGTGTATGGGAGAGGGGGGTCTGCACCCTCTAACTGCATTAGTAGCAGGGATTGCATTTTAGGCACTGCACTGGTGTCTGACTAAAAGGTGGATTATTCACACGGGCAAATTACCCTAATGCAGACAAGCTGGAATGGTCTGGCAATGAGCTGCTTGTGCTTACACTTCTGTTGGGCTCTCCTGTAATTGCTTGCCTTCCACAGGCTAGACTTTCAGGATTCACAACTCAGCATCTCTTGTGAGAACAAAAGAATCCACATCCCCTCCACCCTGCTGGCTAGGAGCTGTGGCTGCTGAGCACTTTAGAAATGGCTAAATTTCCAGAAGCTTTGTGAGGCTATCATGCTGTTGGTTTTTTTTTTTTTTTTAAATTTTTCCCCTGCTGGTCTAACAGTACTTCATTCTTTAACCCACTCTCCCCTCTCCTCTGAAATACCAGTTTGACGCTACTGGCCTGCCACTTAATACACTACATTGTGTAGTGAATTATCCTCTCCTCTCTTCTCCCCTCCACCCCGAATGCTCAGTGATAGAAAAGAAAATTTCTTCCAGGCTTGTGCTGAATGTTAAGGGGCAATCCCTTATGAGTTGTAGGTGCCTGGACCTAAGGTGTCTGCCAGCTGCATGGTGTGATGAAGTGAGGGAGTTTCTTGGTTTTTCTGTGTTTTCCAGTGGTTTGCATGCAGAGGGAGTAGAACTCAGTTTCCTGGGTGTTATGGGTTTAACAAGGTGAGGGGAGAGGGAGTTTGATGTTACAGAGGACCGGAGAGGGAACTTGGGACTCCAGCCGATGTCCTGGAGGATAGTCCCCAGCGACTGGTGACCTGGAGATGCAGCTCAGGAGTCACAGCTGGTTCTGGCCAGTGGGAAGACAATGCTGCAAAGAGAGGACCCTGGTGACCTGACCAGCCAGAGGAGAGCTGCGAGGAGAGGGGACTCAGGCCTTCCTGTTTACAACCCTGTTTACCTGGAGAGAAGACAATGGACAGAGGGGGCTTGGGGCCAGGGATATCGGAGGTCCAGCTGGGAAGCAGGGGGGCTCTGGGCTGGAGAGGGGGAGCAAGCAGGGCCCACCTGGATGCAAGGAGGCTGGGCTGAGGGAGGCCAGGCTTGAGGCCCTGAGAGTTTCCTGTGCTGTGTTCAACTCTCAAACGCTCCTGTTTTATGCTGGCTGAGAGTCACTCTGGTCTAGAGAACAGGACTGCATCAAAGAGACTGGTGGGGTCCAGAGCACATGGACTCCCTGAGGGGGCCCACAGCAAGAGACAGGCATGCCAAGGCTCAGAGAGGTGCAGCTCCAGGAGGTGGAGGGGCCTGACCCCAAGAGAGAGTGGACCCCCGAGAAGGGCTGTTGCACTGAAAGGGGCACCTCCTACAGGCCACATGGGGCCAAGAGTGGGCATGATCTGTGAGTCTGTGACACATGGTACAGAGCCTCTGGAAAAGCAGATGACCAAAGTGAAGCATTTTGGTGCAGTTGCTGATCGGACAGAATGGCAGAGGTTTCAATCAGAGCAGGAGAGATGACTACTGACTGAACTGACATGCACTTAATGTGCCACCTGGTTAGGAATAAAGATCTCTACACCTCCTCCAGAACCCTGGGCTTCAGGAGCATTCAGTGCTGCCCTTTAGTACAGAGCCTGGGGGTAAATAACTGCTACCTGCTCTGTCACAGCCACACCTGGGGGACTCCTCAGCATGAGACTAGCCAGGTAGTAAGAAGTTAACAAATAAATGAAACTGGTAGCTTCTCAGACACAGAACAGATGTTTCCCTAGTAGAAGTACAGGGAGGGCTGAGAGAATAAATGCTTGTTACAAACCAAAGCCTCATTTGCATTTACTGTTCGTACATTCTCTACGCCCCATGGAAACTATCACTCAATATTCCAAAAACAGCCTAACTCCCTCCCCCTCTGTTACCTGGGGTGGTGGGTAGGTAATACTAGTGCTCTTTTGTATGTCCATCAGAGTGAGCTTGATGTATAAGGCTGATTAATAATGCAAATACAGCATGCCATCTCATAGTGCACATCTGGGGAAGAGAGGGCCTGGTTATGTATCAGTATTGGATACAGCTGTAATAGAATGGCTTCCTAATTTGGTAAAACATGAATATGCAGTAGCAGCGGTGGCTCTAGCTTTTCTGCTGCTCCAAGCATGGCAGTCAGGCTGCCTTCAATGATGCACTTGCAGGAAGTTCCCCCGTCCTGCGGATTTGGTGGCTTGTCTGCGGGAGGTCCACCTGTCCCACAGCTTCAGTGTACTCGCTGCTGAATCCGCAGGTCTGGCAGACCTCCCATAGGCAAGCCCCTGAAGGCAGCCTGACTGCTGCTCTCACAGCGACTGGCAGAGCGCCCCCCTGCGGCTTGCCGTCCTAGGCACGTGCTTCGAGCGCTGGTGCCTGGAGCCACCGCTGTGCATTAGAGGGGTATGCAATGCACTGTGAAAGGTACTGGGTTTAGTCTGATTCAAGACAGCTGATGTTACTGCTGATATTGCATAAATCAGCCATTAAAGTGAGTTTTAGCTCTTGGGAGCAAGTCCTAGTAGTTGAAGTTAAGATTGTTTCTGAAACTATTTTCACACAAGTTTAAATCTCACAGTGAACAGACACACCTGAAGGGTACATTGACAAGCCTTTAATGCCTTAGATTTAAGGGCCAGAAGGGACCAGTCTGATGACCTAAATAGCCTAGCCCAGAGAACCTTCCCCAGCAGTTCCTATATGGAACCCATAATGGCTGGCTGAATTCGTGTAAAGGTAACACTTTTGGTCTCTTTTTTAATGTTCATCTTGTTTAGCTTGGAGTTTGTGAAGTTCCTTGGGATGGTCCTCTTAGTGCATTTGTGTTTCTTTAACACGGACTCCTGCAGACCTCACCAACTCCATAGAACTCCTGCAATGCAGGGCTGCAGCATGTGTAATATTAGATGTTCCTGTTCTCCCCTAGCCCCAAACTCCCATTCTTCTTACCATAGGAAAATAAGTCAGAGGCCTCTTCTCTATATTGACTTTCAGTCACTGGTGCCCCTAACACGCAGGGTCAGCACCTCTGGTAGTAGCAGGGGGAGTGAGTGATAGCAGAGGAGGAAAGACCTGGCACCATGTAGCTCACAAAATATTTCCTTTAAGTGCTTTCTGGCTAATGGCTTATGTGCCAAAAGCCTCATGAACTAAACTGTGCTTGGTGCCCCGTCTATGCCAGATGGCACACCCTTTCCCATCCAATGGTAAATAAAGGCCAACATGCATGCTCCTTCCTACCTGCTGTAGTCTATTTGGGGCTTGAAAACTCACTGTGGGATGACACTGATCTTGAAAACATCTCAAGGCCTGGATCCACAGAGTTCCTCGCTCCTGGGGCTCTGCAAAGCATCAGATGAAGGGGAATAATACAGGCCTGGAAATGGACAGATTTTCTTTCTGCGAAGAGGAATGGTAGCATAAATTAAAGTAGGGGAAGGAGGCCCTATGTAGGCACTGCAGTCTGCTGGGGCCAATTCACCCTAGGAAGTTGTCTCTGCTTGAGAATTTGCTCACTTGCAGAATTTCCTCTGTCCAAATGGTGTCCACATCATCTCAGATTGGCTTGGTGGCTTTGATGACAAAGACATATCTCAGTGAAGGGGGGTTCTTCCTTTGGCTTCAGCAATAGAGATTCAGGCCTGATTTGGGACAAAAGCAAATTCTAAGAATATGTTTGTTTTGTTTTCTTGAAAAATCTCCTCTGGACAGGTCCTAATGCAAAACATCTCCCCTGTGAGGTATCTATGGTCCTTGATTTTCATATCTAGGGAGCACTGGAACAACTTTAAAACACTGTCGTCAAGGGAGCATACTCTCTAGCCACCACGGTTGCTAGGAGAAGTGGTGTCTGGGTCTATGTCTGCTGGGCCCCTCTTGGCCAACTAACCTTGACAGAGAGGCTGTAACAACACTGGGTCTCCCCAGCTGCACTGGACCCTACTTGGCCACTCACTAAGTATCTTTAGATGTTTTCCTCCTAAAAATTAGGCCTCAGGATCTGCCTTGGCAAACAGATGGTGTGAATATGCCAGGAAGGCTGGAGACACGATGGCTCCCTAGGTTTCATTGCCTACAGTTTGGAGGTGCAGAATAGGGCCCCTTCCCTATGTGCTCACCTGCACTTCCTAGCACACACTTGGAAGCTGGAGATGGGCACAGCATAATAGTCCCAAAAGCGCCTAGGTGCCGTAGGAGCCCATGTCTCATGGAAAGTCAGTGGGATTTAGGCTTCTAGATGTCAGTCAGTTTTGAAAATTTGATTCAGACTCCTACATCAGTTTTGAGAATGTTACCCCTTGTCCCAAAAGCGGCGTGCACAGATCCATTTCTCCTTCGCTGTGCCACCACTACAGAGTTTAGACCCTGACAGCCAGGATGTGAATACAGCTTCTTACAGGAAAGCTGAAAGACTGCCATGGACAGTGGCCGTCCATGAGCCCTCTTTACAGCCCTTTACATTGTCAAAAAGCTATCCTCCCCCACGGGAGAACTTCAGACTCTAACTTCTGTTCCAGCTGCTTGGGAGGCGTGCCTAGCACAGAGCCATGTCGTGCATCTAGCACAGCCATCTCTTGAGCTCTAGTTGCTGTGGACTTGCTTTGCAGATAAGGCCCTCCCTATCTCTCCGCTCACTTTTCAAAGTGCAGCCCTATGTAGGGAGGAAGACAGAAGCTGCAGGCTACTACCCACTGTGGGCTCTCCTCTACCACAGTCACCCATGCTCTGAACCCACCCTGCAGCCCTACCTCCCAGTGCCCATGAAAACTAAGTCCCAAAAACTAGGTTTTAAAGGGAAAATGCCTGGTGGTTGCTTCTTTCCCTTGTCATGGCCATCAGGGCAGGTCACTCTAATCTTGACTCTAGGAGCCAACCTTAACCTGCTCTGCTGTGAGAACCCCCTCCTCCCCGGCTATTCACGCACAGCCGCTGGCATGTAAGCTGCTCCTTGGATTGTGCACCCGAATGACACTAGCCAATAACTCCAGTCCCAGACACAGGTAATGAAAGTTTGTTTCCATATAAGTTCTTGAGATACTTTATGAAAATGCCAGGAAATTCCATAAGTGCCTTCTCCTGGTTCCAGATTCAAAAGGATCGATGTTCTCTACCTCACAGACTCCAAGCTTTGGCAATGCCACCATTGTGCTTACATGAAAAGCAGCCATTGTCCAATGTTAGAGCAAGGCACAAGAGTAGGGACTCCTGAGCTCTATTCCGATCTCTATTATCTTGTTGCTTCTTCTTGTCATGTGTCATAGAATCATAGAATATCAGGGTTGGAAGGGTCCTCAGGAGGGCATCTAGTCCAACCCCCTTCTCAAAGCAGGACCAATCCCCAACTAAATCATCCCAGCCAGGGCTTCGTCAAGCCTGACTTTAAAAACCTCCAAGGAAGGAGATTCCATCAGCTCCCAGGTAACCCATTCAGTACTTCACCCACCCTCCTAGTGAAAAAGTTTTTCCTGATATCCAACCTAAACCTCCCCCACTACAACTTGAGACTGTTACTCCTTATTCTGTCATCTGGTACTACTGAGAACAGTCTAGATCCATCATCTTGGGAACCCCCTTTCAGGTAGTTGAAAGCAGCTATCAAATCCCCCCTCATTCTTCTCTTCTGCAGACTAAATAATCCCAGTTCCCTCAGCCTCTCCTCATAAATCAGGTGCTCCAGCCCCCTAATCATATTTGTTGCCCTCTTCTGGACTCTTTCCAATTTTTCCACATCCTTCTTGTAGTGTGGGGCCCAAACTGGACACAGTACTCCAGATGAGGCCTCACCAACGCCGAATAGAGGGGAATGATCACATCCCTCGATCTGCTGGCAATGTCCCTACTTATACAGCCCAAAATGCCATTTGACTTTTTGGCAGTGTGAGTGTCACTGAAAATCAGCTCGCGTGCCGCCTTTGGCACACGTGCCATAGGTTGTCTACCCCTGCCCTAGGTCCTTTTCTGCAGAACTGCTGCCTAGTCATTTGGTCCCTAGTCTGTAGAAGTGCATGGGATTCTTCCGTCCTAAGTGCAGGACTCTGCACTTGTCCTTGTTGAACCTCATCAGATTTCTTTTGACCCAATCCTCTAATTTTTCTAGGTCCCTCTGTGACCTATTCCTGTCCTCCAGCATATCTACCACTCCTCCCAGTTTAGTGTCATCTGCAAACTTGCTGAGGGTGCAGTCCACACCATCCATATGGTCCTCATACTGCTACCCACCACATTGGTGCACATGTGACTGTCTGATCATTGAACTCTGCCAGATCACTGGAAGAACGTTCACGCACAAGCAGCTGGCATCGCAGGAGCTGCTTCATATTGTGAGGCTCTGGGGTGCAGTCACAGGTATTGGGGCCAGTGCTGTAACCCCATTTGGTCATCTTGTCCTTAGACTGGCCAACTCCAGTGTGGAGTCAATTAAGACTATGCCGTATAGTCCAGGGCTGATGTGCACCAAGTGGTAGGTGCTCAACCAGTCAGAGCCAGAGCACGCAGGTTACAGGGTTGTTCTTTACTCTTATATGCCATAACTGAACCCTGTTCTGTTTGGGTGACAATGTTAGGGGCTTAATGGTGGCAAGAAAACTTTGTTGTGACTTCAGTCAACTCAGCTTCAGTGTTATAACATATAGTTGATGCCTTGGATCTGTGCATCACCTTGTGTGCTCGACTCCATTGCAACTTCCCAGTGTATATCAAAAGGAGCAATGCCTGCAAGGATGCAGTGGCTGTTGACGTGAGTAGGCTTAAGGCATCCTTTAATATAGTGGCAGGTGGTGGTAAGAACAGGATCTAGCTTCTTTGCATGAGGGGATCATGCCTGCGCTACACAGGACTATTCAGCAGAGGAGTAGCAAAGTGCCAATGCTATTGATCGCAGAATGGTTTGGTCTGCACCACACTTCGATGTAACCAGCTTGCTGAGAATGTTGTTTCATATGCTAACCTTGGCTTTAGTTTTCTCAATGTGGATCTAAAGGAGAGTGTGCAGTCAAGAGTAACACCAAGGTATACAGGATTTATGGAATGAGTAAATTTCATCCTAAACCAGCTGATGTTGAGTTCGTGCTCTCGGTTTTTGAGGTAGAATGCACTGACTTGCATCTTTGCTGGGTTTGCATGCAGTTTGTTGGCAGCATAGTACTTCTCTCGGGCATTAAGTTCATTCACCAGAGTACTTTCTAATATGCCAAACTTCTTGTGCTGTGTGGTGACACACAGATCATCTGCATAGATAAACCATCTTGTGCCGAAGCAGCTTGGCTGTTTGTGTAGCTGTTAAATAAAGTAGGTGCTAGGACACTACCTTGTGGGAGGTCATTCTTCTGTCATCCCTGTCAGCTCCATTTGCCACAAAAGTTCACAAAGAATCTTTTGTTCTCCAATATGGTCTGTATTAGCTTCATGAAGAGGTGGTTTTTTGTTACCATTAGTACTTTGGCAAGGGGCCATGGCAGGAGCTTTCACGTGGCTGTCCCTGTCAGCCTTAAAGATTGCAAATCCTGCTAAATGCTTTGTACTACTTCTTTCCCACATCTTATTACTGTGATGCTACAAAACAAAGAAAGACATTAAAAACAAGTCTGGACATCAAGTCCTGCTTGGGACCAGCACTGAGTGTTCTCTCCATAAATGTTGAAGGATTGTCAATTCCAAAACAGGAAATGTTTGCTGATATTTGTGCAAAATACCAGTACCATGTTCTCAGCCTACAGTAGACTGACTGAGAATTACAGGACAAACAACCTAGGATCCCAGGAATTCTGGTGGCAGTTGGGGGACCACACAGCCAATACGGCAGCACCTTATTTGTTAAGCTAGGCATAAGGACTGCATTCACCTGTAAAATGGAAGAGGATAATATTGAGCTTCTCGTTGTTGAGCTCAACAAGCTCTCCATAATGCCCATCCACAACCACCAGAGATACTTTTAAATTTTGTTGACCTGCTCATACAATGACAAAGTGTATCATGCATCGTCGCTGGCAATTTCAACAGCGATAGCAGTTGGTGGGGCTATGCAGAGAACAAGGATGATGGAAAGTTGGTCTGGACATGGGCAGCCACGTAATGGCTGAGTGTGATTCATGACCCAAAGTTACTAGGCCGGGGAGATGTGGTCAGGGCTCAGTAGCTCTGCGTGGGTCAGTGGTCTCAGCTCTGCAGGCAGCGGCAGCATCCTTGGGCCCCACATGGCAGGCAGATTCACTGTATTTGGTCAACCCCAAATTGTTTTTATACACAGGGTATAAAGAAGTAACCAGTTCAGTTCCCTTCCCTAGTAATGATATGCTGCCTGCTTAAATGAGCAGGGCTGGATTTGAAGTGAAGACTGGAAGCTAAAGGTCTATCTCCCACCAGCAGTGCCCAGAACCAGCCAGCAACTCCCCACTGGAAACACACACAGAAAAGGAGTTTACTTGGTTCATATTTTTCCTTGATTTATGACACAAAGGCCGAGACTCCTCTCATGCTGGTGTAAACTAGAAGTCAATGGGGTTATGCCATGGGAGCAGAATGCAGCACCCTCAGATACAGGAGCTGGGTCTGAGCAAAAGGATGGACCTGGTCAGGACGGTCTGAGCTGATGAATGTTTGTGCTGCCCTTTGAGAACAGCATTTCTCTAATCCCAGGAAAGGTGACTCTAACATAGCCGTGTAACTCCCAGGGAAATGCAGACCCCCATCCCATCCAGGATGACATGGGTGGAGCAGGGAGCTCTCTTCCTAAGATGGCCTCTGGTTAGTGCTAATGCAGAGGGTGACTATGGCTGATGGGGTGAAAGCCACACTCCATGCAATGAGACACTGGTGATTAGAAACCCATACTCAGCACTGCAAGGCTTCCCTTCCGGCAGTGTTTCTGGGATGTGTCTTGTACTGACAGACCCTTCTTCAGGGTCCCACAAGTTCAGTGCTGGTGTTTGTTTATGATGTGTTACAATAGAGAGGAGGATGTGGTTTGTGAAATTCATAGGTTGGTTGTAGCCCACTGCTGGGTTGCCTCACAGTTGCTATATCAAGGGATGGACCAAGTTCAGCTCTTCCTGTTTCAACGGTAAATTCAAAGGACAGTTAGATGCAGGTTGTTAAAGCAAGTTGAGAAATGTTTCAACATCTTGGGCCAAATCCTGTGCTAGGTTACCACAGCCCAGAGAATTCAACTGGGCTTTCCCCAGTGCACTGGAGAGTAGAGCTGGCTGCTGCTCTGAAGGCCGTGTCTTCGGCCCATCACCAGCAGCTTTAGGAGGCCAGGTGCAATGATGAGTCCTTTTTTGAGTTTCCAGAAACTCGTTTTGCTTGAATAGTAGCCTCCAAAAGCATTTGGCCCAGCTGTGTGGTGTAATGAATTCCCAGAGATCATATTTATAAACATGGCAGAAAATGTCTACATAGGTAAATAAGAAACAGTCCCAGGAGAATAGGGAACCGCCAACAATTCAGCAGTGAATGATCTGCATAGCCTGAGTCCAGTCACATCTCTGACCACCTGAAGAACTTGGGCTGGAAATCTCATGGATCAGGCACTCGTGTGACTTTTCCACTGCTTCCTAAAGGTCAGATGAAGTCAAAGGCAAGACTACCATTCTCTTCAGTGGGAACAGGATGAGACCTTAGGTTTGGGCAGGTTGAGCATGCTATAACAGCAGAGTTTCGCCCACAGACTGATATCCTCCCTACCAGCTGAAAACAGGAACATGCAGAAGTGCAGGGATGTGGTGAAAGTTACACAAACTCAACAGCCATCTGCTCCACTTCATTCAATATTCTTTTTGCCTGACCTAGTAACAAGCTTCTCTCTTGCTCTTCCCAACCCCAGCACTTCTCAATCATATTGCAGCAGTCCCACTTCGCCAGCTGGGTCTCTCCTCTTTGCTGGAATGGGTTCTATGCTTCTTTCACTTTTCACTCCTCGAGTCCCATCACTTCACAGTAGATGGGATGGCAGGGACATCTGTCTGAGTTCAGATGGGCAGACTCATGAGTCACCTGCCACAGGATCAGGGCTGTCTCTAGGTTTTTGGCCGCCCCAAGCAAAAAATTTGCCACCCTAAGCTCAGGTGGGGACTGAGGCTAGCAGGCGGTGCTGGAAGTGGAGGGAGTGATGTCACCTTCTCCCAGCGCCTGCAGGGGCTTTACTCCCTCCCCTGCCAGGCCGCACAGAGAAGCCCCAATACAAGGGGTGGCACAAAGCAGTGCAGCAGCCAGTGCGCAGATGAGGTGGTGCAGCCCCGACTCCCCAGCAGAACTTGCCTCTCCTCCCCAGGTAGCAGTGAGGCCCGGGCAGCTCAGCATGCTGGGGCTGGGGCTTGGGCTTCCCCTTCCCGCTGCAGCCGGGGGCCCGGCGCCCTCGCCCTCTCTAAGTGGCACAGCTCCAAGAGTGCAACTGCCCCCAAAAAAAGGATAGCTGGAATGCCGCCCCTGGAAATGTGCCACCCCAAGCACGTGGTTGTTTTGCTGGTGCCTAGAGCCGGTCCTGCACAGGATACAGACAACCTGCCCAGAGTGAAAGGGGAAATGTATAAACTCTGTCTGTCTGACACAGATACAAGAGCAATACGACAGAGGTCACAGCCCAAGCAATGAAAGAGAAGAAAGAGGTTTACTCCATCTCTCTATTTAAGACTGAATCTCTGTGTGACTCAAAAGCGTGTCTCTCTCACCAACAGCAGTTGGTCCAGTAAAAGATATGACTTCCCCCACCTTGTCTGTCTCATATCCTGGGACCGACACTACTACTGCGACACTGAATCCCTCCATGTTATTCTGGTGCATTTCCAGAGGCAAGCAGTACTCCCAAGTGATACCAACAAAGGTACTTTGTGAAGTACTTTGAGATCCATGGGGAACAATGAAAGAGAAGGGTATCACATGTATCACGAATGAGGTGCACTGTAAATTCTCTGCACTTAGGGGCATATGTGGCTAGGCAGCTGTAAGATTCAGCACTAATCTTGGCGTCGTCTGGTGTTGTAGGCAGAGAGAGCAGCATGGCTGTTCCTGAGGAAGAGGAGTGGGTTGGCTGTGTACAGTGCTCCCACGCTGCCCAGGAAGTCTTGGTGGAGCGGCCATAGACTCCTGCTGGAGTGGCAAATAGGAAAAGTCTGCAGTGCCCAGGCTAGCATTTCTGGAGACAACCCTGTGATCCTATGGGCTGCTTTGGATGTTAGGGACAAGCCCCACATGATCAATACCCTGCTGCCACAGGAAACAGCAAGTGGCCTTCTTCCTTCCCACCCTCCCTGTTCAATCTGTGATGAGGTGATAATTGTGCCATGGCTGAGACCCAGGAGTCTTCCACAGTCTCTTGCTGGGGTTCAGGTCCCTTAAGGAAGACCTCTGCAAGGGGTGGCAGAAGGAGGAGCTGGGCATGTGCCCTAGTTTCCTTTGTCATGATGCATGAAGAAGGTTTGAATGGAGTGTATTTATTTATTTATTCCTTGCAGAGTGAGTTTGTCTGCTTGTATGCCACAGTAGAAATGCAGGTCTGGTTTGCACTGGTTTGTCAGGAAGACTTTCTGAGAGATGGGGAAGTGAGGGGCCGGGACACAGAGTAAAACCTGGTAGTTGAGAGGGCCCATGATATTCATTCACAGGGCATTTAGACCAGGAAAACCAGTGAGTGTTTTAAAACACATTAGCTACCACATTGTAGCTACAACATTTGAATGCCCTGGGGTTCCCCTTGACCAACTAACATTAAAATACCACTGGCTCCATCCACACTAGGTTCTAAAACTTGCAAATTAAAATGAATTCACTAAACACTTTTAAAAACACCCTTCCCTTGATGGCGACAAGGCCCCTGTTCAGCGCTGTTGGGTGTGTTTGCTTTTTCACCCCACTTAACTCCAACAGTTCCCACAAGCAGTTGAAGGAATTAAGTTCTTCAGCACTGCAGAGCTGAGAACATTTCTAATCCACTGCTTTGCGTCCTCCCATGAAACCTCCAGCATCAACAGGGCAGAGCAGATGCGACAACCTCAGGACTTCTAAGGTGAAAAAGAAGCAGAGAAAAAACATTTTTTTTGTTTGACAAGAACCTTCAGCTCTTCCGTATACAATGTCACAACAAAATCAGGCCACTTCTGCTCTGCAGTTCACTATTAATGTAGATGCATAAAGTAGAAAAAAAGTGGAAATGAGAAGCATGGAATTAAATCCATCCACTGGGAAGGTGCAGCAGTCTTGTCTGAATGAAGCTGTCCACCCACAATGCCCGTGTTCTATACTGGCCACATGCCTTTTGTCCTAGGGCTGTGTTCTACAGAAGAACAGTAAAATCCCATCCCAATGCCCATGTGGCAGATCCCCTGGACAAAATCTAAGGGTCGGGGGGACCCAGTGCTAAGAGCTTGTCCATTGTTCCTATCTCCCTGACGTTCAGCACTGGTGAAGAGTGCAAAGACTCCACCTAGGCAGCACCACCACAGCCTTCCTGAAGACTGTCTCCAACTTGGTCCAGAAGGGCCATGACTAGGAGTAAAAGGAGAGCTCAGTCTCCAGGGCCCATCCAGCCCTTGGCCTTTCTGCTGGGATTGTCAGTGAGGGTGCCAGCAGGAATCTAGACAGCTATCAATGGCTATTAGCCAGGATAGTCAGGGATGGTGTCCCTAGCCTCTGTTTGCCAGAAGCTAGGAATGGGTGACAGGGGATGGATCACTTGATGATTACTTGTTCTGTTCATTCTTTCTGGGGCACCTGGCACTGGCCACTGTCAGAAGACAGGATACTGGGCTAGATGAAGCCACCATCAACAGAAACAACTTTCAGCTACTTTCCCACAGGGAGAGAAGTAAAGAGCTGCTATCCCATTCCTGATCCTCAAGAGAGCCAGCCCTGTGTCAGTCCATTACGCCCTGTGAAGGCTACAGTAGAAGATCTATTTTTTCATTGTAATTACAGCTCCCAGCATATAATCATAAAATATCAGGGTTGGAAGGGACCTCAGGAGGTCATCTAGTCCCACCCCCTGCTCAAAGCAGGGCCAATCCCCAACTAAATCATCCCAGCCACGGCTTTGTCAAGGCTGACCTTAAAAACCTCTAAGGAAAGAGATTCCACCACCTCCCTAGGGAACCCTTTCCAGTGCTTCACCATCCTCCCAGTGAAAAAGTTTTTCCTAATATCCAACTTAATCCTCCCCCATTGTAATTTGAGATGATTACTCCTTGTTCTGTCATCTGCTACCACTGAGAACAGCCTAGATCCATCCTCTTTGGAACTCCCTTTCAGGTAGTTGAAAGCAGCTATCAAATGCCCCCTCATTCTCCTCTTCTGCACACTAAATAATCCCAATTCCCTCAGGCTCCCCTCAGAAGTCATGTGATCCAGCACCCTAATCATTTTTGTTGCCCTCCACTGGACTCTTTCCTATTTTTCTACATCCTTCTTGTAGTGTGGGGCCCAAACTGGACACAGTACTCCAGATGAGGCCTCACCAATGCCGAATAGAGGGGAACGATCATGTCCCTCGATCTACTGGCAATGCCCCTACTTATACAGCCCAAAATGCTGTTAGTCTTCTTGGCAACAAGGGCACACTGTTGGCTCATATTCAGCTTCTCGTCCACTGTAACCCCTAGGTCCTTTTCTGCAGAACTGCTGCCTAGCCACTCTGCCCCTAGTCTGTAACAGTGCATGGGATTCTTCCATCCTACATGCAGGACTCTTCACTTGTCCTTGTTAAACCTCATCAGATTTCTTTTGGCCCAATCCTCCAATTTTGTCTAGGTCCCTCCGTATCCTATCCCGACCCTCCAGCATATCTACCACTCCTCCCAGTTTAGTGTCATATTCAAACTTGCTGAGGGTGCAGTCCATACCATCCTCCAGATCATTAATGAAGATATTGAACAAAACTGGCCCCAGGACCGATCCTTGGGACACTCGGCTTGATACTGGCTGCCAACTAGACATGGAGCCATTGATCGCTACCTGCTGAGCCCGACGATCTAGCCAGCTTTCTATCCACTTTATAGTCCATTCAGCCAGCTCATACTTCTTTAACTTGCTGGCAAGAATACTGTGGGAGACCATGTCAAAAGCTTTGCTAAGGTCAATGAATAACACATCCACTGCTTTCCCCTCATTCACAGACCCAGTTGTCTCCTCATAGAAGGCAATTAGGTTAGTCAGGCATGACTTGCCCTTGGTGAATCCATGCAGACTTTTCCTGATTACTTTCCTCTCCTCTAAGTGCATCAGAATTGATTCCTTGAGGACCTGCTCCATGATTTTTCCAGGGACTGAGGTGAGGCTGACCGGTCTGTAGTTCCTTGGATCCTCCTTCCCATTTTTAAAGACGGGCACTACATTAGCCTTTTTCCAGTCATCCGGGACCTCCCCCAATCGCTATGAGTTTTCAAAGATAATGGGTAATGGCTCTGCAATCACATCTTCTAATTCCTTTAGCACCCTTGGATGCAGCGTATCTGGCCCCATGGACTTGTGCTCGTCCAGCTTTTCCAAAAACATGTGCTGCCCGGGTGAGTTAAAGGCAGAAAGAAGGACACCCATTGTAGTCCCCAGCTTCTATGTGTCTCATTAGATGTTGAAGAAGTGCCTGCTCTGGAAAAGTTTAAGAAAGCACAGAGTTTAGGAAACTGCATCATAGGAACCAGTGCCACACGGCCCCTTGGCATCGCAAGAACCAGTGCTGCACGTTCTCTTGGCTTCACAGGAACCAGTGCCACACAGCCCCTTGGCATCGCAGGAACCAGTGACGCACAGCCCCTTGGCATCGCAGGAACCAGTGACACACGGCCCCTTGGCATCGCAGGAACCAGTGACCCACGGCCCCTTGGCATCGCAGAAACCAGTGACGCACGGCCCCTTGGCATTGCAGGAACCAGTGCCGCACGGCCCCTTGGCATCACAGGAACCAGTGCCACACAGCCCCTTGGCTTCACAGGAAGCAGTGCCGCACGGACCCTTGGCATCACAGGAACCAGTGACGCACGGCCCCTTGGCATCACAGGAACCAGTGCTGCATGGCCCCTTGCCATCACATGAACTAGTGCTGCACGGCCCCTTGGAATCGCAGGAACCAGTGCTGCACGGCCCCTTGGCTTCACAGGAACCAGTGCTGCACAGACCCTTAGCAGTCAATGAGGCAGAGTGGACCCAAGAGGGCTTTTCTGGCTCAGATTCTGTGCTAGGTTCCGTGGAGCGTCCATCACCCAAACAAGAGCAGGGGTGACTGCAAGATTGCAGGTGCTTGCCATTCAGTGTGGGAGGCTGAAGCCCTTCAGGATATACGGCTGTGCAGACACTCGGTGGCTCATACATTACAGTGCTGGCCTCGCCCAGGAAGGGAGATGATCGCGTTTTTCAACTATTACAACAAAAGCAAAATACTTTATCTGTGACACTGAATAGAGGAGCCAGGATTGGAGACTTTTGTCACCATTTTTCAAGTTAATTAAATAGTTCTGTGTAGGGGAATGGCAGTGTTATTTTTTTAGAAATTCAATATCCTGTATTTGTCTGGGATCTCTTTGGACAAGTTCACATCTCTGATTGTCAGTTATTCTTTCTGGCTATAGCGCTGAGTCATCAGACAACATCTGAATGACCTCCGTGGACTCACCTCGCAGATCAGTGTCCTCAGATTTGGTCAGAATACTTTCTCCAGTTTCAGCTTTTTCCTCAAAATTAAGAGCTGACATCTTAGTGATGGAGTGACATAAGTCAAACATTCCTTACTTTCTGCCTTTTGTGGGGTGAAGAATGTAGTTAATTTAGGATATATTCCCAGGCATTTAGCCTTTTCCTCAGAAGCACATCTTCTTTGAGCACTGCTGAGTTATGAGCGTTTCATCTCTGGCTCTAGTTTTTCCCTCTTTAATTTTATATAACTTCTTAGCAGTTTTGTTTAACTTAAATCTATCTATATTTTTAATAGAAAATAAAGCAATTTTTTTAAAAACATCAAATCCCAGACTTGCCTCAGTGATCTCCTAATTTTCTCCACTCTCTCTCTCCAATCCAACACCAATTTACTGTGAGTGATTTGCTCTTTCAAAGCACAGACCTAACAAATCGAACAAACATGATGGAGCTGCAAATCAGCAAGCAAATGAGTTTACAAAAACTACGTAATATGAATTTGTTCTGCAATAGAGTTTGTATTATCTTTTAGACTTTAGTGTGATTCATTTCCTCTTTTAGAGATTAAATTACTGTTAACACTCATATTATATTTATCCCAATGATTCTATCTTCTTGGGGCCCCCTGTGGCGTGGTGCCCTGGCAATTGTCCTGATTGCTACCCTCTAACTGCTGGGGGGCGGGGTCTTATCATGGAAAGTGTCAGGCGACCCTAACAATAGGTGGTACTACCAGCTCTGCCTATAATTGGCCAGTATTACTGTATTTTACTGAAGAGCGGTGGTCAGATGGCAAATGGCAATCACATTTGGCCTGATCCAGTATGTTCCACCGGGATCTCAGAGACAGTGAAACAAATGCCTCCCCTCCAGGGCAGCACTCACTGTGCCTGCTGCCTCCAACTCACAAACTGCATGGAGCTGCCAGGATGGCAAAGCATTTTCCAGACAGAGGCTCCTGCGACTCTTCCTCGTTCACTTTGTAGGAAGGTGTTTGGGACTGATTCCTGCGAAACGTGTGTGAACAGTGCCCCAGCAAGGACAAACAATCCTCGGAGGCTGCCTGGCATGACAGGACAGGGTCCCCAAAGTTCATGCAGACACCCATCTGACTGTAGCTGTCAGTTTGTTACTGGCTTTAGTCCAAGTCCCCATTGGCACAGCTTAGGTCAGTACAGCCCTTTGTCCCTGGCTCTCCTGTGCTTTCTCCTGGGCAGGGTTGGCTGCATTGTGACAGACAGCATAACAGTGGGATGGAGATGGGACCTCTGAAGTGGCTGGCTCTTGCCCTGTTGAAGATCAGAGTCAGGCCTTTGGATTGACAATGGAAGGCACTTGAGGGTCAGTGGAGGGATCAGAGTACTGGGACAACGTGCTTACAGTGACGGAGGCTCCAGGACAGACAGGGTGCCTCATTCTACACTGCTTCTACTTTCAGCCCCTCTTGCAATGAGCTGCACCTGCAGCATCCAGGTATCTGATTCTGACTGGCATATGTACATGCATGCAAACACACACACACGTGCAGAAACACACTCACTTACAGACACATGTATGCATTTACACACCTGCACAAACATACCAACACATATCCCACATGCATACACACAGATCCATTATACATTTCATTGCAACCTGAGTGTGTATAGGTGGTAACACTGCAGGCTGTTTAACAGACCCCACTTTGGAAGCCCACAGTGCAATAAAGAGTAGTAGGCACTAACGCTGGTTCACAGAATCTTCTTAATCCTAGGAATGTGCCTTGTTGACAAGTTTAATGGCTGTTTCATGCATTAAAGGCAAATAATTGCAGTAAATGAGTAATCTGTCTAGCAAACCCTCTGCACACATCCTGGTGTTTTGAGTACTGCTGAATGCAAGGCAGAAATATTTAAGACTTAATTAGATATTCAGTGGAGTTTATTGACACCAAAGAATTACTCAGATGTCTTTGTTCATTGAATGCCAGGAACAGATCATAATCAGGCTCCATTTTCTTCCCCTCAATACCAAATATCTTTGGCTAAATTCAAGGCAATGAAAGAAAAACGTTGCAAATGCCTCTGGCCCCTTGCATGAGAAGGCGCAGCAGCAGCAGGCAGCTCTTGTTTATAAATAACCAGGTTCAGGAAAAGGCACTTTCCGTTCTCGTGTCAGTACTTTATGAAGAATAAACAGTTTTCAGAGCTGAAAAAAAGCCCTGCTTATCTTTTCAGTAGGAAAAGCTCTGCATCTGCTTCAATGTATTCAGCCAGCACCCTGGGATTCAAACACCAATTTTGTTTCCCCCATTTCACTTGGTCTGCACAGGGGCAGGCATATGTCACACTCTGAGCAGGGAGGAATAGGCCAGGATCTGGAAATATCAGTTACTCGTTCCCAAGTTCAGGCTGCTATCCTTGGGCCTGCAGGAAAGTACTAGCCCGTTTTCTCATGAGAACTAAGTGGGAGTCCGCAGGGGAAGGGGACTCATTAAAACACAACATTCCATCAGCTCGTTCCTTTCTGCTCTGCTGGCCTCTCAAGTTATGCAAGATTTCAAAAGAGCTACAGAGGCTGTTTAAACAAGTTTGTCATCTCACTAGGGCCTATGATGAGCTGAGCTGAGGCCATGTCAGAACAATGATCCTCAACACTCCTGGCTGGCCTGTCCTTAAAGCCTCTCAAAGTTCTGCACAATTGTAAGCAACACTCCCGAGAGGCAGGGCAGTATGATTAGCCCCAGGTTAGAGGTGGGGAACCTGAGGCACAGAGAGGGGAAGTGACTTGCTCAAGATCATGCAGAACAGCAGAGGCAGAGTTGGGAGTAGAAGTCAGCAATCCTGACACAAAATCACTTGCTCCAGCAAGTAGACAAGGAACAGCATATGGGCACCTGCTCTGCCACCCACTGTAACCCTCATTAATCAAGCTCATTTATTAATCTAGCTATCTAGCACCATAGTTTCTGAACACTTGGAACATTTTAAAGGAAACATACTGGCCATCTGTTTCTCTCAGTCCCCCAGGCCCCAGCCATGGGGAAATTCCTTTGACTGCTTATTGCAGGGAAGCCAGACAGGAATGTGCTCAGTGGTGGCTCTGTTTTTTACCACCCCAAGCACAGCAGTCAGGCGGCTTTTGGTGGCATGCCTGCGGGCAGTCTGCTGGCCACGCAGATTCGGCAGCGTTTCTGCAAATGATCTGACGGTCCCGCGCCTTCGGCACCCTCCATCGAATTGCCGCCGAAGCCGCAGGACCGGCAGACTTCCTGCAGAAAAGCTGCTGAAGGCCGCCTGACTCCTGCCCTCATGGCGACCGGCACGCTGGCCCCCGCAGCTTGCCACCCCAGGCTTGCTGCGCTGGTGCCTGGAGCCATCCCTGAATGTGCATCACATTTTGTTCCAGTGGCAGGGATGGGTGCAACACAGTCCAGAACCATCTTTGGGGTGTGGTGGTCTCATCCTTGGGGGTAATAAATCAGTGGTTCCAGAGAAGCATGCTTGTTGAGGGTAGTTTTGGTCACAGAAAGACTGAAGGCCCCTTAGTTTGCTTGGGCCATTTCCAATCATCAGGCCTTGATTCTGATTTAGGCCTGGGCTACACTAGCAGGGGGGTTCGAACTAAGATATGCAACTTCAGCTACGCTATTTGTGTAGCTGAAGTCAAAGTATCTTACTTCGACTTATCTGGCCGTCCTCACGGCAGTGAGTCGATTGCTGCGGCTCCCCCGTCGACTCTGCTTACTCCTCCTGCCGAGGTGGAGTACGGGTGTCAATTCAGGGATCAATTTATCGTATCCAGAGAAGAAGCAGTAAATCAATCCCCGATACATGGAACACTACCCACAGATCCGGCGGGTAGTATAGACGTACCTTTAGAGCTCAATAGGGAGACAAAGTAAGGAATGGAGAGGCATGGTTACGTGTTTTTCATGACTTGCAATGCTAAGTGGCTGCAGAGCTGCATTTGAACAACCGGAGTCTCACACGTTGGTGATTTCACCCCCAGATAGATTGCAATGCAGTAACCAAGCTTGGAGGTCACGAATACCTAGATCACTGTGCCCTGGATCACCATGGCCAGGCATAGACGGGAAAAGGCCATTTTTGCAACCATAGCATCTGAAAAGAGTCTTTTGCCTGCTTTGCAGTGGGTAGTCCCCAAATTAAGGGCACTGACCTGAACAGAACTCCGATTGTTTTGTACACTCTGTTTTATTTGGTGATCAAGCCCTGCTTTGAAGACAGGTTCAGAATATTTGTGGAGGAGGCAGGGGATTTTGACAGCGAATTCTTATCTGATACATGTATTCATAACCAGCCTGTGATGTTCTGTAACTAGCTAGAAAAAGCAAATAAACAAAGGAAGGAAGTGCACTCACAAAACATTCAGTGCAAGCTCTCTGGGAGGCTCATTCACTCAATTTCACTTTTTACAGGATGCTGCTGCCCCTTGGTGGCCATTGGTTAAACACCAAAATCTAGCTCCATCCAGATCCAGAGTAACACGGAAGGAGATGGAAACACAGAGTAAGACACCCTCAGTGTTGTGACTGGAGATGTTTTGTTTGAGGCTGTAGAGAGGTTGCTGAGAATAGCTCCAAAAATCTGGTGCTAGTGCTCCCCTACCCTTGTTCCCAGGATCTGCACTCAGAAAATGGGGGATCCCTTTGCCTGGTTCAAAGGTGGAGAACCATCCAGTTTCTGTTTTTTCATTTCACTGGTAGCCAGAAAAAAGCTGGAAATGGATTTGGGGACAACTGACCTGAAAATCATTCTTCTACCTAAATCTAGGCTGCTTGTGTGGACGCTGAGAATGTGGAATGGGAGAGAACCAGCCCAAGCTACTTCAGGTTTCGATCATTGCTCTAATTATCAGGGTCACCAAATGAAATTAATAGGTAGCAGGTTTAAAACAAATAAAAGGAAGTCCTTCTTCACACAGCGCACAGTCAACTTGTGGAACTCCTTACCTGAGGAGGTTGTGAAGGCTGGGACTATAACAATGTTTAAAAGGGAACTGGATAAATTCATGGTGGCTAAGTCCATAAATGGCTATTGGCCAGGAAGGATAAAGAATGTTGTCCCTAGCCTCTGTTTATCAGAGGATGGAGATGGATGGCAGGAGAGAGATCACTTGATCATTGCCTGTTAGCTTCACTCCCTCTGGGGCACCTGGCATTGGCCACTGTCGGTAGACAGATACTGGGCTAGATGGACCTTTGGTCTGACCTGGTACGGCTGTTCTTACGTTCTTATGTCATTACCCTGTACACCCCTTAGGGTGGCAGTAGCAGGCCCAGCACATCACATCTCAGGGGCAAGCTCTGTAAGTGCTTCAGCAGCTTGGCCTTGTGGGTGCTAGCCTTGGTGCGTCCCTTTCAGACACATGGCTAAGGGAAAGGTTTTTACTAGGGCTGGCAGGAAAGGGAAAAGGTTGCAATTACTCTAGGTAAAGAGGCTTAAACAGTTACAGTTCAAGGTGAGTGACAGGGCCGGCTCCAGGTTTTCTGCCGCCCCAAGTGGCAAAAAAAAGAAAAACAAAGCCGTTGCAGTGTGATCACGCCCCTCCACTCTTCGGCTGCAATTCGGCGGCAGGTCCTTTGTTCCGACAGGGACTGAGGGACCCGCTGCCAAATTGCTGCCAAAGACCCAGACGTGCCGCCCCTTGATATTGGCCACCCCAAGCACCTGTTTCCTTAGCTGGTGCCTGGAGCTGGCCCTGGTGAGTGATAGCGGTACCAGTTGGGCTCCTGGGCAATCCAATTAAGAGTCAAGGCTTTTCAGACCTGCAGTGCCCTCTGTGGCCCAATCCCTATTCAAGCAAATAAGCATTTGTAGGTTTCCAAGCCAGACACAGTCAGCATCTCTCATCGAGTCACTCTGCACGGGCTCCCTGCCCAGCCACCGCTGCTCCCTCACAGACCTGCACCCAGCTGTGATGTCCGACAGTCACAGCAAGTTCCAAAGTGGAATAACTTCAACAGGAGAAACAGAGAAAGGCCCACCCTAAAATAGTTCATAGCCCAGTGGCTACAGCACTCACATAGGAGGGGAAAGACATCAGATGGACTGGGGAGCTCAACCTGGGGCTCCCACATGCCCTGTGACTGCTCTAACCACTGGGCTAGAGAACATAAAGACACCAGCACTTTTTTCTTTGTGAGAAAGAGCTGATCTGGCTCTGATGCCTAACTTCAGGAGAGGGTTCATGGCCATGGATCCTGAGAGCAGACTGGCACCTCCCTCTGGCTCTGAGTTAGGCACTTAAGTCCCATCCCCTCCTCAGCATTTCCTATTGGCTAGCTCACGCGGCTCCCCACTCAGCATGCTAGCTTCCATAAATCCCATCCTTAGGCACCTATCTCTCCCCATGCACGGTATAGAAAGCCTGAGTCCCTAGCTCAGGACTGTGGTTTTCACTAAGTAGCAGAGCACCTGAGTTACACATTGCAGTGCTGAGCCTTTGTGAATTTAGCCCTTAATCTCCCCTATTCCCCAGTTCCCTGCCTGTGAAATGACGATAACTGCCTACCTCACTGGGGAGTTGTGAGGATGAAATCTATAAGTGATTGTGAGGTGCTCAGACAGTGCAGGGTTGAGGGCCAAATAAGACAGCAGATCTGCCACGCTTGTGTAAGCGCCTCCTTGAAAGTCTTTTCTGCCTCCAAAGGGGCAGGAATGGCTGTACAGACCTCTCTGCCCATTGCACACAGGACCTGCAGGGGAGGAAATGTTCTATGCAGGGCCTGTAGTTCTCAATCACCTCCAGAGAGGGAAGAGGCTGTGTTGTTACTGATCACATTTCTAAGGCCATGTCTACACTATGCATGAAAGTCGATCTAAGCTATGTAATTTGAGTTACGTTAACAGCATAACTCAAGTTGACATAGCTTAGATCTACTTATCGCAAGGTCCACAATACGCAATGTCGACTGGAGATGCTCTTCTGTCAACTCCCCTTACTCTTCTTGATCCAGCTGAGTACAGGAGTCAACAGGAGAGTGATCGGCACCGATGCATCGATCGCCACAGCACTGATCCTCCGGTAAGCATAGACAAGTCCTAAAACAGAAGCATAGGCAGTGCCAGAATGGAGCAGACCCAAGAGCCATCTAGCTCAGTATCCTATCTGTGACAATGGCCAGTACCAGGTGATTCAGAGGAAGAGGTAAGAACCTGACAGGAGCAGATGTGAGATGAGATCAGCTGAAGCCATGAAGCACAAGGTTTAACATCCCTACCAAAATTGTTATCATTAATTATAGCAACTCTGAATATTCTTGTTAGGCATATAAATACCCAGTCCCTTTGTGAATGTTGCTAAATTCTAGACCTCAATTACTTCCTGTAGCAATGAGTTCCACAGTCTAATTATACTGTGTGTGGAATAAGTATTTCCTTTTGAACCTCCCACTTTTTAATTTCATTGAACATTTGTTCATTTCTTCTCATGTTATGAGACAGGAAGAACAGAAGGTCCCTGCATTCTCTAGAGCCCTCAGTATGTTATCTACTTTTATCAAGTCCTCTCTTATTTATCTCTTTCTAAAGTAAACAATCTCTTTTCATATAAGAGTTTTTCCAGAACCCTAATTATTCCTGTATCAGAGGGGTAGCCGTGTTAGTCTGGGTGTGTAAAAGCAGCAAAGAGTCCTGTGGCACCTTATAGACTAACAGACCTATTGGAGCATGAGCTTTCGTGGGTGAATACCCACTTTGTCGGATGCATGTAGTGGAAATTTCCAGAGGCAGGTATATATATGCAAGAGGCAGTGGAAATTTCTTTTATGACTGCAGCATGCCAGCAAGTAACCTTGAGCTATTAATGGATGGTAGCTGAACCGGTTATGAACTTTAGCTGCTCCAGTGTATTCTACCCTTCACACACCGTCTATATCCTCCCCATCTCTATTCTTGGGCATCCCTCCCAGTAGTTTCCTGGGGGAGGATTGTCCCTCCAGCTCCCACCAGGAGGGAACCAATGGTAGAGAGTTCATATAAGCTCTGTGCAGAGGCCCCTTACAGATATCTGACCCAGTTGTACAGCAGCCCAATCTGACCCTACTCAGTAGTGTCTTAATATTACTTTTTCTAATATAATCAAGCCCTATTTTTGCTACAGGGAGGTGTAGGATCAGGACTGGGAAGTTGGAAGGGGAGGTGATATATAAGATCCTGTCATAAGAAATGGCCCACAGTATAAAAATCTTTTGGAACCACAGGCCATTCCAGTTCATGCTGGAAGATCATTTTATTTGGGCTGGACAAATGCAGGTGTCACCAGACCCAAGCTGTGTGCCTCTATTGCCCCCTATGGTGAACACAGACAATGTGTGCCATGGGACCCTCATAATCCATACACTTCCCTGTCTTTGCAACTAACATCTTTTATCAATCTTCCTCAAAAGTACAAATCGCAGGGGCACAAAAGCATCCAAAGAAGAGCTGCTCCTTCTCAGCCAAGCAACATGAGGTGTAAATTATCAATGCTAGAAATTTATACAATAAAGCCAAGTCTGTCTCCAAGTGACTGACTGTCTGTCACCTCTTCAGAGCTGAGACTTGACAAAAGAGAACAAAAAGATCTTTTTTCGGCCAGACAAGAAAGTCATTATCCTTCATGGGAAGGGAGGGAATGTGTGGATTTATCAACAATGCAGGTACCATACTGAAACTGAAGTCCTTTCAGAAGAGCAGCTAACACAGGACATACCATACATCTCAATCCCAGTCAAATAATTCCACTCTCATTTTAGATCTTTTGAAATTTTGAATCTGTTTATGTCAAGACAGCTGACTTGATTGTCATGTCACCTTGCTTTCAAGTGGCAAAGGAAAGTGTATTTTGTACTTTTTGTATCTCATTTAAATAGTTTGCCAATTTATAGTAAAGAGACCTCTCTCCCTTTTAGTCTCATTTACCAGCCACAGTGACACTACAGCTTTACCTCATTTGTTTGTATTGCATCCATTTATCATGTTATATCATTCTTTACTGTAAGCTCTTTGGGACCAGGATCATACCTTCTAGATGTTCTGTAAAGTATCCACCACACTTTTGGGAACTGTAAAACAGATAATAATAAAGTTCATAAATACTGTTAACTACTAAGAATAAGTTAGCTCCCTACACCAACAATGTTGGTCTGGAAAATCTCTCCGTACTGTCCAGCTACAATGCACCCACCAGCACTCATTTTATTCACAAAGACATTGTATACAGCTTCTGTTCTCAAAGGAGTGTGTTTTAAAAACTTTGGGCAGGATCCTGCAAATATCTACATATGCACTGAGCTTGAAACATAGGAGCAGCCCCACTGACTAAAATGGGACTATTCATGCACTTAAAGCTAAGCACGCACATGTTTGTTTGCAGGTCTGTGGCCTTGTCTGAAGTCCTGTACTACACATTTACCAGGATTTTGTATCTACCATTCGAGACATACACCTGTAAATAGTAAAGTAATATTGTTGTCTCACAAGCCATTTCTCAAATAAATGCACACACTAAGTTGTCTCAATAGTGTATATTAGTAATGATGGTTTGATAATATCTCTTATATACAAATTAATCGTTACTCATAGTACCTTAATTCAAACTTTCTGAATAAATTGCAAATATGACTTTCTTCAAATATTGGATGTCCTTTAAAATATTGTTCAAATTTTTTTTAATGAGTGAGAAAACTGGGTATATAACTTACACTTTTATGCTATTGAAAGTTACCAATATATTTCTAACTGGACAAAGAGAGGTAAATTGAAAACCAGAGTAAATAAAAATCATGATTTCAAAAATAATGGAGGGGTGCAAGCACTTTGGATGACAGGATTAAAATTCAAAATGACCTTCATAAATTAGAGATTTGGTCTGAAATCAACCAGATGAAATTCAATAAAGATTAGTGTAAATTATTACACTTAGGAAGGAAAAATCAAGTGCACAGCTACCAAATGGGGAATAACTGGATAGGCAGTAGCACTGCTGAAAAGGATCTGGGGGTTAAAATGGATCACAAATTGAATATGAGTCAGCAATGTAATACAGTTGTGAAAAAGGCTAATATCACTCAGGGGTATATTAATAAAAGTCTCATATGTAAGACACGGGAGGCAATTCTCCCACTCTACTCTGCACAGATGTGGCCTCAGCTGGAGTACTATGTCCAGTTCTGTGTGCCACGCTTTAGAAAAGATGTGTATAAATTGGAGAGAGTCCTAAGGAAAGCAACAAAAATGATAAAGGGTTTAGGAAGCCTGACCGCTGAGGAAAGTTTAAAAAAAACTGGGCATGTTTTCAGTCTTAAGAAAAAAAAGACTTGAGGGTGGACCTGATAATAATCTTCAAATATGTTAAGGGCTGTTATAAAAAGGACAGTGATCAATTATTCTCTATGTCCAGTGGAGATAGGACGAGAAGTAATGGGCTTAATCTGCAGCAAGGGAGATTTAGGTTAGATATTAGGAAAAACTTTTCAACTATAAGGGTAGTTAAGCATTGGAACAGGCTTCCAAGGGAGGCTGTGGAATCCCCATCATTGGAGGTTATTAACAACAGATTGGACAAAAATCTGTCAGGGATGGACTAGGTTTACTTGGTCCTGCCTCAGTGAAGGGGGCTGGAGTTGATGACTTCTCGAGGTCCCTTCCAGCCCTACACTTTTATTAATCTATGATTTTTTTAAAGAATTAATTATTTAAATCACCTTGATTTAAATTGCTCAACTCATTCCAAATCTGAATTTCCTCATGGGCCAATATAAAAATGTATGTGTTTCCAGGTGCTATTTAACAGCATTAAACAGCAAGAAGGAACTCACAATAACATGTATTAATTCATGGATAAGGCCCTATCAAATTCACAGCTGTGAAAAATGTGTCAGAGATCATGAAATCTGGTTTCTTTTCTTATACTATACAGATTTTCACCGAGGAGACCAACGTTTCCCAAACTGGGGGTCCCGATCCAAAATGGGGTTGTACGGGGGTCACAAGGCTTTGTATGGGGTCAAAGTATTGACACTCTTACTTCTGCGCTGCCTTCACTTCAGCTGGGTGGCCAGAAAGCAGCAGCTGCTGGCCAGGTGCCCAGCTCCGAAGGCAGTGCCCCAGCAGCAGCACAGAAATAAGGGTGGCAACACCATACCATAGAACCATAGAATATCAGGGTTGGAAGGGACCTCAGGAGGTCATCTAGTCAACCCCCTGCTCAAAGCAGGACCAATCCCCAGCTAAATCATCCCAGCCATGGCTTTGTCAAGCCTGACCTTAAAAACCTCTAAGGAAGCAGATTCCACCACCTCCCTAGGGAACCCTTTCCAGTGCTTCACCGCTCTCTGAGTGAAAAAGTTTTTCCTAATATCCAACCCAAACCTCCCCCACTGCAACTTGAGACCATTACTCCTTGTTCTGTCATCTGCTACCACTGAGAACAGTCTAGATCCATCCTCTTTGGAACCCCCTTTCAGGTAGTTGAAAGCAGGTATCAAATCCCCCCTCATTCTTCTCTTCTGCAGACTAAACAATCACAGTTCCCTCAGCCGCTCCTCAGAAGTCAAGTGATCCAGCCCCCTAATCATTTTTGTTGCCCTCCGTTGGACTCTTTCCTGTTTTTCCACATCCTTCTTGTAGTGTGGTGCCCAAAACTGGACACACTACTCAGATGAGGCCTCATCAATGTCAAAAGAGAGGAATGATCACATCCCTCGATCTACTGGCAATGCCCCTACTTATACAGCCCAAAATGCCGTTAGCCTTCTTGGCAGCAAGGACACACTGTTGACTCATATCCAGCTTCTCATCCACTGTAACCCCTAGGTCCTTTTCTGCAGAACTGCTGCCTAGCCACTCTGTCCCTAGTCTGTAACAGTGAATGGGATTCTTCCATCCTAAGTGCAGGACTCTGCACTTGTCCTTGTTGAACCTCATCAGGTTTCTTTTGGCCCAGTCCTCTAATTTGTCTAGGTCCCTCTGTATCCTATCCCGACCCTCCAGCGTATCTACCACTCCTCCAAGCTTAGTGTCATCTGCAAAGTTGCTGAGAGTGAAGTCCACGCAATCTTCCAGATCATTAATGAAGATATTGAACAAAACTGGCCCCAGGACCGACCCTTGGGGCACTCCACTTGAAACCGGCTGCCAACAAGACATGGAGCCGTTGATCACTACCCGTTGAGCCCGACGATCTAGCCAGCTTTCTATCCATCTTATAGTCCAACCATCCAGCCCATACTTCTTTAACTTGCTGGCAAGAATACTGTGGGAGACCGTATCAAAAGCTTTGCTAAAGTCAAGGAATAACACATCCACTGCTTTCCCCTCATCCACTGACCCAGTTATCTTGTCATAGAAGGCAATTAGGTTAGTCAGGCACGACTTGCCCTTGGCGAATCCATGCTGACTGTTTCTGATCACTTTCCTCTCCTCTAAGTGCTTCAGAATTGATTCCTTGAGGACCTGCTCCATGATTTTTCCAGGGATTTAGGTGAAGTTGACTGGCCTGTAGTTCCCCCGATCCTCCTTCTTCCCTTTTTTAAAGATGGGCACTACAGGAGCTTTTTTCCAGTCATCCGAGACCTCCCTTGTTGTCCATGAGTTTTCAAAGATAATGGATAAAGGCTCTGCAATCAACCAACTCCGTTAGCACCCTCAGATGCAGCGCATCCGGCCCTATGGACTTGTGCTCATCCAATTTTTCTAAATAGTCCCGAACCACTTCTTTCTCCACAGAGGGCTGGTCACCGCCTCCCCATACTGTGCTGCCCAGTGCAGCAGTCTGGGAGCTGACCCTGTTTGTGAAGACAGAGGCAAAAAAATCACTGAGTACATTAGATTTTTCCATATTCTCTGTCACTAGGTTGTCTCTCTCATTCAGTAAGGGGCCCACACTTTCCTTGACTTTCTTCTTGTTGCTAACATACCTGAAGAAACCCTTCTTGTTACTCTTAACATCTCTTGCTAGCTGCAACTCCAAGTGTGATTTGGCCTTCCTGATTTCACTCCTGCATGCCTGAGCAATATTTTTATACTCCTCTCTGGTCATTTGTCCAATCTTCTGCTTCTTGTAAGCTTCTTTTTTGCGTTTAAGATCAGCAAGGATTTCACTGTTAAGCCAAGCTGGTCGCCTGCCATATTTACTATTCTTCCTATACATCGGGATGGTTTTTTCCTGCAACCTCAATAAGGATTCTTTAAAATACATCCCGCTCTCCTGGACTCCTTTCCCCCTCATGTTATTTTCCCAGAAGATCCTGCTCATCAGCTCCCTGATGGAATCAGTCTGCTTTTCTGAAGTCCAGGGTCCGTATTCTGCTGCTCTCCTTTTTTCCTTGTGTCAGGATCCTAAACTCGACCATCTCATGGTCACTGCCTCCCAGGTTCCAATCCACTTTTGCTTCTCATACTAACTCTTCTCTGTTTGTGAGCAGCAGGTCAAGAAGAGCTCTGCCCCCAGTTGTTTCCTCCACTTGGACCAGGAAATTGTCCCCTACACTTTCCAAAAACTTCCTGGATTTTCTGTGCACTGCTCTATTGCTCTCCCAGCAGACATCAGGGTGATTAAAGTCTCCCATGAGAACCAGGGCCTGCAATCTAGTAACTTCTGCTAGTTGCCGGAAGAAAGCCTCTTCCACCTCATCCCCCTGGTCTGCTGGTCTATAGCAGACTCACACCACAACATCACCCTTGTTGCTCACACTTCTAAACGTAATCCAGATACTCTCAGGTTTTTCTGCAGTTTCATACCAGAACTCTGAGCAGTCATACTGCTCTCTTACATACAATGCAACTCCCCCACCTTTTCTGCCCTGCCTGTCCTTCCTGAACGGTTTATATCCATCCATGACAGTACTCCAGTCATGTGAGTTATCCCACCAAGTTTCTGTTATTCCAATCACATCATAGTTCCTTGACTGTGCCAGGACTTCCAGTTCTCCCTGCTTGTTTCCCAGGCTTCTTGCATTTGTGTATAGGCACTTAAGATAACTCGCTGGTTGTCCTGCTTTCTCGGTCTGAGACAGGAGTCCTCCCCTCTTGCACTCTCCTGCTCATGCTTCCTCCCGGTATCCCATTTCCTCACTTACCTCAGGGCTTTGGTCTCCTTCCCCCGGTGAACCTAGTTTAAAGCCCTCCTCACTAGGTTAGCCAGCCTGCTTGCGAAGATGCTCTTCCCTCTCATCGTTAGGTGGAGCCCATCTCTGCCTAGCACTCCGCCTTCTTGGAATACCACCCCATGGTCAAAGAATCCAAAGCCTTCTCTCCGACACCACCTGCGTAGCCATTCGTTGACTTCCACAATTCGACGATCCCAACCCAGGCCTTTTCCCTGCATAAGGAGGATAGATGAGAACACCACTTGCACCTCAAATTCCTTTATCCTTCTTCCCAGAGCCACATAGTCTGCAGTGATCCGCTCAAGGTCATTCTTGGCAGTATCATTGGTGCCCACGTGGAGAAGTGTGGTAGCGATCTGAAGGCTTGATGCGTCTCGGCAGTCTCTCCGTCACATCGTGAATCCTAGCTCCTGGCAAACAAAAGACCTCTCGGTTTTCTTGGTTGGGGCGGCAGATAGATGACTCAGTCCCCCTGAGAAGGGAGTCCCCAACCACCACCACCCTCCTCCTTCTCTTGGGAGTGGTGCTTGTGGAACCCCCATCCCTAGGACAGTGCATCTCTTGCCTTCCAATCGGTAAAGTCTCCTTCTGCTCCCTTCTCTCAGATATACCATCTAGTCCACTCTCCGCATTAGTAGCTGTGGAAAGAACACGAAAATGGTTGCTCATCTGTATCTCCATTGCTGGTACATGGACGCTCCTCTTTCTTCTTCTGGAGGTCACATGCTGCCAAATTTCTTCACCGTCCCTCTCTCCCCTCTGCACAGCCTGCTCCGAGTCTTCAGGATGTTGTGCCCATAGAAGCATGTCCTGACATCTGTTCAGGAAATCTTCATTTTCTCTTATGCAACGCAGGGTTGATAGTTGTTGCTCCAGACCTCGAACCTTCTCTTCCAATATGGAGACCAGCTTGCACTTTGTACAGACAAAGTCGCTTCTGTCCTGTGGAAGAAAGACAAACATGGCACAACATGTGCAGGTCACAACAGCTGAATGCTCACCTTCCGTAATTTCTTCCTTCTAAGAGCTTCCTCAGCTGTTGCAGCAACTCACAGAAGCCCATGAGATGACAGCCTCAGTGGGCTCTCCCCAGGCAAACTCCCTCTGTTAGCCTCTGCTGTTCACCGCTCAGCTGGTTCACTGCTGACTGCCTTTTTATAGCAGTCAGGCCCACTCAAGGCCCACCTGGAACAAAGCACTCCCAATTCACACTTTTCAAACAAACAATCAAACAATCAAGCACACTGTCCAACTGACAAACTGTCCCCTGCAACAGACACTCAGATACTCACCAACACAGCTCCCCTAATGCAGCACTTAGCGTACCTCCTCTCAGACAGATCCCAGGCAAATGCCCTCTGTTAGCCTGTGTTGTAACTGTAGGGGTCATGACTCAAACAGGGCTGTGGGGAGGATCACAAGTTTATAGTCTTGTTATTGCCACCCTTACTTCTGCACGGCTACCTTCAGAGCTGGGCAGCTGGAGAGTGGCAGCTGCTGGCCGAGGGCCCAGCTCTGAAGGCAGCAGCACAGGAATAAGGGTGGCAATAACACGACTCCCCTACTATAAACTTGTGACCCTCCTTGTAGCCCTTTTTGAGTCATGACCCCTACAGTTACAACACTGCGAAATTTCAGATTTAAACATCTGAAATAATGAAGTTTGCAATTTTTAAAATCCTATGACCATGAAATTGACCAAAATGGACCGTGAATTTGGTAGGGTCCTATTCATGGATTCATAGATTCCAGGGCCAAAAGTGACTGTTGTGATAACCTAGTCTGACTTCTTGTATACCAAAAACCATAGAATTTCCCCAAAATAATTCCGAGAGATCTTTCAGAAAAACAGCCAACCTTAACTTATATATTGTCAGTGATGGAGAATCCACCATGACCCTTGTAAAGTTGTTCCAATGATTTATTACTCTCACTGTTAAAAATTAAGCTTTATTTCCCATCTGAATTTGTCTAGCTTCAGCTTCCAGCCATTGGATTGTGTTATACCTTTCTGTGATAGATTGAAAAGTCTGTTAGCAAATATTTGTTCCCCGTGTAAGTACTCAAACTGTAAACAAGCCACCCCTTAACCTTATTGTTAAGCTACACATATTGAGCTACTTGAATCTATCACTATAAGACATGTTTTCCAATCCTTTAATCATTCTTGTGGTTCTTCTCTGAACCGTCTACAATTTATCAATATGCTTTTTGAATTGTGGACACCAGAACTGGACACAGTTGTGACGTTGCACCCCATAAGGTTTTATGGAAATATGCTTATGAATGGAAAAATGACATATCTGGAATATGTTTAATGCTACATATGCCATGTAACATATCTCTGCAAAGGTTATGGCCTACTGAATATATTCATCCTATTTGTATGCATGTATCATTCTTGTATTCAAAGTTATGAATATTGCCTGTGAATTTGTTTGATTTTAAGTAGCCTCAGTGAAGCATTTGGTCAGCTTCTTGAGAAAAGACTATTCTCAGTAAGTGCCCAATCAAGAAACACTTAAGCTGACAACAGACTTTGATAGACACCAGTCCACATCTGAGCTTTCCTGGGAACGTTCCTGTAGAGAACTAAGTCATGCATGGACATGTGACTTGCCCAGGTGACTCCAAAACTCCATCTTGTAGAGGGCATTCCACACAGGAGGAGGGAAGAATTTCCACCCACAAGAGAGAAACTATATAAAGCCGTGGGAGTGTCCTCAATTTTTGTCTTCAGCTGGCTCGAGAGATAGCATCTCCACCCTCAAAAGATACCTGAAAGAAAACGGAACAAAGGACAGTAACTACAGAGTGATTGCTGGACCCAGACTAGGAGGAGGATAGTCTGTAAAAGAAGCTTACTAGAACGTCTCTGAGGTGAAATTTCATTTGTAATCACTTTCTTACTGTTTTAGGCTTAGACTTGCGTGTTTTATTTTATTTTGCTTGGTAATTCACTTTGTTCTGTCTATTATTATTTGGAACCACTTAAATCCTACTTTTTGTATTTAATAAAATCACCTTTTTACTTAATAATTAACCCAGAGTATGTATTAATACCTGGGTGGGCAAACAGCTGTGCATCTCTTTCTATCAGTGTTATAGAGAATGAACAATTTATGAGTTTATCCTTTATAAGCTTTATACAGGGTAAAAGGGATTTATTTGGGATTTGGACCCCATTGGGAGTTGGGTACCTGAATGCTGGAGACAGGAACACTTCTTAGGCTGTTTTCAGTTAAGCCTGCAGCTTTTGGGGGACGTAGTTCAGATCTGGGTCTGTGTTTGTAGCAGGCAAGCGTGTCTGGCTCAAATCAGGCAGGGCACTGAAGTCCCAAGCTGCTAGGGAAAATGGGCTTAAAGGTAGTCTCAGCACATCAGGTGGCAGTTCTCAAAGGGGGTTCTGTGATCCAACCCATCACAGCAGTACTCTAGTACCAGTTACACCAGGGCACCGGGCATAAGAGATTTGGGGAGGCTAAGCCTCTCCACATAGGGCAAAAATTGACGGATGCGGGGCACCTCCCTTTAGATATGTACCAGACAGCCGTCTTTGGAGTGCTGCCACCAGAAGCTCCTGAGAAATGTGTGAGCGGGGGTCACCAGCGCCCATTGCATAGCGCCACCCTGAGTCCCCACCTGCACTGCACCTCTTCCCCCCGAAACCCCGCCCTCACGGTCTCTCTTCCTCACTACTCTCTGCCCCTCCTTGTGTCACTTGCCCATAAGGCAGGAGGAGACAGAAAGGAGCAAAGGGCGGGTGTGGGGGCAGAGAGGAGTGAGTGGCGGGCAGGCAGGAGGGGAGTCAGGGAAGAGACGGAGTGGGGGCAGGACCTTGGGATGGAGTGCGGGCGGGGCCTCAGGGGAGGAGGCCGAGTTGGGATGGGACTCCCCAGTTCTAGGGAGTTTCTGGTGATCGCACCAAACACAAGAGTCACCTGCCACCTATGCCCCAGTGCCAAATACAAGCAGCAACAACCTCTCTGCTCCTATGTGAGACTCCTGTTTATGCATCCAAAGATCACATTAGCCCTTCTGGCCAGAGCATCACCATGGCACTTCATGTCCAGCCGATTATCCCCCATGAGCCCACATTTTTTTCAGAGTCCGGCCTCCCACGAGGGACTCCCCCACCTTGTAACCATGGCTGCCATGCCTTGTTCCCGGATGTAAACACGTACACTCAGCCATATCCAGAGCCTCCTGCCCCAGCTTACCAAGGGACCCAGGCTGCTCTGTGTCGATGACCTGTGCCGCCTCGTCCCCATTTACCAGCTGCAAACGGTCAGAGCTGTGGGCACTGAAGGCCTCGGCTGGGGCAGCTGAGCCCCAAACCCTTCCACCGCCCAGGGCTGTTCCGCTGCCCCGCCCCCAGGCCGTGTCCCCGTAACCATGGCGCCCAAGGACCCTCCCGCCCGCCGCTGAGGCGAGGCAGTGAGTGCGCGTGCGCCAGCCTGCGGGCCGGTCCCTGGGGCCGGGTACTAGTGCGCACGCGCAGTGGGTGAGGCGGTGCTCTGCCCAGTTCAGCTGAGCTCCCGGACCAGTTTGCCTCAGCCCGGCTTCGCCATGTCCTACGGCCCGTTGGACGCGTGTCGGCCCGGGGGGCCCCAGGGGCAGCCTCCGCCCCGGGACTTCAGCTCCATCATCCAGACCTGCAGCGCCAACGTGCAGCGCATCGCTCAGTACAGTGAGTGCGGCCCGGCCCGGCCCGGCCCTTCCTCGCTCGCGCCTCCAGCCCCCAGCCCCTGGCGCGCGGCGACTCGTAGCCTCCTCCCGCGCCGGCCTCCCCCGTCCCTCCCAGCCGCCTCCCCCTCCCCGTCCCTCCTGCCGCCCCAGGGCCTGGCCCGCCCCCCTCGCCTCTCCTTCCGAAACCCCGCTGCTGCCATTCCTTGCCCTGCTGGCCCCGACCCGCTCCTGCCCTGCCTCCCCCGTGGCTGTGGCATCGCCTTCGAGTCCCCCCCCCCCCCCGCCAGTAACTGTGCTTACAGCTTTCACCCTTGCTCCTGCTTCATGCTGCACCCAAACCGCTGGCCTCTCTAGTTCCCTTCAATCGCCTCTCCATCCTTGCCTTTGCATTGCAGTTTCTCTTCACCTCTTCCCCAGTGTGGGAAATAATGAATGGTGGCAAGCTACTCACTCAAATCCTAAAGTAGATAGCTAATTGGAAGCACGTATTTCTTACTAGGCAGTCGGTTGTCTGCAGGAGAGTTTCTGCTGATCTCTTGGAAGGTTTATATGGAATTTTTAAAATCTGAAAACGTCAGCAGGTATCTGAGGGACCTGAAATAACTGAATACAGCCGGGGAAGGAAGTCAGTCAACCACAGCAGCTCCCTTATAATTGGCCATGTTCATCAACTTGCTTTGTCAGACTAACACATCCATATTGCTGCAACAGCTAGTCATCCCTTGACAGTATGGTGGCCCTCTGGCTTAACATGAGATAGTCCATTCCTGACTTTCCAAGGGACTTGTTTTCCTGGAAGTTCTCTTCATCAGCCCCTGACTTCCCTCCATTGCGATGTCTGCTTCTTTTCCTCCCATGGGACAGTGAAGGCTTCATATCTATAAGACAAAAATAGTGTGGTTTTTCTTGTTCTCTTGCCCACCCATTCACCTGTCTAATCTCTTCTTGTGTTTCCTTGCTTTAATTCTTTTCATGAAACAGAATAGAATCCTCCTGCTGCTACTAGATCATTACACCTGACTAGTGCCAACACAGAGGAGCACATGAGGTGTGGGACTAGCATAAGAGTTTCTCAAAATAGTCAAGGAATAAGTGTCTTATCAAAGGCCTTAATAAAATAAAGGGGCACCATCAACTTGAGTATATCTAGGGATACAAATGCCTAATATTACTGTACCAGACAGAGAAGTTACTTTTCCATTTTGGTTACTTTAGACAAAAGGTGCTTTCAGTAGTAAATTTCATTGTAATCAATTTCCCCCATGTATGATATTACATTCATTACCTTTCTTGGCTTTGATCATCGCTGCATAGAGTACTATCTGAAAGCTTTCTGTCACTTTTAAGACTATTTTGAGCTTTACTTATAAGGACAACCCCAGGGAATTACAGACCAGTCAGCTTAACTTCTGTACCAAGATAATGGAGCAAATAATTAAGAAATCAATTTGCAAACACCTAGAAGAAAATAAGGTGATGAATAACAGCATGGATTTGTCAAGAACAAATCGTGTCAAACCAATCTGATGGCTTGTTACCCTGCCAAAGAAAGCTTTGTGGATGGGGGAGAAGTGGTACATGTGGTATATCTTGACTTTAGTAAAGCTTTTGATACTGGTTTGCACCCCTTCTCATAAACAAACTAGGGAAATACAACCTAGATGGAGCTACTATAAGGTGGGTGCATAACTGGTTGGAAAATCGTTCCCAGAGAATAGTTATCAGTGGTTCACAATCATGCAGGAAGGGCATAATGAGTGGGGTCCCTCAGGGATTCGCTCTGGGTCCGGTTCTATTCAATATCTTCATCAGTGATTTAGATAATGGCATAGAGAGTACACTTATAAAGTTTGTGGACAATACCAAGCTGAGATGGGTTGCAAGTGCTTTGGAGGGTAGGATTAAAATTCAAAATGATCTGGAGAAATGGTCTGAAGTAAATAGGACATTCAATAAGGAAAAATGCAAAGTAGTCCACTTAGGAAGGAACAATCAGTTGCACACATACAAAATGGGAAATGACTGTGTAGTGTCAAAGTTAGACACAGGACTCACAGTTTGTCAGACCACTCTGTTTTATTAGCACAGCTCTCTGCTAATAACACCCAGATAGTTTGTGTCTTGCATGGCGCTCACATTATCTTATTTATACAGATAAAAGGGTGAGAGCGTAACAAGATAACAAAAGAAGCAGAATCTGATACGTTTACCTGGGCTAGGCATGCATATCTTATTTCCTTACTAACTATTACCGATCTTCTGTTAATGTTTCGCCATTAGTACCATTATTTATGCCTAATGTTTCTTTTCCTGGCACCTGTATTTCAACATTTCTTATTTCTGCTTAAAGGTACATACAACATTTCTTTAATCCATTCTTATTTTTACAATATAATTCATTCTACTTTCACAGTCCTTCCTTTTGGCCAAGCTACGCCATGACCAACATTTTACTGGGTTCCACCTATTAACCGTTCCTTATCTCTTTGTTCATCAACGATATTCAAAATCATCATATTAGCACTCTGTTTAGGGGCGGTCACCTGGGTGACATGCCTTACACAACTTTGGATACAACAGGAGACTAACTGAAAAAACATAAAAATTATTAGGATTCCAAACAGGATAGTCAGGACTCCCTGAAACAACCAGTTTCCTATGCCAAAGAAATTGAACGGGTTACTTTAAGAACTCAGTTCTTCATGGTGAAGATATGTGATTTGTTCTAAGTGGCTAGCACGATCTATTACGTCATTGGTATTGTCAGGTATAAACACACAACATTGTTTTCCAATGAGAGCACGGGTCCCTCCTTTGGCAGCCAGTACTGTGTCCAATGCCTGACGGTTTTAGAGGGCCACCTGTCGGATCGCCCTTGTTTCTTTAGCCAGGGCTCTTAAACTTTCTCCAGTTTTATTTGCCATTATTTTAACTACTGCTTGTAACCTCAGGAGCCTTTTTGCATGGTGTATTACTCCCCCAAGTGGGATAAAGGAACTGCCATTAGCCTTTTCCCAGGTGTCATTACTGTTCCATGTTGTGTTAAACAGACAAGGTCCTCCAGTGAGGTCTGGGGAATCGAGTGGGATAGCCAGGACAGGAACACCAGCTTGAGAGTGTGTTGGGATGTGGCTGCAGACCCAGCATTTAGAAATATTAAGGGTTTGAGCTATCGACACTTGCTGCTGGATAAAAGAATTGTCATTGTGGGCTCCCCAGACCTTAAGACACCAGCAGCCGAGGAATAGGCACCACCAGAGGCACATGTTGGAGGCAGGGCTTTTCTGGTTCTGACAACCTCAACTGCAGTCATGATTTTACGTCCACCAGGCAGCAGGTGCTAGGCTCGCTACTGCTCCTTCTTGGGCCTTGCTTTAGGTTGTCATCTGCTTCTGTAAACCCTTAGGAGAACGTAGATTGTAACGTATTGCAGGCTGTTCCTCTGCGTCGTCATCTGGAGTCAAAATTGACTCTGCATGGTCCTGAGGTGGTGATTGGTTCATTGGGGGTTGTGCATTCTTACACTGCAAAACATGTATCCACTCTGCGATGCCAGACAGTTTAACAGCCGTCTGGCTAGTAAGCAGTACCTGATGATTCTTTGATGCTCTTTAAGTCTCTTTGCTTCTTTCCTTGACTCTGGCTATAACAATGGCCTTCACACTTTATCTTTTCCTGATGCATACATTCTTCGTTCACGCAAACAAATTGAGAATACAAATGGTAGTATTTTATATCGAGCAAAAAGGCATTGCAAATTAAACCTTGCTAAATTTTACAATCAATAGCCAAGACAATTTACACTGAGACCCAGGCCTTCAATGTTTTTCTAATTTACATAACATAGACACAATAGAGAATCCTGTCTCTTACCAACTAATGCCTGGTCTACACTACGCGTTTATACCAATTTTAGCAGCGTTAAACCGATTTAACCCTGCACCCGTCCACACAACGAGGCCCTCTATATCGATATAAAGGGCTCTTAAAACCGATTTCTGTACTCCTCCTTGACGAGGGGAGTAGTGCTGAAATCGGTATTGCTGTGTTGGATTAGGGTTAGTGTGGCCGCAATTCGACAGTATTGGCCTCCGGGCAGTATCCCACAGTGCACCATTGTGACTGCTCTGAACAGCGATCTGAACTCGGATGCACTGGCTAGGTAGACAGGAAAAGCCTCACGAACTTTTGAATTTCATTCCCTGTTTGCCCAGCGTGGAGCGCTGATCAGCACGAGTGGCCATTCAGTCCCAAATCCAAAAAGAGCTCCAGCATGGACCGTACGGGAGATATTGAATCTGATCGCTGTATGGGGAGACAAATCTGTTCTATCAAAGCTTCGTTCCAGAAGACGAAATGCCAAAGCATTTGAAAAAATCTCCAGGCTATGATAGACAGAGGCCACAGCAGGGGCTCAACACAGTGCTGTGTGACAAGCATAATGGAAAGCCAAAGAATCAGATGGACGCTCAGGGAGGGAGGGAGTGGGGACCGAGGACTCGAGCTATCCCACAGTTCCTGCAGTCTCCGAAAAGCATTTGCATTCTTGGCTGAGCTCCCAATGCCTGGAGGGTCAAAAACATTGTTGCCAGCGGTTCAGGGAATATGTCGTCAATTTACCCCCCCGCCCTCAAAGAAAAGGGGAAAAAAATCGTTTCTCGCCTCTTTTCAGTGTCATCGTATGTCTATTGGATGCTGCTGGTAGACGAGGTGCTGCAACGCTAAACAGCGGCATCCTCTCCCCTCCCCAGTGGCAGACGGTACAGTACAATATGACTGATAGCCGTCCTCGTTGTCATCCTGTGAGTGCTCCTGGCTGGCCTCGGTGAGGTCGGCCGGCGGTGCCTGGGCAAAAATGGGAATGACTCCTGGTCATTCCCTTCTTTAAACTTTGTGTCCTGGAGATTCAGTCCTGGCAGATGGTGCAATAGGGCTGGTAACAGTCCTCATCATAGCAGCTGGAGGCTGAGCTCCTCTCTCCGTCCCCCCTCCCCCCGCTTTCATATCTAATGGAGATTCTGGGCTATCATAGCAGCGGGAGGCTGTGGTCCTTTCCCTCCACCCTTTAATGAGTAATGGAGATGTCCTGCCTGGAATATCATAGCAGCAGGAGGCTGCCTCCCCCTCATTTTATCTCACTAAAAAGTCAGTGTTTCTTATTCCTGCATTCTTTTACTTCATCACAGAAATGGGGGGATAACTGCCACGGTAGCCCAGGAGGGGTGTGGGAGGAGGGAAGCAATGGGTGGGGTTGTTGCAGGGTCACCCCCTAGAATGGCATGCAGCTCATCATTTCTGTGGGATATCTGGGGCTCTGACCCGGAGCGGCTGTGCTCTGTGGTTCTCTAGTAGACTTGCCCTGTATTCTAGGCAGGACTGACTCTCTATTTTTAGACAAAACATAAAGAAGGGAATGATCTGGGAAGTCATTCCCACTTTGGTCCATGCGCCCCCGGCTGACCTCAGCGAAGCTAGCCAGGAGCACCCATGACAGCAGCAGACAGTACAATAGGACTGGTAACCATCTCTGCTACCTTGCAAAGGCAAATGAATGCTGCTGTGTAGCGCTGCAGTACCGCTTCTGTCAGCAGCATCCAGTACACATACAGTGACCGTGGAAAAAAGGCTAAACGGGCTCCATGGGGTTACCATGCTATCGCGTCTGCCAGGGCAATCCAGAGAAAAAGGGCGCGAAATGATTGTCTGCCGTTGCTTTCACGGAGGAAGGAATGAGTGACAACATTTACCCAGAATCACCCGCGACACTGTTTTTGTTCCATCATGCATTGGGATCTCAATCCAGAATTCCAATGGGCTGGGGAGACTGCGGGGAACTATGCACAGTGCAACGCTCCGGAAATCGACGCTAGCCTCGGTATATGGACACACACCACCAAATTAATGTGCTTAGTGTGGCCGCGTGCACTCGACTTTATACAATCTGTTTTAAAAAACCGGTTTCTGTAAAATTGGAATAATCCCGTAGTGTAGACATACCCTTAATCTTAAAACAAAGAGTTTAAGAGAGGGCCCAATTTGTAATGCATATGGGAAAACAGAATCTTATAGTCCCAGAGGGTCATTTCTTTCTGCTATTCAAAAAGGGTGGCCAGCAGAATGAAATGAAATCATACATTAATTCTTATGGGACATTATAAAATCCTGCTCCTACATATCCCCCTTTTGACACTAAGCTTATTAATTGCCAGTGTCACTTCTTATTTAGTCCACGTAATAGAAAATACTGGGAGGTGATTTGGGCCTGTGGCTTTAGCTTTGCATACATTCGTTTTATCCAACAGCACATTTTAAACATTTCAATTAAACACATACAATTTAAAACCAAAAACAATTAGAGGTAGTAACATTAGTATGCCAGTAGTTGTGGGAGACCATCCAGAAAATATGCTATACCAATGGTAAGCTGTTATGTCTTTCTGCCATGGCAATTCTTAACATGTCCCCATTTGCGTGTATAATATGAATGGTTCGGTTTCCCACATTGTTTTTTTTTTTTCTAGGAACTATGTTACCTTTTAACAGATGATTGGTAACTGTTTGCCATTCAATGCCAAGATTGATAGAGAACTCAGCTAAATCAGTGCTTACAGTAAGCTGAGACTCTCTTGTTGTTGTTGTGGCAAATAGTAAATGTGATTGTTGGTAAACACAGTACTTACATTACATGTACATTTGTCTTCTGGTGGGTTGCTAACACTTTTTTTTAAAAACACTTTTCCTCAAGAATTAACACATGCACATAGACCATTATACAGTACTTTGGTCTCATTATTAATTTTATTTCACATAACAGGATTCTAGTGAGATGTCTTTACTACAGGGCTTTGGAGCAACAGGCATGGATGAGCATGCCCACTTTTGAGGAATCCACTTGGTACAATCTTTGGTGACCAATAGTTTTCCTACCTCCCCAGCCCACTGGCTTGAGGTCCAGATCAGCCAGAAAGATCCCAGGTGCAATCTGGGGAGTGGGCTAACTTTCCATATCTTTGCTTCCAGAGCCTGTTGGTGTGTGATTTTAACAACGTCTTCACTTAACAAATTTTGTCTCACCGTACTGGAGACATACTGCATTTACCTATCAATATAAATATCAAACAATGATTTTTTTTCCTTTGCTTTAACAGATGCATTAAAACCCTTAATATTTTCTGATATTAACCAAAACATCTTATGTTCTAAATATCTTCATTTCAGTACATTCCATAGCTATTGCACTATGTTGTGTTGTTTTTTTACTTTCATTTGTTCTGTAACTGGTATTTAGCTTTTTATGATTTTCTGAAAGACAAAAATAACATTTTTCTACCCCTTTTCGGGTGGCATTGATTATTGCTTAAAAGATTCCTTTCTCTTACAAATACCCTTGCTGATTGCAGGCAAAACAGAAAAATTACCCCATATTTTCCTGTGTGTCTTTGTTCTATAGGCAGGCCAGGTTCTAATGGCTTCTGCTTTTTAAGGGTTATGGGGAAATTATCCCACTGTTTTAGTCATTAAATCCACGAGGTGGTGTACCTCAGGTTTTCCTCTTAGATAGCAGACCAAGTTTGTTTGTTTTTTTTCTGCTGTGTTAAGCTCTAAGTTTATTCACAGGTAATAGCTGAGAAGCATCATTACCATATTACCTTAAAGGATTTTTCCAAAAATCATACACACTATATGTTGTTACAGGGGTACTTACTAACATTAAATTTATTTCAATGTTTAATATTAACAATAATATTAGTGTCAAATCTATTAAAGGTATCTTGTTATTTATTTATTTAGGCAGTTTGTTTGCTGACCAGGTATATCCTTTACTTGCAGCTTCTTTTGTGCTGGCAGTTCTCACCTTCCTTTATCAGTTAGGTAATTTGCATCAACACAGGCTTGGCTTTTGGATTCAAAGCCAACAGCAGTGGTCAGAGACTCTGTCTCAAAAGGGATACAATCAACTTCCTCCAGAATTTTGACTTCTTTCCACTTTCAACTCCTGCTTACAAAACACACAGAGGCTACGTCTACGCTACAGGATAAATTTGAATTAGCTTAAACCGATTTTATAAAACAGATATTATAAAGTTGATTGTGCGCTTCCACACTAGGCACATTAATTCGGTGGTGTGCGTCCCTGGTCCGAGGCTAGCGTCGATTTCTGGAGCGGTGCACTGTGGGTAGCTACTGTAAAATAATGAGGCCAATAACGTCGATTTGCGTCCACACTAACCCTAATCTGATAGAGTAATATCGATTTTAGCGTTACTCCTCTCGTTTTGTAGGAGTACAGAAATCGATTTAAAGAGCCCTTTAAATCGATATAAAGAGCAGTGTAGTGTGGATGGGTGCAGCGTTAAATTGATTTAATGCTGTTAAAATCAGTTTAATAGAGTAGTGTAGACCAGGCCAGAGATCTGAAAAAGAAAACATAGTCTATTGCGGCTCTTTTGGAGCCCTAATAGGATTTTAATTCAGCAGCACGTTTCATTTGTATTTCTTTTACCCCTTTCTACAATATACACTGCACATGTCCTAGGGAAAATGCACATTCCTTCTATACTATATCTTTTAAAACATTAGCCATATCAACGTTTACATAAGGTGTAACAATTTCTTTTGTTCTTACAGAGTTTTTAAGTACCCTTATCAAAGTGACAGTCTGATTACACAGAGCCATTTTAAGGCTCAGTGTGTTTAACATTGCTTCTTTTTGTTTTGTGCACCTCACTTCTGCTGTTGCTTCAGAGGGTCACTGTTAATTTCTTATTCTTACACTACAGCTCTTATCTGCTATTGTTACAAAAAAATCAACCAAACAAAAAGACTCCTGATTTTGACCGTCCTATTGCAGCCATGACTTGGTCTTTATTTAAAAAACATTTTAAATTTTGTAAAGAATCAAGTTACCCCTTAAGGGTTAAATTCTAAATCTCAAAGCCAAACAACACTAATTACCCGTGTCTTGCAAAAAGATCGTTCAGTTTTGCAACTTTGAATTAAAGAGTCAAATGAATTTTTAGTGGCATTGAAAACAAAACCAAAACCAATTTATCTTACACCTACAAAACAGGAGTTTTACAAACCAGATGTGCTGGTTTAGATTCTTAGAACTTTATGCATATTTGTCTGTGAAAATATGTAAACATTTTCTTTTCCTTAACGTTCCTTACCACTGCTTTGTTTTTACATAGCTGTACATATATTTGGATTATTTACAGGCATTCTTTTGGAAAAGGGCCCATTTTCCCTTCAGACTGTCTGTAAAGAAACCAAGAATTCTCTCTCTCTCTCTCTAACATGGTCCTTTTTAACATTTTCACAAAGTTTAACTGCTTAACTCTACAGAGGCTGGAGAGAATTAACTTTTCACTCTTTCCTTTAATCACTTGTTCATCTCCCAAAATGACACCTTTATCACCTCAGATTTCGCCATTTTCAGTATTGTTCCAGGGGTTCATGCCTGCACTTACTGCTTTTCTTACTCCTGACACTATGCCCTTAAGGCTTCCAACCTGTTTTTCAGTTTCTTTATCTGTAGCTTGCCTGCTTGTCTGGGCCGATTCTGCTCCCTCCCTCCCTCCTTCCCCCCCCCCCCCCCCCCCCCCGCAATGAACCGTTTGTGAGTGATATTGTGGTCATTTCACAATTTTGAAAGAGATGTTTAAGGAAAGGGACCAGAAAGGGTGGGGGCCAGTTGAGGAGCCCATCCTCCTTGCTGAATTGGTAGTGGAACACTAAAGAATCAATTTTTGAGGCAGACAACAAAGGGGAACAGAACAAGGGGCTTTTTGTCCTTTTTACAATGAGATGGGAGTATGAAGGGGGTTGGAATCGATCCGGGGTGGGTTTTTTGAGAACGGGGTAAAGGGGAGCGCTCGGTCTGGTGGTGGGACAGGAGGCTTTTAATAAAGCTTTTAACTTATTATTTGAATATTTGAGAGAGGCGAGTTTTGATTTTGTTCACCTACGATTTGCCTCTTCCCACCACTGCATGAAACAGTTAACTTCTCCTTTAGCCAATTTAGTTTTAGGTTGGCCGAATTTGTCCTTTAAGACGTCCACTCGGTCTTTGTTCCAAGATTTTAACAGTGGTCAATGAGTTTTGGGATCCCCCTGAGTTAGCCTAGACCATTTTTCCAGAAATTTACAGGAGTCTGGACCCATCCTAAAATACATAAAATGAGCCGGCGTTCGTTTAGGGAACTGTCCCGACTTAGACATCTGGTTCCCCATACAGGAGGACTTCACACACCAATCGCACAAGAAGGAAATTCGGGTTCGTCAGAGTGATGCCCGGTGCAACACACAAAAGGAGCCCACAGGCTACTGCCTCAGTCGCCCTTGCTTTCACACCAAGAGTTTTACCCAAAGTGCAGTGTGGCTGTGATTGTGCAGATTCCACTCACTCAGACTGCGGGGACAGGAGCCCCTTGGTCTGCTGATCCCCGGACGGAGATGGCACCCAGCCTCAAACACTCCACAGGACGGATGTATAGACACAGAGACAGGACAGTGGTCAGTCCAGACAAAACACAGAAATAATTACCTGACCAGATTCCTGATGTCAGATCCCGGGATCCCTACCAGAACAGAGTGGGAACCAACAGGTTCGATGGCATAGACTTCATTGTGGTTGTGCACCTTTCTGTTCTGGTGGAGGACCACTCAGGCCAAATGCCCAGGTGCCGGCTGTCATGGTCGTCCTACAAAAACGGTCAGGAATCGCACAGCCCCAGTGAAGACGGTTGCCATCTCGGTGGGACCTCTAAATTGTCAAAGTTAGACTCAGGACTCACAGTTTGTCAGACCACTCTGTTTTATTAGCACAGTGCTCGGCTAATAACACCCAGATAATGTGAGCACCACGCAAGACACAAACTATCTTATTTATACAGATTAAAGGGCGAGAACTTAATAAGGTAACAAAAGAAGAAGAATCTGATAAGTTTACCTGGGCTAGGCATGCATATCTTATTTCCTTACTAACTATTACCAATCTTCTGTTAATGTTTCGCCTTTAGCACCATTATTTATGCCTAATGTTTCTTTTCTTGGCACCTGTATCTCAATATTTCTTATTTCTGCTTAAAGGTACATACAACATTTCTTTATTCCATTCTTATTTTTACAATATAATTCATTCTACTTTCACAGTAGGAAGGAGTACTGCGGAAAGGGATCTGGGGGTTAGTGGATCACAAGCTGAGTGACTCAACAGTGTGATGCTGTTGCAAAAAATGCAAACATCATTCTGGGATATATTAGCAGGAGTATTGTAAGCAAGACACGAGAAGTAATTCTTCCGCTCTACTCTGCGCTGATTAGGCCTCAATTGCAGTATTGTGTCCAGTTCTGGGCACCACATTTCAGGAAAGATGTGGACCAATTGGAGAAAGTCCAGAGAAGAGCAACAAAAATGATTAAAGTTCTAGAAAACATGGCCTATGAGGGAAGATTGGGAAAAAAAAATGGGTTTGTTTTGTCTGGAGAAGAGAAGACTGAGAAGGGGCATAAGTTTTCAAGTACATAAAAGGTTGTTATAAGGAGCAGGGAGAAAAATTGTTCTTAACCTCTGAGGATAGGACAAGAAGCAATGGGCTTGCAGCAAGGGCGGTTTAGGTTGGACATTAGGAAAATCCTTCTAACTGTCAGAGTGGTTAAGCGCTGGAATAAATTGCTTGGAGAGGTTGTGGAATCTCCATCATTGGGGATTTTTAAGCGCAGGTTGGACAAACACCTGTCAAGGATGGTCTAGATTAGGGGTCTCAAACATGCGGCCTGCGGGGCTCTTGCGTGTGGCCTGCCAAGCTCCCCGCGCCCCCCCCGCCCCTCTGCCTACCTGTGAGATTGCCCCCTGTGATGTTGCGAGCCCCGTGTCGCTGTCTGAAGCAGCTGGCAGCACGCCCCTTTGGGCTGGGGGGGAAAGGGAAGGAGGCAGAGGGCTCCTGCATTGGCTCCTTCCAGGCACCACCCCCCACAGCTCCCATTGGCTGGGAACAGGGAAGCGTGGCCAATGGGAGCTTTGTGGGAGGTACCTAGAGGAGCAGCAAGAGCAGCGCACGCATAGAGCCCTGAGCCCCTCCCCCTCCCCCAAGGGCTGCAGGGACACAGTTCCAGCTGCTTCCTGGAACGGAGCAGCGCAGGGCCAGGGGCCAGGGCAGGCGGGCAGGCAAGGAGCCTGCCCTGACCCCGGTGCACACCGCTGCCACTCCGGAGCCACTCTAGGTAAGCGGTGCTGGGCTGGAGCCTGCACCCCATCTCCCTGCCCTGAGCCCCCTGCCACATCCCACACCCCAACCCCCTGCCCTGAGCCTCCTGCCACATCCCACACCCCTTCTGCACCCCAACGTCCTGCCCTGAGCCCCCTGCTGCATCCTGCATCCCCTGGGGGCAGCATTGGAGTGGGGACTTCGGGGAAGGGGTTGGATTAGGGCAGGGAAGGGGTTGAAGGGGGTGGGGCCTAATGGAAGGAGTGGAGTGGGGGCGGGGCCAGAGGCAGTGAGTGGGGGGTGTCAGTAATGCGGCCCTTGATTCAATGCACTAGTCCTCATGTGGCCCTCATGGTCATTTGAGTTTGAGACCCCTGGTCTAGATAATACTTAGTCCTCTGCACTCAAGGCAGGACTGGACTAGATGACCTCTTGAGGTCCCTTCCAGTTCTTTGATTCTCTAGAAGATGTTAGACTTGTGACCCATTACAAGAGTTGTTCTGGCATGAAATCTGTGATGCTTGGCTCCTTTGGGTAGGGGAATTTAGTGCATGGGGAGTTCACTACACAACTGTGTACTGGGAGAACTAATAGAACTCCAAGAAATCAACATGCTACCCAGGCAAGGTTCTGAGTTCCAGTATTTAATTATTCCATAAAGCCACATTGTACTATATGTGCTGTTAGGCATTACATTAAAAGACGTTGTTAAATGCAAACCAGTATAGTTTAAATACACTCCATGAGCAAACCCAACATAAGTGACTTGATCCAAGACACAATCTAAATGAAGAAGTCACACCAACTAAACTAAATTGATTTACAGTTTTTAGTTAAATAGTGCAACTTCTTTTTGTAGACTGGGCCTAATGTTCTACTGGTATGATGGAATTGATTCACTTATCACTCCTCATTCTGACTCTGTTGTTCTCAGAAGATAAAACAGTAGCAGGGTTCGTATACATTCTAATCCCACTGTAACAAGATTGTAACTGAAATAGTCAACAAGAAGAACTAGGCTTGAAGAATTGTGTGCAGCACACTTAAATGCAGATTGTTCACATACATCTTCTAAGGTTCGTCCTCCTTCCCAATGCGACGCTAGTTTTCAAAGACGTCCTGCAACTACAATATATTCTAATAGCTCAAGTAGAACGCTCTAGTAACTAGACTACCAGAAATGTAAAGATACCTTCATACTCCTCCGAAGTCGGTGGCTGCTGTCTCCTGCTTCCACTGATTATGAGCACGTTTTTGCTGGTAACATCACAGGCAAAAAACTGTGCTGGGGAACTCTGCATGGAACAGATCACTTTACTGACTAAATCCCCAATTCAGACTCTTCTTTAGGCCAGCTCTATAAAGGCAATATCTGTCCTATAAGTTTATTCAGATTTTTACACTGCTTGCTAAGAAATCATGAACAACTCCTGTTGTTCAGCTCCAGAACTGGCGTACTGGGGGGCTGGAGCTGGGTGCAGTAGGTAAGGGTAGTTGTGTGAGGTTCTCCACAGTGCTTAGAGGTATACCATGAACTTAAACTACTCCAATTAAAAAAAAAAAAAAAAAAAGTCTTCTTGTGCACCTGCCTGAGTCCTTCACAGCTTCAGCAACTTCACAACCATGTTTTTGTAGTTGTAACTGTTTCTCTCCCCTCTTGCTGTCTTTCATGAACACACACAGGAAAAATTGACTGTAATGAAACTGACTGTAGAAAGCACTTTTTGTCTAAAGCAGCGGTTCTCCAACTGTGAGGCAGGCTTCCCAGGAGGCGTGGGAATGTGTCAAGGGAGCTGTGAGCTGTGTGCTTTTTGAGATCTGGCTGTCAACCCTGGTGGCTGGGCCTCGTGCAGAAGAGTTGTGCACACCTGGGAGGCAGTGATAAAGGGGACAGCTGGAGCCCTGCCACCTGGGCTCAGGCTCTCCTTCCCTCCCCACAATCCCTCACCTGGACATGGTGGCAGCAGCAGCGCAGAAGTAAGGATGGCAATGGGGCATCAAGTCTGGTGTGAAAAGTGATATTGACAAATATCACTCTGCCAACCTAACTTCTGTGTTCAGAGCTGGGTGCCTTGTCAACAGCTGCTGCTCTCGGGTCTGCCTTCAGAGCTGGGGGTAGTATATGTACTTGAGGGGGAGGGTTACATAAAACAGACACACAAAAGAAGGGCCCAATCAAATAAGTTTGAAAACCACTGGTCTAAAGTAAACAAAATGGAGAAATGACTTTCCTCTCTGTTATAGCAATATTAGACGTTTGTATCAACAGGTAAACTCAGATATGTGACTTTCTAAGTTGGTGGTGCCCCTCCTATTTTATTAAACCCTTTGGTAAAACTCTAGTCACTTGTAAGCACTTTACAAATCAATGACAAGACTACTTCAGACACCCCACTTGGTCTAACAAAAAGCATTTAGGGTAAAGTATGTTGTGACAATTGGTCTATAACTTTTGCCTGCTTAGAAATTTAGCCTAGAAGTAATTTTCAATAAAGAATGTTATAAATGTGCAAAAGGACCAGACAGAGACTAAATCAATCTAAACAAAAAAGGCCACATTGATATAATTCACGGAGTAAAAACAGGAGATGTAGAACTGGAAATTAATTAGCCAAAATTAGTGTACAAAATAAGGGTATTGGCTGTTTTTCTCCTATCACTTCCCTTTTTGGGTCCTTAAATAAAGAGACTTTGGGGAAAACAGATGGGGGTTACAGAAAAAAGCTTCCCCTCCTGGCTGTGTTTGGTGGGACACATGGCCTTTGTCATTCTGATCCTGAGAGATACCCAGACCAGTCCTGAGAGAGCCACTTCTACCAGCTACTGCTGAATTCCAGTGCCACCTGAGATGAAATGGCATTGAACTTTAACAGCAGCCATAACCACTTCAGCCTCTCTCAGCTACACCTCTACCTCGATATAACACGAACCGATATAACATGGGAAAGCAGTGCTCAGGAGGAGGGGAGAGCGAGGCTGCACACTCCGGTGGATCAAAGCAAGTTTGATATAACACGGTTTCACCAATAACGCAGTAAGATTTTTTTGGCTCCCGGGGACAGCGTTATATCAAGGTAGACATGTATCTTCTCTCTTCCTCAAAAGGACAGTTATTACTATCCGACACCTCAAAGAGATTGTCAATCTGGGGGTGCTAAAGCCCTCTCCAGCTAAAGGGAAACGGAACACAGGATGCTCTTAAAATGGAGGCCTTATTTAATATTTTACTTTTCAAATGCTTTCACTGTTTTTCCTTCTTTTCTTTGTCTTTAATAAAAGGTTAAAATGTTTTTAATGGTATTTGCCATGGTACTAAGCAGACCTTGTTTAGCATTATTTAATGTTGGACAATGACTGGGTTATGTTAACATCTTTGGCCCATTTATTCCATCTAGATTAAGAGGACAGGTCCAGGTCCATCTTAAAGTGGTGAGCAAGCCTTACTTCAACAAAACTTTGATAGCAACATTTCTATGGGAGAGATGGTAATGCAGCTAGAAAGGGAACTTCAAGAAAAATAAGCAAGAAGGAGTCTGTGTTTTGAAATGGTCTTGCCTTGCCTTACAAATCACCAAGCCATTGTAAACTCTTTTCCTCAGCTTCTCAGATAAAGAATTTGATGAGCCAGCTTGGAACCAAACAGGACTCCAGCAAATTGCAGGAAAACCTGTAAGTATTACCTGAACAAACACATAAGTGTGCATGTGTATGATGGAAATAGACTGGGTCTCTTCTGGTTAGTGAGCAGTATCCTGAGCGAAACTCCACAGGGTGGGAGGGTGACGGTAGAGAGGGAGTGTGTGTGGTGTGGCAAGGCATAAACGTGACTTTCTAGTTCTCTCAAAAAGGCTAAGTTGGTGGATGAAGGGAATTTGGTAGTTGTACTGGAGTCAAAAGCCATTAATATCTGCTTGCAATGGACACTGTCATGTGGATCAAAAACTGGTTGAAGGGTCATAAACAAGGGGAATTAACAGCCATGTATCAAGCTGTTGCAGGCTAGAGCAGGATCTGTGATGGAGCTGATACTATTTTAAGCTTCACTTATGATTTAGAAGAGAGAGTAAATGTCACATTAACAAAATTCTTGGATCCTAAATTAGGAGAAGTAATGAGAAGGTAATGTTCTGAAGGGGGAGAAACTCCTGTAGTGCCAAAAGACTAGGCAAGAGAATGATAAGCAGCAATAAGTTATGGCAATCAAAATGCCTAATGTGACTTTAAACACTGTAGAGAAGAATATGCCACTGGGTGACAAACCGCAGGGAGTTCAGATAGAACAACCAACATTCTCAAAGGGTCTGGAAGGACTGACCTAAGGCAATTACACATAGTTTGTCTAAGGCCTTGTCTACACTACACACAACAGTGGGGGTGTACACATTGCAAAGCTAGCTTTGTCGGCAAAACTCTCCTGTTTTGTGACAGAATAAAACCGCCTCAACAAGAGGCATAATGCTTTTTGCAGCAAATTTAAAATGACAAAGTGTCAGTGTAGATGCAGCTGTTCATTCTGTCGCCATAACTGGCCTCCCCCAGTGTCCCACAATACCCACTGTGATCACTCTGCTGCCCTGGATTCCAGCTACAAAGGCATACGCCCTTCGCCTTCCAAAGCTGCGGGAAGTTCTGACAGCTGAGCGTGCTACTCCATTCTGGCAGCAAAGAGCAAATCATTAATGTGGAATCCTCCTCTCCCCTGCACTGGGAACACAGCGGCAGACAGGCTGCTGCGGCAGGGGTTTGGGAGGTGGGAGGGAGACTGCTGTGCAGAGCTGGGAATGGAGGCATCTCCCTTTCCTGCCTCAGGACTGGATGCTTCTGGTTGCTGTCTGAATTTAGAGACAGCATGCTGACACACTCACTCTTCCCCCAACACGTACTCTGTCTCTCTCACATACACACTCCTCCCCTACTCTCATATACTCCCCCAACACAGTCCGTCTCTGTCTCTACACACACACGCCCTCCCCTTCCCCCTCCCCCTTCAGTTGAAAAGTGGCTGGCAATCTAGTAGGATGCCCATGGAACAATGGGATTAAGAAACCTGAATCATGTGATGTTGTGCCTGCCCATGAGGCACTGCAAAACTTTCCCAAAGCACCCTGCGGCCAGTTGCACAGTGGGATAGCTACCCTCAGTGCATTGCTTTCTGTGTCAGTGCAAGAGCTGCTAGTGTGCCTGTGCTCTACCAACACAAGGAGCATAGTGTAGACATGCAACAGTGCTTTAATTAAAGTCGCATAACTTTTGTCAGCAAAACTCTGTAGTCCTAAGCAAGGACTACAGTTGTACACAAGCGTACAAATAATTGAAGGGTGTAAGCAGCAGAGTGGTAGAGAAATAACTCAGGAATAATAAGAGGAAATTATTAAAAGGAAAAATCAAATGAAAACCCAGAAAAACTTCTTAACTGTGAGGTCTCCTAATAATGGAATGATCTCCCAAAGGAAATAGAAGATTGGTTTTTTTGAACCTTAAAATTAGAGTTGATCAAATCTAAAAAATGTGCAGTGAAGAATCTTTCATTGACACCCAGAGGTGAACTAAATGGCCATAGAATCTCCATGTTACAGATTCTTTGAAAAGAAATATCCAATTTATTTGCATTGGGTTTACTCCAGTGCAAAGAAATCTCTTGGGTAAGGCTTGTTGGCAACCTTTTGTCTATGAGAGACTCTGGGAATTGCAGTCTGTGATGTAGATGGTTTGCAATGTCTCATGTGACTGAACGTGCAAATCTCTTGGCAGTTATTGCAAATGTATATATTTGGGTTGGGAGTTGCTTGCTTCCTCTGAGCTCTTTTCTCTTCAAGCTGTAGGAGCCAACTTCTGTCATGGACTTTGTCTCCATCAGGGTATCAATGACGCTACTTATTATGGTTACTTGCCAAGATTTCCCATTGGTCAGGATCAATTCCAGATTCCTTCATATCTTGCTTGCATATCTCTTTATAGTGAAACTTGGGACATCCTGTTGTTCTTGTTCCCTCTGATAGCTCCCTATATAGCGTGTTCTTGGGTATGCATCCATCTTCCAAGCTACTCAGAGGGCCTTGCCAGGGCAGACGTCTTTGCTTGAGCAGGGCTGTCACACTTGGTAAATTTGCCTTTTGAAGAACCTCTGTACTGGTGACTTTATCCTGCCATTTGATGTTGAGTATACGGTATAAACAATGTAGTTGGAATCTATTTAACCTTTTCTCCTGATAAGCATAAGTTATCCATGTTTCCCCACCATACATCAGTGCTGAGTACGCAGGCTTAGTACACTAGCATTTTGGTCTTGATGGTAAGCTTTGAGTTGTTCCGTGCTCTCTTAGTCAGTCTGCTGAAGGTGGTGGCAGCCTTTGCAATGCGAACATTTAGTTCTTCATCCAGTGAGAGGTTGGTGGTCACTGTAGAACCTAAATAGCTGAACTTTTGGATGATTACTAGCTGGTTTGCATGTAGGATAATTGAAGGATCTTGTGGAACCCGCTTATCCTAATACAACCATTTTCTTGATGCTGATGGTTAGAGCAAATGCCTGACAGACACTTGAAAGGTAGTCCATGAGTTCTTGTAGTAGGTCTTTATTGTGGGCTATGAGGGCAGCATCATCGGTGAATAGAAGTTCCCTGATTAGCTCGTTTTTAACTTTGGTCTTGAACTTAAGTTGGGATAGGTTGAAGAGTTTCACATCTGATCTCATATGGAGATGCACTCCATCCTTCGTGTTCTTAAACGCACAATTCAAGAGTACCGGGAAAAAGATTCAAAAGAGTGTAGAGGCAAGAACATATCCTTGCTTTACTCCATTTTTCATCTCAAAAGCTGTCTGAAGTGGACCCATCAAACTGGACAGTTGCTCTCATGTTGTTGTGGAATGAATGTATGACTTAACAGGGTTGGTGAGCATCCTGTCTTTTCTAGTATTTCAAATAGACCTGCTCTGCTGACTGTGTTGAATGCTTTGGTTAGATCCACAAAAGTGATGTACAATGGTCAGTGTTGCTTTTTGCACTTTTCTTGGAGTTGACACAGAGAAAATATCATGTCTATAGTTGATCTTCCAGCCCTGAATCCACACTATGATTAAGGGTAGGCGCAATTCACCAGCTGTTGTAAGTGCACTAAGGTGACTTTTGCGAAAGCCTTTCCTGCTACGCTTAGTAGCAGGATGCCCCTGAAGTTGTTGCAATTGCCCTTTTTGCCTTTATTTTTATACAAAGTGATGATGTTTGCATTGCGCAACTCTTGTGGTGCTTCACCCTCCTTTCCAGCATTTAAGTAGCAGCTGATGAAGATATGGTAATAAGTTGTCTTTCTCACACTTGAGGATTTCCTCTTGGATGCCATATTTTCCAGGAGTCTTGCCACTTGCCCACTTCTGCAGTGGGCTCCACCTCTAGTTCTGGCATGACCTGTAGAGTTGGCATTTGGTCTACTGATTTGCTGGTGATGTTTGTTTCTTGTGCATATAGCTCTGAATAGTGTTCAACCCAACGAGACAACTGCTTGCTTTTATCTATAATCATTTCACTGCTGTGTGATTCGAGAGGGGCAACCTTGTTGACAGTGGGACCTAGAGCTTTCTTCAGCAGTCATACGTGACTGTGAGGTTTCCTGTGTCTAAGGCTGTCTGTATCTCTTCACAGACCTTGATCCAGTAATCATTTGCACAACATCTGCTTGCTCACTTTTGCATGTCAAAGTCTCACTTTGGAACTTTGTTGATTTCTTGTTGTGTTCCAGATAGAGGCTGTGTTCTTAACGTTGATGAGAGGTAATAGTTCTGCTTCGTTTTCTTCAAACCAGTCCTTTTTTGATGGTCTCTTTCCCCCAAATGTAGCTAAAGCTGTTTCATAGAATCATAGAACTGAAAGGGCTGAGAGGTCATCTAGTCCAATTTTCTGCCCTCAAGACAGGACTAAGTATTATCTACAATATCAGAGCGGTAGCCATGTTAGTCTGAATCTGTAAAAGCAGCAAAGAGTCCTGTGGCACCTTATAGACTAACAGACGTATTGGAGCATGAGCTTTTGTGGGTGAATACCCACTTCGTCGGTATTCTGACTGCATGCGACGAAGTGGGTATTCACCCACGAAAGCTCACACTCCAATACGTCTGTTAGTCTATAAGGTGCCACAGGACTCTTGGCTGATTTTATTATCTACACTATCCCTGACAGGTGTTTGTCTAAGCTGTTCTGTTCTTAAAAATCCCCAATGATGGAGATTCCACAAGCTCCCTAGGCAATTTATTTCAATGCTTAACTACTCGACAGTTAAAGGTTTTGTTTTTTTTTTCCTAACGTCCAACCTAAACTGCCCTTGCTGCAACTTAAGATCATTGCTTCTTGTTCTGTCCTCAGGGATTAAGAAGAACAAATTTTCTCCCTCCTTCTTGTAACAACTTTTTATATACTTCGTGGATTGTTGTTCTTAAATCTTCCCAAAATTCCTCTGTCTTCTCAGGTAATGACTTCCCATGCATGCTAAGTTCAAAAGTCTTCACAAAGTCCTGGCAATTCCTGTGGTTTTTAGTGTTAATAGTATTGATTTGGGGCTTGCTCCTAGGTTTTGCTCTGTCGTTTCTTGGCTGTAATCTTCACTTTGCTAATAATCAAGGAGTGGTCAGTGTCACAATCAGTGCTGTGGAACGTGTGAGTGTTCTGCACTAAGGATAGGTCTTTCCTCCTGACAATAACAAAGTCTAATTTGTGCCAGTGGCCTGGTCGTGGATGTCGCTATGACACTTTGTGGCACTCTTTTCATGTAAAATATGAATTGGTAATGCATATTTGGTTTTGGGTGCAGCATTCAAGATGTCGTTGGCTGTTCTCATTCATCTTGCCAATGCCAAAATGTCCTAGGCAATCTGGCCATGAGTTGTCTGCACCAACTCTTACATTAAAGACACCAAGGAGGAAAAGTTGCTCAGTTGATGGTATTCTTTTGATGACTTAATGCAAAGAGTCGTAAAATATATCCTTCTCCTTGGGGTTAGATTTCAGTGTTGGTGCATAGGCACTAATGATGTTCACAGAGCCAATGGTCATCTGAAGTTTAAGTGAGATGATACACTCTGACTTCCCAATGGGTATTTCTAGGAGCTTTACCTGCTTGTTTCTCACAGCAAAACCAATACCTTGCAGACGATTTTCTTCACTGCTTTTACCTTGCCAAAATAAGGTCTCTTGACAGAACCAGCATCTGCAAGTCTTGTTTGCTGAAGTGCTGCAATGTCAACATTGAGTTTGTACAGCTCAGTCTATCAATGCTGATTTCTGTATGCTGTTTTTGTATTGTAGGTCATCGTTGGTTAATCCCGGACAAGTGGTCCTGACATTCCAGCTTCCAAGCTGAAAAGTTCTTGATTTCTTATTTTTGCCAGGTGCAAGGTTTCAATCTGCATTTCAACTTTTGGTTTAGCCCACGCACCCCAGGAGGCAGACAGACCATGGCGGGTCAGCACATGACTGTTTGGGGTCTGCTGACTTTGTGGCAGGCAGTGACTGACTGACCAATAGAACACTGTGATTCCTCCTATCGTTGACGGTGATCTGTGGCACCCTCCTCTTCACCAGTCAAGTTAGAGCTTATAACCCATAACTGCCACCTTCCGTGTAGTGTCCAAATCTAAATGAAGGCTCTTTGGCTGCCTGCCTGGAAGGCTTTAGTCAGTTTCAGTTTCTACCTATAGGTAAAGAGCCTTCTGGGTGGCCAGCTAGCAAGCCAAAAGCTTCTGGTTTGGCTCTCCCCGAACAGAATTTTCTGGAAATCCCTTCCCATGAAAAATCTGATGGTTTTGACTTTGTCTCTTTTTGGGATGAAAAATTTGTCAGATGAAATCTGTTACAGGATGAGATTTCCATTTTCAGTGACAAGGTTCCTACTTATAAAAGGGAGCCCCTTCTCTTCCTGTAGTCTCTGTTTTGTCATTCCGAGCTGTTCAGTACAAATTTGAGGGCTGCTATGTATAATAGACACCTGGGTGGATATTGAACATGTTTATAACGTTCTACATGAAGTGCAGAACACTCTAAACTCTTTCAGAATGTAAGCAGGACACTGCTAATGCTTGAGTGCTTCAACTAGATTTTAGTTGATTTGATCTGGATTTAATGGTGTCAGTCTAATGAATCTAGTTTCCAGTTAATATAGTTCTGTTATAGAAAAACTCTCAGCTTTCACTTGAAGGGATTATTAGTACTTAACAAATAGTGCTTTCTAGGGTGAGACTTCCAAGTGTATTGGTACAAAAATGCAGGAAAATCATAGTGAGCACAACCATCAAATTAACTTCTCAAGCATCACTATAGTTTACCTGCTGTGGGCTAGAGTATGCAATGAGGCAACACAAACTCTACTAAACCTGACCGCTTAGTCCTGTACATCCATTGGGCTATATGGTTGATAGCTTTCTTCTTGGTGTCTTATGGGCATGCAAAGAACTTATTGCCTAGTGCTTTTTTTTTCTTTTTTTTTTTTTAAATCCCTTGCCTTTCTTTCCCCATCTTATGCTCTGACCCACCACTAAGTTCTGTGTGCACATGGCAAGAGAGTGAAACTCGTAAGAAACTTAATCTATGCCGTGATAGCACTCTTGGTTAATGAATGAATTCCTTCCAAATCCACCTTCCTAGGGCAGAAAATACTACAAATTACAGTAAGGTGTCTGGAAACTTTGTGACATGAATTTAATGTAGATCATATGGTAGGCATACTAATGATATGTACAGTTTCCAGTGGTGAACTGTCTGGGTATGCTAAAGCAGAACTGTGTGTGTGTGCAACTAAGGACTTTTCATAGGTTATGGTTGGCTGTCTATTATAGAAGATCATGACTTCTTATAGCAAAGCGTTCTGGGACCATCCTAACTTGCTGGGACAATAGTATTCATAGGTTCCAGAAACCTGTCTATGGTACACCCAATGTAACCACTAACTAAACAATTTCCTCCCCTCACCCCCCATTTCCATGGCTTGTGTGTATCATGTTATGATGGGCATGGTAATCATTGTTCATGGTCACCAAAATGAAAGCAAAACTACTAAGCAAAAATTGGGACCCAGTCAGCATTTAAAGAATTACACTTCTGTCTAAAAATGTTTTCCTTAGATGACTATGGAAAGATTTGAATAAGCAGCTGTTCTGTGCACTTGAGATTCTTCTTCTTGCTGTTTTGTGATGTGTGCCATTTTCCCAGGTTTTTTATCCCCCTTACTGCAGGGGTTCGCAACCTTTTTCTTTCTGAGACCTGCCCTCCCCCTCCCAAAATGCTATTTAAAACTCCATGGCCCACTTGTGCCAAAATAATGGGATTGCTGTGTACAAAAGCCAGAGCTGGCGTTAGGGGGTAGCAAGCAGGCCACTTGCTTGGGGGGCCTCATGCCACAGGAGCCCCCACAAAGCTACATTGCTCAGGTTTCAGCTTCAGCCTCAGATGGGAGGGCTAAGGTCCTGGGCTTCAACCCCATGCAGCAGGGCTTCGGCTTTCTGCTCTGGGCCCCAGTGAGGCTAATGTTGGCCCTGCTTGGTGGCCCCCCTGAAACTCCTCACAGCCCCCCAGGGCACCTTGGATCCCTGGTTAAGAACCGCTGCCTTACAGCAATAAGGAGGAAAGAAAGATCTTAAAGTGACTGCTGAACCACAAGGTTTGGTAGGAGGTCTAGAGCAGATGTAGAACCTGAAATGACCTTAAATACTATTTTTAACGTAGCTAGGCTGTGTCCTCTTTAAGTAACATGTCAACAAAATATGTGCAACCTGAAGCTACAAATGCACCCTAATACAAAAGTTAGAAGTCAGTTCCTCCTGTCACCTTGAGCAAGGGAAGATGCTGTCTGCTATGCAGTGTTTTATAACGCCTGCAACTCCTTACTGAGGAAATGGTACTTGGGACTTGTCAGGTAAAGACTATTCTAGTTATTTGATTCTGATACTAATAAGCTTCTGCAGACTCTTAAGAATTCTCTTCCCTCTTGGCATGGGAACTCCTAATATTATTTAGTGCTGTAAGTGCAAGTGGAACTTCCTGGGATAACCTGACAGTTGTAAACATCGAGCTGCAATCATTTGAATTGTCATAATGTGCCACTTAAACGTGCATGATTTTGGAACCCTTGTGTGGTACGATGACAAATGTTAATTGTTTGGAAACTATACTAACAAATTAGTTCAGAGGAAACTACATAAGCTTATATTTTTATTTTAGACAACAGTTACAGCATTCTGCAAACCGGCTCGCCAAGGAGACAAACGAGTACCTAAAGGAGCTGGGATCTCTGCCACTTCCCTTATCTGCTTCTGAACAGGTTTGTGGGGTGAAGCTTCAGTGGAAAGGAAGAAAAATTATCCTAATATTTTCTTAAGAAACAAACACAATAACTTGTGTCATTACAGTACAAGTATGAGCTAGCAAATCTAGGTCATCTGATAGGGTGACCTCTGTCTAAAGAGAGCAGAGAGCACCTGAAGAAGTGAGGTTTTTTACCCATGAAAGCTTATGTCCAAATATATCCGTTAGTCTTTAAGGTGCCACCAGACTCGTTGTTGTTTTTGTGGATACAGACTAACACAGCTACCCCCGGTACAGAATTGTTTAGGGATGCTTTAAAATGGTGAGTGAAGCTAGAGAGTCCTCAGTGCCCCATGTCGCTTGTGTTTGTAGAACACAAAGTTTGACTTTCAGCTTGCGTGGATTTCTGTGCTGAGACTTTATCCCAAAAGAGATTGGAACACAACCTAGATCTGTGATCATTCTGACACAGTGATGTGACAGGCTTCTTGGTATAGTGTAAACTAGGAAGTCTTCTTGTAACGAAGAGGATCTTTAATCCATTAGCATCCTGATCAGCCTCTGTCTCATGGGTTTACCATGGGTGCATGATCCTGGAACCTCCGAGTTCTAATTCTGGCTCTGCCATTCAGAGCTTGCCCACAATGGACATTACTGCACAGCAAGCCAGGGTGTGACTCTACAGTGCACCAGCTTGCTGCACACTTATATTCCATGTGGACACTGTTGCAGTGCAATGGGAGTTCCACAGTGCACTCATAGTGTACCACCACTTCAAAAACAGTATGTCAGAGGGCATCCATTGGTCTAATTTCCGTTGTCAGGTTTAATCAAAGTATTGCAGCCCACAGCTAGGTTCCCTGTAAGATGCATAGCCGTGCAATAGGCTATTTAGGGACGCGCAGGTCCCCCGGCCCAGCCCCTCCAGAATGGCAGGGGAGAGGAGCCCCTCCCCCGGCCCTGGCCTGCTAGAACTGCAATGGCTGGGGAGAGGAGCCCATCAGCTGGCCCAGACCGGCCCAGCTCCGCTGGAGCTGCCACAGCCAGGGAGAGGCACCCCTCCCTCCAAGCCCGGGTGGTACTGTGGGGGGAGAGAGCTGGGGGAGTCATGCACCATAGCCCCGGGGCAGCCTGCACCCCAAATCCCTCATCCCTGGCCCCACACCAGAGCCCTCACCCCCTATACCCCAACCCTCTGTCCCAACCATCACCTCCATGTTGGTGCACACAACAAATTTCACTTTGCACATGGGTGGGAAAATTAGAGGGAACACTGGCCCACAGGCAACTAGATTTATGTGCCACAGGCAGAGAATAAGAGGGACTGAGCGCCTCAAGTACATTTTGAGGAATCCCTTCCTCACCCCTGCAGCTGGCCAGCTGAACCCTGAGCTTTTAGGAACATAAGACACACACTAGAAGTGAGCTCCTGGGCTGTTGAACCCCTCCCCCTCTGCAGCATAACAAGCAACCGCATCGTACAATTGTACTCATAAACTTGTCCATCTCTCTCTCTCAACTCCTATGAATGCGAGAGACACCACTATAGCAAAACTGACTCCCTGGTCATATTGGAACAGATACAGCCAGGCAATGATTACAGGTGCTTGTCTTGCTAGATGAGGCTTTAGCTTATCTGCTTCTGTGGGTGGGGCAAGGTTTGTCATTTGTTACGAGTGACTCTAGTGGTGAGTTTGCATAGCAGATTTGAGTTCTGAGATGAAGACTGGGAGGAGTGTGGCAAGGATGGCTAACCCACCAAAAGGAAGAGACTTGGGAGTTAGTGTGGGATTGTAACAAAAAGTAATTGCTTCACCCTGAAGAACTGGTGATAAACATTCTTTCTAGGCTGCCTTCTCAGCCGACCTACGCACAGAAGAAAAAAACACAAAAACCTTGCTGCAGGAAAGTTGCTTGGGAGTTCATGGACATTGTTTCAAAGATACCTTCTGTGCATCCTTCACTATTGTGTGAGTGACAGAAGGTTGAATGCCCCAGACTAGATCTTCCTTACCAACGGCAAGGTTGGGAGATTTATGTGGAATGCCCTTGAAAAAGCTCCATGGTTCCAAATGAGAATTTTTTCTGGTTTTTTCAGGACTTGCAAGTACCCATTGTGCTCCTCTATACATGGAGGGCTCAGCTGCTCATCAGAAAGTCTTCTCAGATTACAAGCCAACAATTTAAACTTTTGCATCACTGAAGTAAAAGACTTAGGTGGCTGATTATTGCAGGCATGTGCAATGTCTGACTATATAAACGGACATTTAGGTCTGTACTGTGTTCCTATGGGTTAATTTCTTATTGCAAGAAATGCAGTGTTAATTCTACTTTCACAGGAGTGTCAGGTTTCTAAGAATACATTAAGCATGTGATGAGGCTTAGGAAATGTGCATTTAATTATGAACTTGGGCACTGAGGAATTCTGCTTCCTAATGCAACTAACTGCACAAATCAATGCTGTTGTATCCTACAAACTGTATAAGGAGAGTAGAATGAGAACTCTCCTCACTTCCTGAGTGCAGTAGAACAGGGATGCTTCTCAAAAACAGGGGCACTGATCCTTTGCAGAACAACAAGGGCTTGATAACTCATTTGTAAAATAAGAGCCCTGTGTTTAATAATTCAGAAGTGTAAATGACCCAGTTAGAGAAATGAGCTGGCAGCCCTTGGCTATGTATTTAAAATACAAAAATGAATTTCCAGGTTGTGCCTTTCCCTAGGGAATGTCTGCCGACCCCACGCTTTCCCCTCCCCATACAGGAGATATTATTAGAACTGGGATTTTTCAAAGTCTGTCGTGTGGACCACATCTTAAGAATCAGAGGTGTAGCCATGTTAGTCTGGATCTGTAAAAGCAGCAAAGAGTCCTATGGCACCTTAAAAACTAACGGACGTATTGGAGCGTGAGCTGTCATGGGTAAATACGGACATGCATCTGATGAAGTGGGTATTCACCCATGAAAGTTCATGCTCCAATATGTCTGTTAGTCTATAAGGTGCCACAGGACTATTTGCTGCTTTTACACATCTTAAGAGACTCCCTTCCCTTGTATACCATGATGCAGACCACTTCTCCCTCCCATTGAGCAAGCTAACATCCCAGTGATAAATACAGCAATTGTGTACATGGTTTTCCTCACACTTTCCATGTAATGTATCTTTTGCTGTTCTGTTGCAGTTTAGTAAATGGGCGGGGGGGAAAGGAGGCGGAACCAGTACTGTGTGAGCAGCCAACTCTCTGCAGACCACCAGGGAGTGCTCCACAGACTGCTGGTTTGGTAAACCCTGCATGGAAACGTTCCCTAGCTATCTGGATTCTGCAAGCTGTAGAAAGCCATGGGCGCTGGTTTTGTAGAAAGCTCACATATCCAGAGGAAATAGAAGGCCCATTCCAGCTCCATATTTCTCTAGCTTCTTACCAGAAACCTGCAGAGCTGCTTGGAGAAGGGGCTCACTGTTGCTGTATAGTGGCTCTGTCCTTCGCCCACCCTCCCCTGGCCTTACGGCAGTGTTATAGCGTTAAAATACAATTGGACTGTGTATTCAGAACTGTTACTTAGCTTCTAAATGCCTTTTAAGATACTATTTGCTGTAAGGGATAGCTGATTGTGTTGAAGAAGCTAAATTATAGGCAATGCAAAATTGTACCAAAATGCTGCATAGTGGAGCATTTGTTGGCCAACATCAAGTCTCTTTAACATTCCAATGTGCATTTAAATGCCCTTGCCTTTCCCTGGGAAGATAGTGGGAAGATCTAGTCATCTTATGAGGTTCCCTGCCCAAAGGCCTTGAGCACAAGATTTATGAGGAGAGGCTGAGGGAACTGGGATTGTTTAGTCTGCAGAAGAGAAGAATGAGGGGGGATTTGATTCAGGTAGTTGAAAGCAGGTAAGGGGGTTCCAAAGAGGATGGATCTAGACTGTTCTCGGTGGTAACGGATGACAGAACAAGGAGTAATGGTCTCAAGTTGCAGTGGGGGAGGTTTAGGTTGGACATTAGGAAAAACTTTTTCACTAGGAGGGTGGTGGAGCACCGGAATGGGTTACATAGGCAGGTGATGGAATCTCCTTCCTTGGAGGTTTTTAAAGTCAGGCTTGATGAAGCCCTGGCTGGGATGATTTAATTGAGGATTGGTCCTGCTTTGAGCAGGGGATTGGACTAGATGACCTCCTGAGGTCCCTTCCAACCCTGATATTCTATGATTCTATCTAACACACAACAAAAGGTAACACATCTCCATGGGAACTAAGGAGACAGGCCTGGCATAAACAAAATATAAGCCTTAAATAGATAAGCCCCAAGCACTCTCCTGCTAAATTTTGTGATAAAGGACGCAGTTTTGAGCCTTGACTGAAAGGGTGATGCTCATGTGCTGAGGCATATCCATGGGATGGGAAGAGTGCTCGGTGAAGGAAAATCTTGTCAATCATCCTCTTCAAGATACCGTTACGGGATCTACAGCAGCAGATATGGGGCAGCAGATGTTGCCTCAACCTGATCCTAAATTTAAATTTAAATACCAATTGTAAGTAAGACTGAAATTCCATGCTCTGTATGGTTGTTCAACATATGCAATTCAGTTTCCCTCTAGTGGACAAGAAGTCCTTGACAAGTTATGCTGCCATGTTGATAGGGCCCTACCAAATTCATGGCCATGAAAGACATGTCATGGCCCATTAAATCTGGTCTCCCACCATTAAATCTGATCTCTTGTGGGCTTTTACCCTGTACTATGCAGATTTCATGGGGGGAGACTAATGTTTCTCAAATTGGGGGTCCTGACCCAAAAGGGAGTTGCAGGGAGATCGCAAGTTATTTTAGGGGGGCTGCAGTATTGCCTCCCTTATTTCTGCTCTTTTGGAGCAAGGTGGCCAGAGAGTGGCAGCTGCTGGCCGGGCACCCAGCTCTGAAGGCAGGACCCTGTGAGCAGCAGTGCAGAAGTAAGGGTGGCAATACCATACCATGCCATCCTTACTTCCGTGCTGTTGGTCGCGGAGGCTCTGTCTTCAGAGCTGGGCTCCCGGCCAGCAGCCGCCGCTCTCCGGTTCTGAAGGCTGCCCCACTGTAGCAATACTGCAACCCCCCACTCCCCTCCCATCCCCTAATAACCTTGTGATCCCCTCCCCACATCTTCTTTACGGGTCAGGATCCTTAAAATAACAACACTGTGAAATTTCGGATTTAAATAGCTGAAATCATGAAATTCACTATTTTTAAAATCCTATGGCCGTGAAATTGACCAAAATGTGCTGTGAATTTGGTAGAGCCTTACATATGGAGTAATAGTTGCAATATGTGAATATCTCTTGCTGAAAGTGCCAATAATTACTTTTCAGCATCCCAGCCAAGAGTTCATGAAAGCCTGAATCAGAATGACAAGAGTCTTCCCAGAAGAAAGTATTGAAATTTTTACATCTGGATAGGCTTCATTGGATTATGCTACTGCATCAAATGCCTTCTCATAAAACTGTTTTTGAAAAATTATTTATATTTGCTTAATAAGAATGTTGAAATGTGGACAAGAACTGACTAAAGGATCATAAACTGGGTAATAAACAATACTGTCTCAAGTTGTAGGAAACCTGTATAGTAGATACCACACAAATCTGCCCTCATCTTAGTTAACATCCTTAATGAGCTGGAAGAGGGGTGTGCGTGGCACATTTAATGAAACTAGTACATGACACACAAAAAAAGGGAAGAGCTCAACCCTAATGAGGACAGAATTCAACCAAACTAAAGAAATATGAGAAATATGGAAAAGGTAAAATGAGACTTGCCTTGGAGGGAAATGTAGCTAATAAATCTGGAGAAAAACAAGCTGAAACACAGACAAGGAAAGCAGTTATCCCACAAGATTAAGGGATAATAGACTGCAAACTAAATGCAATGTTGTATTGTGGAAAATGCAGCACTCTAGGGGCTTGTCTACACTGTGGATGCAACAGTAGCACAGCTATGGTGTTGAAGTGTGGACACTTTCTACAGCGATGAAAGGGTTTTCCATCACTGTCTTAAATCCACCTCCCCAAACGGTGATTGCTAAATAACTGGAAGCATTCTTCCATCAACCTAGCCACATCTACAGCAGGGGTTAAGTTGGTGTAGCTATGGTGCTTAATATTGTGAAATTTTCACACTCCTGAATGATGTAGGAAGTAGCGAAGTAGACCAGGCCCAGGGCTGCGTACAGAGGCAGTTTATGGAACAGGAAGGTCGGTTCCCATGTACAGCTCTGTCGTAATCACATAGGGAACACACTATTCCATATTAAGGGAAATATTGACAAAGTAGAGGGAACTTGAAGAAAGTCACTGACCATCCTCCAGCTTTTGTAGGATTCACTTGCCAGGAAAAGATAGGGTTAAATTCTTCTAACTTGGCTAAATGAGTTACTGAGGGATCTGCAGAGGACTTAGGCCTGTAGGTATCTGAATCTTGTTAACCTAAGGAGACTGGCTGATTATTTAGTACAGTCCATGTGGTATGACTAGGAATAATGGGTTGCAATGTACTAGGGTCTGGAAGTGTCTGCAGGAAAGTTCCTCACTCTCTAAATTTAAAGCTAAACTAGAGAACCCCATGGTAGGGAATGATCTAGCATTGGCAGGGGCTGGACTGGGTAATCTGTCTGAACACTGGAGATAGGGGCCTCCTGAAGCTCCAAGCTGGGGGATTGTCTCATCAGTAGATATTTGAATAACTAGTTATCTTATTTCAATTCTTTAGCGCCAACAGAAATTGCAGAAGGAGCGTTTAATGAATGACTTCTCTGCGGCCTTAAATAACTTTCAAGCAGTGCAGAGAAAAGTGTCTGAGAAGGAGAAGGAGACTGTAGCCAGGGCACGGGCTAGCTCTCGTCTCTCGGTAAGTATTTTAAAAGGAGTTGTATAATGAGCTCAGCGAGTTCTGAAGTCTTTATTACAAAGGCACCTTTCACTCAAATATTTGGACTTCTGTGACAAACCATAAACAAATGAAAATGTGCATGTTTGTGGGAGGTACACACCACGCTACTGAGATCTATCAGCTCATATGTCTGCATGGCTGAAGACTTCATAACTGTCATTCTGCACTGTCACTGAGCAGTGTCTGTGTACTAGCTCTTTGTATTCTGAAGCACAGCAGTGCTTTGCCTGCTTGCAGTAGTGGAGGAGGAGGAGGAGGAAAATCAGGCATGTGCAAGTATATGTGGAGAGGGGAACCAAAGCACAGCTGGTAGGCCTGCAATAAGACTGTCAGCACTGGCCTATAGCTCTCCAAAAAGACCTTAAATTTTGTCCGTCCTTGAGCTGCCTCTTGGCAGACACTCTCTCTCCATATCCCTTTTCCCCTTCCCTTGAGCCCCCTTTGTCCAACTGCTTCTTCAGTGCAGCTTCCAATTTTCTTCCTATCCGTGGTTGGTTAAAACCTTTTCTGGTGGTGATGTCTCTGTCTCTTGTAAGTCCCTGTGATTACTAAGAAGCATTCCTAATAAAATGGACAACTAAACCATTTTTTTTTCAATCCCTCTTGCCCTTTTTCTCCCCTGCTTTGTCTAATCCCCTTGGAATATTTATTCGTAATTCTGTTCCCTTGCTGAAGTTTATCATAATCCATGGGTTGATGGCTTTAGAAGTAAATGCACCAAAACACTTACTGTATGTGGATGAAGGAATTGACAAGCAATCACAAAGGACTTAAGCAGACTTTTTAGGGGGCCTCTTTCAGTGGCCTCTGACTTGCAGTGCCGCTGTAGCTTATGTCTAAAAACCAAAGTACCGCAAGCATCTTAAGGGCACTCATGTTAGTATGCTCCAACTCTTCAGCTCCACATAGTAAGAGTCCTGCTTTGCTGTGGTTGGTTGTGCCCATGATGCCTGCAGTTTGTGACAGTAATGAACCATTCCTCTCTTCCAGACTGATGAGAGACTCAAAGAGGAGCAGCTGGTCTCGTTTGATAGGTAACAACTACTTCTTGCATTCCTGGGGTGCATTTTATCACTTCCATCTGTGTGTAATTAATACGTTACTACAAGAAACTGCATTAATGCAGCAGTATCACTGAATTTGGTGCATAGAGTCCAATAAACCCAATTCCTACACAATAGAAAACATTTCCGTATATAGTTAGTTTGTAAACCTTATTGTGGTGGTACACAGCTTCCAAACATTAAACTATTTCAAAACTAGGCTACTTCACATGTTGGCTGTTGGCCCTCCCAGAGATAATTAGCATCTCTTAATGTATTTTGACACTTTAAGGTCTTAAAACTTACAAGCTAGTGAAAACTGCTGGACAGTTGTGCACTAACTCGGACATGGAATCTTGGTACAGCTTTCCAAAGTATTTACTCTTGAGTGGAGAAGGAGAACACCAGCTGGTTTGTCCATAATAGTGCCTAGCCTGCCCAATGCTGTCTCTCCAGGATGCAGGTGATTTGGGAGTGGGGACGACTGGCTTGCTTTAACCTCTCTGCTGGTGTTTGTTTTCCTTTGCAGTTGTTCTTGATAGGGTCGTGGACTAAAATATCAGGCTTTATTTTGACCTCCAATGCCATGCATCCAGTAGGTATCATTCAACCCAGACCCATGCATGGCATGCTCTGCCTAGTACTCAAAACAACATGCTTGCAGGTTGCCTTCCATAAAGACTTCCATCCGTGCCTTTTGTTCTTTGGGTGCCCTACAAACAACACACAGCCCCAAGCACAATAGGAAATACAAAGTTTCCCAGTATGTAGCCATAAGGAACACTTTCATCTAGAACAAAGCATCTTACACAGACCAACTTTTAGTTTCTTTACTGAGATTTTGAAGTATCCTTATGCAAAACCTATGCTTCATCCCTTCAGTAACCTGTCATCACTAGTCCAATTTGTCTCTAAGTACAACTGTATTACCAGAATCTATCTACTTGTACTAAAGGTTTAAATCCACTCCTGATTTGATTTTTTTCATCCCCGGGGGAAGCTTTCTATAATTCACTGGCATTGTGGCATGAATGGAGAGTGGAAGTATCTGCCGCTCAGGAGGAACAGGCCCTTAGTCTGTGTTCTTTCTGCAGTAATGAAGACTGGAATCAAATGCAGTCTCAAGAAGATGTAGCAATAACTGACCAGGACCTTGAACTCATTAAAGAGAGGGAAACGGCAATCAGGCAGTTGGAGGTGAGCTTTGGAGTCTATCATTCACAGCCCCGACCTAAATAAAAGGGCCAGGTAACGTGCTCTAGGCTCGTCTATTTGTGCGGAAGAATCAAGAGAGCTAGGAGTTCAGTAGGCCTAGAGCTCCTTCTAGAGATGCTGATGCTTAGGTGAGTAACCTCCTCGCTGAAGAGGGCTGTGTGCAGGTCCCTCCAGCACCCATCAGCGTTGCTCCAAAGTTGGTAGGAGTGACACTTTAATAAAAAATGTTCATATGAATCCTGCACTGTGATAATTACTAGTGCCCTGGGACAACCACTGAATACCCATGAAGCTTGCTCTCTGCTGTATTTGGTGTATAAGTCTTGAAAGCTTTCATCTCTCATGAGGTAGAAAAAACTGTTACCACAACCACTGAAAATCAACATCCATGTAGAATGGGAATTTTTTTATAGAGGGGTGTTTAGTCTGTTATGCCTTGGGCAGTATTCCTGAGATGGACCTTTAAGCAAAGAAGAAACTAGCTTTGGAAAAATATAATCTATCCCTGTTGGAACTTGTCAAACAGTTACTGACTAAACTGTTGTCTTCAGGCAGACATTTCGGATGTCAATCAGATATTTAAGGATTTAGCTATGATGATTCATGATCAAGGAGACATGATTGGTAAGTATACTTGGACAATAGATGCTCTGAAATATAACTCCTCTCTTTTATCTGGCTTTATTCTACACCTATTCCACATTTTAAATTCAATGTATATGGAAAAACTGATTTAAACCGTAGCAGCTCTTCTATATAAATGCCATATGATAGCATATTCTGTTAATCTTTAATTCTGCTGTTCTGAATTGGCTTCTAATATAACTTGAGTTCTCTCACCTTACACTTGTGTAGATAGCATAGAAGCAAATGTGGAAAGTTCAGAAGTGCACGTGGAAAGAGCCACTGAACAGTTACAGAGAGCTGCTTATTATCAGGTAAACTCTTTCTTTTGTATGCTTTGCACTGCCATACGTATTGACCGGTGCTATCGCCATATTGCACAGAACAAGGCAAACATACCCACTTCTGCAATCAGTCAGGCAAGTTTACATACAACTAGCAGGAGCTGAGGTGGGACTAACTCTTCTAATGAACTCCATCTCCTGGAAAGGATGCTCCCATGTGCGCTACTTGGCTTATTGATAAGATACTAGAAATTAACCATGGATTCCCTTTGGGACCCCTCTACTCAGCCTTCTCCATCATGCAGGTGATATGATGTGGGGTGCATGGACCTGGAGAATAGCTGAAGGTAGCTGCTGGGTTTTCTCTTCAGTACTTCATTTTAAAATAAAAACAGATATTAAAAGATAACAGAGAACTCCTTAGCAGAGGCAGGTTATTGTGTTACAGTGGAAACATTACAAGGCTGATCTTCAGACTGATACAGTAAATCTGTGAGTTTACCAGCCCAGGCAAAAATTTACTACCTAATACTTAGCATAAATACCAACACATGCAACCCCATTCACAAAAAACTTAACAGATGATTTCTCTCCCACCCACTCCTTGACATAGTGTCCCACAACATGCTCAACTTGCGTCATCTTGCCATTTGCTGCTCAGTTCTCACCACCCACTCATCCATTCTTCCCTCTTGCACCTCAGCAGTTATCAGTTCTTTTTCCTGACCTACTAAATCTCTCTCTCAGCAACTTTTCAAAGCCCCTCATTTTGGCCACTTTGATTAGATCTCTAGTGTTGGCTTGATGGCATGCACCTCTCCTCCTGCCTGCCGCGTTTGCAGTTCAGGAGCCTGTGGCAGGACTAAGGTTCTGCTTCAGCTGCTCCCTTGTGTAGAGGGCTATGGCTAAGGAACTGGGCATGCTTGGTCCAGGGTAGGAGACATATGGAGATGGGTAAGAGGAGGCTACAGTGCAGTAGAGCAGCAGTGGTCTGATCCTGGCTTCAGCTGTGAGGAAGGAAAAGGGCCCGTGCTAGTGGTGGTAGCTGTTCCTCTGCTTGCTCTTGACCAGAACTATGGTGTTGGAGCTCCCACTCCAATGGAACAGAATAGCAGCTGCTCTCGCCATCCAGCAGCTTGCGATATTGTTTGTGTCCTGGGACGACTTCACAATTTCACAAACACCAGGGCTGGACTCTCCAACAGTTTAGAATTTGCATGCGTTGTAGGCATTGGTCATACTTACCTAGACACAGTAGGAAGTTTCCGAAGGTAAGTGAGACTCTATAAGGCTGAAGTGGGTAAACTTTAAAACAGCTGCATGTCTGTGTTCACGACCGGGTATATTACAAGCCTCCAAGTCAGGATGGGGATAGAGTACAGTGCAGAAAGCAGAGGCCATTACATCAAAGAGCAGAAATCATGGCTGATGAATTCACCCACATATCATTTGCATAGTTCCAAGAAGCTTCTTGTAACAGCCAGTTCAGGCACACAAAGGGAGATGCAATACGCAGGTAAATTGGTTATTCTTTGATCATGCCTTATGGATGCCCTCAAAGAATCCTAACAGCTGGGTGAGGTATGACTTCTGTACAAGTCATACCGGTGTGTTCTATCATAGCATGGTCTGCTAGGCATTTTAAAACGCAAGCTTGCTCGCTCTCCACTACTGTTTCAGCCAGCTTCAAGTATCTCTCACTCTTTTTTGACAGCAGCAGGAGTTGAGTCCAACCGTGTTCTGACTGCATCACCTCCTAGTTCTTTATGCTGTTAACATTGAGCATTTTTGGTTTGAGTCCATAGAGCACACTGATTTAAACAAAGTGTAATCTGTTCTCTGGGAATTTTTTTCCATTCTCCTCCTGAGTCAGGATAGATGTGCTGTGCTTCTACTTTCGCTGCTGTCTCCTGTCCAGAACTCTATAATTAGCTGAACTCCATTGAGTCTTCTGTCATCTGCTGTTTTAGTGTCAATATTTTTTGTTCTATTTCTTTCATTAGAAGAAATCTCGTAAGAAGATCTGCATCCTGATTCTTGGCCTTGCTGTGGCTTCTGTAATCTTAGGAATCGTTATCTGGCAGGCAACAAAATGAAGTCCTCATAAGAAGTCTAATTTCATTGCAGAGTTTTCCCCTGGGAAAACAGGCTGGCTAGTCTTGGAAATGAATTGACCACCTTGAGGGAGCACAAACCAGAATGTCCTCTAGTGATAGATTTAGAAACTAACATGCAGATAACTACTTGGAATTAGTGAACAGTGGAGACAGTATTTATCAGTTTATGTACAAATTCTATTGCTTTATGTAACTAAACTATCTTGTATTTTTTTGCTTTCTGTATTGTATTATGATTACTCCCTGTCCCAACTGTATCTTGAAGAATGTGATCAGTAATTGGAGATGTCTTATTTTGGACAAGTGGCACTACAATTCTTCTAACATGTTTATATGTATAGTTATACTTTGTAGGAATGATGCAAATAGGAATTACTTCCAAAGAGTGCACAATACTGATTCTCACTTGACCTTGACTCACCAGTTCCTAACGTCTCTAGTATCTGCCCCATGGTTTGATTAGTCTCCAGGTGGCCATAGCTCTTAACTCTTCTAGAGAAACTTTACCCTTACATTTTTGAATGGTAAGGATTAAAATGCATGAGTGCTGAAGCTGGAACCACTAGTGGGCTTGGTGACTGATCAGTTTAGTCTATAGATAATAGTAACTGTTTTTATTCATGTTTGGTGGTGGGGTTTTTCACATCAGCGTTTGTGGTGACAATGCAGCATTTAACATAACGTTCTCTAACAATATATTCTTTCCTAGTGAGACTATAGCTGGTGGCTTACTGTTGTCAAACACCTTAAATCTTCCCACTCGGCACAGCCACCACTTGTGTAAAATTCAAAAATTGCTATTGGAAACCCGCCCTATGGCCTAGGCAACCCTAAAATCTGTAACTGCACATTTAGTTTTTAACTAGTTAATGTGACAACTTCACATTTTTAATGGTGATGAGAGAGGCATGCAAGGTTGGAAACTGAACCCAAGGGTTTGTTGAATTTTCTGGTTTGCATTAGCCCAAACCAAATTATTTAGAAATGACCCTTGAAGCTCTATGACTAGTTAGCAATGTGGAACTGGTACTAGAACAGATGGTATGCATATTGTGAACAAATACTAGTTATGAACATCTAATACTCTTAATCTTCTGTTCATAAGGGATAAAAAATTGGTTTAGTAGTAAATCAATAGTAGTTTTAGAATGGCAGAGAGTATTGCTTGACTAAGTCTTTCTATGGAAGAGATCTCTGGTTCTACTTAGTGTTCTGTAATGGCGCTGGATAGCACTTACCTGCCACCCCCATTCCTCAATGTGGTTCTGAACTTAAATGCACTGATGGAAAAATAAGATTCTAGCTAAAGCTCATAATTGTGTGGTTAACTGCAGCATACTGGCCCATTTTGTATTTAATCTTTATTCCGTGTCTGTCTTAGTTAAATACTAAACTAAATGTGAAAACTGTCATAATTGCACAATTTTTTGCACTATTGCACCATCATTCCACCCAATAACTGCCAATAAACATTTTAAAAAGTCTCTTATTAATTGTCTTTCTCATACAATTTGAAGTGTTAAACTCCTTGTGGTGGAGTAAATGATACTTAGTCTCTAAAGGTGGAAAACATATTTCTTGAAGCTTACCTCTCTAGGTAGGGTGGAAGGCTGTCTTCATTCCAGCTACTCTTGCTCGTGGCATTTACAGTGTTCATTGCTGTAGTGTAGTTAAAGGTAATGTAAAGTGAGCGCTAACTCACCTTTACGTGGAGGTGTACAAGATTTCAATGCTGAAACTCTGTTGGTTACACTGCAGTTAAAAGTAAACTAAACTTGACCTCTTACTGAACATTGTCTAGATAATAGTCCTGCCTTGAGTGCAGGGGATTGGACTATATGACCTCTCGAGGTCCCTTCCAGTTCTGTGACTGGATCATGTACATTGAAAGATTCGCCTAACATCGCTGTTGTCTAAATACGCTTTGGAGAGCTCATCCCACCCGGTCTGACTTAAGGGCAAGAAACATCAGTGCATGCTGCTTCTGACACCATCAGGTATTGCTACTAAATGATCCAAGACTTCGCCTCCTCCATGGACAGTGTGTTGTCTGTACTGTATTGATGATTGGGAAGTAACTCTTCAGTGTGGTGGGCCCATGTATGAAATCAAAGTGGTCTCTGTATGTTTCCACATTGGGGGATATGCCATAGTTGCCGCAGTTTCAGAATAGTCTAGAAAGCTGTGGCCTTTGCTACTACTTAAGTGCATCTTGTGTAGCACTAAATGTTTAGTATTGAAGCTTCCTTTTTCTGTGGTTGGTTGACTTCTCCCTGTTGGTTTTAACTCCCTGTTTTTGTTCTTTAGGAGAACAGTTCTTATCAGCCCATCTTCCTGGAGACTACTGCTTGCTAAGCTCTGACCAGTGGGACTGTGGCAGAAGTTACTTCCCACGCACCTTTGACTCCTAGCCTAAGCTCCAGCCTGAGTTTTTAACAAACGGAGCAGGGGCAGTTGGAACACAGGGCCTCTTTTTCTGAAGTGAAGGAATAGGGCTCAAAACAGGAGCTCAGCTGCCACCTAATAACTGTTTCCTAGAACAGGTGGTCTCTTCTCTGTACCATTCCACCCTATTCGCTTTCCTTGATGACCTCTTCCTTCCTTCCATTAGCATGGGTGGGGAGGACCCCTACTCTAGAAAGTTCTGAAGTTCACCTCCCACCAGAGTGAATAGGCAAAGGCAATGCATTCTCATACTCCAACTACGGGTAAGCGTAGCTGCAGTTCCATTTGCAGTGATGTGCCTCTTCCTTACTACCCAACCCCAGTGTGATCCTTGCATGGTTTCCATTCTGTGCTGGGACAGTAGATGGCTCTTTTTTTAAAAACTGCTTTCTAACAGTGCAGAGAGAACAGATTCTACAGTAGAAGCAGTGCATAGCCCAACCTCTACCACCAACTTGCTATCCTTCAAGGGAATGGAAAAAACCCTCCCGCTCCTGCTAGAGCCATTAGCTTGCCTGTAGCATGCTACAGCCCAGGTACATTTACTTCTCTCCACTTTTTAATCCATTTTGGAGGATCTACAATGTGCTTACTCCTTTCTCAGGAGCAGTTAATGACATAACAGCACTGTTACCGTACTTAACACTTGCACACAAACACGTGCTCTGGCTATATGCAGAGTGCTTGCAAAAGGAAGTTTTATTTAAACATTAATTAAAAATACAGCAGGCCCCACCACAGAAGGAAAAGGAAACAGGTGCTAAAGAAATTTATTTATTTTTGTCTCCAAGCTCTTTCCATTGTGGTTTTAATTAGGTTGGTGTTTAAGTTGCCGGGAATTAATTTTTTATTTGCCTGTAATGTTAATGCTCCAATCATAGACAGTGTTGCAGCAGCCTGTGGTCTTTATTCTTAAACTAACCATGTTTGACCTTCCTCAGCTCCAGCAATTAGTCTGTTACACTTACTCAGGGTGGAGAGAGACGAGGTGGTTTTGTTTTTAAATCTTGCTCTAAGAACCAATCTTCTGAGTTTTCAGTCTGACTTTTCCATTGACTCTGTTATACCTTTTCTTCGCAAGGCAGCAGGCCTGTGGGCTCAACTTGCTGGTTAAAAATCAAAATCAAACTTCAGACATATGATTGAGATAGACTAGGCCCTGTTTATTTCAAATAGAGAAAGCACTCCCATACTTATAATTCCCTCTCTCTCCTCTTCCTTGCCCCCCACCCCCGCCATTTGAATAAAAAAGTACTCAAATCAGACAGGGTTCATACGCCTCCTAGCATGCCCACTTGCTGAGTTATACCTGTTTATAGTAAGTAGGCCAGCATGGCTTAACAGTGAGTGCTGGAGGCCATGTTAATGCAGCTTCCGAGCTGTTGGTTGTTGGATTCTCCTGTTGCTTCAACAGATGAGCGTTCATAACTGATGTGTTATGGGTATGTGTCTGTCTGGTTTTCTTTTTTAATTTTTTTTAACAGCTGCTCACATAGGAAGTGAGTCCAATCCTGGATTTGCAAATGCCAATTGTAAGTCTTCCAAGTGTAACAAGGAGTCCAGTGGCACCTTAAAGACTAACAGATTTATTTGGACTTGAGCTTTCCTGGGTAAAAACCTACTTATTCAGATGCATGGAGTGAAAATTACAGATGCAGGCATTATTATTCCAAGTGTAGTCATTACTGAGAGGAGGGTTTGAGAATTTGGCCTTATGACTTACAATAGAGCAGAGATCTCACAGGCCACTTTTAAAAAGTGGCCACAACATCATGGCACAGACCTTTCCATCTAGGTGTGTCCAGTGCAGTGACTTCCCAGGTTTAATGTCTATCTTGTATGCTTTGAGGTTGGCTTTTAAGGTGTCTTTATCTGAGGACGGGTCAACCCTTAGAGCAGGTTCCCATGCTCGGTTGTAGAGCACTACTATCAGCAGACAGGAAACCTCCATGCAGACATGTCTGACCCAGTAAAGTTGAGCCCTGATGAGCCTGCTCTTGATGCCAGGGATTTGGCATCTCTCCAGGACTTAAGTGTTTGGATCTCCTGTCCTGCCACTTGATGCTGCAGATGGATCTTAGGCAGTGGAGGTGGAAGCTCTCCCACTGTTTGATGTGGTGTTGGGAGTGTGTCTGTGGCTTGCAGCCGTAGAGGAGTGAGGTGAGTACAACAGCAGCCCAATAGATTTTTACCTGGGTTCTCCCTCCAGAGTCTGGGGATGGCCTTTGCCAAGTGCTGAATGATCTCATCAGCTAATATGGTGTTGCTGGAAAGTGTGCTATCCAGGCAGAAGAATTTCCTGACCAAATTGAGGGGTGTGTTGTCAGTTGTGACAATTGGATCATGGTGCTCGTGGGCTGACTGAACAACTTGCACTATGAATGGGATTTCAGCGAGAGAGATTTGTGCAGAGTCTTTCCCACTCTGCCACCCAGGCAGCTGTTGCCATGCTGGTGCAATACAGGTCACAAGCACAGCAGCTGACATGGGTGCAGGATTTGTATTCAGAGTTGTCTTTTCTCCTAGATGAGCTGCTAACCTGAGCCTCATTTACCCATGGACATAGTGATTAGCCAATGACTGTCTATAATGCAGGTTTCCCTTATATGCCATCCTCTCCGTTGACACTAATGTTCTTCCCTGCAATCTGCCAATGAAGACTTTGCTGTGACCCTGGCAGAGGGTTTGGGGGTTACTCACTTTCCCAAGGTGTGACCCCAAGACTAGTATGGAGGCACGAGCCTATCACTCTTCCCGTACAGGCCAGTTAGGGCTGCCCACTGCCCTGAGCTTCCTGACAGTCCTGGGGTTAGTGAACTTTATCACATGAAATACTATTACGTTATCACCTGGCTACCCAGGATCTACATCAGGGGTCTCAAACGCACAGACCACATGCAGCCCATGGAGTTATTTCCTGCAGCCCACCATAGGCACAGACTCCACCAACAGCCAAGCTCCCCTCTCCTCCCCCCCAGTGTGCTGCATCCCTGCTCCTCCACCTATCTCTCAGCATTTCCCACTGCTAAACAGCTGTTTGGTGACACTTAAGACTTTCCAGGAGGGAAGGGGGAAGAGTGGGGATGCCACACGCTCAGGGAAGGAGGCAGAGAAGAGGTGGGGAAGGGGGGTGGAACAGGGAGGGGTGGAGTTGGGGCAGGGACTTTGGGGAAGGGGCTGGAATGGGGGCAGGGAAGTGGTGGGCCAGGGGCAGGGCTGCATGTTTGAGACCCCTGTTAGACTGTTAGGGGCATCAGGCACCATTGCCCAGGGGTCTCTCTCTTTGTCATGCTGTCCAGCACCCCTAAGTAGAAATTTTCTGTAACATTTTTATAATTCTTAGGTGAGTCTGTTTCCCTCAACATTGCACTGTGACTGGGGGGGCGGGGGTAGAAAGGGTTATGCAGTGCAGGAGAAAGTCAGCGCCTATGGCAGGCCCAAGGAAATAACTCCGCGGGGCTGCGTGTTTGAGATCCCTGGTGTAGATCATCAGTGTTAGTGACCACATCAGGAATAGTTACAGGTGTTTGTATTTTATTAAAACCCCTCTTTGCATTACACTTTTTATAAAGTTAATACCTTGACTTTTAATAGCTGTGACAAAGTTCCTCCTCTACCTTGGTGGGTCCTGCACTTATTTGGCAGATTTGCTGACCTCAATGACCTTCCCCACAGTCTGGGTCACCTTCTCCTGTGTCTGATCAGGAGTTGGGAGGTTTGGGGGGAACCCAGGCCCGCCCTCTACTCCAGGTTCCAGCCCAGGGCCCTGTGGATTGCAACTATCTTTAGTGCCTCCTGTAACAGCTGCATGACAGCTACAACTCCCTGGGCTACTTCCCCATGGCCTCCTCCAAACACCTTCTTTATCCTCACCACAGGACCTTCCTTCTGGTGTCTGATAATGCTTGTACTCCTTAGTCCTCCAGCAGCAAACTCTCAGCTCCTCACACACACTTCCTCTCCTCTGGCTCCCCCCTCCTTGACTTGAGTGAGCTCCTTTTTAAACCAGGTGCCCTGATTAGCCTGCCTTGATAGGCTGATTAGAACACCTGCAGCCAATCTGCCTTAACTGGTACTCTAGTGCAGCCCCTGCTCTGGTCACTCAGGGAACAGACACCTGCTTCTCCAGTGGCCAGTAGTAGATCTCCCTTCTAGTCCTCTGCTGTAGAGGGGAGGAGGGAGAGGGCGGCTGCTGCTGCTGTCGTTCCTGCTGGGCCCTGGGCCCTCGCTGCTGCTCTTACTGCTCCAGCTGCTCCCCTGGCTGGGCTAGACACCACCACCCCACCCCCTTTCTCTGCTATCTGCTTGCTGGCTGGGTAGTAGATTTCCCATCTCCAGTTGCTGCTGTTACTCCACCTACAGCCCCATTGAGGGGGAGGGCTACTGGCCGCTCCCCAGAGGAGGGGAGTGAGGGACCCCAGCTCCAGCCCTTGTTACTGAAGATGCCGCCACCACCACTATCATCTGAGCAGGGTCCCTCCTGCCTGGCCACCAGACCACCACCACCTGGAGCTGCTGTGTTTGCTACTGGGGAGTTGCTGGAGCCCCGAGGAGGAGAGGACCACTTGCTGTTGGAGGACCACATAGAGACTCTGAAGACCACCGTGGAGGGGGCACTTCTGGACTGAGTATTTTTTGAACTGTGCTCTTGTGGGGGTCTGGACTGTGTGTGTGTGGACATCGGGAGTGTGGCGTGGAGCCTGCCCCCAGTCCATCCGTGTCCCCCTTCACCCCCACCACTATTGTTGCCCCCTCCACCACCCCCGCTGGCTGTTTTCTATCTACCTCAGCCTCCTGCCTCTGGGACTGAGCTGCTCGCCTGGCTCACCACGCCCACTTCCACCATTTGAGCTTGCAGCAGCAGCAGCCAACCATTGACTTTTTTGCACAGGTGCCTGTGGGCACACCCCTTCCCCTCCCCCCCCCCGCACCCTGGACTGACCCCCTTTCCTTTGCCACATTTGTCTGCCCCACCCATTTCCCTCTGTGGCCCTGATTGTCCTGCCCCAGCCCTGCAGCTAGCCCTGTGGTCCCTCCACCCTTTTTTCCCAGCTCACCCTTTCCTCCTCCCACCCTGTGATCCCCCAGCCCTGATTGGCCCCTCCCCTCGTGCACCCATGCCCCTTCCATGTGCTTGTGCCCTTCCCCCGTTTGAGTTTGCTCTTGTTCACTGCACCCCCCCCCCATGCCATCATCTCCCCTGATCCCCTAGTGCAGCTGGAGGAGACGGAATTCCTCTCTGAGTAGGTGACCTGCCACCCTCCCACCCCTAGGTCCCTGATATCTCCCCATGCCCGTTTAGCCCTCCCCTTCTGGTGCCCTCCTCCCCTGCCTGCAGCCTAGCGGGGAGGGGTTGTCGCCTCCTCTCCCCCCCCTCACTGTTTGTCCCCCTCCCCGCTCTCGTTGTGGCGGGGGACGTGGCGGGGGAGACCCCTCGTGATGCTCCCACCGCCCCTCCTCCACCTGCCCCCGTGTCCATTCCCCAAGCCTCTACCTTGACTGCTGCTGCCGATCCACCTACCACCGCCCCTGCTGGGGCACTGGCGGCAGCGAGTACCGGGGAGACCTCAGCTTCTGCCACGTCCCTTGCCCCTTCTGATTTGGGGGGAGCCCCCCCAGCCGGTGGGAAAGGTCGGAGTGGGAAGAAGGGTAAGGGCCCAACTAAAAAGGCCAGGCCTTCCATGGCAGAGACTGCCCCCGCTACCGGCCGCTGCATCCCTCCCTGCTGCTCCCTCCACCAGCTCCGCGGGTGTCTCTCCCTCGGCCCCCAGGGCATACGCCCAGGTGGTGATGGCCCCCTCACCTGCTGCTGCTCCTCCGACCACTACTTCCAGTACCATCTATAGCGGCCGGGGCCCCTTCCCCACCTTCACCAGGAAGCATGGCATCCGTTGCCTCCTGGTGCCTGCCTTGCCCCATGTGGAGACCTACGTGTTGGCGAGGGTGGTGGGATCCATGGCCATCGTGGTGGCCTCCAAAATGTACAGGAGGGTAGTCTTCTTCCTGGCGTCGGAGGCCACTGCCCAGGAGGTGGTAGAGATGGGACTGGCGGTAGGGGGTGTGTTCGTCCCCCTGGAGCCATTGAAAGACCTGGGGGTCCACTTGATCCTGACCTCCATCCCTCCCTTCCTGCCCAATGCCGCCCTGCTGCCCGAGCTTTCTGCCCTGGGGCGCCCCATCTCCGTCATCAGCCCTCTCCCGTTGGGCTGCAAGGACCCCGCCCTCTGTCACGTCCTCTCGTTCCGCTGGCGAGTGCAGCTCCAACTGCCGCAGGTGGTGCATGACGGAGAGGAGCTCGAGGGGTCCTTTCTGGTCCTCTACAAGGGAGCCCACTACTGGGTGTGTTATTCGACGGGGGAGGCCCGGTGCTACTTCTGCTGGGCGATGGGGCACGTCCGGAGGGACTGCCCCTTGGCCCAGCATGGAGGAGTGTCCAGGACCCCCAAACCCAGGCTAGGCGCCAGCCCTGTCATCACCGATGCCCCTGGCTGCCCAGCACCCGAAGCTGCCCCTCCTCCTTCTCGGTCCACTGCTGTGGAGGAGGGTGCAGCGGAGATGCCACCGGGCGTGGGAGAGGGCTCGCCCCAGGGGGAATCCTCCCTCATTCCTGCTACCCCACCATTGCCTCCCCGAGTCCCTGAGCCATTGCCCTTGCCCCCCGACCCAACCCCTGTTAGCCAGCCCCCGGATGATGCCATGGAGGGCTGGTCCTTAGTGCAGGGTAAGTGGGGCAAGTGGAAGGCTCGGGCCCCACTACATCCTTTGGATTCGGAGACCCCCCAGAAGAGCAGGAAGGGGGGCACCGATGGCGATCCTTCTGCTTTGCCCCCTGACAACTCCTGTGGTGCCGGCTGGGGACACCGTTGCAGCACCGGAAGGTAACACTGCCCCTCCTCCGGGGTCCCTTCCCGCGGAAGCCCCCGAGGGAGCCCTTCTCGCCTCCTTACCATCCACAGCCCCTGCGAACGCCGAGGTGGGCATCACTTTGGGTGCTGGCGGGGAGGGGCCTGGGGTGGCAGATGGTGATTTCTCTTCCATTTATGAAGAGATCGAGGCCCTAGGTCTGACCCCAGTCACGCAGGGGGAGGATGACCCTCTGCCGGTGGGCCTCAATCTGAGCGACCTCAGCCCAGTCCCCGTCTTCCCTTTTTCTGACTGCTGCTTCTGCTCCTGCCTCTGAGAGTCCCCTGGGGTCTTCCATCAGCCCGGCTGCAGGTGGCATGCTGCTGACGGCCGCCGAGCCCATTGAGGTGATGGCCAGTGCCCCGCTGCCAGGACCCAATTCCCATGGAGTGTCCCTCGGGTGTGGAGCACCCGACCTCCTTCCCGGACGGGGACCCCATTAGCAGCTAGGGCTGCCGCACGAACCATAGTGGCTGAGCCCCAGCATCGTTGAGGGTCCCCTTCCCATTCCCCAGATCCCTGAGGCTGAGCAGGAAGGGCCACCTTCCAGAGATCCACCTATTGCGGCTCAGGATCCTACTTCTGCCTCTCTCCCCGATTCTCTTCCTGATACTACCCCTACTCCTGTCTCCTGCCCTATCCCTGATGCTGGCCCTGTCCTTGTCCCCTCCACCTCCCATGATGACATTGCCGCCCCTGGGAATGCCCCCCAGGGAGCAGCCTTAGTAGCTTTTCCCTGTCCCGACCCACCAGGGGCTGCTGTTCTCCTTCTGCCGCCCCCTGTTGAACTGGGGAGCGAGGCAGGCCGCGTGGTGTCAGCCCATCGGACGCCACGTCGGGGGTCTGCCCCCTGCCTGCCCGCCTCAGTGGGCCACGGAGCTGTGACGGGGACCCCGCTGGGGGAAAGTCATAGATCAATAACCCTGCCCCCCCCATGCGCTGAGGGAGGAGCTGTGGGAGTTCCTCGAGGACGTCCGTGGCTCCCATAACAAAGTCCAGCTTGTGCTCATGCGGTGGGGGGATTTCCATCAGATCCTCAGGGCTGCGAGGGCCCTCATGGGGGAGGGTAAGACGATCGGGAAGCAGGCCGCCGCGGCCTACCAGCAGGTCCGCCTCTTCCGTGACTCTTTACTCACCTACGGGGTAGGTCACGGATTGCTGCACGGCCCGATGGAGGCCGTGGGCGTGTCTGCCGGCGAGGATCCCTCCCAGCCCTCCTCATGGCATCGATCATCTTTGCCACATTAGACACCCGGGGCTGTAGGATGGGTCTCCGCAGGAGCCAGGTGCTCTCCTGCCTTTGGGAGGAGGAGGTACTCTGTGGTTTTCCTGCAGGAGACCCATACGGATCCGGCCGCTGAAGCTATCTGGTGGCTGAAGTTGGGGGACGGGGTCTATTTTAGCCACCTCTCGGTTCGCAGAGCTGGAGTGACGACCCTGTTCTCCCCTGACCTACGGCCAGAGGTGCTGGGGGTTGCCAAGGCTGTGCCGGGCCATCTGCTGCACCTCCGGGTCTGTATGGAGGGGCTTGTGGTTAATCTTGTCAACATCTATGCCCCAACATCGGGACCAGAGAGGCTGCGTTTTTATCAGCAGGCGTCCACCTTCCTCGGCTCCCTGGATTCTCGTGAGTGCCTGGTCCTGGGCGGGGACTTTAACACCCCCTTCAAGGAACGGGACCGCTCAGGGACCAAACAGTGCCTGGCCGCCGCAAACGTCCTCTGGGAGATCATCGAACACCACTCCCTGGTGGACGTCTGGCGCGATCACCCTGGGCAACGTCTCGACGTTCACATTCATCCCGGTGGAGGCCCATCGGTCGCACCACTCTCGGCTGGACCACATTTACCTGTCACGTCTCCACCTTTCACGGGCCCACTCCTCCAGCGTTCAGCCGGCCACCTTTTCAGATCATCACTTTGCCACCGTGACAGCCTCTCTCTGCGCGGAGAGGCCGGGGCCGGCCTATTGGCACTTTAATAATAGTTTGCTGGAGGATGCGGGCTTCGTGGCGTCCTTCCGGGAGTTCTGGCTGGCCTGGTGAGGGCAGAGACGCGCCTTTCCCTCGGCGCGGCAGTGGTGGGATCTGGGGAAGGTGTGCACCCGGCTCTTCTGCTGCGACTACACCCGGGGCACCAGCCGATGGAGGGATGCGGCGATAGAGCAGTTGGAGCGGGAGGTCTTGGAGCTCGAGAGGCATCAGGCCACCAGCCCCAAGGATCCATCCCTCTGCGGAGCGTGCCGGGAGAAGTGGGAGGAGCTCCGGGCCCTCGAAGACCATCGGGCCTGGGGTGCCTTTGTTCAATGTCGCATTCACCTCCTTCGGGAGATGGATCGCGGCTCCCGCTTCTTCCATGCCCTGGAGAAAAGGAGGGGGGCCAAGAAGCATGTCACCTGCCTCCTGGCAGAGGATGGCACCCCCCTCACGAATCCGGCAGAGATGTGCGGGAGGGCAAGGGCCTTCTACGCGACTCATTGCTCCCTGGATCCGACCGATCCTAATGCTTGCAGGGTGCTATGGGACGGACTCCCGATGGTCAGCACGGGCAACTGTGACCGGCTGGAGCTGCCTCTCACTCTGGCCGAGTTCTCGGAAGCCCTCCATCGCATGCCCACCAATAAATCTCCGGGCATGGACGGGCTGACCGTGGAGTTCAACCGTGTGTTCTGCGATGTTCTCGGCCCAGACCTGGTCACCGTCTCGGCCGAGTCTTTGCAGAGCAGGGTCCTCCCTCTCTCGTGCAGGCAAGCCATGCTCGCCTTATTGCTGAAGAAAGGAGACCTCTGCGACTTACGGAATTGGCGTCCCGTCTCGCTTCTCAGCACAGACTACAAAATTGTTGTGAAGGCCATCTCAATGCAGCTAGGGTCCATGCTGGCGGACGTGGTCCACCCAGACCAGACCTACGCTGTCCCGGGCCGCACAATCTTTGATAACTTTTGTATCTGGTCGGGGATCTTCTGGAATTAGGGTATAGGGATGGTCTGTCAGTCACCCTCTTGTCCTTGGATCAGGAGAAGGCGTTTGACAGGGTGGACCATAGGTATCTCCTGAGCACTCTGCGAGAGTTCGGCTTCAGACCCCGGTTTGTGAGTTTTCTCCAGGTGCTGTACGCTTCTGCAGAGTGTCTGGTCAGGCTCAACTGGACCGTGACCGAGCCGGTCAGCTTCGGGTGGGGAGTGCGACAGGGGTGTTCCCTCTCGGGTCAGCTGTGCGCTCTGGCAATCGAGCCCTTCCTCTGTCTCCTCCGCCGGAGGCTGACAGGGTTGGTGCTTCGAGAGCCGGAGCTGCGGCTGGTCCTGTTGGCGTATGCCGATGATGTGCTCCTCGTGGTCCAGGACCTGGGCAACTTGGTGCGGGTGGAGGCTTGCCAGGCCATCTACTCGGCGGCCTCCTCCGCGTAGGTCAACTGGGTCAAGAGCTCTGGCCTAGTGGTCGGGGATGGGTGGCAGGTGAGCACCCTTCCACTCGTGCTTCAGGCCATCCAGTGGAGCGCAGGTCCGCTGCTCTATCTCGGTGTTTACCTCTCTGCCACTCATCCGTCTCCGCCAGAGAACTAGCATGGTTTAGAGGGCAGGGTCACGGAGTGGCTCCGGAAATGGACAGGACTACTCCAGTGCCTCTCCCTTCGAGGGAGGGCACTGGTGTTCAATCAACTAGTCCCGTCCATGCTCTGGTACCGGCTCAACACCCTGGTCCCGGCCTCGAGTTTCCTGGCCAACCTCCGGACAGCGATTCTGGAGTTCTTTTGGCCAGGAATGCACTTGGTCTTTGCAGGGGTCCTCCACCTGCCCCTGGAGGAGTGGGGGCAGGGCCTGAAGTGCCTACACACTCAGGTCCATGTCTTCCACCTCCAGGCCCTGCAGAGGCTCCTGTATGGTGCAGGTAGTCCAGTGTGGAGTGCATTGGTGCACGCCTTCCTCTGCCGCTTCTGAAGGCTCCAATATGACCGGCAGCTTCTTTACCTCCATCTGAGAGGTCTTCCGTGAGACCTCTCCGGGCCGCCGGTCTTCTACCAAGACCTCCTCCAGACCTGGAAGCTCTTTTCAACAACCAGGTCTGTGGCACCACTGTGGGGGCTGATCTCCTCGTGGAGCCCCTGCTACACAACCCCCAGCTTCGTATGCAGGTGGTGGAGTCCCCCGCGGTGCGCAAGAGGCTGGTCTTGGTGGGAGTCACCAGGGTCAGAGACCTCCTGGACTACAACTGGGGAGACTGGCTGGATCCCCTGACGCTCACTCAGCACATAGGGCTCTCCAGGCCTCGTACTCCCTGGCGCGTACTTCAGGAGGTGAAGGCTGCTTTACTGCCCGCTGCTCGGACCTACCTTGACTGGGTCCTACAAAAGGGCACGCCCCGCCCACCCTCCACTCTAGGCCACCCGGACCATTTTATAGAGCCCCTGCATCGTGGACCCAATCGGCCCCACCACCATTTCACTGCGAGCCGGCTGCACGATCTGCAGCTGGTTCTGTTCCAGACCACGCCAAGGAAACATCTGTACATGCTTGTGCTCCACACTCTTCACTGCCTCACCCTTGCGTCCCACCCCCGCTACAAAGTGGCGGGACCTTATGCCACCTCTCGAGGGTAAGCCCCAGTGGGCCAGCTTATACTCTGCCCTGGTCCTGAGGCCTGCCGGGGATGTCAGTTGTTGGCTCCTTCACGGGGCTGTGAGCACGGGCATGTACTTGGCGCGGTTTACCCCTGTCCCCAACACCTGCCCCTTTTGCGGCATGAAGGAGACCCTGGTGCACATTTATTTAGAGTGTGCCAGGTTGCAGCCCCTGTTCCGGCTCCTCTTGGAACTCTTGTTGCGTTTTTGGTTGCACTTTTCCCTTCACCTGTTTATCTACACACTCCCCATCCGTGGCCCCACAAAGTCGCGGGATCTCCTTGTCAACCTCCTCTTGGCCCTGGCCAAACTAGCCATCTACAAAACCAGGGAGAGAAGGTTGGCCGACGGGATTTCCTGCGACTGTGGGGCCTATTTCCGCTCCTCCGTTCATTCACGCAACCGGGCAGAGTTCCTCCGGGCGGCGTCCACTGGCTCCCTTGACGCCTTCGAGGAGCAGTGGGCGTTTTCTGGGGTTCTCTGCTTGGTGTCCCCATCAGGTTCCCTTCGTTTAGCCCTATGACCTCACTCCCGAGCCTGGTTTTCTCATTGGTTGTCCCATGCAATTATTTGGTGTCACAGACCTGTGGATCCTCTCTTAGGCTGGGGGGAGGTCCTTTATCAGTGGGCGGGCTTCGCCCACCCACTTCCTGGATACCAGTAGGACCAGACTCCTGTACCCCACTGGCCTGGGTCTGTCACATAGCATACTATATTACTCTTCATTTTTTTCATATTTGACTATACTTTTGTATCACTGTATGAAAAGGTTTCAGTGATGCAGCACCCAGGCCAATGTATCAGTCCTCACGTGGCCCTCGCAGGGCCGCCCAGAGGATTCAGGGGGCTTGGGACAAGGCAATTTCGGGGGCCCCTTCCATTAAAAAAAATTGCAATACTATATTCTCATGGGGGGACCCCTGCGGGGCCCAGGGCAAATTGCCCCACTTGCTCCCCCCCCCCACGGGCAGCCCTGGGAAAAATAAACCTTCCGCTTCTCAGCACAAACTCAGTTTTGAGAAAACTTCTTGACAAGGTATCACTGGTTCTCAGCATCAGCTAGTGCTAAAAGGCACTAAAGCTCAGTAAAAGGGTTGGACAAATATTTTCCATCAAAACTTTTTTTGGATCGAAAAGTAGGGGGTTTTAAAAAGCAGAAAAAAAATCACAGACAGTGTCTACTTTCCTTCAAAATTTGTTGTGTTTTTTTTAATTGAAAAGCTGAAGTTAGTCTGCCAAAACCTGAATATCGTTTGAGGTTTCAGAAGTGTGTGGCCAATATTCGCTGCTTGCTGTGTGTGTTTGTTTAAAGAAACAATAAAAAAAAATCTGCTTTTAAAAAAAATCCAAAACTTTTGAACCACCTCAGCTTGTGACCAAACGCCTGAGCCCATCTTGTCAAGAGATTTTTCCAGGTTTCTGATACTCTGCTGGCTACCTTGAGGCATATCTGTCTCCTTAACTTTGGGTTCATTTAGGCTAGAACATAAGAACAGCCATACTAGGTCAGACCAAAGGTCCATCCAGCCCAGCATCCTGTCTACCGACAATGGCCAATGCCAAGTGCCCCAGAGGGAGTGAACTTAACAGGTAATGATCAAGTGAGCTCTCTCCTGCCATCCATCTTCACCCTCTGACAAACAGAGGCTAGGGACACCGTTCCTTACCCATCCTGGCTAATAGCCATTAATGGACTTAACCTCCATGCATTCATCTGTTTCCTAGAGACTGGCTCCATGGGGTCCCTCACACACTGAAATTAAATATACACTATAATTTGGCATTTGAGAAGTGAAAGGGATGGTAGCCCTAATGGAAAAGCTAACAGCTTGGCTCTTCTGCAAGCCTCAAACTGCTGAATGCGCTTTAGGGTAGGGAAGGCTGGGCTTCCCAAACAGCCTGTCCCTGTCCCTGTCCCCTATCCGACCCCCACCCACTTCCTGCCCCCTAACTGCCTGCCCCCCCTCAGAATCCCCAACCCATCCTGCTCCTTGCCCCCTCACCATCCCCCAGAGACCACCACCACCCTGGGACCCCACCCCTGCTCCCTGTCCCCTGACTGCCCCGACCCCTATTCACCCCCACACACACATTGAGTCCTGAAAGACCCCTGGAACGCCCATGATCCAACCCCCCCATTCCCTGTCCCCCCCACCTCTGCCCCCTCCCTGTCCCCTGACTGTCCCCGGGACTCCCTGCCCCTTATCCAACCCCCCCAGCCCCTTACTCCTGGCTCGCCACTCTCACGGACCTCAGCGCATCCAGGAGCGTCCCTGAGCTGCGTGGTAAGGGGGCGGGGCTGTGAGCTCCAGTGGGGCCTGAGCTTCCTCCGCTCCGCCTGGCGCTCACAGCCCCGGCCCCTTACCACATGGCTCTGAGCAGTGAGGGGCTCGGGAGCCCCGCCGGAGCCACACTGCACCGCTGTCCAGGGACGCTCCTGGATGAGCTGAGGCTCCGGGTGAGGAGTGGGGCCGGGGCGGGAGCCTCAGCTGTTCTCTTGGGGGCCCCTGCGGAGCCCGGGGTCTGGGGCAAATTGCCCCACTTGCCCCCCCCCCCCGGGTGGCCCTGAGTCCTCGTGGTGATTTGAGTTGAGATCCCTGATCTACATGCTGCCTGCTATCTACCTGCAGTCACAGTCATTTATTGTGTTTTTAACAGCAGCTGGTGTAAAATAAAAGTGTCCTCTCTTCTCCAGCTTGGTTGCATGAGAAAGAGGCTGCTAAGGCGGCAGCTTCTCAGGACTGGATTCTGCTATTGTAGAAAAGAGAGGGTTGTTTCACTGGGCTTGCAGGAAAACAGAAGGAAAAAGGGCAGCATTTAAAAATATTCCATTGGCAGAAAGCAAGCTGAGAGCATTAGTTTAGAGCCCAGAAGTGAGACTAATTGCCACAATTCCTCTTCAGCACGGGCAATAGCTCATACCGTGTTTGCAAAACAGGGCCTAAAGTTATGGCACTGTATAATCACCAGTGTCTTGCAAAGTAAGCTGCAGAACCCAGGTCTGTTAGCCCCCTCACCCTTTTGCAGTGTGCCCAGCTCTGACTGGAAGAGCTGAAAGGGCATTTTGAATCCTGGTCTACAGAGAAGCTTTGCCCAGCAATGTCAGCCCTTCTGGATCCAGCACAGCCAAAAGGCTCTGAACGACAGCAGGGCTGACTTAAACCAGGCATGCAATCCTGATCTCTCACCTCACAGGTTGCCACCTATGCAGGCAAGCCTGACATCTGCCCATTAGAGTAGTGAACCCCCACACACCCCTGTCATAACCTAGTCCCAGATTTGGACCTTAGCGTCCAAAATATGGGGGTTAGCATGAAAACCTCCAAGCTTAGTTACCAGCTTGGACCTGGTAAAGCTGCCACCACCCAAAAAATTAGAGTGTTTTGGGGCACTCTGGTCCCCCCAAACCTTCCCTGGGGGACCCCAAGACCCAAATCCCTTGAGTCTTACAACAAAGGGAAATAAACCTTTTCCCTTCCCCCTCCAGGTGTTCCTGGAGAGATGCACAGAAGCAAGCTCCGTGAATCTAAACAGAGGGATTCCACCCTCCCCGTTTTCAGCCTTGGAAAACAGAAGTACCAAGAGCTAATCTCTCTTCCCCCCTCACCCAGAGGGAATGCAAAGTCAGGCTAGTAAATCTAACACACACAGATTTCCCCCTGACTTCTTCCTCCCACCAATTCCCTGGTGAGCACAGACTTAATTCCCTGGAGTTTCCCACTAAAGAAAACTCCAACAGGTCTTAAAAAGAAAGCTTTATGTAAAAAGAAAGAAAAATACATAAAAATGGTCTCTCTGTATTAAGGTGACAAATACAGGGTCAATTGCTTAAAAGAAATATGAATAAACAGCCTTATTCAAAAAGAATACAATTCAAAGCACTTCAGCAACTACACACAGGTAAAATACAAAAAAACATATAAATCACTATCTGATCTTTTGTACTTACAACTGGGAAACAGAAGATTAGAAAGCAGGAACTAGAGAAATCCTTCCCATAGCCGAGAGGGAGATAGGCACAAGACAAAGAACAAAGGACTCACACACAAACTTCCCTCCACCCAGATCTGAAAAAGTCTGGTTTCCTGATTGGTCCTCTGGTCAGGAGTTTCAAGTACTTCTTTCCAGGTATAAGAGACATTAACCCTTAGCTATCTGTTTATGACAACCCCCAACATTCAGGCGCTGGCCTGAGCACAGGCCCGGAACCCTTAGGGAAGAGCCCAAACTTCTTGTAAAGCCCCTCAGGAGGTCACTTGATCCATAGGGAGTCCTGGGGGAGAAGAGATCCGGTCACACTCCACTGAAGGATGATAGCCTCTCCACAGTAAGACTGAACCTTACCTGAGAAGGGATCGCGTCCTTTGCCTGCTGGAGAGAAGCAGGAGTGGCCCACCGGCAGCACCAGCGGAGGCTTAAGGTAGAATAGTTCTTTGCTGCTTTGAGGGATGAGTGAGGCCAAGGAGTTGAGATGAAATAGAAAGGAGGCACCGCAGGCCACAGAGTCTAGTTCACACCACCAGTCTGTCTCTCCCCTTAGCCTAAGGACTGATCTGAATCAGCCCTGCTGCAGTTCAGAGCCTGCAGGGTGTGGCTGTGACACATACGAAGTTAGGCTGGGCAAAGCCATCCTGGTGAAAAGGAGATGTGGAAATAGCAATAAAGCATAAAATTGTATTTACGTTTTTTAAATGTATAATGAGGGGAAAGAGAAAGTAAATGGCAGTGAATATAAATTGCAAGCTAAAAAATGCAGGCAACTGAAAAGGAAAGCCAAACGAATTATTGAACTATCAGTGGCCAACAGGATAACAGATAATAGACGACAGCTTAAAAACATCTAGGGCTCTTCTTGTTCTTCATGTCAGGTATGAGTGTTGTGCTAGGTGCAAATGGTAAAACTGTGAACAGTGACATTGAGAGACTCCAACGCCTCCCCAGAAAGCTGTTCTGATGTTTAATCACTCTCACAGCAAAAAAAATATTTTATTTTAAGGCTGAATTTGTCTAACTTCAACTTCCAGCAACTGGGTCTTGTTATGCCTATGTCAGCAAAGTCACAAAGCCCTGCACAGTCAGGTCTCCAGGCCATGTGTAAGTACCTCTCACCCTTCTCTCGATAAGCTGAATAGAGTGAACTCCTTTAGCCTCACACCATAAGGCTTGTTTTCCAGCTCCTGGATCATTTTTGTGGCCCTCTTTTGAACTCACTGCACATCCTTCTTGAAGCATGGACACCAGAACTGGACACAGCATTCTAGTAGAGGATTTATCGGTGCTGGGTAGAGGCTAGATTACTCCCTACTTCTATTTGATAGTCCTGTTTATACATCCAAGGATCACATTAGCCCTTTTTACTTCAGCACTGCACTGTGAGCTCAGGGTGATGATCTGTGCTGACCCTTACATCCTTCTCTGAGCCACTCCTTTTCAATACAATCTCCCTCCTGTAGTTATAGCTTGTATTTGTGGTTCCTGAATGTACTACCTTGGATTTGGCTATATTAAAAACACACCGTGCTGGCCTGTGACCATTTAACCAACTGAGTCAGATCATTGTGTAGCAGTAACCTACCCTGATTGTTTACTACCCCACATTCTTTGTTTCATCTGCAGTCTTTACCAGCACTTATTTTATACCATTGAGGTTGCTGATAAAAAATATTAACTAGCATCCTCAAACCAAGAACCTATCCCTGGGGGACCCTGCTAGAAACAGCCCAGCTCACTGGTATCTCCCTATTAATTACATTTTGAGACCATTCAATGAGCCAGATTTTAATCCATCTCTGTGCCCTGTTAAGTCCCTATAATGCAAGTTTTTTTAATCAAAATGTCATATGGTACTAGATCTAGTACCTTAGAGAAATCCAGCTACACTATATCAACATCATTAGAAGCATTTGGTATAGGAAACAGGGTTGCAGGACCTCTGTCCTGGTCCAGTATGGCAGTTCCTAAAATATTTGTTACTGTTTCCTACCTTCAGGGCTATGCAATCAGGGTCAGTTATAGTTTTAAGTTCAGCAAACCTTCAACTGAACTCTGCCCTTCAGCCGTTTACTCTGAGAGCCACATGCAGAAATGGGACAAGCTGGTTAAGGGCAGCAGTGAGATCAGAACTGTTGGTTTGATTTGGTGGATAATGGGCAGCACAGGGGCCTGACAGGCTGGTGAGCCTACTGGGATAGTAATTTTTTTGAGGGCTGCAGCAGTGGAGTTAGTACTGACAGTGTGGTGAGTCCTTAAGCAGAACAGGACAAGGGAGAGGAATTGCTGCTATGGTGGAAAGTCTGAGCCTTGGTGAGAGATGGATAGAGAGGTAGTCATGAGGGGTAGCACTGTGCACCTTGAGGTACATGTGTGACCATCTGAGGGTTCTTTCTAACCCTTGAGTTTAACTCTTGACAGTTCCTGGTACCAGGATGGAAAGGACCGATTTGTGCTCACAGCTGCAGTAAATGCATGTATGAAGTGGGTACCCAGTTGTGAAAAACAGGCCTTGAGCATCTTCCCAACCACAGATAGTCCCACTGGCTTCTGATCAGAGACACCACCCCTTGAATTAATGATGAACTTGGAAGAACCTAGGCTGAACTTGAAAGGCTGGTAGTTAGGGGGAAAAAATCACCTTTTTGCTTGTGAATTCAGCAAATATTACCTGCAACACATCATGGAACTCTACAATGCCACTACAGTCACTTTTTCCATGAGAACTGCACTTGGCCCTTGGAGCAGGATTAAGACTTACACTAAATTAGAAGGATTTTCAGTTTTGTAGAATTTTAAGGCCAGAAGAGACCACAGATCATCTGGCCTGTCTTCCTGTATATTACAAGCTATTAATTTTCACCCAGTGCCCTATCACATCAGTTAGACCAGGGGTCAGCAACCTTTCAGAAGTGGTGTGCCGAGTCTTCATTTATTCACTCTAATTTAAGGTTTTGTGTGCCAGTAATACATTTAAACTTTTTTAGAGGGTCTCTTCCTATAAGTCTACATACAATAATAGTTTAGTTATATATTATAAAGTAAATAAGGTTTTTTAAATGTTTAAGAAGCTTCATTTAAAATTAAATTAAAATGCAGAGTCCCCCGGACCCGTGGCCAGGACCCAGGCAGTGTGAGCACCACTGAAAATCAGCTCGCCTGCTGCATTTGGCACCCAGGCCATAGGTTGCCTATCCCTGAGTTAGACCAAAGCACGTCTGTCTTCAGGAGACTAAATAATGTGCTACAAATAGAAAACAAGAGAGACTGAGCTGCCACCACTGCCTCAACCCATTGCAATGACAGGAATTGATTAGTCAAGATATGCCCAGATGATTCCATCAGGCCAACCCCACTGCCTGCTGCTGGGCTAGGCTACCTCTGCCCTCTCTCTCCTCCCCCCCCCCAAAAAAAGTCTCAACCAGTCAGCCATGGGGGAAATGCCTTCTCAAACCCAAATCTGGCAATCAGATCCTGACCAAGTGAGCCAGATAGGCATATAGAAGGAGCATTGCCTGTGCCACCTAAATGATACTTCAAAAAGCGAAAAACAAACCTCCTGCAATGCTCTGTACCTCAGGGGATACCTAGCATCCTTGTAAAATGACTGTGTGGGATCCAGTGCAAAATTTGTCATGTTGGGTATCTTCAGGAGGCTCATGATGCACTGAAAAGTACTGTAACAATTACTATTACCTCACTATAACAACGTTATAGGTTGTAATTTCATGTATATAGTTGTAACCCTTCTGCCAGGTGGAGGCAGCAGCAACAAGGGCCAGGTTCAGGATCTAGGGATTCCTTTTCAACAATATAACACAAAACCAGCTTGAGCCCCCAGCCAGTGACCTGGGACAATTACACACCAACCCCTGGGCACCTCTGAGAGACAATACTTCCCCTCTTGGAAGCACAGAGTCTGAATGTAGCAAAAGCTTTTAATAAAAGGAGGGAATTACCTCAGCATTCATTTGGGAAAACACTGCAACTCGGGTTCATAAACACAAACCATGAGCAAAAGACCCACTCCCAAGTAAGTTGGGCAGTGTCCTTTTCCCCTCGGAGTCTTGAGTCCAGCGACCCAAAAGTCTCTTTAACACACCCATCCTTTCTCTGTACCCCACTCACAGTTGCTGTCTCTGGCCAGTGCAGCCCCAGAGTTCACCTCCCAGCCTGTGTGGAAGGTGGGGGAATGGTAAGTAAGGTGACCAGATGTCCCAATTTTGGGGTCTTTTTCTTGTATAGGTTCCAATTACCCCCCACACTTGCTGTCTGGTCACCCTAGTGATAAGGAGTTGCTGTCCTTGGCCAGTGCAGCCCCACAGTTCACCTCCCAGCCTGTGTGGAAGGCCGGGGGAGCAGGAAGGAGGCACCTTACACACTGCACTGCTCAGGTACTTGCTCATCACCCCAACAGCCAATTGTCACACCTCTGGGGAGCTCTGCTCTGGCCCTCCCCACCACTCTGCTGGCCCCTTGCCGCATCTCTCTGCTAGCTGCCCACTCACCAAGATGTCTTCAGCCCCCCCGGCACAGCTCTGACTGATTTCAGCTGTTAGCAGGGGAGCCTCACTGCTGGTGCACACTGGGCAGTCTCTTGCAATATAGACACTGTCCCAAAGTAGGTCTAATACAGGGGTTGGTAACCTTTCAGAAGTGGTGTGCCAAGTCTTAATGTATTCACTCTAATTTAAGGTTTTGCGTGCCAGTAATACATTTTAACTTTTTAGAAGGTCTCTTTCTATAAGTCTATAATATATAACTAAACTGTTGTTGTATGTAAAGTAAATAAGGTTTTAAAAATGTTTAAGAAGCTTCATTTAAAATTAAATTAAAATGCAGAGCCCCCTGAACTGATGGCCAGGACCCAGGCAGTGTGAGTGCCACTGAAAATCAGCTCATATGCTGCATTTGGCATTTGTGCCATAGGTTGCCTACCCCAGTCTAATACTTAAATCTAGGTATCAGTGATTTCCACTCTACAGCATGTTACGAGACTCCTAATTGTCTAAATTAGCTCTTTTATTATACCATGAAGAGAGGAAGGATCACATGGGGTCTAATGCCCTTAAACAGGGTCCACCCTCTCTCAACTCATTGGGCTTTGGAATCCTTGTCCCCCTGCCTAGTGAGTGCTCTTCAGTTGAGTGTGAGTCCCTGCCAGGTACAGTTCTGCTGCCCTCAGTTCACACAAGGATAACAACCCTTTATTACTCCTGCCTCAATAACAAGGAGATTGGCGATCCAACACCAGCCACAAGGGGTCATCTGGGCAAGCAATCCCATCATGCTAAGCACCTAGGCAGGGTGGGTGTGTCCATGCTAATAAGATCAGCTTCTGAAGTCATTTTCCACAGCTCACCACTAGATGTCAGGGGAGAGCTCATCTAGACTCTGCTTACATCTTTATGAGGCTGAAAATGTATCCTCATGGCTTAAAACAAGCTCAGGCAAAAACTCTTCAAGAGCAGAGGGGCAGTTCACACCTCATCAGGGCATGTATGGGACAAACCCAGCCCAGCCTCACAGGAACAAAGGACACTGGCCTAGGCAGCAACAAAGAATCTGTTGGACTCTTGAGTGAGGGTATGTCTGCATCTACAATTTTGCAGCGCTGGTTGTTACAGCTGTATTAGTACAGCTGTATAGGGCCAGCGCTGCAGAGTGGCCACACTTACAGCAACCAGCGCTGCAAGTGGTGTTAGATGTGGCCACACTGCAGCGCTGTTGGGCAGCTTCAAGGGGGGTTCGGGGAACGCGAGAGCAAACCGGGGAAGGAGACCAGCTTCGCCGCGGTTTGCTCTCGCGTTCCCCGAACCACCCTGCAAACCACAGGGAAGGAGACCTGCTTGCTCGGGGGTTCGGGGAACGCGAGAGCAAACCGGGGAAGGAGACCAGCTTCGACGCGGTTTGCTCTCGCGTTCCCGGAACCACCCAGCAAACCGCAGGGAAGGAGACCTGCTTGCTCGGGGAACGCGAGAGCAAACCGGGGAAGGAGACCAGCTTGATTACCAGAGGCTTCCTCAGGTATGCTGGGATACCTGCTTATTCCACGGAGGTCAAGAAAAGCGCTGGTAAGTGTCTACACTTGATTACCAGCACTGGATCACCAGCGCTGGATCCTCTACACCCGAGACAAAACGGGAGTACGGCCAGCGCTGCAAACAGGGAGTTGCAGCGCTGGTGATGCCCTGCAGATGTGTACACCTCCTAAGTTGCAGCGCTGTAACCCCCTCACCAACGCTGCAACTTTGTGATGTAGACAAGCCCTGAGTCACTCCCCTTCCCTTGGTCAGTTTGGGACTATGATGAGGTAATGCTCACCTGACTCTCAAGTAGGAAAGGGGGGGCAAAACCAAGAGGGAAGAAAGAACAGGATGAAAGGGAGAGACGTTTGCCATGCTCTTCCTCTCTCTTCCACCTACATCTGTCCTTGGCATCATGCTGTGCTAGGCAACACAGTATGAGGAAGAAGTGAGCAGTCCTCAGTGGTGAAAGAACAGGTTAAGGACTATTTAGAAAAACTGGACATGCACAAGTCCATGGATCCAGATATAATGCATCTGAGGGTGCTGAGGGAACTGGGTGATGTGATTGCAGAGTCATTGGCCATTCTCCTTGAAAATTCATAGCAATCGGGGGAGGTCCAGAATGATTGGAAAAAGGCAAATATAGTGCCCATCTTTAAAAAAAGGAAGGAGGAGGATCCAGGGAACTACAGACCGGTCAGCCTCACCTCAGTACCTGGAAAAATCATGGAGCAGGTCCTCATGGAATCAACTTTGAAGCACTTCAAGGAGAGGAAAGTGATCAGGAACAGTCAGCATGAATTCACCAAGGGCAAGTCATGCCTGACCAATCTAATTGCCTTCTGTGATGAGATAACTGGCTGAGTAGATATGGGGAAAGCAGTGGATGTGATATATCCTGACTTTAGCAAAGCTATTGATAAAGTTTCCCATAGTACTCTTGCCAGCAAGTTAAAAAAGTATGGATTGGATGAATAGACTCTAAAGTGGATAGAAATCTGGCTAGATTGTCAGACTCAATGGGTAGTGATCAACGGTTTGATGTCTAGTTGGCAGCCGGTATCAAGCGGAGTGCCCCAGGGGTTGGTCCTGGGTCTGGTTTTGTTCAGCATCTTTATTAATGATCTGGATGATGGGATTAATGGCACCCTCAGCAAATTTGCAGATGACATTAAGGTAGGGGGAGAGGTAGATAAACAGGAGGGTGGGGATAGGGTCCAGAGTGACCTAGACAAATTGGAGGATTGGGCCAAAGAAATCTGATGAGGTTCAACAAGGACAAGTGCAGAGTCCTGCACTTAGGAAGAATCCCATGCACCGCCACAGGCTGGGGACTCACTGGGTAATTGGCAGTTCTGCAGAAAAGGACCTGGGGATTACAGTGGATGAAAAGCTGAATATGAGTCTGCAGTGTGACCTTGTTGCCAAGAAGGCTAGTGGCATATTCGGCTGCATTAATAGGAGCATTGCCAGCAGATCAAGAGAAGTGATTATTCCCCTCTCTTTGGCACTGGTGAGGCCACATCTGGAGTATTGCATCCAGTTTTGGGCCCCCCTCTACAGAAAGGAAGTGCACAAATTGGAGAGAGTCCAGTGGAGGGCAACAAAAATGGTCAGGGGTCTGGGACACATGACTTACAAGGAGAGGCTGAGGGAAATGGGATTGTTTAGCCCACAGAAGAGAAGAGTGAGGGGGAATTTGATAGAAGCCCTCAACTACCTGAAGGGGGGTTCTGAAGATGATAGAGCTCAGCTCTTCTCGGTGGTGGCAAATGACAGAACAAGAAGCAATGGTCTCAAGTTGCAGTGGGGGAGGTTTAGGTTGGCTATTAGGAAACACTGTTTCACTAGGAGGGTGGTGAAGCACTGGAATGGGTTACCTAGGGAGGTGGTGGAATCTCCATCCTTAGAGGTTTTTAAGGCCCGGTGTGACAAAGCTCTGGCTGGCAGGGCCGGCTTTAGGCCGATTTGCCCGATTCCCCGGAATTGGGCCCTGCGCCTGAAGGGGCCCCGCGCTCACTATCTCCCGGAAGCAAAGTTCTGCATCTCCCGGAAGCAGCAGATGTTGCTGCTAGGCAATGAGAGACACTGGCCGGCAGAGGGCTGAGGCAGACGGGGCTGTTGCAGGTCAGGAGGGGGAAGGAAGAGGGGGGAGAAGGCACATGTGCTTTGCAGCCTTCCTTCCCCTCCCCTCCGCCCAGCACTTACCTGGAGGAGACGCCGAGGGAGCTTCGTTTCTGGTCCGGTAGGAGGCAGGAATCTCAGCAGTGGATCTCACCTACCTGAGCAGCTGCTGGGGCTTCCAATGGTGAGTGTTTGACCCTGTGATTCCCTGGAGGTTTGTAATATTGGGTTGGTTTTGTGGTTTTCGTGGTGTTGCTGTTTGAGGGTGAGTTTGTGCCTGCCTGTATCTGTTTCGAAACTAAAGTCGAGATCATGTCATGGAACCCAGGAAAAAAGCCCGGAGCTGGTACTTAGTGCTGTGAACTCCAGGTGAGAGAGAGAGGGAGGTTTGGAGGAGGAAATCAAATACAGCAAGAGAGGAGAATGCGAAAGGTCTGCAACATGGCACAGCAGGCTGAGACTTTTATCTCCCCCCTACCACACCGCAGAAGGGGAAACTGAGGCATGGCGTGATCTGATTCCCTCTCCAAACTATTTTGCAAAGGAAGGGGACTAGGGCTCCTATCCAAACCAGTTCCCTTCCCATCAACTCTGCTTTCCCTGCTGAAGACCGCTGCAGGGGCTGAATATTTCCATTAAACTATGGCTCCTTCATTTGCCCTGCAACAATAAAATAGATCGGCTTTTGGGGGCGGGGGTGAATAGCCACCCCCCAAGCTGTGTGGATATTAAGGTTTTTTTGAGGAGGGGCATGATAATATTCTAGATCAATCAAATGCGCAGCTCAGCTTTCTAGCCATCCAGCAGCTCTAGGGTAGGGAAGGAAGGTGGTCTTGGTGCAGAGTGGTCGCAAAACAGGGATGAATTTAGCCAGAGGTTGGGGGGTCCGCTTGAAATCCCACCCGATGCAGCCACACAGAATCACTGGCAGCGCTGGGAGAGGCCAGGAGTGGAAGCAGGTGGCCTGGTGGGGGGCAGGGGGGGAGCACATTGCCCTCAGTCCTAGGCTCTGGGATGGACTAGGCTGGGTGGTGGGTTCAGTCTAGTCTTCCAGCCTGTTGCTCTCACTGGAGTTTGTGGTTTTCATCTGGATCCACCGAAAAGATCAAACAAGCCCAGCAGAAAAGGGGAATGAGTGAGGCGGGAAAGAGTTTGTAAGGGGTTTAAGTGACCCATCAGCGAAAGAGTAAAACTAGAGTTTGACTGGGTTTCCCCCCAGCCACCACTCCTGCAAACACTGAGGAAGGGGCAGCTCCATCCCCCACTGAGGCTATGGTGAGGGGCATCAGGGGAGGAAGGAAGCCACATGGCAGTCCCTTCCCTCCTGCCCCCAAACTCTGTTCCAAAGCCTGCACTCACCCCTCTCCACTCCCTCCCAGAGCCTGCACCCCTCCACCCTTCCTGCACCCCACCCCGTGCCCCAGCCCGGAGCCTGCACCCAGCACCCAAATTCCATCCCACTCAGCCCTGGGCAAAGCTCCTTGGTCTGGCTCCCAGCCCCTCTCCAAGGGTTGCAGCTGTCTGGAGGTGCCTGCCTGCCACACCTTCCTCAGTCACACCTCATTCATTCAATAGGGCAATTGATTACAAAGTGGAGGAAAGATCTCATTCTACTTCTAGCAAAAAGACATTTTTCTTTTACCTCAATATACTACCTTAGGGGCCCACTATAACATATTACCAAGGTTCAATACAAAGTCATGTAAAAGTTATACAAAAATGCATAATACAGAGATTTATCTACAACTGCATTGACTGCTGTGTGCAGTAATATAGTGACCCCTGGGTCTCTGAATGAGGCTATATACTCGGGGGAGGGGGGCGATGCAGCGGTGAGTTGGGGGCGAGCAGGTGGGCAAGCAGCAGGTGGGCAAAGAGGCAAGCAGTGAGCCAGCAGGGGTTCTAGGGGCAGGCATGGGGGTTTCTGGCAGGGGAGGGAGAAAGTGAAAGGAGGAGAGTGGTGGGTGGGGGACTGACTAGGAGGAACGCAGCAAGTCAGCGGGGGACTAGGGGGTGAAGAGGGGTGTGATGGTGGGGCCGAGCGGGGAGGGGGTAGGTCCTATTTTACTGCTGTGATCTGGTCACCCTGTGTGTGCCAGGTTTCAGAGTAGCAGCCGTGTTAGTCTGTATCTGCAAAAAGAACAGGAGTAATTGTGGCACCTTAGAGACTACCAAATTTTTTTCAACATAAGCTTTCATGGGCTACAGCTCACTTCTTCGGATGAATAGAATGGAATACTTCTTTTTGTCTATGTGTGCCATTTCTCTTCCCCACCCCTCACCTTCCTCTTTGGCCCACAGCTGTTTCGACAGGGTGGCGCTGAGGAAGGAGGGCTTGTTTCTGCGAGGCGGGCGGTGCTGGGGGGAAGAAGGGGGCATAAAATAAACATTATTGAAGAAAATCAGTTGTACAACTATCGAAACAAATTATTTTCCTAATATGAAAGTGAAAATCTATAATTAATATTCTTTTAGAATGCGGTGACTTCTATCAATATGGGCAAGAGATCAAGAGATATTGGTAGAAAGTATCTAAGTGGGAGTAAGAAAAGAGACATATACAATATGATGTAATGTATGTAATATTTAATTTTGTTATTATGTATACAGTCATGGAAAGTAAATAATACATGGAAGAAATGAAAGGTGTTTGGTTTTTTTTTTTTAGTCATCCCTGCCGGGGCCTCGTCGAAACTGTTTGAATTGGGCCCCGCACTTGCTAAAGCCGGCCCTGCTGGCTGGGACGATTTAGTTGGTGTTGGTCCTGCTTTGAGCAAGGGGTTGGACTAGATGACATCCTGAGCTCTCTTCCAGCCCTAATCTTCAATGATTATATGATCTACAGACATTACCACCAAGCAACTGAAGCACTGATCAAAGGGGAGAGCCTGGCTGAAGGGCAACCAGCCAGTCTGTGGTGAGAAGCATCTAAGTTTGTAAGGACACTGAAAGTGTTAAAGTCAGATTAGAACGCGTTTTGCTTTTATTTCATTTGACCAAATCTGACTTGTGCTTTGACTTATCACTTAAAATCTATCTTTGTAGTTAATAAATATGTTTATTTATTCTACCTGAAGCAATGCATTTGGTTTGAAGCATGTCAGAGACTCCCCTTGGGATAACAAGCCTACCTATTACATATCAATTTCTTTGTTAAATTGATGAACTCAAATAAGCTTGCAGCATCCAGCAGGCATAAGTGGACACTGCAAGATGGAGGTTCCTAAGGTTGCAAAGAATCCTGTGGCACCTTATAGACTAACAGAAGTTTTGGAGCATGAGCTTTTGTGGGTGAATACCCACTTCTTCAGATGCATGCCACAAAAGCTCATGCTCCAAAATGTCTGTTAGTCTATAAGGTGCCACAGGATTCTTTGCTGCTTTTACAGATCCAGACTAACACGGCTACCCCTCTGATACTTGGTTCCTAAGGTTGTATGTGGGACCAGAGAAATTAGCTAGTGTCATTTCGTTGCACAATCCAAGGAGCAGCTTACATGCTAAAGGCTGTCCGTGAGCAGCCCGGGAATGGGGGTTCTCACCATAGGTGCCGACTCCATGGATGCTCCAACCCTGGAGCACCCATGAGAAAAATTAGTGGGTGCTCTGCCAAACTCCCCTCACCCCCCCCGCCCCAACTTTTCCTTCTTTGAGCAGGCTGCATCCCCACTTCTCCACCTACCTCCCAGCGCTTCCCGCCCGACTGCAGCCAAACAGCTATTTAAGTGTTAGCATGCTCCGGGAGCGACGGGAACATGGTGCGCTCAGCGGAGGAGGTGGGGAAGAGGCGGGCTGGGGCAGGGACTTGGGGAGGAGTTGGAATGGGGCAGCGCTGAGGCGGGGACTTTGGGGAAGGGGTTGAAATGGGGGCGAAGCAGGGGTAGGAAGAGGCGGGGCAGGGCCTCCTGTAAGGGATGGAATAGGGGTGGGGCAAGGGACGAGGGGAAGTCAGTGCCTATGGGTCTCACAGCACAGCAGGGCTACACTGGCTCCCAGAGCTGAGGACTGGAGTGACCTAGCACATCCTGGGTCCAGATAACACCAGAGGAACATCGCCCCTCCCCATCGCCCAGCCTGGGCATGGACACCCCGCCCCTCCCCATCGCCCAGCCTGGGCATGGACACCCCGCCCCTCCCCATCGCCCAGCCTGGGCATGGACACCCGGCCCCTCCCGCCCCCCAGCTCTGGCACGGACTCTCCACCCCCTCCCATCCCCCCATGCCAGGCACGGGCGCTCCGCCACCTCCCATTCCCCCATGCCAGCCACTGACGCTTTGCCCCCTCCCACCCCCCAGCCCGGGCCCACACACTCCGCCCCCAGCCAATCACTCTCACTATGACAGGCGCGGCGCGCGATGCATGCCGGGATCGCTTCCCGGCCGGTCCTCCAGTTTCCCAGCCTGCCTCGGGCCCGCTTGAATGGGGTCTCTACAAGATGGCGGCGAACGCGAATTCTTGTGGCGGCCTGTCGCTGTTCGACTGCCCAAGCTGGTGAGCGCGGCCGGGAGGGCTGTGGGGGGTGCGCATGCCGTGGGGCTGGGCTGGGCTGGGGTTGGTGGCTTGGCCGCGGTGTGGCGGAATCTCTCATCCAGCAGATCATTGGCCAGGGTGCGGAGTGTGTCCTCAGTGAGTGCAAACGTCTGGCCAGTCGGAGGCACGGCTTGTGTGCTGGGAGGAGAGCAGGACTGCTGGGTTCTGTCCAGGGTCTGCCTCTGATTCCTGCTCTGGCCTGGGACAGATTCCTTTCCTTCCCTGTGCCTCAGCTTCCTGATCTGTAAAATGGGGATTCATAAACCCTTTTGTTCTCATGGGTGTTCGGACTGGGTGAGCTGTTCAGGAAGCATTATGAATCTGCACAATGAAGCAGCGCACTTTGGGAGTGTGATAGTTACGCGGTGGTGCTCTCTCCTGCTTGAACTTGTGCAAAGTGCAGATGAATGAATGTCTTCCATAGCGACTTCAGATATGAGTTCTGTTTTCTATTGAATGCCGCTGCTGAAATAACCAGCATGTTTCAGAAGTGATGTTATGTGTTTTTTTTTTACCCATAAATGTTTCCCCAAGATTTTAGTGAAATAGGGAGTTGGGGCAGAGTAAGCAAAAGCCTGACATGCACTTCAAAAGTATGAGAAACCTGTTAACTTGAAATTGGCTGTGATTCTCTTCGCCCCCACCCCAGTTATGCTGAGGGGAAGACTGTCAGACGGAATGCACAGGTAGAATGTGAAAGTATGATGGGCTTGGTTCCTATCTGTAGCTTCAAAGAGAACAAGACTAAAGGCCTATTTGGTCATCCACACCGTCATCCTTGCACAGTGCAGGATTGTTTTCTTCAGTGTATTCAAGTTTTGTGCTCGGTCTAACTTTGAATTGCCTAGGAGAAAAACTACAGTAAAAGCACTGAAGTGGCAAAGGCAAGCACTCAAAAATCAGAAGATGCCAGAGAGAGCCTAATTCCAACCCTTGTTTGTATGCATGTGATCAAGTCTTTGCTGGCATGATTACCTACTTTTTCTTCCACAAGACCCCAGCTGCAGTCAGTGAATATGTCTCTGTTCTATATTGCTTATTATCTGTCTCATCCCTTTGTATTGTCCCATGCTTTATTTACTGCACACCATGTAAACCTTGCACTTAATACAAAACTACAAATTTACTTATGCGCTTTTTTAGCTTTCTCATTGTCATACTATCTGAGAGATTCACAAATACTACAGAAGACTCCTGTGAGGCAAGATGGTGTTAGTTTTCCACGATATTAAGGCCAAAATTTTTAGGCATCCATGATTAGCTGATACTTAAATTCAGATGGTTTGGGCCTGATGTTTCAGTATACTTAGCACATTTATAGCAGGTCATATGCTCAAAGCAGAGAGCTATCATTGACTTAACTTGCAGTCATGAGTGCTCAGTGCTTCTGCAAACCCATCCCCAAATGTCTCAATCAGGCACCCAGAAAATGAAAAACCCAATTAGTGACCACTTGTGAAAAGTTTTGTTTAAGTGACTTGCCAAGCATCACATAGGAACTGTGTGGCACAGGCAAGTGTAGAATCAAGTTCTCCAGATTGTCATTCAGCCATCTTAACCAGGAGACCATTCTTTCTCTTCCTTCGATCCCCTGCCTCTTTTGTGACACACCATCCCATTTGCAATAAACAAGGTAGGGATCCTACAGGTGACAGTCTCATTCACTGCCGAGCACCATCCATCATGTGTAGGGCCCTCCCAAATTCATAGTCATGAAAAACGCATCACGGACTGTGAAATCTGGTCTCCTCCTGTGAAATCTGGTCTTGTATAGGGTAAAAGAACACACTATACATATTTCACAGGGGAGACTAGTGTTTCTCAAATTGGGATCCTGACCCAAAAGGGAATGGTGTGTGTGGGGGGGGGGGTTAGGCAAGGTTATTTTAGGGGGGGTGTGGTATTGTCACCTTTACTTCTGTTCTGCCTTCAGAGCTGGGTGGCTGGAGAGCAGAGTCTGCTGACAGAGGGCCAGCTCTGCAGGTGGCAGCTCAGCAGCAAGGGTAGCAGTTCCGCAACCCCCCTTACAATAACCTGGCAATGTTCTCCCACAACTCCTTTTTGGGTCAGGACCCTATAATTACAAACACTGTGAAATTTCAGATTTAAATAGCTGAAATCATGAAATTTACACTTTTTAAAATCCTATGGCCGTGAAATTGACCAAAATGGACAGTGAATTTGGTAGGGCCCTAGTCATGTGCACAGAACGAGACAGAATAAATAGTATGTTAAATGCTTATAATGTATACACACACATGGGTTTTATTAAAGTTGTGTGTGTAACCTTCATTCTGGCACTTTAACTTTTGAGAGTTTACAACCTGTGGCTTTTTTTTAATGCAGGTTTTTAAATGTAAATTCCTGGCTTAAAAAAGAAAATTGGTCAGGTGAAATTATATTGACCATCATGTGGGTCATCGGCAGGATTGGGACCTGTAGGCCACCAGCTTTTATAATTTGAGAACTGAGTATCTGGTGGTAGTAGTAGTCTCTTATCCTCTATGTGGACAAGCCACTAGAGGAGAAAGAGCTGCACATTTTATCAGTGGGATTGTCAGATATTTTCTGGATAGGAATGTTGAGACATGGGAAGGAACTGAGGACTTCCAGGTTCTGGAATGGAATGCGCCCTAGTCATTAATACATCTGTCCCTGTCCTGTCTTCTGTCCCCTTTATTCATGTTGTTCCCAGCCTACACCTACTCACTCCGCTACACTCCTCACCTCTTTGCATTCAAGTCAAACTGCTTCCTCCTTCTCCATGGCATTGCGAGCACAAGAGGGACAGTGTCCCTGTTCTTAGTTCTGGTACCTGGCATCATAGAAGCCTGCAGTGGGTGGGAGAAGCAATTGTAGGAAATGCCTTCCTTTTGGAGCATGCTCAGTCCAGTTACCATGCAGGAGCTGTGTGGGAATGGAGCATACTTGGTGCAGACAGAATCTTCAGGGAAGAATGCTGCTGCCTTTTAACAAACCTACAGAATCATGTGCAAACTGCAATTTTTCAGAGGCTTTTAACTCGTCCAAATTTGCTGGATTTACACTAGAACAGCAAAAGCTGCATCTCTGACACAAGAACAACATCCCTGCCAAATTTCAAGTTCCTCCTCCAAAGCATGCAGGTGATAAAACTTCTCAGTTACATCACTGAAAGAATATTCTAGCACCAGGAAAATGTTGGTTTGCCCAGCTTTTCTCTTGAAGATAGTTTTTTACTAACTCTCTCAAATTCGGCATGCAGCAGGCTCCCAGAATGGAAAATATCAACCCCAATGTTTAAAGTTTGGCCATGTTATAGGTAACTCAACTTTGTAATAGAAAGTGTCAGACACGCTCTGCCATTGGTGTTTGTGTTCTAACCAGTTGTGGGGAGGTGCTTGCAGGTGGACTTTATTTTTTTTATTTCTTCTGATCTTGAAGTATCAGTCTCCAGTAAAGATTAAGAATTTCATGCTTTGTTTAAAAGCTTTACTGTTATAAACTATGCTGGCACCTGTTTATTTATAAATTCTTGTTCATAAACTTAGTTTTAATTTCTTCTGAACTGAAACATGGATTACAAGGTCTTGACATAAGCCCAGTGGTGGGTTTATAAAAGCTGGTATGAAAAATCATATGTATACAGAAGGAACATGGCAAACTGTCTTCCAGTTATGCCTCCCTGGGCTGGAGAGGATTCGCAGGAGCAGGCTTCAGCTGTACAGTGTTCCTGAACTCCTGGTTATCTGAATCCTTCATTCACCAAAAGTTTCAGGTGACCCCTGAGACGTTTATATCATGCAAGGTGAACCTCAATTATCTGTGTATGAAATATAACGTGTGATGCAAGACTTAAACATTTGTTCACCAGGAGGCAGTTGGCAAGGGAATAGTTGGTTTCAGCAAGCAAGTCTGAAGAAGCGAATAGTTGGGGCCTCAAGGATCTACATAAAAACTTGGTGTAAACTGGAACATTTTAAAGATACAAATTGTGCTTCACAAGTATCTTTGAACCAAGGTGAAGCTCTCACTGGTGGAGAAGTCACAGTGTTTGTTATCTGGAGAGGATGAATGCCTTCAGAGTTCAGGAAATTCCACCTTGCCCTACAAGCCAGGTGCTGAGATGTATATAATAGTAATGTAGGCCAAGATTTTATGAAAGAGATGACTAAATTTAGGCTCCTAAATCCACATTTAGAAACCTAAATAAGTGGCCTGATTTGAAATTAACACATTAAAATAAAACTTGTCCAGCCCATATCTTTAACAGCTAACACATTTAAAAATTACTTTTTAAAATATCTAATCTAGACAAGACCTTATTTTTGCAAAGAGTTCTCCAAAGGTGAACTGAAGGTAACAATGTACTGTTAACCTCAAATAATAGCACTGGGAAGTGTGAACTGTCCCATTTGTCTTAATGGTGTGTTAACACTCAGACCTAAAGATGACGATCTGAATATTGTGAAAGGAATACTGTCAACTTGAATTTTTTAAAGGTCAATTTAAAAATTCAACTGCATAATAAAGTGTGCTATAATTAGCATTACTTTGATTTTTTGAGAGTTTCTGTGTTCTGTTTGGGCCTGAAAGCACCAACCTCAAACATGTAATGGCTCAGACCTTTTTTCCTCACCTTTCTCTGTGCGCACACTCCTATCTTCTCCTGTTTCAGTTTCAGATTTGCTGCTGCTGCTGCTAATACCGATAAAACACCTTGTTGCTGAACCTGAGAGAGAACCCACGTATACTCTCCATGTTTTATGAGTAATGCAACAAACGGTGAAACAGACAAATCAGTAATTGCTAGAGTCATGTTGGGGATTACTTCTAACAATTCTAGATACAAAATTTTCAAAGGAAAACCTGATTTTAAAATTGATGTCCTTTTAACCATTTCACTGCTGATCACTTTCCAGCCAGTGTATTTATCCAACAATCCCAAACTGCCTCCCTAGGTGCTGAAAACTTGCACTGTGCCTTGCCCTGTTGCCAAGCCTGACGCCTTCCCCTGGCTGCTACAGTGTAGTAATGTATCTTCAGTACAGAAACCTGAAGCTTATTGAAAATGCAAGGGTAGTATAAATAAATGGAACCAATCAAGGTAACAAGGAATATTGTACTGACTGAATTATAGGAAAAGAAAAGAATACAATACAATACAAACTCAAATTTCATTTTTGATGCTGTTGTAAACGCTTCACTCTATTGCACTGAAATATCACAGAATCCACAGACCTAGCCTCATGATTTAAATCAAGTTTACCATGGAGCACACTGGGCTTTGACTGTAGAAGTTTTCTTCATGGAGAATGACAAAATGCTTTACAGGTTGAACCAACCAAGCCAGGCTACACACAGGAATCTCTTCACCCACCAGGAGTGTCAGTGTAAAATTAGGCAACTACTTAACAGTGAAAATGAGTCATGATGGGAGACTAAGAACCCTATCCAATTGAAACTCCTACTTCATCCTTCTTCAAGAATCCTCTTTTTAGAACAGTTATAAAGGACAAAATCATTTCCCATCTTCAACTGGGAGCTGTACATTGATAGATGTAAAGGCCAGCAGAGACCATTATGGTCATCTAGCCTGGCATGTTAACACAGGCCGTGAAATTTCATCTAGTGTTTCCTACAACAAGTTCTGTGGAAAGGATTGTATTCAAACGACTTTCATTCTCAAAAACGAGGAAATCTCTATCCCATTCCAGATCTGAGTTCTGAACAGATGCATCTGAAATTTCGATTTAATCTGATGACCCCAAGCCACCAGAATTCCTCCAAACATTGTAGGATTTACTTCCAGATGCCTACTCAGCCTCTCCTCAGGAAGAAACTAAGATTGTCTGAGGTACAGCCATTACTATAATACAGGGATGGCCATACTTTGTGGACTGAGAGCCACATCAGGTTTCGTAAATTGTATGGAGGACCAGTTAGGGGAGGGGAATCGTGGCTTGGCCTCCACCTCCTGTCTGCCCCCTCCAGGGTTCCTGCCCCATCCAAACCCCCCTGTTCCCTGATGGCCCCCCCCAGGATCCCTGCCCCATCTACACCCCCCCCTTGTCCCCTGACCACCCCTGGACTCCCACCACCCCATCCAATTCCTCCTCTCATTCCTGATGCCCTCCCCCCAGGACCCCTGCCCCATCCAACCATCCCTTCTCCCTGTCCCCTGACTTCCCCCAGAACCCCTGCCCCCTGCTGCCCCATCCACCCCTCCTCCCTCCAGACTTACCCCCCCCAGGACCCCTGCCCCCATTCAACCCCTTTTCCCCTGCCCAGCCCCTATCCACACTCCTGCCCCCTGACCACCACCCTGAACTCCCCTGTGCTCTATCCAACCCCCCCTGCTCCGTCCCTCCTTACCATGTGTCTGGAGCACCAGTGGCTGGCGGTGCTACAGCTGCACCGCCTGGCTGGAGCTGGGCCATGCTGCTGCCACCGCGCAGCACAGAGACCGGGTCAGGCTGGGCTCTGTAGCTGCGCTGCCCCAGGAGCATACAGCCCCACCACCCAGAGCATTGTGCTGGAGTGAGTGAGCTGAAGTTGCGGGGGTGGGGGGAAAAGTGGGAGAGGGGCCAGGGCTAGCCCCCCTTGGCCAGGAGCTCAGGGGCCAGGCAGGACAGTCCCGCAGGCTGCATGTGACCCACAGGCCGTAGTCTGTCCACCTCTGCTATAAAAGGATCATTCTTTGCAGTCTTGCTACCGCTCTGAGAGGGTTTACAAAAAGTCTTGCTGCATAAGAACATAATAAGAACATAAGAATGGCTGTACTGGGTCAGACCAAAGGTCCATCTAGCCCAGTATCTGTCTACTGACAGTGGCCAATGCCAGGTGCCCTAGAGGGAGTGAACCTTACAGGCAATGATCAAAAGATCTCTCTCCTGCCATCCATCTCCATCCTCTGACAAACAGAGGCTAGGGACACCATTCCTTACCCATCCTGGATAATAGCCATTTATGGACTTAATCACCATGGATTTATCCAGTTCTCTTTTAAACGCTGCTATAGTCCTAGCCTTCACAACCTCCTCAGGTAAGGAGTTCCACAAGTTGACTGTGCACTGCGTGAAGAAAAACTTCCTTTTATTTGTTTTAAACCTGCTGCCTATTAATTTCATTTGGTGACCCCTAGTTCTTATATTATGGGAATAAGTAAATAACTTTTCCTTATCCACTTTCTCCACATCACTCATGATTTTATATACCTCTATCATATCCCCCCTTAGTCTCCTCTTTTCCAAATTGAAGAGTCCTAGCCTGTTTAATCTCTCTTCATATGGGACCCTCTCCAACCCCCTAATCATTTTAGTTGCCCTTCTCTGAACCTTTTCTAGTGCCAGTATATCTTTTATGAGATGAGGAGACCACATCTCATAGACATTAGGGTCAGAAGGGACCAATATGATCATCTAGTCTGATCTCCCGCACAAAGCAGGCCACAGAACCTTACCCATCTACTTCTATAACAAACCCCTAACCTATGTCCGAGTTATTGAAGTCTTCAAATTGTGGCTTGAAGACCTCAAGCTGCAGAGGATCCACCAGCAAGTGACCCATGCCCCATGCTGCAGAGGAAGGCGAAAAACCTCCAGGGCCTCTGCCAATCTGCCCCGGAGGAAAATTCCTTCCCGACCCCAAATATGGCGATCAGCTAAACCCTGAACATGTGGGCAAGACTCACCAGCCAGCACTCAGGAAAGAATTCTCTGCAGTAACTCAGATCCCATCCCATCCAACATCCCATGACAGACCACTGGGCATACTTATCTGCTGATAATCAAAGATCAATTACCAAAATTAAGCTATCCCATCATACCATCCCTTCCATAAACTTATCAAGCTTAGTCTTAAAGCCAAATATGTCTTTTGCCCCCACTACTCCCCTTGAAAGGCTGTTCCAGAACTTCACTCCTCTAATGGTTAGAAACCTTGGTCTAATTTCAAGTCTAAACTTCCTAGTGTCCAGTTTATACCCATTTGTTCTTGTCTACATTGGTACTAAGCTTAAATAATTCCTCTCCCTCCCTAATATTAATCCCTCTGATATATTTATAAAGAGCAATCATACCCCCCCTCAGCCTTCTTTTGGCTAGACTAAACAAGCCAAGCTCTTTGAGTCTCCTTTCATAAGGCAGGTTTTCCATTCCTCGGATCATCCTAGTAGCCCGTCTCTGAACCTGTTCCAGTTTGAATTCATCCTTCTTAAACATGGGAGACCAGAACTGCACACAGTATTCCAGATGAGGTCTTACCAGTGCCTTATATAACGGAACTAACACCTCCTTATCTTTGCTGGAAATACCTCGCCTGATGCATCCTAAAACTGCATTAGCTTTTTTAACGGCCATATCACATTGGCGGCTCATAGTCATCCTGTGATCAACCAATACTCCAAGATCCTTCTCCTCCTCTGTTGCTTCCAACTGATGTGTCCCCAATGTATATCTAAAATTCTTATTATTAATCCCTAAATGCATGACCTTGCACTTTTCACTATTAAATTTCATCCTATTACTATTACTCCAGTTTACAAGGTCATCCAGATCTTCCTGTAGGATATCCCGGTCCTTCTCTGTGTTAGCAATACCCCCCAGCTTTGTGTCATCCACAAACTTTATTAGCACATTCCCGCTTTTTGTGCCAAGGTCAGTAATAAAAAGGTTAAATAAGATTGGTCCCAAAACTGATCTTTGAGGAACTCCACTAGTAACTTCCTTCCAGCCTGACAGTTCACCCTTCAGTACGACCCGTTGGAGTCTCCCCTTTAACCAGTTCCTTATCCACCTTTCAATTTTCATATTGATCCCCATCTTTTCCAATTTAACTAATAATTCCCCATGTGGAACTGTGTCAAATGCCTTACTGAAATCGAGGTAAATTAGATCTACTGCATTTCCTTTGTCTTAATAATCTGTCACTTTCTCAAAGAAGGAGATCAGGTTGGTTTGGCACGATCTACCTTTAGTAAAACCATGTTGTAACTTGTCCCAGTTACATTGATCTCAATGTCCTTAACTACTTTCTCCTTCAGAATTTTTTCCAAGACCTTACAGATTACAGATGTCAAACTAACAGGTCTATCGTTACTTGGATCACTTTTTTTCCCTTTCTTAAAGATAGGAGCTATGTTAGCAATTCTCTAGTCATACAGTACAACCCCTGAGTTTACCGATTCATTAAAAATTCTTGCTAATGGGCTTGCAATTTCATGCGCTAGTTCCTTTAATATTCTTGGATGAAGATTATCTGGGCCCTCCAATTTTCTCCCATTAAGCTGTTCAAGTTTGGCTTCTACCTCAGATGTGGTAATATTCACCTCCATATTCTCTATCCCCTTTTTAATGATTCCTAACATCCTGTTTACTTTTTTGACCACCTCTGCACATTGCATGGACTTCTTCAGAGAACTATCCATGATAGTTCTGTTTATCTGAGATACCAAAAATTAACACTTAGCTGTCTTGGTGGCTAGCTACTTAAGGCTCAGCCTCCACAGGGGGTGCATTGTGCTTTGAGGAAGTATTCATTGGAGCTCAAGATCATCATTAAAAAGCTGTTCTGTTACCCAGCTCTACTTTCCAGAGAGGGCGTTCTTGATTTCAAGTTGACAACTGCTTATATTCTTCCAGGCAAGTTTTAGGAGATGCAGTAAACAATCGAAGTACCCATATCCCAACTTAGACAAAGTTTGGTTCCATCTGAGGTTTCTGGGGCTAATGACCTCCTGCACCTGTCAATCCATTTGCTAGACTCTGAGGCTACTAGAACAATGTCTAAAACAGGTCTATTCTTCCCAGCTAGACAGCATTCACTCAGTGATGATTATGGCCCAAGATGGACAAGACTCCTTAAAAGGGGGTACAGTTCCAAAGAATGCCTGTAAGAAAGTATCTTTTGTTTGTTAAACCAAAAGTAATTGTGCACAGGTTTGGAAAGTCTGAATGGTGGAAAACCAAGGAAACCAGACCCTCCCATAAATGTTCTAGTTTGGAGAAAAAATCACTTGACCCTCAAGTCACTTCCTCCCCACACTCAAAACAGTATAAATCCTGGTGGAGATGACTGATGTAGTATATCAGTGTGGTGCTCAAGAGGAGCTTTCCCATGCTGCTTTTTCAAAGAGAGAGTTCTGCTTTGAGTGGTGTATTTGTATCAGAAAGCCTGGCTGGCCATCTTCCTGGAAAAGATGATATTCTAGCAAACAGTGTCAGTAGTAGAAGCATCATTCAGTACAAATGGCATGCTCCATCTAGACATTTTGCTACAGAGGAAAATGAGAAATGGCCCAGCAGGCCTGGCCTACACTACAGTGTTGCTCCTGCTGATGAAAGTCACCCACTACACCGATTTAATAACCCCACCTGTACAAAAGGCTTAGTGCTTAGGTCAATATAGTTAGGTCAACACAACATCAGTGTGGACCCTGCATTGCTCACATCAGACGGTTCTGGCTGTGAGCCCCAGGTGTCTGACAGCCGGAACCTTGCCACCCTGGGGCTTGGGCTGACAGTTTCCTACACTCAGGCCTGGTCTACACTAGGGAGGGATTGATAGAAGTTACACAACTTCAGCTACGTGAATAACCGTGTTAATCCCAGGATATTAAAGAGACATATCTTTTATTGGACCAACTTCTATTTGTGAGACAGCCAAGCTTTCGAGCCACACTGAACTCTTTAAATCTGGGAGAGGTACTCAAGAGTCACAGCTAAATGCAAGGTGGAACAGATTGTGCTACTTAAACTAAACATATTGCGAGGGACCATTCAAGATAGAGTGGCCCATTAACACCTCTGCAGTCTTAAAACAAAAAGAGGGGGTTAGTGGGTTAGATTGTTGTAATAAGCATAATCCAGAGTGTCTGTTCAGACCATGATTTTTAATGTCTACCAGGCCTTGTCTACACTACAAAGTTGCAGCGCTGGTGAGGGGGTTACAGCGCTGCAACTTAGGATGTGTACACACCTGCAGGGCATTACCAGCGCTGCAACTCCCTGTTTGCAGCGCTGGCCGTACACCCGGTCGTGCCTCGGGTGTAGAGGATCCAGCGCTGGATCACCAGCGCTGGTCATCAGGTGTAGACACTCACCAGCGTTTTTGTTGACCTCCGTGGAATAAGCAGGTATCCCCGCGGTGTGCTCTGGTGTTCCCCGACCCCCCCCCCTCCAAGCAGGTCTCCTTCCCCGCGGTTTGCTCTGGCGTTCCCCGACCCCCCCTCCAAGCAGGTCTCCTTCCCCGCGGTGTGCTCTGGCGTTCCCCGACCCCCCCTCCAAGCAGGTCTCCTTCCCCGCGGTGTGCAACAGCGCTGCAGCGTGGCCACATCTAACACCACTTGCAGCGCTGGTTGCTGTAAGTGTGGCCACTCTGCAGCGCTGGCCCTATACAGCTGTACTAATACAGCTGTAACAACCAGCGCTGCAAAATTGTAGATGTAGACATACCCCCAGTTATTTATTTAGTTTAATTTCATAACCCACTAATCTCCTCTTTCCACCTTGCATTTCGCTGTGATGCTGGGGGTACCTTTCCCAGACCTGAAGAAGAGCTTTTGGTGCTCAAAAAGCTTGTCTTTCTCACCAGCAGAAGTTGGTTCAATAAAAGATATTTCCTCACCCACCTTCTCTCCTTAGGAACCTGAACATGGAAGCCTGGATTGAGCCACTGAGTTCTGATCTAGCCTTTTCCAGTGAGTGTCAGATTCTGCTAGAATCATAATGTTTCCACATGTTGCTGTTAACAATAGATACCTTTATTCTGGTGGTGCCAAAAGGCCCCAGCCAGGAATAGGGCTTCATTGTGCTGGGCATTATACAAACATAGGTAAGAGGTGGTTCCTGCGCTGAAAGCCTTAGATTCTAAGCCCAAGTCTACACTGCACACCTTACAACAGCGTGGCTGTGCTGTTGCAGCTGCGCTGTTGTAAGGTAAGCAGTGTGGCCACTCTTTGTTTCTGAGAGAGAGCTCTCCTGGTGACGAAATAAAGCCACCCCCACAAGGGGCAGTAACTTCATCGACGGGAGAGCAGCCCCTGCAAATGAAGTGCTGCCCACACCAGCCCACTTTTCGTCATTAAAACTTTCATGGTTTTTTCACATCCCTGAACGGCAAAAGTTTTAATGAAGAAAGTGTAGTGTAGACAAAGCCTGAGTTGCAAAGGGTAGAGGAGGGAAATATAACATGCAATAAATTCATAGACAATGAATTGGCACAATTTTGTTAGCTGCGTGTTTTCTTGTGTGTGTTTGGGTTTTGTTTGGTTTTGGTTTTTTCTTTAAACTTACAGGTAGAAAGAAGATGGGGAATGGCAGGAAGTGTAATGTTAGTAAGTGCAAAGAGTAGGGGAAGGAAGGAGTAGAAAAAGACAATCTGGGGCTTCTCATCTGCCTAGCTATGAGCAGCAGCCAGTGTTTTGTAGGCATCACAGCAGAAGTGAGTCTTTAGGAGGCTAAGGTAGTGGCTGGTGAGACTGTATACAAAGAGAGGTCTTTGATACAAAGATTTTCTGCTAAATTTTGGAGGAGGAAAGAAAATGAGGGATAAGGGCTGTGATTTCTTCTATGTCCTTTGTTCAAACATTTTAGATCTGGAAAAGCACATGCACAGCCCCCAACATGCTGTTTTCCACATGGTTCTGAAGCATATCCACACAACATTGACCTCTGCAGGTAATCAATGAGGTGAACTTCAATTACAAATTTCTTTCCCAATGCTTCAGTGTCACTGCTATTGTACAGAGCTTCCCAACAATAGCAGAGACTCTGGTCTCTTACTCTCCAGCTATTCAGAAATTTGTTGGCAGCCTGTAGCTGAGAATCATGTAGTTGCGTAGAACGTTTGAGCAGCACCAGAAGCAAGCAATGAGGGTATTTCTAGCGGAGGAGGAGTAGAGTATCAAAGATGCACAAGTACAAGAGATGTGTCCTCACTGTTTCCCCAATAATCAGGAGGTTCTAAAATGCAGCAGTGGGGGAAACCACTGTCTCGCTTCTGATAGCTGAAGAGATATCTGATAAACCTGAAGCCCCCTGCATATCTACTAGCTAGAAGTTAATACAAGAGATGGGAGTCCCCAAGCAGGCTGCAGGGACAGTCCTTGTTAGCAACCCCAGCCCTTCTCCAGTTCCAGAAGCTGGGAGTTGGCTGTTTCTCCCACCTGGCATTATCCAAGGAAGTTGTTAATGGCAGCACTATCCCCCTTATCTTTATGTATCTCTTGCTGGTTGATTTCCTTTGATGGCTGGCTAGCAGGTTTCTGGTGAGTGTTTCAAGCCCATCAAACCTCAATGCGCTGTGGCAACTGAATAACTTGGTAAGTACGGAGAGAGTTGTGTCTGTACGCAAAACAAATCTGGGACCTCACATACAGGACACTTGTGGGACTATTATTTTTCACAGTAAACCTGGATTTGGATTGGGTTTGTTTGGGATTGATAGAATGATGGTACAGTGTTAGCAATACTACACATCAATATTTATTTCTCTCCTTGTTTTCCAGGGCAGGAAAACCTCCCCCTGGCTTGCATCTGGATGTAGTCAAAGGAGACAAACTAATTGAGGTACGAAAATAGATGTAATAAGCGTTTAGATGCATGCAGAAGGAGATGGGATTTAACCCATCTGTTGATGGGGAATTGAATTCCATTGCTTTATTTCCCAGTCTTCCCCTTCCATATACACCCCAAAGTGACCCTTCCCTCTCTCTGCGCACCTCAAAGTGATCCTTTCGTCTCTTGACACACTTTTTTTTTAATTATTATTTTTATTAACAATGATCCAGCCCCCAACCTTTCACCACAGTCAGCTAGGCTTAACGTTTTTAATTTATTTTGATAAAGTGCAAAGTCCCCATTGTGTACATGCACTGGGTCCCAGTCAGGAAGCTGTGCTATGAATCCATCAGCTGCATGGTGATTGGGTTTAGGAATGTAGGATTGGAAGGGACCTTCCAGACCAGCAAGTCTGGTCTCTTGCTCTCAGAGGCAGCCATTCATATAGTTGTGTAAATAAATGTTGCATGCTCCATCTTAAAACTGGTTAGGAGGTGGTTTGTCCCCACTACTCCTACTGAAAGGCTGT